>NC_070568.1:0-625000 GCF_026914185.1 Puccinia triticina | reverse complement strand
TGACCAGAACAAACCTGAACAGCTGGCCATTGAGTGACACAACATACAGACCCAACCAACCATTGAGTGTTGTGAGTGCCACCCACTTGATGGCCGGTACAGACCTGACCAGCCATCAAGTGTTGTGTCACTCAATAGCCAGTACAGACACAACTGACCATTGAGTGTTGTGTTACTTGATGGCTGGTACAGACCCAACCGGCCATTGAGTGTTTTGTCACTCAATGGCCGGTACAGACCCAACCAGCCATCAAGTTTTGTGTCACTTGATGGCTGGTACAGATCCGACCAGGCATTGGGTGTTGTGTCACTCAATAGCCGGTATAGACACAACCGGTCATTGAGTTGCATGCGTAATCACGTGATGACCAGTTGAGTGTGTGCCAGCCCACACTTGATGACCGGAATGTGGGTGTGATTGGGGATGGGTTAAAACACCCTTGAAGAAGTGTTTCTGACCTTTTTCCTGCTACTGGAGCCTTTTCGAAAGAAGGAAATCAGGTCTGCAGGAGAGGTTCCAGGTCCATCCTTTCCCTGATTCCTGGTTCCTGGGCGACCTGATTTTCAACTTTGAAAGTTAAACCCTCTCATACTTTATTTCTATGCTGATGAGTTACATTGATCACTGAGCTGGGGTGTCTGGGTGACAAGGGGTGATAATCAAGACCACTGAGCTGGGATGGTGGGGTCATCCTGGCAAAATGGTGGGAGAGAAGCCTCCTTCTGTATTATTTTCTGAATCATTTTTGCTGGTGAGTGTTGCACTCAAGGTATTTCTGCTAGTGGTGAACCTGAGGATTGCACCACCATATGCAAACTTTGAATCAAAGGGTGCATAGATTGAACTGATGTTCCGCTTGGGAATCTGTGAAGTATGCTGATGTGAAGCCCCTGCTGTGATGGGAAAAAGTGACTGCTTACACAAAGTGCCCGTTCACATCCTCCGTAAGATTATTCCCAGAGAAGGTTGGGTTATTTGGAGAACTCCACTCCCCTACACATAGGAGTAGTGAGACACAATCTTCAACGTAAATCAGGTGATGTATGAACAACCACAAAATACGTAGAAAAACACCGTAAGTACAGTAGGGCATGAAAATTGAAATTTTCCAAATTTATTTGCCTCAAAATTTCTTGGGACAAAAACTGAGCCTGGCCAAAATGTAGGCTGGAGCCCAAATGTGAAGAATTTCAACATTTGAAACCTCCGCTAGTTTTTAATTTTTGTGTACAGGGCAAAAAAGTTGAAATTTTTCAAAATTGAGGCCCATGGTACAGGCCCTAATATCCACCATAAAAAGTAAAAGTAAAGAAGACTCCGTCGCAAGTCAAGTAATAGAAATACTCCGTAAAGAATCCATGTAGTAGAAAGTAATAATAAGAAGGAATGTCTGTAGAAGTCCTGGGGGGGGGGGGGCAAACTCCCTCCCCCTCCTTAGAAAATGGAAAAAAACCAGAGAAAGAAAATCATCATCCTCCGCCCACCTCTCACGCATGCAACACACCAAGCCACACTCCCACAACCATGCACATCATATGTCCACTCCGCTCTCACACAGATCTCCTTTCCACTTTGACCCACATCATCATCCACCATCAGACTCCTCTTTCCATAGCTTCCCCACCCCTGTCTAGCCTACAATGTTGGGATCCCAAACCCGCCTCTGCCCCAGCTACGCCTGCTGACGTAGCCCGCTTTGGCTGCCTCATCTTTCCCCAATCACCGCCGCTAGTAGCCAGTCTGCGCTGACCTGCTTAAGTTGAGTGCAGCTCCATGTTGTGTATGATCACCCCGCGCTCCGCCTCAAAGAACACCCTCCACACCAGCCTTGTGGAACTGCATTCCCCCCAAACTTTGGGACTCCTTGTGCCCCCAGTCACTTTGACACCAGCGGACACCTTGCGTCACCACACCGCCCGTTGCGGGGTTTCACAAGGAGTATCACAAAAGAATGAATCCTTGAATACATAACATGGCTCCCCTTTCACGTCCTAGCAGGTGAGATCCCTGACAGCACATCTCCCAGCTATGTAAGCGTTTTCATCTTTTTCTTCTTCTCTCATCAGTTTTAAATAGATTACAGATCCCTGACAGCACATCTCTCCCGGCTAGCCAACCTAACTGAGAGCTGCCTGGATTGGCTTTTTATCCTGGTAGAGGTTTTCTGGCCGCATGCATTGATGCAACAAAGGGTAGTTACGCTACGCGTAACACGTAGATAACGGTTACGTAACGGAACTTTTGCCATCATCTACGCGTTACGTGTAACATTGGTGAAATTAAATTATTGCACCACAGGAAGGCCCTTATTTTCATGTTATTTAATTTATTGGGGCACACATGGCCCCTGATAACAAGAAAATATCAAGGCAAAAACAGCATCCAATGGTCTGTTTTTGCATTGGCTGCTGATGTCAAGAAAATATTAAGGCAAAAACAGCCTTAATTGGTCTGTTTTTGCGTTATCCAGGAGATAACACAACAACAGGCTGCTTTTTTGATGCCCGTTACATTACACGTGGTGTAAGACTCAAAAGTGATTGCAAAATCCTTTTGCTGAATGGAGAAGGGAATGATGGAGAAGGGAATGATGGAGGTGCAAACTCTGCCCTTCTATACTATCAGATAACAAGACCCACCAAGCTAAGCTTGGCAAGTTTTAATCAAGTGATAGGTCTGGTCTAGTTCCAGATGAAGTTGTTTGATGACAGTTATGTGAAAGATGTGAGAGTTTATGATGAGTGAAAAGGGTGAAAGTTGACTTGATGATTCTGGTGGGGATTGAACACAGGTCCTCAAAAGGGTGATATATGAAGTTGAGAAGAGTGCCTAGGCTGAGAAGGGTATATGTCTCACACTACGGGCAAATAGGTGTTGTTGCAGCCCGCAGAGTCACCTGACGTTTCATTTGGGGTCGCGGCCGCAGTGACTGCGCCTACTTGCGCAGTCACGCGGGCTTGCAACGACAGGGTGACGCTGCATCCTGCAGCAACAGCTACATGCCTGTAGTGTCAGTTGGGAGTTGAACCAGGAACTGGGTAACTTGTGACAGGCATGTGATATGTCAACCAAGAGATATGAGAGTATGAGAATATGAAAGTGAGCTCAGTGGTTATTTGCAAGTTAAGGTATCTTATGAGGTGTTATAAGGGTTGCTATGATGGTAATGGTAAAGCTATGGATGGTATGTAAATAACTGGTGAGTATTGAGCTGAGGGAAAAACAATTGGGGGAGAGAGCTCCTTACACCAGGGGGAAATGTGTGGCACTCTCTAGAGAGTGCCAGACCGTAATTTTATCCTTCAAATGGTCTGATGTGAGTTCAATTTCAACTGTAACCCTTTGCTCAACTTTCTTCTCAATCCAAGTGTAACTTTAGGTGAAGTTGTTTCCAACTGACCTCCCTCAATGCCAACACATGAAAATCTCTCTTGTGAAATTGTTTTTCTGGTCAATCTGGATCACATTCTGGATGTTAACTTCAATGCACAAGATGTGGTGCCAAGCATTTGACTATACTTATGCTAAAAATATCCTTGACTAATTGACAAGGAATATTTTGGAGAGCTGATTTCTTTCATTCAAAACACATGTAAAATGAGATTGTGAAAAAAAATTGTAAAATGTAGCAACTCCAAATTCTCAACCAAGTGGTAGATTAATCCTTCCAGCATGTTTCTGTCATGCCTATTCCTGTAACAAATTGGGAGGTAAGTGATTTTAAAACCAAATGTCTATTCTTTGAGTATCAAACAGTGCCAAAGCTGGGAAAAGCTGTGTAACTTATAACTTTCCACATTGCAATGCCATGAAGTGTGAACAATAACAGGGGCTGTTTTCCCTACCATGTTTAACAAAGGATTGAATACTCGTGAAAGGTAAAGTTTGAAGTGTCATCAGCTGTTATTTTTTACTACACCTGGCATATGAGAATACACATTGCAAAATTTTCATAGTTTTACCGCCACCTGACTACAAAATGTGGCTAGTTGTGAAATTAATCAAGTTTCTCAAGAGAAGGTGGGTAGATTGGTGGATATCAACAGGTTCATCAATATTTCAGGGATCCTGGAACCAGCAGGCAAAAAATTTCAGAAACTGGTCTGAGAAATCCAAGGTGAACAGTGAATTCTGAAATGCCCATGCATATCCCAGCATTGGTAAAACCTTTTGTCTTGTAGATTGAGTATCTTCACATCTTTTCCCTGGAATTTTCCGCCAATTTGTTCCTACAGGTAGCATGCTTTCATCACAGGTACCATCATGCTGATGGGCATTGTGCAATAACATGGTGTTGATTGCTATTATGACATGGTACGTAGTTGCCAAGTTCTTAGATAACACTGATCCACTTTGTAGTAGTACCTGCTTTAACCAGATCAATCAACATAATTCACATTGGAGGACGAGCATTTGCACCCATGTATATGTGGTGAAAAGCACAAAAAAAAATTAGGGAGTTTCAAGGTGGGCATAAGTCAACAGCAGCTGTGGAGGGACGACAGAGATCAGCCCTGCATCCCTGTGTGCCCCCGGGGAGTGTTGATTTTTTTCTACAATGTCCACCGTCATGTTTGGCCGAACATCAGGGAGGACATTTGCAAGGTGCCAATGTACCCAGACTCGCCGAGCCCTGCTTGCTATCATCGAGCTGGGAAAGCCCCCACCCTCAACAGTGAAACACATACTGGTCATTGAGCCTGGCTTTCCCAGCCCCAATGACCAGTATGTGCTGCCTACAGAGCTTGGAAAACCCAAGATCAATGACCAGTATGTTCTGGTCATTGATCTAGGCCTCCTCAAACTTGATGGCCAGCACAAACTGGTCATCAAGTGGGGAGAGGCCGCGCTTGATGGCTATAATGCCCCAGTCATCAATCTGCGGCGTCTCCGAACTCAAAGACAATGGCCAGCACCTGGTCATCAAGCCAGGGAAGCCTTAGCCCGATGACCAGAACATTCTGGTCATCAAGCCAACCTTTCCAGGCATGGTAGGCATATATACTAGCCACCTAGCTCGGAAAAGTGCAGCTGGATGGACAGTATGTACTGCTCATTGAGCCGGGACTCTCCCAGCGCAATTTACAGCACTTACCTCTCTGTCAAACATGGAAAGGTAAGGCACAATGACTCCCATCTAGTGCTGGTCATTGAGGCAGGTTATTCCCAGCCCAGTGACCTGTCATCAATTGGAGGGTGTCTCCACTCAATGGCTGGTAGACACCAATCACCTAGTGGAGAACCCCTCCACTCAATGTCCGGTACACACCAGTCATTGAGTGGAGAATCCCTCCACTCAATGGCATTCACCACCGGTCATCAAGTGCAGGATGTCTTCACCTGATATGTAGCTGGTAATGTGCATATGTTAATTGAGTGGACACACCCTCCACTCAATGGTTGTCCAACAGTCATAAATTGGAGGGTATCTCCACTCAATGGCTGTACACCCCAATCATTGAGCGGAGGGTGTCTCACCTTGATGGCTGATACACACCAGTAAGTGTAGAATCCAAGAGTTTACCAAGCATCAAGTGGAGGTACCCTCCACTGAATTGCCAGTGTGTACACCATGGAGTGGATCTATGATCAGCCTTAATTGAACATAAGTTCAACATATTTGAAGCCTGCATCACACATGCTCACACAGTTGAAATCAATCAGCTTTCCCAAAAAAACATACGGCTTGGCACTCTCTAGAGAGTGCCACACATTCCCCCCTGGTGTTATATAGACAAATATGAGGGATTTTAACTACAAGGGGGACCCTGGATGAGGGATTTTAGCTGGTGGGCTGCATACAAGTGGTGTCAGAAGATACTAAATACAGGCAAAAAGTGGGGTGAGA
The DNA here is from genome assembly GCF_026914185.1 of Puccinia triticina. Classification (NCBI taxonomy): domain Eukaryota; kingdom Fungi; phylum Basidiomycota; class Pucciniomycetes; order Pucciniales; family Pucciniaceae; genus Puccinia; species Puccinia triticina. The sequence goes on along the minus strand of NC_070568.1, from coordinate 619,151 downwards.
AATGAAAGATGATGTCATACTAATGCAAGGAGTGCATAAATGAAGCCAGGAAATGTTCATTTCAGGGGTACATCATTCAAGGGGTGCATGAAGGATGTCATACTAATGCAAGGAGTGCAGAAATGGGGTCAGAAGACTGCATGCAGCTGCAAGGGGTGCATAAATGAAGCGGGGACCTGTCAAATACAGAAGAAATGGGGTTGGTCCCCTGCACATGCAGTGGAGATAAGAGGTATATAAAAGAGTATGTGTTTGGCTGGGGCTGAGTATGTGTATACCTGGGAAAGGTGACTTGAGGGGTGTGACAGGTTGATGACTGGGGCTGGCCGCGTCCATGGTGGATCCAAGAGAGGTTCCAGTAATGCTTTCAGTGGTGAATAGGGGTAAGATTGGACGTAGAATCCATTTCTGAGGTCCTTTTGATGGTATCTTGAGGCCTAGGGTGAGTACATATATGTTATAGAAAAAACTTTTGATTTTTCACTTTTCTGTCTACCACAGCGGGGCTTAAAATGACCCTGTTATTATTAAAGTAATGGGGAGCCCCGGGTAAAAAGGGTAGTTACATTACCCAAATTGTGTGGATAACGCAACATAAGGTAAATGCCCTTTGCTGATTGATGTAGTATCCGTATGCATCTTGCTGAGTTGTTAAGTGGAGGCCTAGAGAGGCCTAGCATCTGTGGTTACCAACAGCATTGGGTAGTTATGTTACTGATAACGGTAACCAACAAAGAGTAGTTGTTCTACGTGTAACACATAGATAACGGTAACATAACAGAATTTTTGCTGTTATCTACGCGTTATGCGTAATGTTGGTGCAATTATGTTATTGCACCACAGGAAGGCCCTTATTTTCATGTGATTTATGTTATTGGGGCACGCATGGCCCCTGATAGCAAGCAAATATCAAGGCAAAACCAGCCTCCAATGGTCTGATTTTGCATTGGCCGCTGATATCAAGCAAATATTAAGGCAAAAATAGCCTTAATTGGTCTATTTTTGTGTTATCCAGCAAATAATGCAGTAATGGGCCTCTTTTTTGAGGCCTGTTACGTTGCGCGCGGGGATTGAAATGACCCCGTTATTAGTAAATTAATGGGGAGCCCCGGGTAACAAGGGTAGTTATGTTACCCAAAAACATTGGATAACGTAGAGTAATGTAACTCCCCTTTGTTGCAGTAACGTAACGGTTTTTAAGACATTATTGTTACAGTTACTCATAATGGTGATGTGCTAGGTTATTTTGCCACGGCTTGTGCCAATTTTTTCTGCTTGTTACGTTATTGGGTCCCGCGGCGCGCCAGATAACAAGCCAATTTCAGCGCCAAAACAGCCCTTGAGGGCTTGTTATTGCATTATCCAAGCAATAATGTAGCGTAATGGTGTCCAAAAAAGGACCATGATGCTAACCATATGCCACTTAAATGGTGTCAAAATAAAAGTTTGTTGCCTGATAAGAAGTGGTGCTCTGCCTCTTTTCTAGATGACTCCGGGTTTGTATGGTTGTATAGTTACCGGCACTGGGTTTCCGGAACGTACGGACCGCTATGATCCTGATATGATCTGTCTAGTCTACGTAAGATTCAGCCACTCTGCTCACACAGAGCAAAACTCCGCACATAAGTTAAGAATTTGGGTGGTAAAAACTTTCCATAGTGTAGTAATACGCAAAAGCTCCGTAAGTATAGCAGTAACTCCAGCAATCCGTAAAGTGAGTAGTATGTCCAATGATAGAAGAAGAAGTGAGAGAAAAGTCCCCATTCCTCCACTCCCTCCAACCGCATAACTCTGCTCCCAGCCAATGTCACCCACGTACTTCCTTTCCCGCACTTGCCTAACTCTGCATGCATCACTTCCCAGCCTGGCACCTCTCCAAAACCTGTTTTCCCACACCCTCTGACTAGCCTCCGACCCCAGTTAAAGATGGAAATTGGTACCCGGGTGCCACCTGTTTTTTGGACTCAGATGAACACCAGGTACCGCACCTGGCACCGCCTGGCGGGTGCCAGCGGGTGTGGGCGGTACTTGAGGGGGGTACCAGCGGTACCTGGGAGTGTGCAGTGAAGCCAATTTGTCTCATCCCAGCCATCCTCATCCTCTTCTCTCCCCCTCTACCATGCCACACCTCTCTCGCTACCGGCGGCTCCTCCGCCAGCTCGCAACCACCCGGCTTGCCGGAGGACGACCAGCGCTGCAGGGTGTCCCCGGCAGCAGTCCAGCCGGCGCTGGGCTTGGCTTGTAAGACTTGTGTTGCTTGTGGGTGGATCACATGGTCAAGGAGTGGGCTGGTGAGGTGGTGATTGGAAGGGCCCGGAGGGCAGTGATTGGATATGAGTGAGCAAAGAAGGGGAAAACCCCCGGCTCAAGGCCCCCTAGCTCCCTGGGTATAAGGCAGGTACTGCTAGCGGTACCCGGGTACCCGCTGGTTTTGGAGACAAAACAGACACTGGACACCGCACCCGGCACCGCCCGGCGGGTGTCTGGCTGGTGCAAGCGGTACCCGCCCGCGGGTGCCGGGTACCCCCAAACGGGTACCGAATGCCATCTTTAACCCCAGTCTCTACCTGGCGCATCCACCCCAACGTCATCCGCTTCCGCTGACCCAGTTTACCTGGTGCTGGTCCGCCTATTCAGTCCATCCAAGAGTCCCACCAAAGTCCTACTCCAAACGTTCCACTAAGTAAGCGCGTCCAAAGTGTGGCTCAAACTAACCACCATTACAGTTCTGTCCTACATTTTCATGCTCTTCTTCAGTCTGTGATAGTAAACAGCCCTACTATAATTATGTATACAATGCTGGAATAAAATCTAGTATGGGGTCTGTTAGTCTTGAAATTGAACTATGATCCTCCTCAATGCTTTTGGGTCAAGGAATCAATTATCAATTAAAAGCGGGAAAGAACCAAGCAAAACATTCCAACATCAATAGGGGGGTTCACAATACGATAAAAATAAAACTTAGAGCTAATTTTAAGGCCTTTATGAACAATTTTTTGAAAAATGCAAAAGTTGCTCTGATTTTTAGGGGACACCCAGTCCTGTACATCTTGCCAGACTTTTAAAACTTTGTTGATAAAGGCCTTAAAATTGACTCTAAAATTTAATTTTTATCCTATAATATGAATGGAATTTAAAATAAAAATGGCACACAAATGGAATGTAAGATGTGCACATAATACTTATCAAAAGTCTACATAAACCTGAATTCTATGAACTGATTGGTTGAGTATGCCATACACAAAAGCCTGCAGATGGATTCCCAGTCTCATCCAGAAAAAAAGACATTTCTTCATTCTGCTGTCCTTCAATTTTTTCTTATAAAATTCAGCTAAAAGCTGTCAGAAACAATCCATACCAACCCAATCAGTGAGATTTTTGATACAGGTTGCCATTGTACCAGTTCCAACCCGAAATGTTGCTAAAAAATAGCATTTCACTGCAGAAATTTTGGTTTCCTTCTCATATTATGCTAGACTTACCATGCCAACAACTGGGGACCTAGGCTTTCAGCAGCAGTGCATAGAAACTCATTTTTCTGACCAACCAGAAACTCTACTCATATTGATTTGGAGTAAAATAAGAAATTGTTAATCATGTGACTCGAGTAAGATACAAGCAACCTAGCAATATAAGGGCCCAAGGGTTCTCATGCAATACCTTTTTGCTTGACTTGATAATAGTGTCCGGCCACTACCAATGGTCAGACAGATGGAGATAATGGCGAAGGTCAGCCCATGCGATTGGTACCGCCTCCAAAGCGTCGTTATGATCGGCATACTGGGGTGCTTGAAAGAAACACTTACATTCCGTCAGCCAGTCACTTTCAATCACTGTCAAGTCCCTCATGAACTTTTTCTTCGTCTCGGTGATTTCATGATAGACTACAAACCCAGTCTCGGGTTTGCGATTGAACATAACCGACGAGGGGTGGACAAACATAATCTTTCGAAATGGATTGAGATTTGCATAATGAAATTCAGCGTGGTTCATTTGATTTGTCCACCCCACCATGGTTCGGGGAAAAGCTGAAAAATAAACTCACATTGCCATCTCGACAACTCCGGTAACTACCGTCATCTTTCATCAAAGCCACGTTTTTGAAGTAGCCGCTAACGAGACACTTTCTAACTTTTTGCTCATCAGCACCGCAGCTCACCATGCCGATGCCGAACTTCTTAAGATACTTCACCAATTGTCCTCGAATATTGATCGCCCGACTGAGAGCTTTGAAGTTCAAGCGGTGCTTGGCACACCACTTCGCACTTGATCTTCCTTCCTTGATAAAGCTGTTGAAAACGTTTAGATAGGTGAAATGGTCACCTTCAGTCGCTATGAACGGGTGATGCAAAATTTTGTTGACTTCTTCCGAGCTTTCTCCAACAAAAACATTCTACAATAACATGTAAGATTAGTGGGCGCGACTGGGTTTAGATGCCATCTAGGAAATGAAAGTTACATCAATGCCTCACCTGGACAGATGTCATTGCCGCGATGGTTACGATCTCTTCAGAACAGCCAAATTTCTCTGCTTCTAAGAGCTTTATCACCACATATCAATGCGACGTAGCTGGCAGGTTGCTTATTGTGCGGAAACTCAAAACGCCACTTACAGTCTTCGCCATCATAGGCTCCACCGGCATTTCAGCCATCTGAAGACCCAGCTCAATGGTCAAACGGCCCGAGTCGTCCAGGGCTCCCAAGGCAAACAAAAACTCCAACGCTCTTTCTACCAGTAGACTAGATGGTGGGTCGACGAATTCAAAGCCTTTGACCACATTATCGATCCCCAGTGCCTTGAGTTGCAATATTACGGTGGTAAGTTCTGTCCGGCAGATTTCAGGTTCCGTCTGTTGAGCGAGAGAGTTGTAGTCCTCTTCGGTATAAAGTCTGAAACATTTGCCCGGTGAAGTACGCCCTGCTCGACCAGTCCGTTGAATGGCTGATGCCTTAGAGACTGGGCAGACCGTGAGCACATCAATCCCTTGATTGACATCGAATTTCCGCAACTGTTAAAAGCGAGGTAAATATCAATCGTCGGACAACAAGATCAAAATTGCAGGAATCAAGAAATTATGCTCAACTTTGACGAGGCCAGAATCGACCACATACTTAATCCCTTCGATGGTGACACTAGCTTCGGCCACATTGGTCGCTACGATGACTTTTCGGGCGTCCCGATTGCGAGCAGGTTGAAAGGCCCAGAGTTGTTCTTCAGGTGGCAAAGCGGCATGAAAAGGAATTATCGACATCTCCAGCGAACCTGGCCGTAGCTCTTGAGATCGTTCGAGAAGTTGAGAACATATTTCATCAATTTCCTCCCTACCCGTCATAAATACGAGGATATCACCACGCGGTTGCTAGACATGAAGCCAGTGTCAATACATATTTCAAGGATACGGTCTACCACGTGAAGAATGGGCTCACACCCAAGTGTATTTCCATGACTGTGGCCACAGCTGTAGTGATGTAGTTTTCCGTTGGTTGCTCGAGATAAGCAATTTCTACTGGGTACATCCTGCCCTCGATACTAATAATTGTTGCATTATCTTTCCCTGCTTGTAGAGCAGATTGATCATTGAAGTAGTCGCGCAGATGTTCGGCGTCGAGGGTAGCGGAGCAGACTACCACTCGCAGATCCTTCCTTATCGCTTGTATTCTAGATTATTAAAAGAATAGTGGACATGAAAGTCAGAAGATTTCATGTTTGGTCAGATGTACAGGATTTGTCCTTACTTCTTTAATACACCTAACAATAAATCAGTATAACAAGATCGCTCATGTGCTTCATCGACCACCACCACGCTGTAACGACTCAATAAGGGGTCTAGCAATAGCTCTCTGAACAGCATACCGTCAGTGAGATCTACATGTTCTGCAATTAAACGTTAGAGTCTTGAAAAGTTAGGTTCAATCTGGCAAGCGTATTGAATGAGTGCGCACATTTGATTCTTGTCCGTTTACTGGTGAGTTCTTCGAATCGTATGGCATAACCAACTTCTTCGCCAAGTACCCAGCCAGCTTCAGTGGCGACCCGACTAGCTAAGCTAGTTGCAGCAATCCTCCGAGGCTCGCATATCGCCACCTGGCGACCGTCAGCAGTCCAGCCAGCTTCATGAAGAAATTGAGGTAATTGGGTAGATTTTCCCGAACCGGTTTGGCCGATCAGAATAGTGAATCCGAATTTCTCGATCGCATACAGTAAAGCACGTCGGTGAGCAAGGATCGGAAGCTTCAGACCAGGTGCGGCAGTGAGAACAAGGGCTGGAGCTCGATCGGCTGCTCGATCTAGAGAACTACCTAGAAGTATGGCGCAGGCACTTTTATCAGTTTTCGGGATACAATAGATTTGAAAGAAATTGCGCGCTCATACTCACCTGGTGCGATAGTTCCTGGTTTCCAAAAGGCCATCGTTTTGGGTAAGTGCGGTGGTTCAAAGGCTGAGCCAGGCTGACCCCATACACACGACAGATTTCGCAGCGAGTCCGGGGCCGGGCATTGGTGCTGGGCCCCCGAGGGCATCCCCGGGGTTGAACCGTGGTCTAACCACTGAACCAGCTTCCTGGCGGCGAGCACGGGAGGGAGTCTTAGTTCGATGGAGGCTGAGCGCTGCCGATGCAAGGGCGAGTCACAGGAGCTGGAAGTTGAGGGCGAGGCCCATCCAAACCTATCCAAACATCTCCCAGAGACCTTTACGATGGGAAAGCGAGTCCACGGGTATGAGGCTGCAGCCAAGGGATGTACGTATGTAGCTTGAGCGTCTTGTGACCAAGCTGGGCGGGTCAGAGGGCGGCATCCGATCACATTGCCACGCCTCACACATCACCGGACTCACGGTTCTACTTGGGAGGGTGTACTTTGGTCTCCTGATCACCTTCAACGCGTAGTCCCGGCCGCCACGCTGGCGGCACCTGACATGACGAAGTTGTGGTTATGCAGCATACTGCACATACACCAGGGCAGGATGGCAGGACTCCACCGGTCATGAAAGATACATAAAATATCTCAACAAATAGAAACCTATCCAAGCTCATATACAAGGTTGACTCTGATCGACGAGGTGCATCAACCCCCATCAGTCCTCTTCGACTTTACAGCAACATTTATCCCAGGGGGTCTTTGACACCTTTGATCACATCAAGCATCCTCGCTAACAATTCTACCTCTTATCTTACATTATCTGGCTTTGAGAAAGTCGCACTCCTTTACCATTCTAAAATCGCTTTTCGTGGTCTATCCTCACTATGGTAAGTGGTCTGGTCACCTCTGGCGTACCCGTCCAGTCCGCGCCTCTATGTCGAGCTCAATTTAACTGAAATGGAAATCCACAGAAGGCAGAACTCCCCTCTTTGGACACGATCTTGGATTCCGCGACCTGCGCGCAAAAGGGATTATGCCCGGTTGGTAACGGTCGCACTAGAAAGCCCCGACAGCTTTACTACGAAGTTCATGGGGACTTGAGAGCTACTCAAAAGATGATCTTAAGTCAGTCTTTTCTAAGGAAAATTTGCCTTGGTGTGTATACAAACTGAGACCTAGCTGCTTTGTCTTCTTGATTATCTGCACCAGTCATGGGTATGTACTCGTTTTCGCCCGTTCAAGAACAAGCTCGGCTGGGTCTCATTCTTTATTCGTTCTCGATAATTGGCAAAACTATACACAGGTCTCAACTTTACCTGTTCTGCCTGGTCAGAACAAGTGCGCCATTTTGGAAGAAAACCTGATCACGCTGTTTTGGTTTATGACAATCGAGGGGTAGGAAATAGCGAGTTGAGCATATCGTACTGTTGCGGTCAAATATTCTCAAGCTGCAAGATTACTAATTGGAAATGCCCGTGATTCTGACCCGCAGCTGTGGAGCAATCGAGCCTTACAAAACCTCTGAAATGGCCAAGGATGCTTTAGACCTCTTGAATTTTCTACATTGGGATCAAGATCGTTCAATCCACGTTTTCGGCGTCTCCTTGGGTGGAATGATTTCGCAGGAACTGGTAAGTGTCCTTGCATGTCGTATGTGGAGCTGGAACTTATTTCCTCGATTCACCCTTCAAGTCTCTCCTGATCCCCTCACGCATCAAATCGCTGACATTGATAAGTACACGGTCCGGAAATGCATTTGACTTCCCATCTGTTCGTTTCATTTTTTTCTTATCTTTACGCTCAGATACATATTAATGCTAAGAATGTGTTTTGTTCACGTCCTTGGTTTTTATTTAAAATGTTTAGCTGAGTATCCTTAAAATGTTTTCGAAAGTCTCGATGAAGGCCGTCACTTACGAGGAAGGACTAGACTTGATGATGGACTTTTTGTTTCCGCTTGCGTATTTGAACAAGCAAACGGCGGAAGGACGAACTCGAAGAGATGACCTTCGAGATTTTTTCGCATCCTGGCACAATAGACCACGAAGACAGTCTCCGGTGGGAGCTTTAGGTCAAGTATGCGCTGCAGTAGGACATCACTGTTCGGATTCAAATCTTGAAAAAATCAGTCAAACCCTTTCCCCTGGCAAGATAGCGGTGGTCTTGGGGGAGAGAGATGAAATGATCTACGCAGTGAGGTCGCTACAATTGCAAGACCGACTACCAGGCTCCGAATTAATTGTCTTCAAGGACGGGGGTCATGCACTCAGCTGTCAATTTGGTCAAGATTTCAACTCGCTAATGGAGAGAATCATGATGGAAGGGAACCAAGCCTTCCCTCTTGAGAAAGAATCCAAACATCGCCCTTCCGACAATAATCTATGCAACCGGAGCTAAATGCATTACACCTGGTCACCTTTCTGCCCTTATTTTACTTCATTCTCCAATCTTTGCCATACTTTTAGCTTTATTTTCAGAGTTGGATACTCGTTCACCTTCAATATGTATCACCGCGACATCACGTTTCTTATGTTTGTATTTTTCTCGTTACATCATCAGGTTAACGCAGTACATTGAATGTAAACGCCCTTGAGAATGGATGTCTCCTGACATGATGCTCGGAACGCAGGAGTTAGCTTTGGTAAGAGAGTCCACCTAAGTATTAGTGGTTTAACATTAACGGGACCGACAGGCGCCCGCCAAATTTTTTTTTGGCAGTATTCCTCCCTCCTCGCCATTCAAAAAAGCTACAGGTACATACAAACTGTCCTGGATCGCTTGGCTCCTTAAGCAAGTGGCGCCGAGCAGGAGCCAAGCGATGACCTGAAATCGTCTACAGGCCGTGTGCTTTTATACTGTGGCACCAATCCTCATTTCATCAATGCTTTTTTAATTTTCCCTCCTATTATTGGTTGTGAAGCCTTCCGGATGAGGAAGTCGCTCCTTGTCTTCCGCTGAAGGTAAGAACCTCGGCCTGCTTCTCTCTCTGTATTCACCACTATTGGTCCCTGCATCCTTCTTTGTTGTGCCGACCTCGGCACCTTGTGTACTTATATGCTGCTCTCGGCCGTATCACTGTCTGCTGCAAATCACCAATTCCCTCTTATTATTGGTTGTGAAGCCTTCCGGACGAGGAAGTCGCTCCTTGTCTTCCGCTTAAGGTAAGACACTCGGCCTGCTTCTCTCTCCACATTCACTGCTGTTGCTCCCTGCTCCTTCTTTGTGGTGCCGACCTTGGCACCTTCTGCCTTATTTGCCGCTCTCGGCCGCAGCACTGTCTGCTCCAATATCACCAATTCCGGGATACTGAGACCGTGTCCCGGGATATGTTGTTCCTCCGTGTCTCGCCTTTTAGAGGACGGTCGCAAAACCCGGGAAGGTCAATTGTGTGCTGCGAGTTTGGAATTGAGGTACCATCAACCTTTTTAGTGTGGCATTACTAAGTAGTAGACCAGGCTCCACCAGGGGTCATGAAGCCACGACTTGATTCAACTTTTTTTGAACTATTCCCGTACTGATATGCGATTGTGTCGGGAGTTTTTAGATAACTTCTGCAGTTGACATGGAATTAGTGGTCACGCCCTAAACCCTAGTCAGTACATTCTTACGCGCAGGGCTGAACAAGACCAGCAGAAGGGACACCCAAACATGTAGCTGAAAGCGAAGGAGGGGGGCATCTGGGCTCTTATTATATTCTGGGGAGAGTGGGACCCGACAGGGGCGGATAGGTTCCATTTAGTACAACTTTCTATGTAGGGAATTGGCATAATACATGAATGGTGGAAATTTAGGAAAATGAGGAAATTGTCTTATTTAAACATTGATTCGACCGGCCACATGGCGCTGACTGCTCCGTACTTTGTTATGTTGGGCCGGTATGAGCCTGGTCAATAAACTTTCGTGGAAAGCACAAGAACATGTCAATTTAGTAGACCAGAAATTTGGCAAGGTGAAAACCATGAAGAAAAGTAAAATTTGGGGCTCACCTCGATAATTTTCAGAATAAGCAGCATAGAGTGGTACACCTGCCCCCATCCTACCAGGCTCAATCAATCGAGGGACAGGAGGGATTTCACCTCTGCGCTCGGCGTACTCTCGTCGAATGTTCTCTTGTCTAACCAGATGTCTCGGTCGATACATTTCGCTTCCAAGCAAAGTCGACATGTCATCGGCATCAATGAATCGAGGGCCTGGAGGGATTTCGCCTCGCCGCTCGGCGTATTCACGCCGTATATTCTCTTGTCTAGCGAGGTGGTGTGGGCTGAGATACATGTCGTTTTCGACAACCCAAGGCGAGATTCTGGCTCCAACACCAAGGCCACCGACATCCCACATCGGATACGTCGACATCAAAGGAGATGATAAGGGGTAATGAGGCCCATCTAGTACTCCCATGATCGGCGCTCTTCCATATGAGGACATGACTTGTTCGGCTAGTATTGGGGCCGCATATCCAAATGTCGAGTTGATTGGTAATCCACCCAACTGATGACCCCAGAAAGAGCCCATTCCAAGACCCAGTCGGCTACGTTCCATCATTTCCATCTGCTCCCAACGCAACCGTCTTTCGGCCAGGCTGAGTTCCTCCCACGCTAGGCGCTCTCGCCATCTTAAGATCCTTTCCTCCTCGTCGAGGGCGAGATCGAGACGGAGCATCATTTCGTAGAGGTAAAGATCGTCGAGCATCTGCCCATACTCGCGCGGTGGCGAACGAGCAGCCAGACCATAGTTTGTTAGAGGCCCGATCCTTCCGTACCCATAATCGTGGTCGATGCCGTGGAAGAAAGGATTCTGCATGGCGGCGTTGAGAGGAAGAGTGCTGCGGGTGTATCCGCACCCAGCAGTTGGGGGCATTTGATTCATGAAGTATGGATCTGAAAACATTGGAAGCGTCCGGGGCAATATGGAAGCCATCTGTTGATAATATGGATCAGCCATGACTCCGGGGTAATGTAATGTCTGGTTATAGTAGCTTGGGTGTGTCATGCCGGTAGCAGCATAGGGGTGAGCGAGGTCGTATCCGATCGAGCCGCCGAAATGCTCATATCCTGGAGCTAGAGCCAGCCCTTGCCGCAGCCGGTATTCATCGTCCAAGACCATAGCGCGTTCGGTTTCGAGCTGAAGGCCAAGCGAGTTCAAACTTCTTTCATGATTCATCAAGTGCATTCCGTCCAGTTCGCGATCCCGCAAGTGCATCTGCTCGTCGAGGACGTTGAGGGAATGTAAGTGGTGCATCTGCTCATTTTCGCGCTCCAGGAGGGCGAGCTCATGGATATCGGGAGCCGCCAGGTGCATTGCTGCCCGTTGTTCGGCTATCAATGATTCATTAAAGAGGTGAGGATCCGCGTGTGGCGGTAACAGATCGAGGCGGGGGTTAATTGAGGACTCGGCCATGAGTCGATTAAGGTGTTCCATTTCTCGAACCTCAGGATGAAAGGTCGCCGAGGCTTCAAAATCAGAGTAGATCATACCCGGATAGTGATGGAATCTCTCCATATCCTATGAGTTTCGAACAAGTCAGAACTTCAGCTTTAAGGCAACAACCACTGATAATGATGGAGAACGAACTTGAAGTTGGCAACTTACTGCTGGATTAAGCCTGATCTCGTCAGGGGGGTTCTCACCAGAAAGATTTTATCACCTCACCAGGAGAGATGCGCAAGCTGCCCAATTAAATTTTAGCCTCACACCAGGAAGGTTTTATGCTGTCGGAGCAATGGAAACAAACGTACTGGTGCCCATCCTTGCCCATCACACCATGAACCCGGGCGGGTCGAGACATCCAGACCGGCCATTGATCTCACATGTCTGTACTGATCATACACCTCAACCAATGACCGATCATGATCGGGTCAACCAGGACACACACCCATACATGCACCTCACTCAATGACCAACCTGGTCATCAGGTAGATACATGCTCTACTCGATGACGAGTGGATCACCACTACCCGGTCATCGAGTGGGTACGCACTCTTCTCCCAGACCCACTCGATGGCCAACCCCGTCATCAAGTGGACACATACTCACTCGATGACCGATGACCCGAAGGTCATCGAGTGAGTGGGTAACCAATACCCGGTCATCGAGTGGGTATGTATGTACAACTCCACTCGATGACCCGGATGGGTCATCCAGATCCACTCGATGGCTGGACCGGGTCATCGAGTTGATCGCTCCACTCGATGGCTGGACCGGGTCATCGAGTGGATCGCTCCACTCGATGGCCGGACCGGGTCATCAATGGTACACATTCCACGACCGAGTCATCGAGTGGATACGGTCATCGAGTGGATACACACTCCACTCGATGACCGGGTCCGGCCACACATTCCACTCCATGACCGGGTTGGTCATCGAGTGGAATGTGTATCCACTTGATGACCCGGTCCGGCCATCGAGTGGATGGCTACACACTCCACTCGATGACTCGGTCGTGTCATCGAGTGGAGTAGTTTTCCACTCGACTCCCCGGTCCGGCAGGACCCTGGAAACCCCCTATAGATGTGGGTAACCAAAAATCCAATATTTTGGCAAAATTCATACATCGGGGGGCACCGGGGAATGGCTTTTTTTGGCTGATTCATACATTTTCGTGCCTATGCCTGGGGCAAAATTACCCCGGGGAGCCCGAAATCCCCGAAGGCAAGCGGGGTTCTGCGGGTTTTAGGGGATTTAACTGAGTATCAGCAGAAATCCATACATAAATGCCATGTTTGGTGCGTACCCTTTTGGGTTCCAAACCCCATTCATACCGATTTCGTGCCTAACATTTTGAAAAAAAATGTAAAAATTCATACATTTAGGTCACCCACCTACATCGGGGGTTTCCAGGGTCCTGGTCCGGCCATCGAGTGGAGTGCGTATCCACTCGATGACCCAGTCCGGCCATCAAGTGGAGTGTGCACCATCCATTCGATGACCGGGTGACCGGGTCATCGAGTGGAGTGTGTATCCACTTGATGACCGAGTGGGTCATCGAGTGGGGTGTATGAGTGTGTCCGATTGCCGGGATTGGGGACAATGTGAGTTGAGCGTGTACTCAACCCGATGACCTGTGTTGACTGGCCATCCGATGGAGGTATGTGTTCCAGGGGATGACTGGTATGTGTTGTAGCTCGATTACATACAAGGTTACGTCTCACTACAGTTATGGCATGAATGACATACACAAGGACCCAGGAAACCCCCTGTAAATGACCGTAACAAAAACCTTGGCAGCACACCCCAGGTTTTTTTTTTTTTGCACACCCCCCCCCCCCCGTCAGCAGGAATGGTAGGCATGGAAAATGTATGAAAATTTGGCAAATCCTCAAAGTGTACGCACAAAACGTGTATGAATGAGGTCAAAAAATGTATGAATTTTGTCACAATTCTGGATTTTAGGTTACAGTCATTTATAGGGGGGTTTCCTGGGTCCTCATACACGATGGTCTCAACGCGACATCTCTCCGCTATCCCATGTCACTTTTACATTACATAATGAAGACTATATATAACCTTGTATTTCTAGCCTCATTATGCTTTCTCTCTCTCTATGCAATCTATCAATTAGTGTCTTTCTCTCGTATTTACATACTTGTGCCTCTTTAGTATGGACCGGGTACTGGTGTGTACACTCAGAGCATCTGCATCGGTTGCGGATTAAGGAGGGATTAGCGTAGCTAATCCTCCTCGGCATCCGCATTGGGTCCGATTTACTCGGACTAAACTCCTCCTTGGAGTACAATTTGGACTAAGGAGGAGTAACTTTACTCCTTGCTAATTCTGGGAGTAAGCCTTGCATGCATATTCCAATGCATGTGGGCACTGCTCCCCACTCAAATGTATGCACCAAACACAGCTGACATAAGCTGCAGGTGCATACACCTGTAAGAGCCCGTAGGCTCTTCACTGATCCATCGGGCTGTCCGTAAAACAAGGTTGAAAGTCAACCTTGAGGGAAAATTCTGGAACCGTGGTGTGTATTGCTAGCACGGTAGAATGAGATGAAAGGCGGTCCAGGAATTCTCCCTATCAGTATATACAAGTGTGGATCCGGAATGAGAAGGAGGAAGAGATGGAGAGAACAACAGAGAGTGCTTACCTAGCACGGTGTGGTGTTCTGTGCCTGTGTCAATGCCAAAAAGGATACAACAGAGGGTGGAGACAGTACAGTCATCATACAAGAGGAGGAGATAGTATCACATCAACAGTTAAGGCACATACGAACCAAAGAAGGATTTGTAGTAAGGAATAGTCTCAACCAGGAACAGAAGGAAGGAGCGCAAAGGAAGAAGGAAGGGAGGAAGGAACAGGAGGAAGAGGAGGAGAGGCCAAGACCCCCAGAATCCAGAATGGTCACGGATAGTTGCAATCTATACATCTGCTTGCTCAAGGAAGATTCTATCAGGAGGCTGTGTTGTTTGGAGGTGGAGTTAGAAGGTATCTATTAGGAGGCTGTGTTGTTTGGAGGTGGATTTAGAAGGTATCTATCCGGAGGCTGTGTTGTTTGGGAGGTGGAGATAGAAGGTATCTAACACAGGCTGCACAGCATCTTTGGCTGGAGTCTTTGTATTTGTTTGCTCAAGGAAAATTCTATCAGGAGGCTGTGTTGTTTTGGAAGTGGAGTTAGAAGGTATCTAAAACAGGCTGCACAGCATCTTTGGCTGGAGTCTTTGTATTTGTTTGTTCAGGGAAGATTCTATCAGGAGGCTGTGTTGTTTGGAGGTGGAGTTAGAAGGTATCTATCTGAAGGCTGTGTAGTTGTTTGATGTTTGGCTGTGGATTTAAAGTGTATCTAGCACAGCAAAGCTGTGTTATTTGTATTTGTGGCTGTGTATAAAGGCTGTGTAGGTGAGAACCTCTGCAGCAGAAATCCCTCACAAGGAGATTCCTGCAGCAGAAATCCCTCATCCTCCAACATAAAAGGAGGGCCTCTCCCCACTATAATTTTTCTTTTTCCCCATCAGCCTATAGAGGTTTGGTCACTGTGGTTAGTTTTTAGTTTGTAGCAGCCTAGGCAGGTCTGTTTATTGTGGTTATTAGTAGTGGATTAGTGTAGAGAACTGTAGTGTGTGTTAAGAACAGTAGTAGAACCAACAACCAACCAACGAACAACCAACATCCAACCCATATATATATATATATTTACTTTGTAACAGATTATTATAACCACATAGTGTCAGCAATTCAACATCACAAATTTTTACAACATATATCAAACTTCATCGCACCCACCACATTAAACCAAGTTACAAAAGATTTACCAAAACTATTGATGCAAGTGATCTAGGTCAGATAGAGATTACTATACAAAAGTAAGAGCTATCTTTGGAATCAGCCACACCATTTAAATATTGATTACAAGACTCTTGGTTATTTGCATAGTACCACCAGAGGGGCAGGTCTTTCAAACCACCCGTAAAATTGTAATAGGCTTTCAACTTATTCACAACTTATCTCCCCCTCAACAAAACTTTGATTACCACTCATCCATCCCTTTGGAGTCCCTACAACGGTAGAATGAGATGAAAGGCGGTCCAGGAATTCTACCGAGCTAGGAAGGAGAAGGAGAGCTGAGACTATGTAGGCTATGCTTATGTGATCTTGTCTTGTGAAAGCCCAGGGAGGGCGGGGGTTTCACAAAACCATACTTACACAGCAATTAAGCCCGCACCGATGCGGTTGACCACCCGGATTAGCGCTAATCCGCTACTCCTCCACCTGCACCAATGCGAATGCTCTTAGGAGTATAAATTTTTATGGCCCCTGTTTGATGACCAGAAATGGTTTACAGTAATTTTATGGCCCAAGTGTGCACCAGCAAGAAAGATTTTATGCACTTCAAACATTGTTGGATTTCCCATGCGGAATATCTGGTAGCGGTCACATGACATCTGGTAAATACCCGGAATATTGGGTCGGATTCTCGGATTGGGCTCCCCACGCTCACGCCCATTGGGCCCTGTCTCGCACACATCTAAGATCATGGATGCAAAGCTGCCAACTCTCTTGCATCCATTGGGCCCTGTCTCGCCCGCATCTCAGATTGTGATACTACCATAAAACCCCCAGTTGTACGTGCGACTTGCACCCAGACAACATGAAAATAAATGAAATAACAACAGGCCATGAACAGGTTAAGGGGCTTCTTTTTTTTTTTTTGAGTGCAGATTTGATTCAACATTGCGCACTATGCATATTCAACTAGCTTACAAATTTAACTACGTGGCAGAACCACACAGCCTTACAATTGAAAATAGAGGGGAGAACTTTAACGGGCTTTCTGGGAGTTTGCTTTTGAGAGTTTTTTTTTTTTGCTATTTATTTATTTAGAAGAGAAGAAAGAAAAAGGAGGAAAAAGATGGGTGAAAAAGGGAAGAACCCGTGGGGAGAAGTTGGGTCCAAAGAGCTGGAAGGGGGATCTCAAAGGGTATCCCCGAATTCCCTTTCCCGTCTGAATTGAGGGAGTCTGGCCAAGAGTTCAATGAAGGATTTTGTGGCCAGGAAGGCCAAGGGGTTGTGGAGGAGAGTTCTGGTTGTGACCGTGGTGATCCTCTTGTTGTGGAGGATTGTCCTGGCTACTGCCCTAGCCCCGGTGTACCTGGAACAAAAGACAAGGTAGTGATCCACTGTTTTGGGGACCCCACACTCCAAGCAAATTGGGTATGGAGCTTGACTGCACTTGAATTGGAAAGCATTCAAATGGACGTGCCCTGAGCAAAGTTGATGGAATGCCGCCTGGACAAGAAAGGTCATTCGCAGGGACCCTTTCCATAGTTTCTCCTTCCGGAGCAAATTGGTCTTCTCGGCTGACACACTGCCCCTGATTGACTCGTCAAGGAGGGAAGCTCCTCTGGCCTCCGCCGCTTTTCTGTCGGCCAGCTCTTTGCCCTTGATCCCAATGTGGCCCAGGCACCATTGGACCATAATCTGTGTTGAGATTGGGATAGAGTCAGCTGTATCCTGGATTTGAGAAAGAATGTATTGGCCTGATTTTGGAGCCCTTGGTTTCCTCAACCTGTCAATGGCCGCTTGGCTGTCCGTCAAGATGATTATTTGGGCCCCGGTTACTGGGAGCTTTGCCGTGCTGCCTATCTCCAGTCCAAGTCGTATGCCTACCAATTCACACTTGAAGTTGGAGGCCGTGCCCAGCGAACCTAAGAATGCAAGTTCAGACAGACTTCCATCTATGGAGACCACCGCTGCTCCTAGCCCTTCCTCTGGGTGAGCAGAGCCGTCAGTGAAGATAACCAGGTCAGAAGCGGGGTTTATTGTTTCAAGGAACAATACCACTGATTTTTTTGCCTCCTGCTTGCTGGCCCTGTCAACGACGAGCTCCATATGTTCTTTGGGTTGCCATGGGGGCCTGCTAACGTTGACAAAATTCCCCACCTTGAGCCTTTTCTCCGCAAGGCCAGCCATGAGTACCTCCCGGTTGAGGGAGGTGTGGACCGGGGCAGGGAAAGTCCTCGCCATCCACAACAGTTCAGTTTGAATCTGCTGCTCTATCGCTGTAGCCCTGTGAGTCACCCTAGTCAGCTTAGTCAGGTAAAAGTTTGTAATCCGGTTTATAGTGGTTGTTTTGATGCATCTGAAGGGCCGATACTTGTCGAGGTATTTGACCAGCGTGGACTTCAGAGCCCCTAACGCGAAACACACCTCCGAGCGTCTATGAGATCATGTTTGAAACTTTCTGCCTGTTCAGGGAGGTGAACCAGACCTGCACCCCGTAGAGAACCCTGGGCACAAGAACGGCCAAGATCAGAAGCCCGCGCTCCTGCTCCCGTATTCCCCACGCCGAGCTGCCGATCCTAAGGAGCTGGCCTAGAGTTTTATTGGCTTTTTTCCTAACCTGTGCGTGTTGATTCCCAAACATCAATTTCTCATTGAGGCAAAGGCCCAGACATTTGACGTCCTGCTGCAGGGCCAATTCCTGGTCATTAAAGAGGAAAGGGGACTTAGCCGCTTTTGAATGTGTGAAGATCACGAATTGTGCCTTCCGGCTATCAAAGATAGCCCCATGGCTCCTGCCCCACAAGAACAACTCCTCCCCTATTTGATTCAATTGCACCCTGGCCTCTTCTACGGTCCTTCCCGCCGAGAGGTGAACAACATCATTGATGAAGCCTAAAGACACCTCATCCCTATCAAAGTCAAATTGCCTCAGCAACAGATCGGAGTTGTAGATGATGTACAGGATGACTGATAAGGGTGAGCCCTGCAAGAGCCCCTTATCAACTTCAAACTAAGCTGATTTGTAATCTGTGAGGGGAAGTCTTGTGTGTCGACCTTCCAGGAAACGGCCTATGATCTTCCACAAATAGGTGGGGCATCCCTTCCGACAGGGGGAATGAACCAGACGGTAGGGGTTGACCAACAGGTAGGCCGACTTCACATCTAAGAACAGAGCCGTGACTGTCTTGCCCTCCCTCCATTTCTGCTTTACCCACATAGTTAGCGCCAGCAGAGCGTCTTTGCACCCTTTACCTTGGCGTCCTCCTGAGTGTCCTTTGGGGATGATGTTCTGCGATTCTGCCCAGAAAGTAAGTTGGTCAGCAATGGTTGACTCAAAGACTTTGCTGATTGTGTTGAGCAGGGCTATTGGCCGGTACGTCCCTGGGTTGGTGTAATCCGGTTTTGCAAACTTCCTGATAATGACTGTGGTGGCAATGCGCCAGGCAGCAGTAAACCAGTCTTCGCGTATGCATCTGTTGAAAAGGGTAGCAAGAGTGTCAGCCAGCTCTGCCGCGCATATGGAGAGGATTTCATTGGGAATGTGATCTAGAGATGGCACTTGGCACCCGCCGGCGGGTACCCGCCACACTTCAGCACATAATTCTTTGCGCTTGCAGGTACCCATTGCACGCGTGCAGCTCCCTGCATGTATTTTTACTAAAATGGAACCCTTGGAACCCGCCATGGGCGCCTGCAGGCGCATATAATTATGTGCTGAAGTGTGACGGGTACCCGCCGGCGGGTGCCAAGTGCCATTTCTAATGCAATCAGGCCCTGAGGCCTTCTTCTTTGCCAGTCTACTTAGCACTTTAGTTACCTCCTCGCAGGTGACAAAGGGGTATACCGCAAAAGAAGAGGCATCCACCGGGGGGACATCCGACAATTCACAGCCACTCAATACCACTGATGTGCCTGCAAAAAGGAGCTCAGCCTGCTCCTTCTTATTCAAGGTGAAGGTGCTATCCGGCCGTCTCAGCAGAAGGATGTCCCCGTCGCTTCTGGGTTTGGTGAACTGGAGGGCATGAAAAACCGTTGTTGTGTTGGTTGAAGCTAGGAAATCCTGCCAGTGTTGCTGCTTGAGTCGGTGAACTACCTCCCGAAACCTGCCATTCCAGTAGTTATATTGGTCAGCGTTAGTTGGCAAGGGGGACACACCAATTCTTGACTTTTCCTGGATTAACATGGATCTTCTTTCCCTGGCCCTGCCAAGCACCAAAAATGCATGAAGTGAGTTGTTCTTCCACTGAGTCCACATCCAGCCGTGATTATTCAAGACTTAGCTGGTTGAGCTTGCATTCCAGCACCCTCCTCAGTTTGTCTTGGTCTAACTCCGCCGGCCAAGGGGCCACCGTGTGGTATACCGGCTTTGGGGGGGAAAGCCTGAGAGTCGTAACAAGTTTCTGGTGGTCAGAGCCGTGGTTATCCAAACAAGTATTTGTCCTGTGGATCAGCTGGGAAGCAAGGAGGTTCGCCCAAGTCAGGTCAATCGTCGTCCTGGCGCCCCGGCTGGAAACAAAAGTGGGAGAATCCCTTTGAGAGACCAATCTGAACCCGTGCCTTCCACACAACGAGACAAGGGACTTAGTGTCCTTGTGGACATGGAAGTAGCCCGGCGGGTTCCAGGAACGGTGATGCAGATTTGTGCAATGCTAAGATCTTGCGGGAGCCATCCTTTTCAAAGTGCGCACGGTAAATTTTGAAGCAGGAAAAAAAAATTGACTTTGATTTCATGGGGAAGAGGGAAACAGATTTGGAATAGTCATTGACAAAAGTAACAAAATACTTGTACCCCTCTCGGGATTTTACTTTGAAAGATCCAATGTCCGAGTGGATGAGTTTGCCAGGGGAGTCGGACCAATAGTTGGACCAAGATTTGAAAGTGGATCAATGCATTTTTGACTGTACACAGACTGTTGTGGTGATCAATCTTGTGGCGCCGGTGGCACATTTAGTTTCCAATCATTTTTCTATTCCGCACGCAGTGGCAGCAAGATCATCAAGACTCAAGCTTCACTCTTGTTCTTCAAGCCTCAAGAATTCCCCCCCTCAAGTCGTCAAGATCCTCAAGATTCATGCACCCCATCTCTGCTCATTCCTCCAACTCTGCCCTTCTTAAAATTCTTTTCACTTTCCCCTTCCTTTTTCCCTCTTCTCAGATTTCCCCCCCTACTCCCTCTCAGTTCACCAGCTTTTGTTTTCAGCTTTTCTTGGTCTTAACATAGCGCCTGCTGTGGGTTTTATTTCCCTGTTTAGTTTTTGGTTTCTGCCCCTTTCTGTTTGTCATTGCCTGCCCTAAATGTTTTCTATCTTTTCTCTTTTCCCTTTTTGTTTCACTTTTTTTCTTTTCTTTCTGCTTCATATCACTGTGTTTTGTTTTCTTTTCTTCTGTTTCTCCTGGTTGTTGTTGCGCGCTTGTGCGCGCGGGTGTATGATGACTTGTCTGCAGCATGTCACAGTCCCTGGAGTCTGAGTTCAGTTCAAACTCAGATGATGGGGCGGCATGGACTTTGTCTGAACCATAAAGTCTTGTGTCAGATCATCCATCAGTGAGAAGAATCCCAAATCTTAATTTTATTGATCCTTTTATTTGCCGATATACTTGCAGAGCTTCTGAGTTCATCCTCTCAGCCCCGCGCCAATCCTCTTCCAGATCACCTCCCTTTAGATCACTTTTCCCCGGATTTTCTTTTTCCCCCAGATCCTCAACATCAAACCCACCGCCAACGGAAATCTCCCTTCCGTTGTCTCTCATAAACCCCCCCCCCCCAAACACACTATCCCTTCAAATCCCAGAATCCTCAATCTACCCGGACCACCGCGAAGGCAGCGCACAGCGCACTTTCCCTTCCAGTAACTGCCGACGGCCCAGCACCGGTCGGAGTTCCACACCATGCAGCGTTGGATGTCCAGCTCATTCATGATAGTGGGTTTGACGTTTAGCGTTTTCAGCAGTCGTTTGAGGGGCCGTAGGCCTATGTGTGATAGACGACAATGATAGCCCAGGAGAGAGCTGTCAACAGATGACGGTCCCAGGGTCTTTGTGGAGAGGGACTTTACCTCAGTTGATGGAAGATAGTACAGGCCACCCTTTTGGTAACCGTGCCCAACAGTGTCACCATTGATGGTGAGGGAGGCTGACTTCATTGTCTTGCACCCGTCTTTCTGAAAAACACAGGTCAGACCGGCATCGCGCATTGCCGCAATGGACAAGAGCGGCTTGTGTAGGTCGGGGACAACAAGAGTAGGAACGGTCACTGGAGAGCTGAGGGGAAGCAAAACGGTACCACGGTGGGAGGCTTCCACAATGGAGTGATTGGCTAGCCTGACGGAGGTGCAATTGAGTTTGATGTTGGAGACACCCGTTGAGTATGGAGTCATGCAGTTAGAGCACCCCAAGTCGAGATTGGCGTCTCGGGATGATGCTGAGACGGCATTTGCTGTGTGCTCGTTTACTGCGACAGCATTTCCAGCCCTGGCATGATGAGTACCCGGGGTGTCATTGTTTGAGCCTGAGTAGTCCGATTTGTCCTTATCATCTCCTCCTCCTAGATCTACCACGGTCGTATGACCGGCTTTGGCTTGCGGTTTAGATTGGTACCGGTTTCCAGATGGCTTGCTGGATTGATTGGGATTGTCCGGACAATGGGAGGAGTTCAAGTTCCGACGGTCGTGATCAGCCAGGATCCTGGCGGCGTTTTCGCAAACCTCTAGGTTGTGACCCAACCTCTTGCAGAAAGAACAGTAAAGAGAATGATCGAGGGGTGGTCGGGAATTCCCGGGCAGAGGTTGATGAGAGAGAGAAGTGCGTGCAACCGATTCAACCATCGACTGCTCCTTGTTCCTGGTCTTCCTACAAAGATGTTCCGCCTTCAGGGCATCCAGGATCTTGACAGGGGGAACTCTGGGGTTGTTCATCATTGCGGAGACGCATGCCAGCCAGTCAGATGGCAGAGAAGTGAGAATTGACGACAAGTAGATGTTGTCCAGAGTGAGCGGGGCATCAGCGGTGATGAGAGCTGAGAGGCTTTCAAACATTTTAGCCATATCGTCCAGGTGAGCGGGCAGATCAATGCCCGTCATTTGGGCGGTCGTGAGTTTGCAAAGGAAGTAGGTTATGCCCCCAGCAGATGAGTCTTGATGGGCTTCCTTGAGGGCTGTCCAGAGCGCTTGAGCGTCCGTTGTGATGTGACGAACTTTTCAAACATGCGCTGCATGGATTGTGCTGGAGATAGCTCCAAAAGCTGCTTTGTCATCGCGAGCCCAATTCGGGTTTGCTCTAGCCTTTGCGATGTCGTCATTGATAATGTACATGAAATTGGTTGTGTTGAGATGAGCCCGCATAAACCAAGTCCATTTGTTGTAGTTGGATCCTGGTCCGGGGGGCTTGAGTCGCTCGATGGTGGTGGTCTTGAGAGCTGGATGAGTCCAGATTTCCGGGTTGGGTTTAGAAGACATAGTCAGGATGGGTCAATTAGTGGACGAGTTTGTTGGTTGTTTGGGTTTGGGTGGTTTGGGTTCAGATTTCGGTGGTGATGGTGTCATGAACCAGAAGCTTTATCAAGAAGCGTACGGATCCTCCACACTGATAGAGATGCTGCGGCTTTAGCGGCAAATGGTGCTCATAACCTGTTGCAGTGATAAATCTGGAACAGCAGAAAGCAGAGATGATGTTCGCGGAAGGATTTATCATTGCATCAGAGAAAAGAAGAAAAGAAACAATGAAGAAACTCACCTGGAACAGCAGAAAGCAGAGATGATGTTTGTGGAAGGATGAGAAAAGAGCCTTCCACATCTGCTGCTCCAGGTGACTAAAACATGGAGATGTCACGGACTGTGATATGTACATGATAGGTTTGAAGCAGAGAAACATGAGGAAAGAGACAGAAAACACCATACAACCTCAACAAACACTGTTTGTGAAATAAGAGCAACACTGAGAGAAACCGAGCAGGAATTTGGCAGGGGATTGAGCACACCAAGAAGACAAGAAGAGTAGGGAAGAGGGAGCTTTTCAAGTAAGTAGAAAAAGAACAGACAGGAGAACAATTTTTGTATCACTCATTGTTGTTGTCATCATCTTCATTGTCATTGTCATTGTTGTTGTTGTTTTCGTCATCATCATCATTTTTGATGCTGTCATTGTTGGTGTCTTCCTCATTGTCATCATCCTCCTCCTTGTCCTCCTCTTCTTCTTCTTCATCATCATCTTCCTCCTCTTCTTCTTCTGAATCAGTGGTGGTAAGTTGTTTCCCTTTCTTCTTGACAGTCTTTGGTTTGACACACTTTGTGCCAGCTGTTGAACCCTTTTCCTTTTCCTTGACAGTGATCTGGGTCGGTACCCGTGTTGCTCTGGTCACCTTTCTCTTGTTTGAGGAAGTCGGATTGGACGGTGTCACTTCATTCGCACCAGAAGGTTCGTTTTTGTTGGGATCTGCACCTAGAATATCAGGAGCATCTGGAGCGGGCGGTCCAGTGAGTACGACTAAGTCCTTGTGGAAAGCTCGTAGGATCTTTTGCAGCTGCTTGTCTTGCATTGCTCCGGGTTTACCGCAAAATTGATTCACACCAATGTCAAGGTCATTGTCCTTGATACAAAACGTAACTCCAAGCTTCTTCAAGGTTGCAGATGTGGATTTGCCGGGCCACTGCTTCTGCAAACCGTGGGTGGCTTTGGCTGAACCAAATACTGAATCAGTAAGGAACATCATCACCATCCATGAGATATAAATAAAACTTACACATTGCTTCATTTAACTTCTCCCTTGCAGCCTGGTAGTTGGCCTCTTTATCACCTGAAATGTAAAAGATAAGTAAATATATCAGCAAGATTAGCTAGGATACTGAAACTGTTGGAGACAACTTACCAAAATTCCAAGGAGTTTTGGGAGCTCCAATTTTGCGTTTCCAATTCTTCCTGGGTTTGGCAACAGGAGCCAGCTTGCCAGTAGCTCTCCTAATGACCTCCTGTCCACTCGCAAATGATAGGAAGTTGGCCTTGATGTTGGTTTCCTTATCCTGTGAAAACATATCTGCAAACTGCTCGCCCATGAAGCTCCCACCACTGATGACTTTTCCTCCTGTTTCCTTGGGCTTGTACATAACCAGAAATCCCTCAACCTTGTGTGCAGCTCCAAGGTTCTTGAAGTAAAAGATTGGTGTCAGTGAATTGGATGAAAGTTAAGGAAATAAATGTGACTTACATCAAGTATGACCTTTTGGCTCCAGGGCTCAGTCTTGGCCTGCCGGAAAAAACAACTCTTCTTGGTTTTTTTACAGGATGCTTCTGAAGTTCCACCGTCCCGTCCGCTACAATCACCACGTCCAAACGGATTCGGTAAGGTTGCCAAAAAATCGATGTCCTTATACTTCTCTTGTGTGGCCTCATCGAGCTTCTTCCAGAGGCGGCCACATTCCTTTTTTCATTGCTTGTTGGTTAGATCATCTGTAATTGGTGTCATAAATGGAAGAATGGAAGATGAACAAGCAGACGTAACTG
Organism: Puccinia triticina; assembly: GCF_026914185.1. Taxonomy (NCBI): domain Eukaryota; kingdom Fungi; phylum Basidiomycota; class Pucciniomycetes; order Pucciniales; family Pucciniaceae; genus Puccinia; species Puccinia triticina. The sequence continues at coordinate 594,076 of NC_070568.1, read as the reverse complement.
GAAGAGGTTATAATTAAAGCAGTAGCTCAAACAGGAACTGAAACAGGAACTTGGAGTTGTAAAATGATTTCCGAGCCTCCACATCATATTCACAAAAGTTGTTGTACATTGTTGACCCTCTGAAACAACTCCCGCTACCCAAATGCTTCAAGAACGGATTAATTTTCAGGAGCCGCTCCGCAGCAAGTACGTGGACTTCTTTCTGATATTTGTTGTAAGCATCAGTGAATATATTTCAATCATCAGCAGTAAGACGCTTGTATTGTGTGTGGGTCTGGACTTTTTGGCGCAGCTGATCGAGTTCAAGATTCTTCAGCGTCTCAACAATGCTTGAGTCTAGACGCATTCTACTTTTCTTGCCGGATGTTGGACCGTCAACGACTCCGGTTGCAGTCTCGCGAGGAGAAAAACAGGGCTGAGCAGGATGATTGAAGGGCTGCAATTCCAAAGGAGAGTGATCAGGATTGTAGAAGCCTCCGTCAGTCTCTTCTCCAGGATTTTCAAAGGCTCTGTTGGCTGTTTCTTTGCGAGGAGTCGGGCTATTGGAGGTCTGAGCTTGCGAAGGATGGGATTTATGTCCAGGAGTAAATTACCGAGTTGAAGGTAGATTAGGAGTGCTACACTGAGTCAAACGCGGAGTAGTGCACCAAGTATTGGTAGTCTGAGTAGAGCTAGGCTGGTTTGAAGTCTGAGTATTTGGACGCTTTGGGGGACGAGTACCCAAGAGCTGGCTGTTGGAAGGGGCTCGTTTTCTTGCTGTTTGGCTGCCAAAACTTGGTGGAATGATTCTTCCAGGTGGCGATTTTGGAACTAGAAAAAGGATGAAAAGGATGAATTGTCAGACTCACCAAGATGACCAAACTAGAAGATATAAATAGAAGGAATAATATACACAATAGCTTGGGAGCGGACAAAGGAGATGAAAAATATGGGACAGTGGGAGATGTTTTCCGGGTTGAAGAACGGTTTGCTCCAGGTTTCAAAGTGAAATCAGTTGGCGATATGGAACCAGATGAGATGAGCGCTGGGTTTTGATAAATGTCAATCGATTCCTAGATGATGGGAGCAACGGTTGGTTTTGATTAGATGTCAACCTAGACAATAAGAGCTGCGCTGGGGTTCGATTCAATGCCGATGATGGGTTTTGTGCTGGGTTTCAATTAGATTGGGGGGATGTTGATTTTTACATCCCATAATTTACATTGGATTTGGAATGTAAAACCCAATCATTTAAATTTGAACATTTCAAGGCAATCAAATAGTTTTACATTCATGCAGTAAATGAGTTACCATGTTAAATATGGTATGTAATGCGTGGTATGTAAAAGTGCACCCTTGGACATGTCAAGAAAGAATTTACACACCATGTTTTACAACCTCTGGCCAATGGAAAGTTACACAATGTAAAAGTCAAAATTCATCGCGAAGAAAATAAAATTACGTTGGTTCGATTCACCGCCACCCTCAATGTAAATTCAATGCATTGTAAAATTAACATAGTTTGTCTCCAGATGCAATTTTACATGCTACTGGCTTAACATCGTAAAAAGGAAAACACAGAAATTGATGACAAAAAGGTTACTCCGCAACGCAATAACCCCGTCACCTTGACACAAAAAAACAAGAATGTAAAAAAGCCTGGCCCTCAAGCACGGCAGGTCTTCCTACCAGTCACACTCTGCACCTTTGGTTTGATCGCCCCAGCCCCTGCCTGTCGGCTATTCCAATGAGCAAGGACTTTGCCTGCAGTTGTTGATGGCAGCTTGGCTGTTGAGTACACCTCCCGGTCCTGGCTCACAGTCAACTTCTTGGTCGGCCGAAAACGCTTGTTTCTGGTGGCCGGACTAGCTGCGGGGAGTGGCGCTGAAAATATGGCGGCCGATTGAGAAGGCACAATTGAGGCCGAGCCAGGCGCGCTGTTGTTGTCTTTCAAGTAAAGGCAACAAAACACACAAACAGAAGTAATTGTCGGTTCACCTGCAATTTGAAGGAGAGGAGGACGTTTGAATTCACCTTTCTCACCGTCTTGGAATGGATCACATCAATGTTCTTGCCAGGCCTCAGTTTGGGCCCGGATACGCTCCCCATTCACATTGGCCAGAGGTTTTGGCTTGAAAGTGACTGAGGTTTCGACCTTTGGGATCTTCTTGGGGCGACCACGCTTTGCCGGAACCGCCCGAGAATGAGGAGGAGGAGCTGGGGTGGGGGCCGAGGAACTTGGACGGCCACGCTTTGCTGGGGGTGCAGCAATGCTGGAGAAATGCCAATCTCCGGAGCCGGGGAGGGAGCGGAGGTTACTGCAGCAGCCATGCTTGCTGGACGTCGAATCCGGATCTTCAAGGATTATTCATGTACACGACCCTGAGCATCGCCAGCGGCAGCTGAAATGTCAAGTGAATGGAATGGTGGTTTTGGCCAAAGTGGTGATGTACGAGATAAAGGATTGTGATTAGGATAGAAGAAAGTAGTTAGCACCGAGTGGATCAATATCTGGGGGAATTGGAAAAGGGGAAAATGGAACAAATTGCGAGTGGGGGTTTGTGAACGTACAGTTGAATCCAATCCTGAGTTTATGGCAAGTCTGGTGTGATTCCGAGGTCAAAGCGGTCCAATGATGAGATGTTCCGCGGCCATTGGCCAAATCGGCGGATATCCAATGATGGTGTGTTCCGAAATAGGAGATTTTGTGCGAGCTTAACTCTGAAGATGACTTGGAGTGTAAAACATATTATGTAAATCTAATTTCACCCGCAGGGATTGGCGGATTTGCATGCCCTGCAGAGGTCAATGTTTACACTTGGGTGTGAAAGTGTGGCTGCGGCGCCACTGGATACGTTTTTGCAGGCTGTGTGTTACATGGCATAAGTTTACATGCGGTGGTTTTGCACGATCCAATGTGAATTTAATTTCACAAGCAGTCATGTGTACTTTTACATTGGGGTGTTTTGCATTGACCAAAAGATGTAAACTGTAGGTGGTAAAATTCCTCCACCCCTTAGATTGGGTGGTCGATTGATTCCTAGGGGGATTTCCTCTAGCGGAGGCATCAGAAGACAGTTGAGAAGATCCCAGGGTAGAGCCGGCGCCCTGAGGCGTGCGCCGCACAGGATTTTCAGCCGCGCTCCCCATCATAGCTCGTTGCCAAAGCTCCTGCATGAAATTCTGGTTCCCGCTGCCGGAGGTCCAGCCAGCCGGCTGGCCGGGCCGCGGCGACCCCAACAACAAATCTCTTAATCCAGGCATATAAGTAAATAGAATCTGAATAAAAATACAATTTCAATTGTGATGGACAAGTATGAGTAGTTTGAGTATTGGGTGGAGGAAATGGTGGAAAAGACGCTGATGGGAGCTATTAAATACCTTATCAGTCTGCTAAGAAATATATTACCTGATGCCAATGCTTGTCGGAGTGATTGATGCTAGCTGATCGGAGTACCCCTGAGCCAGCCAGTTATACCTGATATCCTGGAGCTGATTGCAAACATCTGTTGCCACCAAAAGGAAGTACTACCCCGGACAAAACATATTGCTCACATCAGTGAAAATTTTCATTGCTGATCGGAGTTCGAGTACCCTTTCTGATCCATCTGGGTATATCGGATGTCTGAAATTTTGGTTTCTGTGGAAACTTAATAGTTTGGATCAAAATAAAAGACTGACTTATGATACTACACCGGACTCATGATGCAAAAAAACTGATTCATCATATCAGTTAGTTAAAATTCTCAAATGCTAATTGAAGGACATTTTCTGATCCAGCTTTTTGTATCTGAACTTATCTGATATCCTGGTATCTGTGGAAACAAGGGTTTCAATCACAAGAACAATGGAAGACTGACTTGTGATACTACACCGGACTCATGATGCAAAAAAACTGATTCATCATATCAGTTAGTTAAAATTCTCAAATGCTAATTGAAGGACATTTTCTGATCCAGCTTTTTGTATCTGAACTTATCTGATATCCTGGTATCTGTGGAAACAAGGGTTTCAATTGCAAGAACAATGGTGAATTTTGATTGATACCCAACTGGATTGATGATTCTAAAACCGCAAGTAGTCTACCTTATCTTTTCCTAAATATTTGAGGATATCCAGTCCTACCGGGCCAACTCAAAATTCCATACCTGTTTATCATTCCTATCAGCACCTGTGGTCAACTCAAAATTGTGCGCTAAAGGGTTATGTATGTGTTGTCCATGTTGGGTACAAAAATTTAATAAATCCAAGTCATATATTATGGGTTTCCTTTCTCAAAAACATGAATCATAATTTTCGTGATGATTGATAATGACTGGGTAAGTGAGATACTCTGAATGCTATGTGGAGGCAATGTGTCACCGGTGTTTTGTGTAATCCTTAATATTAGTATTAACCTTTTAATAAATCCAAGTCATATATTATATGTTTCCTTTCTTGAAAACATGAATCAAAATTTTCGTGATGATTGATAATGACTGGGTAAGTGAGATACTCTGAATGCTATGTGGAGGCAATGTGTCACCGGTGTTTTGCGTGATCCTTAATATTAATATTAACCTTTGGGTTTCTTGTTTCTGAGTGTTAACCTTTATCTAATTACATTTCAACTCTATATCGCACTATCCCTACATACCAGCTCACCTACCCGTTCAAGATCTGTTTATCCACTTGGTTCAGATTATTCCAACTGACCGCAGTCCCATATAGCATCAGGTACGTATATCCAATTGGTTATTGTTTGGAATGGCAGCATAAGTCCCACATTTCCTGATTATCCCCTTTATGTTTTCACCACAGTAGCCAGCCTTTCTCGAACTCTAGCACCCACAAAACTAAGTTTGGATAGCTGTTTTGCACCAGTGCAACCTTTGATATCAAACCTCATCCCCTCTGTTGTATTTCTATCTCTTCCTTCTGCCTCATTGTCTTCCCAGAGCTCTTGGTTGTCATTCTCATATCACCTTATGCCTGTCACACCTGATGTTTCCTTTTAGATTGGTCATGCTTCCTGTCTCACTAGCCATGTGACTTTGATCCCTGTCTAAATTAGCCCGATCAGCTTTCGAACTACTGTGTTTCCTTGTGCGCGCTTGCTCTGCTTGTGATCCCTTGACTGTCACCAATCTCTCCTCCAGTTCCATCTGATTCCATCACCTTCTTTGCATATCCATTGTCATGTTGCCCACAAGTTGATTTCCTGTATGTAGTCTATATATACATAGCCTACAACCTGCAATCAACTCTCATCGGTTCTTCCTTCTTTTTACTCACGCCCCTCCAGAGCCGTATCCGGTGAGCTTTCCTCTTCACTGCACCCCCTCTCTCGAGCAAGACTTCATTTCTCATTCTTGTGCGCAGTCAGTTTGAGTTCAAAGTCCAACACCCTCTATGGCCAAGAGACGAGTAAAGCAAAAATCTTACTGCGTTTTCGCTTCCACTCCTCATCCTGCACGATTGCCTGTGGAATAATTGCAACATCGGGGCGCTGCCATTCACAACTGCTCTCAAGCTATATCTAGAACCTCAATTGGAGCGGCTGACGGTTAAACACTCAATTCATGTGAGTGATGACTGTTCTACGCAAGATACTCTAGTTTAATTGATTTCTAATTCAAATATTCAGACTCTTGACTTGCAAAAACCATTCTCCGCGGCAGTCAACCTGTATAGAGAGCTTGATGACCAAACCAATAGTGTGATCTCAAAAGTAATGTGCCTTGATGAGCAGACCACTCTGGCGTGCCGTACCTGTCCCGCTTGCTTTAGACCACCACCGTCGAACCTTGAAGATTATCCCCGATTAAAAAGCAACGAGCTGATTATTTGTCTTGATGGAAACTTCCAGCATCGGCATCATTCCAAGGCTAGCCAAGACTATCACCAACACAACACTCCGAGCATCTTCCTCACACAATCTGAAGTAGAAAAAATGAAAGCCGAGATCCGACTTATTGAGTTACGCAACAAGCCAAATGAAAAGGTATGCAAGGCTGATACTTTACTTGTGATTGATAACTGAGTAACTAATACCTCTGCTACCATGCTGCCATTACAGAAGGACTGTTGTACAGAAGCTCACAAGGCAGCCAATGACAAGAGGAACAAATGGAAAGGGTGCGACAATACTGGCCTCATGGGGTGTTGCTGTCAACACGATGCAGCAATTTACCTGGCAAACATCAACAAATCCGGTGAGCAGTGGTGCTTTCCAATCGCACTGCTCACAAAGGTACTGGACAATGTGGAGCCCAATTGTCAAGTGGGCATCCTATATGAAACAGGGTGTTCACTTGATAAGTATATGGCATTGGTAAGTAACCCATACTTTTAATATTTAGTATTATTGCTCGATTAGATTTTAATGCACTTGATTATAGCGCGGGTTACTGAAGGAGAAACGCAAGCGCCTTTGCTTTGGAACATTGGTTTTTCACTCCTATGTTAACTCATGGGGGTGTCAGCTTAAGTAGAATCCTTGATTAAACAAGTGTTGGGGTTTATCGGATGGGTAGGTACTTGAGCGTATGTGGTCGTATCTTTCTCCCTTGATCAGTCCCTTGCAATACGCTACACGTAATCATTGACTCTCCGCAATCTCTCTCCGGTTGAAATACCACAATATCAGAGGCATCAAGCAACTCTGTATGTATCTTTTCCTTTCTTGACCTCAACGCTTGACGCAGTTAGAGCAATATTTGATTTCAAGTTCTTTTTTCTCTAGCCCAATGGCTCAAAAAGAAGTTCCAAGCGGCAGTTTGCCGCCAAGTAGAGATGTCACTTCACACCCAGGTACCCGTTGGGTACCCGGGTACCTGCCTCAAATTTCCAGGATTCTGGACACCTGCACCCAGCAAACGTTGACGGGTACCCGGGTGCAAAAGGCAGGTACCCACGGGTACCTGCAGCCATCCCTCTTGATGACCGGACAGACTGGTCATCAAGAGGCTACATCCCTCCCAATGACCGGTACAGACCGGTCATCAAGAGGGCATCCAGAGGCATGTGCCCTTCAAGAGTGCACATAATCATCAAGAGGGTGATGCTCTCAATGACTGGTCTATTCCGGTCATTGAGAGGGTGATGCTCTCAATGACCGGTCTATTCCGGTCATCGAGAGGGATGTAGCCTCTCGATGACCGGTCTATTCCGGTCATTGAGAGGGATGTAGCCTCTCAATGACCAGTCTATTCCGGTCATCAAGAGGGATGTGTCCTCTTGATGACCGGTCTACTCCGGTGTGGAACTACTCTTGGGATGAATAGAGCTGGAGAGGGAATGGTGCTTTAATGGGCTGCCTCTCTGGGAACAAGAAAAAGATATAAGAGTGTGGACTCTTATGGAAAGGTGTGGCTATAGAGGATTCTTGAGGTACGTCTTGAGGGTTACTTTTCTACTAATCTAATATTTTGTACACAGATAACAAGCTTGTCCAATCTGATTCATTGGCATAAGCAAGGCTAATGATAGGTGACCAGTGATCTGAATTACTTTGACAGGATCTGATGGGGAATAAATGAAGAGGAAAACAACCCAGTTTATATACACAAGAAAGAGGAGCCATGAGGAAACAAGGATAACCTGCAGGGAAGCATAGAACATTCTACTTCTATAGGATGAAACAGCCATGTGGTCAGAGTAGTGGTTCAAGGAGTCACATGATGGTGTAATAGTGGGTGGGGATGATGCCATCTTCTGGGGGCTATGGTGCAATCTTCCTAGTTGGAGGAGGGGATATGTGAGACATAAAAGGGGTAGAATATTCTATGATCTAAGATAGGAGGAGTTATGAGTTTCAGGAAGTGTTTCAGGAAGAAGTAATCTAAGGATCTAAGATAGGAGGAGTCAGGTGTTTCATGAAGTGTTTCAGGAAGTAATAATCTAGGTGGGGTTTGGGGCTATGTCTAGCATAATGTGTATCATGTTGGGTTTGGAGGGTGAAGGGTTTCAAGGGTGCTTATACATCTTTGAGCACATGGTTCTAAGGAAACACTAGAAGAAGGGGGTAAAATGTGATCTGGGTAGATGTTTGAGACTAGGAAGAGGGTTTATCCAAGAGAGGGAGAGTGTGGGAAGAGGGAATACTATTATCCAGGGTATGTCCATTGAGTGGGGATGTTGAGGGGCTTGGGCTTTGCTGACAAGGGGGCCAGAGGTATGGGATTTATTCTTGAGGTGTGACAGCATTGTGATTGATGGTTGCTGGTTTTCTGGGTAGATCAGGATTGGCTTACCACATCCACCCCCAAATTAGATGATGTCCCCATCATCCAGAAAAAAAGAAAAGAGGCCAATCCTGAAGAGAGAAGAAAAGCTAGCCTATGACAGAGGAACAAGGAAGAGATGACCTGAAGTGAAAAAGAAACTATGTTTTGTAGATTTTACAAAGCCTAAAAAGTGAAATTGAGGATGAGAAACATTTTATGTGGAGGCTGAGGGGGAGACTTCTTTAGTTTTTTTTCATCTTCACAATTTTTCCTATATGTGAACTTGAATTTGAGGGGAGAGGTTATGAGAGGAAAAGGAAGGCTATTGGCTTGCCACCCCCAAATTGGGTGAACTTGAGTTGGGGTGTGAAGATCTAATCTAAAAAAAAACAGAGAGAAGGGACTGCTCTCTTGGGGAAATGGGGAAACAACAACAGCCACCCCCAAATTGGGTGATTGTGACCAGGTTACAGGGTTTTAGGAGATTCTGGCTAGCAGGGATAGTCCATGTCCCTTGTTTGTTTGTTCTTTTTGTCTAGATATGAAAGTTCCTAGAGTTTTACCAAAACCAAGATGAGAAATACCCTTCAACCTATGGAACTTGAAGTTAGCAAGGATCCAAATATTCCATAGATTAATTTTTTGGATTTTTGGAAGGGGAGTTGGGGAAAACCAAGGAACTGGGAGTTTATGCTGAGTCCTGGTTGACTTGATTATTTGCTTTAGGCATTTCAGAAAAAATTGAGCTCCAGGATCCTTTTGGCTTCTGTCAGGGGGTTTGAAGAGTGGATATTCAAGGTTATTAGGGATAAACTGGTGATTTGGAAGAGAATGTGATTCCTGTGGATTATTTGTTAGAGAGGCTGATTCCAATTTTCTTTCTGTGGGTTTACCAGGGTCTTTGTGAAAAAAATTTCTTCCCAAACTACAAATGGAGGCTGAGTGGGGAATGGAGGTTTCATCAAATAGGAATAAATTTGCACCATGATCATTTGAGGAAGGCAAGTTTGGCTGGGAATAATTTTCTTCAAAAAAAGGTGGACCAAATTCCAATGTGGGTTGTCCTGCTAAATCCAAGGTTGATCTCTTTGTGATGGAGGCTGATGAAGATATTTGGTCTATAAGTTTACCAGGATCCTTCTGGAAAATGCAGGTCTCTAATTTGGCTGAGGATTGGTTGGAAAGATGAATGGGCTCAAAATTCTGAGTGGAATGTAATTGGAATTGTTCCAAGGAAGAGTCTATTTTACTATCTATAAAAGGTGCCTGGGCTCCAAGAATATCCAAGGGTAGTGGACTTGAATGGCAAGAATTTTCTAGAAATAAGGATTGGCAACAGCCAAGGGTGGGCTCTTTTAAGGTTTTTTTTTCTTCAGATGTAGCTTCAATGGTTGGGTCATGCTTGGGTGAGTGAGTTTCTTCTGGGGGAAAATTTTGGCTGATATTTTCTGTGGCCTCTTCTTCAGTTAATTCCAATCTAGATTCAAATGCAAATAGAGTTTCTGGAGGTTCTTTAACTATCAAGTTTGGTGAGAGAATCTCAGGGATAGAAGTTTCTTCATTGGTTCCACTGGCTGATCCTAATTTCTCTGCTCTTGTGTTGTCCAATTTTTCTGAGGTTCCAATATTTCCAGAAGTTATTTTTGACAAGAAAGGTGTCATAGGTCTAACTGGGGAGCTGTCTTCATCTTCCAGGTCTTCACTATTGACTTTGATCTTCAGCATTGAATCCAAGGGTAATCTTCTAGAACTGATCATCAAGGCTTCCACATCTTGGTCCATGTGCTCTATTATTCCAAAGGATACCTGAGGTTCCAGGTTACTTGCTTGTGCATTTGGGTTGAGAGTTCCAGAGAATATGGGTCCAGGGGGTCCAGGTAAGTTACATCCAGGTTTTCCAAGGGTGACAGGTCCAGAGGTCCCAGGTTTGGGTAGTTCTGATTCATGGTCTATCTGTTTTTTAGGGACTTTGAAAGGGGGAATGACCATTTTGGAAATGTCTAGTAGTGTAGCCTTGATGATCTGTTTTTCAGGGAATGGTCCAGAAAATGTGAAGCTTCTGGTTAGGCGGGTCATGTTGACTGTTGGATGATTGTTCATGCAAAGATGGTGGTTTATTTTGGGTATTTGAAAAGAAGTGTTGTAAGGTATGTAATTTGTTAAGTATAAAGTTTCTATGAGTTCACTAGCTAATCCTGTAACTATATTAGGCTAGGAAATAAAAGTGAGGACTGAAAACTGAAGATCTTCAGGCCACTGTTGGGACACCACTTGTGGAACTACTCTTGGGATGAATAGAGCTGGAGAGGGAATGGTGCTTTAATGGGCTGCCTCTCTGGGAACAAGAAAAAGAATATAAGAGTGTGGACTCTTATGGAAAGGTGTGGCTATAGAGGATTCTTGAGGTTTGTCTAAGGGTTTACTTTCTACTAATCTAATAGCAAGTTAAAGGTAATGTAAAGTCTGTCCAACCTGATATATTTGGCATAGACTTATCAAGCTTGTCCACTCTGATTTAATGGCATAAGCTAGGCTAGTGAATGGTGACCAGTGATCTGAATTACTTTGACAGGATCTGATGGGGAATAAATGAAGAGGAAAACAACCCAGTTTATATACACAAGAAAGAGGAGCCATGAGGAAACAAGGATAACCTGCAGGGAAGCATAGAACATTCTACTTCTATAGGATGAAACAGCCATGTGGTCAGAGTAGTGGTTCAAGGAGTCACATGATGGTGTAATAGTGGGTGGGGATGATGCCATCTTCTGGGGGCTATGGTGCAATCTTCCTAGTTGGAGGAGGGGATATGTGAGACATAAAAGGGGTAGAATATTCTATGATCTAAGATAGGAGGAGTTATGAGTTTCAGGAAGTGTTTCAGGAAGAAGTAATCTAAGGATCTAAGATAGGAGGAGTCAGGTGTTTCATGAAGTGTTTCAGGAAGTAATAATCTAGGTGGGGTTTGGGGCTATGTCTAGCATAATGTGTATCATGTTGGGTTTGGAGGGTGAAGGGTTTCAAGGGTGCTTATACATCTTTGAGCACATGGTTCTAAGGAAACACTAGAAGAAGGGGGTAAAATGTGATCTGGGTAGATGTTTGAGACTAGGAAGAGGGTTTATCCAAGAGAGGGGGAGTGTGGGAAGAGGGAATACTATTATCCAGGGTATGTCCATTGAGTGGGGATGTTGAGGGGCTTGGGCTTTGCTGACAAGGGGGCCAGAGGTATGGGATTTATTCTTGAGGTGTGACAGCATTGTGATTGATGGTTGCTGGTTTTCTGGGTAGATCAGGATTGGCTTACCACACCGGTCATCGGGAGAGATGTAGCCTCTCAATGACCGGTCTATGCCGGTCATTGAGAGGGCTTTGTCCCCTTGATGACCGGACAGACCGGTCATTGAGAGGGCTAATTTGTCCCCTTGATGACCGGACAGACGGGTCATCGAGAGGGCTGTGTCCCCTCAATTACCGGACCAACTAGTAATTGAGCTGCAGTCCCCTCAAGGACTGGACAGCCCTCTCAACAGACTGGTGATTGGGCTGCAGTCCCCTCTGTCCGGTGTAAGACTCAAAAGTGTTCCTGAGAACCTTTTGCTGAATGGAGAAGGGGATGATGGAGGTGCAAACTCTGCCCTTCTATACTATCAGATAACAAGACCCACCAAGGTAAGCTTGGCAAGTTTTAATGAAGTGATAGGGTTGGTTGGTTCAAGATGAGCTTGTTGATGACACTGAATAAATTGTTGTTATTGTTAATGTAAGGGTTGTTATGTAGGTTGTTTAAGTATATATATAAGGCTGAACTGTAAATGTTGGGGTGACTGTGATTGGTGAGTAATGAACTCAGGAGCTGACAACTGGGGAGGAGGGAGCTCCTTATATAGACAAAAGTGGAGCCCCAGAGGGCTTGTGGGTTAGGGTTTTGACTAATCTAGACAACAGTGTGAGGGATTTTAGCTGGTGGGAGTAGATACAAATGATGTCATAATGTGTCAGGGGTACATAAATGATGTCATAAGAATGCAGTAGGGCCACATGAAGGCTGCGTAAAGTGACAGTAGACTGCATGAGTTGACAGGTGGATGCAGGGGGTGCATAAATGAAGTCTGAGGCTGCAGAGTCAGTGTGTGATGACATCATAATATGGAAATAGAAGAGTACTTGATAATATGTAATGACTGCAGTCTGATGGGGAGATGTATGTTTGTATCCTGTGATTTGTATAAGCATAATGCTGTGATCCTTGAATTGAGGCTGGTGACAGGCTGGTGACTGGGTATGTTGAACGTGTGATGGGTGTCCAGTGTCCAAAGAAGTGTAGGTTCCAATCCAGCGGGGTTCAGGTGATGCTTTCAGTGGTGACTAGGGGTAAAATTGGCCGTAGAATCCATTTCTGAGGTCTGTTTGATGGTATCTTGAGGCGTATTGTGAGTAAATATATGTATGCAAAAAAACTTTTGATTTTTCACTTTTCCGTCTACCACATCCTCCCCCAACTTATTGTCTGTCCCCAGACAATTCCACCGGAAAAGTGCCGTATCTTGAATTTTGGAAGCTTGAGGCTTGAGTTTTTTACTGGGTGACATGAAGAATCCTTGGGAATTTGGCCGTTGGATGTCTTCTGGGTACTGTGTCAGAGAGGCTGGGTGGGGTGAATTTTGGTCAAAAATTCAACTTTTGTCGTTTTTCTGACTTTCCTTGAAGGGAAATTTTTAAGGTGTCTGGGAGTCTAAGTGCTGCGCGCAGTCCGCAGTCCGCAGTTGCGCAGTTGCGCAATGGTGCTGCTTGTGCTATGGTGGCGGCCGCAGCTGCTGCTCCAGCGCCTCAGGGTGCGCGCTGTCGAGGCCGCGGGCCTCGAGTGTCGAGTAGTGATCGGGGACTCGTACCCGTTCTTGATGGTTGACTGATCGGGCTTTGGGCCCGGGTACTTAGTGTTGGTCGTACCCGTCCAATAGCTATTCCGACCCCGCATTTGGGTCTCGAGTGTGTATGTGTGTCGGTCGTACCCCCTTCGGGGGTATGGCTTATTCAGGAGTTCAAGGCGTATGGGTTTGGGGTTCAAGACCCATACACAACTTCGCCGACCTTCCGATTCCCTCGGATACATCACCGCCGCCAATGGTCAACCGCCGCCTTCGAGGTCTTGCACCATCCAAGCCTGCAGCTAGACTGAACCCTGCTAGTGAGCAGGGTTCATTTTCGAAGTAAGTGCGTTCGTGTTCTTCCTCGACAGCTGAGTGGCCGTTACGTTGGCTGATGCAGCCGTCAGATTTATTACCAGCCCCACTCGCACCACCGAATCTGACAGGTCTTTGGGGTTTCTGATTGGGCTGCCTTCGCCGGCAAGGTTGGTTTCCAGCCGGCGATCTCATAGCGGCCGGCCCTAAGACGGTAAGACTAATTGCCGCATTCTTTCCGCTTCCTACAACAGCCGGCTTCTCAAGACCTGGCCGTGGGTTTGAGTACGTATTGTTCCGGAGGGAGAGATGGCCCCGCACGCCGTCCGGCTCGACTCTATCTGGGGTTCCTATTCGGTCGAGTCGAACGATCCAACCTCTAGTTACCAATGGTCTGTGGCCTCCGTTCAGAGCCCGCGCATGGGGCAAAAGGACTACGGGTCCTTAAGTCCCTATGAGTCCTCACAGAATCTGAGGTGAGTATAAAAAAGGTTCCCCTCGCCTCCTCCCACCTCATCATCCACCTCACTCCTCCCCAGTACTACTTTTCTAGGCTTATTACTTTTGTCTGCTACCATGTCCAACAGACCCTACTATTGTACCTACTTTTCCCCGTCCCCTTACCCGTTACGAGCCCACGGGGCCTCTGCTAGCGCTTCAACTCGAGTGCGTCCATTTTGTTCCTCATACCAGTAGCTTGCCGTCCTGTTGCACTGCTGACCCGTGTTGGTTGTTCTGCTACTAGCCAGGTTCCTCTGTACACAACCCTATCCTTATCATGGACGGGCCTATGTACAGAGGCGGGGTGATTCGTCCTTCATGGTTCCAATGGTCCCGCCAGCGTTTGGAAGCGTTCAACCGCCCCAATCGACCTTGAACCCGAGTCAATCGCTCAGCTGATGGCCCGGCTTCTCCGGATCATCGGCCTTTTGTCGTTGCCGGATCGGCGATGGCCCAAGTGGCTTCGGTGAGTTGTATATCCGGACCGCTGTAAGCTATCCGATCCGATACTGACTCCATTCTTCGGTTACTTCAGATTATCGCATCCAGTGATCGTCCGGATTCCCCGTCCGAACTCCGGACCCCGTCGCCCTCCCCGTCGCGGGTTCCCCCCGGGTTGGTGGGCCTCCACCCCCGCTTTCAGGGTGCGGATGCAGCCAGTCCCGGCCAGGCGTCTCCAGTATACCAACCTCGCCTCCCGGGTGAGAGATCGCATCCCAACTCGCCCGTTTATCAACCCGCTTCCGACGAAGCCGACAATCCAGTGAGTCAATCTTTCTCTTCCCTTTTTTTTTCCATGCGAGTTCCTGACCACCGATCTTCGCCACACAGTTCTTAGTATCCAACCGAGTTGTCATAGGCGACGAGTGGCTGGTACCGGCTGCTCCTCGTCCCAGCAACCTCACTTCGCCGGCTATCAGCTGTCGAAACTCGATCGCAGATTCGTCCGAGTACGGGTCTCATTCCTCGGCCGAGTATGGGGATCGTTCCCAGGGTTCGGGTGCGTCAGGCTCATCTCAATCCGGGGAAGCTACTGCCGAGACCGATCGCGCCGATGATGGGATGGACCTCCTTATTGAGTGGTCGGGTGGTGTACGTCCTTCTCCTTACTCTATCACCTGCTTCTTACCCGGCCGCTCATTACTTTCTGCACCTCCTGAACAGGTCCCTCCACCCCCTGAGTGGGATGATACGTGGACCACCTTACCCGACTGGCTTAACCAGCCCGCGCCTACTGGTAACGAGCCCAACGGTCATCAACCCATCGAGGTTGATGCCGTTGATCCTGAAGGTGGTGCCGATGCCGACGGCGTTGATGATGCCAATGGTGAGGCCGATGCCGATGGTGTCACAGAGACTGATCTGGCGGACGACGTCAGCATGAGTAGCATTTCTCGTGCTTCCACCCCCTCCATCATTGGTCAACCCCCGATCGAGGATTACCCCTTCTTAAGCGACCTCCAAGTCCAAGCTCTCCTGGAGCCCCATCGTCCCTTAGCTATCGAGCATCGTGCTCGTTTCGCAATCGACTCCGAGGCCTATACTAGGCTCTATCACACTTTTGCTTGAGCCTTCGTACCCTACTGCCAGCAGATTCCCAACGAGGTCGTCAACGGTCGAATCCAGCGAGTTCACATCTTCCAGGTCGTATCCAAAGAGTTTCGATCTACCATGCGTCAAGCTGGCTACGATGACTAGTTCCTTCGTGAGTTTCCTCCTCTTTTTACACCTGCTTACACCCACAATACTGATCCTCTGGCTTGTTTCTTTCCTAGTTTTTTGTTGTTACTAATCTTTTGTCCAGAGTACCCGGGGTAAAACGTATCCTTCTCAAAAAAAAATCGATAGATAATCCTAAAAAACTCAAAAAAAAAAATTGTAAAACCCCCAGAACCCTAAGGATAAAGATGATTAGTTATTTTTATTTTATTGTTGTCTTTTGTTCTTTTCATTTTTGAAATTAATCCATCCCAGACCCCCCTCCCCCAACTTAAACAGGTTGTCCCCAACCTTCCCTGTAAGCATACCACTGAGAGAGAAAGAGAGAGAAAAAAGATAAGAGAAATGGAGAAGAAGGAACAGTATAGAAGCTGTGTGAGGTTTTTTTTTTTTTTTTTTTTTTTTTGTTGTTGTTTTATGTTGAGTTTTTGCTTTGGTTTGAAAAGATGGTCCTGATATCCACTGAACTGACAATTGAAATTATTTAAAGAGTGACTTTGTCAGGAGCAGGTCTTTTTTCCTCCCCCAACTTAAACAACAACCCTGGTAGGTGTGATCCAGCTCAGTCAGAGCCATCTGATGATCCACCATCCGAACTGTTGCCAGATACTTCCTCCATTTCGTCGTCTGCAGGCTCCGGCTGAGATGGATCCTCATCCTCCTGAATGTCTGCTAGTTCACGTCCTCAAGGGTAAAACCGTTTGATATGTGAAGCTGCATAAGCCCTCTTGAGTTCAGTCCCATCCAATTCTTCCAAGATATAGGAACCCTTGGGTAGTTGTTGCTTGATCCGAAAAGGTCCGTTCCATCGATTTGCAAACAACTTTCCCCACTGATCCTCCAGGCTTTTGTTGTAGACCAAAACTAGTTCTCCTGGATCTAACGGCTTCCGAAGTCTTGCTGCCATTCGTCGATCCCAGTATCGAACAGATGAATTTCTGACCTTCATCAACTTTTCGTGAGCTATCCCTAGAATTTCTTCTCGACGTTCCAGTTGCATAGTCCTTGCCTCCAAGAGTTGTTCCGTGGTGCTGACTTCAGTCCAATCAATCCCCAGATAAGTGTCCATTTCCAAGTCAACCGGGAGAACCGCTTTCTGGCCGAACACCAGCTCGTAAGGTGAATATCCCGTTGTGCGTTTTGTCGAAATTCTGTCAGCAAAGAGTACTAAAGGCAGATATTCCCTCCATTTCCCACCAGATTCGCCACACATCTTGATTAGGGTGTCTTTAATGGGTCGATGTCCTCTTTCAATCATACCATTGGCTTCAGGATAATAAGGTGTAGGAGGCCTAAATACTGCTCCAATCTTTTCGACTGCTTTGATGAATTCATTCTTGAATTCCGGTCCATTGTCTGCCGTCACCGCTTTGATTACGCCATATCGATAGACCCATTCTTCAAGGAGAAATTTTCCAATAGTTGCGGCTGTCAGTTTCACCAGAGGAGCTGCTTCAACCCATCCAGACAAATCATCCCGTGCTACTAGCAAGTACTTGTACCGTTCAGCTTTGATATGACAGACGTCCAAAGCTACTCGTCCGAATAAGCTACTCTCTCCTGTGGGGTGCCGTATTTCTCGTGGAACTAATGGGTCCCTCTTTTGACAAGGTTCGCAGCTATGTACCCATAATTTGACTTTTTTCTTCAAACTTGGCCACCAAAATCGGCAGACTAATCGCTGGTATGTTTCCTCAAGTCCCCGGTGTCCTAGATCTTCGTGAACCATTCGTAATAACTTGCTCTGGTAGGATATCTTGGAGATCACTAGTTGTGGCATGGGTGAATGTCTTCTCATGAGTCGTCCATTCTGGATAAAATAGTTAACCGATTTTCGTTTAAGTTTCTGAAAGTCCTCCAGATCCATAGAACAAGGTCTCTGCAGTGTTTGTAGATAATATTTGAGGTCTGTCCAGAAACCAGAAGTCTCCCACTCCAATAGTTCCGTTGAGGCTGAAATTATGTTATACCATGAGCAGGCTTTGATTAGGGGTTCTTCCTTGTCAAAGTCTTCCGTATCATTGTAGAATTCTTCCTCTTCGTCGCTTATTGGACGTCTGGACAAGGCGTCTGGCATCGTGAACGTTTTCCCTGGCTTATGCACCATTTCGAACGAAAAAAGTTGGATGAATGCTACCCATCTTGTCATGGGGGCATTTGGAAGTGAAGGTGAGTTGATCATTTGAATTAGGGACTGCGCGTCCACTTGGAGTTTGAAATGTTGACCCCATAAGAGCGTTTGTAGTTTTTTCAGGATTCGTGCCACCCCACAGAGTTCCAGTTTAGGCTGTGAATATTTCGATTCGACTGGCGAAAACACAATTGATTCGTACAATACTGGTTGATTTAATCCGGTTTCAAGCTCCTGTTGTGAGAGTACTGCACCGGCCGCAATGAAACTGGAGTCCACTGCTAAAACAATAAGCCCTGCGTCTTTCGAATAATCAAGGTTCTTCAGGGTGATATCTTCTCCAATTATCTCTTTTAGCTGATTGAAGGCATCGTCACAGCTTTTGTCCCAGAGCCATTCTACGTCCTTTCGTGTCAGCCTTCGGAGTGGAGCAGCTATTTCAGACAGATTCCTGACGAAAATCCTGACATAAGTTACGATTCCCATGAAGCCTCGGAGTTCCGTGACGTTATTGGGAGTTGGCCATGTCGTTATCTTATTCTTCTTCTGATCTGAAACCCTTCGTCCTTCTTTGCAGACCACATGACCCACAATATCCAAAGCAGGTACGCAGCATGCAAATTTCTTTCCTGAGATAGTGAGTCCCGCCTCTTCAATTCGGAATAAGATTCTTTCCAGCGTTTGAGCGTATTCCCAGATAAAACGTCGAATTCCGGGATTCTCTTCTAAAACTTCATCATTGTATGTGGAACTTGGCCCTTTGATACCACCATCGTCAATAAATACGCCTACGTGGTCGGGTATCTCATCCTGGAGAATCCACATCATTTGTGCTTGATAGACTGCTACTGAATTGGTTGCGCCCTGCGGAAGTCTGGTGAGTTGAAATCTTCCTAACGGAGTATCAAAGGTGGTGAGAGGTCTTGATTCCGGGGCCAATTCCCTTTCGTCATATCCACCCATAATATCACCTAATCCATAACAGGCTCGTCCGGCAAAGGATTCCACAAACTCTTCTGTTGCTGGTGGTAGCCCTGCGTCTTTGATGGTGACTTTATTCATTTCTTGTAAGTCGTGAACTATCCTTAACTTCCCGTCATGTTTGAGTACGCAAAAAACCGGACTAGAGTAACTTGACGTTGATTGCTCGTAGAGTTTATTCCGTACCCGTTCCCGTACTTGCTCCACGTATTCGTCTTTGATTGCTGCTGGGATTGGAATCGGTTTCTTCTGCCATGGTACATGATCAATTACCGGTATGACATATGGTAAACCATATGAATGTTTCAAGAGTCCTCTTTCCTCCGGCGTGAAGGCCACAGCTTTTTCTCGAATCACGATTAAATGCTTGAACAATTTTAATTCCTCCTCCCACAGCCATCCGTCGGGTCCAAAGTTTACTACCTTCAAGCGTTCTTCCGTAATCCTAGCGGTAGGCTTAAAGTCTGGTGGATGAGGCGTAAGAGGTGTTTGGTAGGGATCTCGTGATAGCGGTGGTCTTTGAAGAGGTGGATTCAGTGCTTGTGGAATTGGTTGATTGATTGGTCTGATTTTCTTTGCTACAGGTTTATACTTTGTCATGCACCACAAGCTTCCGTCCCTCCAACTCTGGCACAATCCATCTTGAAACCTTGATCCCAAACCTTTAGTAAGTAAGGATCCAAGAAGCTGTTGTGAGTTGCTGTCCGGTTTCGGTATTCTAGTGGTGTTGACTGAAGGAGTTAATCCAAAAATGCCGGGTTTTTCCGAAGGCACTGTTTCTGGAACTGGTAGTGAGTCTTTTCTAATGTTACAGATTTTCAATAGCGTAAAGAAAATGATAAGAATATTCTCTATGAGTGATAGGATTTTAGAAAAAAATATTTTTGTCTGTTTTGATGTTTGTTGAAAGTTTTTTAGGAGAAATGATTTAGGCCAGTCGAGAGAACCCGGCGTCCGAGATATAACCTGCTTGACTAGCTGAAGCAAATTACTCCCTAGCTGGATGCCGGTAGTTATAAAAAATGCTGATTCGGCTTCTTCTTAAACATTCGATGTTCTTCGTTATCGCTAGGTTCTGATGCTGGGACTGATTTCATACTATTGGTACTGAGATCCTTTCGATTATCCCATCCTCGTCCTTGTCCGGTTCGAGCCAATGGTACCGAAATTCGCCGACCCTTGTTTCCTTGAAACGTGAGAGTCTCCCCTGTTTCGTGGTATTCTAAAGTGCAATCGTAATCAAATAGAAAAGGTCGCCCTAAAATACAATCTTGAGCCTTTGGTGATATAAAGAGGTGAGCGGGTCCGGAAAATCGGCCGATCTGTATTGGGCAGTTCTCGACTACGCCGGTAATGTCGCATCTGGCTCCACCAACACCTTGCATGGGTATGTTCACTATCACAGATTCTAGCTCCAAGTCCTCCGCTACTGATCGGGGTATGACGTTGACCATAGAACCGGAATCCACCATAAAGTTGACTTTTTCTCCCCCAACTTGCGCGGTTACGTATCCCAGGGCACAACTGTAGTAGCATGGATCTGAAGGTCCTTCTTCCTCTGGTAAGGTGGTCATTGGTGCAGCTACTTTGGCCGCTTCAGTTGCGATGTAGGTGGTGGAGGTATTCTTGCCTGACAGACGTCCCTGTAATTTTGCTATGATCTGTTCTGTGTATGAAGGCGATATCGTAGTGAGTTGTGCAAACGTTGTGGGAATCTTGACATTGTCCAAGTCCTGTAGTAGGGCTTCCTCTGGTGAGTCTCTTTTCAGGATTGTCGGTACTCGTTCCCGGCTCCAGACTTTCTCAGGCGCCTTTTTTGGAGTTTCTTTTGGTGATCTGTCCACTTCTTCTTCACGATCAATATCCATGGCATCTTTTTCTGGTTCCTGGATCCTAACTTCGCGTCGGCCTTTTTGAGCTTCTGACCTAGTGACAGGATGAGATCTCATGAAGTTTTCCGCGCCTAAGGTAGGAGGGCTCCAATGGATGGTTTGTACTGAGGCTTTCATGAAGGCCGTGTTCCCATTTTCAGTTTGCTGTGAGTCCGCCAATTTCTTGATGGCTTCTTGCATTCGAGGTTCGGCTGATGCTCCTGCAACCACTGATCGTATTGGTCTCGAAGGTACCCACGGTATTTGCTGGCCGTCAGGTAAATACCATTCTTTACCAATTCGCTTCACCAAGCCTTGTTTCATGTCTTTTGCTGCTTCTGGGCATTGATAGGTAGGGTGTCCTTCTCTCTTGCAATAAAAGCAGTTCTGGGCTTCATATAGCGGGGTTGACGGCCGAGCATTTCCGCGGTTGAATTCTTGTTTTTCTGATGGTCCTTGCCGATTATAGCCGGTGGGTGCTCCATTCTTGATCTGTTGTTTAAGCGTGGCAAGCTCCTGCTGTACTTCTTGTAGTTTCTGTTCTACCTCCTTATTGCTTGGGCTTTCCTTTAGCATCTGCTCTCGTCGCTTTCCGTCGCCTTTCTTAAGATCCAAATCCTTCTGCATGATGCGCGTGGATTCGGAGAAACTGGAGAAATTTGTGTAACCTTCGTCAACTTGTACCTCTGTTTCCGCGGCCTTTGTTAAGTCTTCCCATTTTGGTGCCTTGTTACTTCCATCCTTGGCCTTCGGAAGCTGATTTTTATTGATGAGTGTGCGTTTAATGCTTCGTTGGCTTTCTGTCGAGAAGGCACTTAAGAATAGTAAACCGGCGTCATCGTCTTTGTTGATATGTTTGTTCTTTACTAGATACTTGAGGATCGGGGTGAATTTTGCAAGGTACGCTTTATAATCCCGATAGCTTGAAATTCCTTCTTTAGCTTGCTGCTTAGCTACTTTGATAAGGTCGTCCACAGTATACATGATCGTATTATCGAGGTCACCCCAGGCTTTGACCATTGCCGCTCGAAGCTTCTTCCAATCATAATCATCGTACCCATCCATTTCCTCAAGCTGGCACTTTAACTCTTCTGTTCGTATGAATCGTGGTATCTGGATTGCTTTCTCGCGATCCGACGCTCCGTGACCATATGCCGCTCGCTCGAATTGTTGCAGGAACTTCATAAACTGGCTACCCTCGTAGAAAAGCCCAGGTTCTTTGATGATGACTGGCTTTGATTGGGGTATTGGTTGGGGGTAATAATACATAGGTTGCGGATTTTGCATCGGTATTTGTTGTTGTTGAAATTGAGGCTGAAACATATATTCTTGCTGATTTTCTGTATTGTGGATTCCGTACCCAGAAGGTCGTTGTCGTGGAGTTGTTTGTCTTGGGGGTATATTTTCGGGTTGTGGAGTTTCATCAGTGTCTGATAAGTCCTCTTCAGTCTGCTCTCTGAATTGATTCTCTGGTCCCTTTCCCTTGTCTTTCCTAGGTGGTGGAGGTGGATTTGTAGATTCCGAATTCCAATTCAGTCCCGAAGTTCCTGTCAATGTTCTGTTTCTAAACGGGGTGGAGGGAGCAAATCCGCTCTCCATATCTGGTAGACTGAACGGTAAACTCATGCCGGTTCGTGTTGATTCCTGGTTTTGTAATATGAATATCCGCTGCTACCTGTTACTGTGCTCTGAAAAAGAAACAATAATATCTGGTCTCTGGTCTCTTTACCAGGGCAAATTGGGGGTTTTCTTTTAATAATTGATATAAATAACTTTACCGTTCTGAGATTGTTCTTCAAACAGTCTCTGCCTATCCAAATTCTTCAGGTCTTACACTTGCCCTTCTTAAGGTTTTATAAACAGCTGTTTTCTTCAAACAATTCCGGAGTTCTCTTCTAACAGGATCCTAGTTATCCAAATTCTTCAGGTCTTACTCTTGCCCTTCTTGAGGTTTTATAACTGGCTGCTTCCTTCGAGATACTCTTTTCAGTTCGGATGGTTAAGTTTTCTTTTCAGAGGTTCGTAATCGGTCCTTTGGATGTTCCTAAAAGTCGACTAGTCGTTCAACAGAATAACTGAATATGCCGTTGAGTTTGATAGATTTGTTGATGAATTTGATTCCTTTTTCCGCTCGAAGTTGAGATCCGTAGACAATGTATTTCAAGGTTATATGGTTGAAATTGATTATCCGTTGTCGATCAAACAAGATTATCCTATCACGTTGGGGACTCCCTTGTAAGACTCAAAAGTGTTCCTGAGAACCTTTTGCTGAATGGAGAAGGGGATGATGGAGGTGCAAACTCTGCCCTTCTATACTATCAGATAACAAGACCCACCAAGGTAAGCTTGGCAAGTTTTAATGAAGTGATAGGGTTGGTTGGTTCAAGATGAGCTTGTTGATGACACTGAATAAATTGTTGTTATTGTTAATGTAAGGGTTGTTATGTAGGTTGTTTAAGTATATATATAAGGCTGAACTGTAAATGTTGGGGTGACTGTGATTGGTGAGTAATGAACTCAGGAGCTGACAACTGGGGAGGAGGGAGCTCCTTATATAGACAAAAGTGGAGCCCCAGAGGGCTTGTGGGTTAGGGTTTTGACTAATCTAGACAACAGTGTGAGGGATTTTAGCTGGTGGGAGTAGATACAAATGATGTCATAATGTGTCAGGGGTACATAAATGATGTCATAAGAATGCAGTAGGGCCACATGAAGGCTGCGTAAAGTGACAGTAGACTGCATGAGTTGACAGGTGGATGCAGGGGGTGCATAAATGAAGTCTGAGGCTGCAGAGTCAGTGTGTGATGACATCATAATATGGAAATAGAAGAGTACTTGATAATATGTAATGACTGCAGTCTGATGGGGAGATGTATGTTTGTATCCTGTGATTTGTATAAGCATAATGCTGTGATCCTTGAATTGAGGCTGGTGACAGGCTGGTGACTGGGTATGTTGAACGTGTGATGGGTGTCCAGTGTCCAAAGAAGTGTAGGTTCCAATCCAGCGGGGTTCAGGTGATGCTTTCAGTGGTGACTAGGGGTAAAATTGGCCGTAGAATCCATTTCTGAGGTCTGTTTGATGGTATCTTGAGGCGTATTGTGAGTAAATATATGTATGCGAAAAAACTTTTGATTTTTCACTTTTCCGTCTACCACACCGGTCATTGAGGGGACATTTGGGGCGGGTACCTGTGTGCAGCAATGGGCCACTGCACTACACTAACGTTATTGGACAATAACTGTTAGTGTAGCCATTTTATTCACTCACAAATTCATGTTATTTGTTATCTGAGATACAAGTATCCATACTAACAATAACAGGAAATAACAGCAATAACAACAATAACAGGCCTTTTATTGCTACTAACAGGATAAAATAACAGTTATTGCTGTTATCCATCACTATTTCCTGGGCAAGTTCCTGTATTGTTAGCAACAAAAAAACAAGATAACAGAAAATGTTGTTATTGTTAGCTGGTTTTGGCTAAAATACACTACACTAACAAATAACATTAGTGTATTGGCCCACCGTTGCTGTGTGGGTACCCGGGTACCCGCCTTAAAAACCCAGGATTCAGGATACCCGCACCCGCACCTGGCACCCCTGGGCGGGTACCAATAGAAGGAAGATCATTGCGCCAAGTTAGTAGAGGTATATAAGCAGGAAGCTGCACTGGAAGTCTTGAGGTGAGTTTCAAACACTTTTTATTACATCTGATTCAGAGCCGGGTGAGTCAGGTATGCTATTACAGTATGGTGTGTGTTTATGGTTTATGGTGTGTGGTGTGTTGTATGTATGTAACGCCCGTGATGCGGGAGGTCATGTGGGTGATATGGGGTGCTGGTGGGTGAGTGATGGCGGGTGATGTGGTATACAGGGGATGGGGAGGAGGTGCGGGACTTAGAGCAAAAATCAAAGGGCTGAATGGCCGGAATTTGGGTGGGGCTGGACACGCTGGAACTTGATTAATTAGCACTGTTCACGTAAGAAATCTATGACCATGTGAGAGATATACATCAGCATACTTTCCCAGCCAAATTGGCTGGCACAATGGGATAAACTTTATTTCAATCTTGCTGATGTTTAGCTTACGTGAACAGTGCTATTCCCGCGGGAAGTAACCCCTATGCGTACCATAAAGGTCTTATGCCATACTACGTATACTACAGCAGGGTGTAGTGGCCACGGGTGGTTTCTTTGCTGAATTACACTTCGTATATCACGCAGACAATCAGGGCCTGATAATACATTCAAGCGGGTATATTTGAGAGTAATAAAACACTAAGGAGTGGTAGAAAAGAGCACATGAATAGACTTCTCTACATTTAAAACCAGGTTTGGTAAAGCAGATAACAATCAAACAAAATAAAACCACAGCCTGCTATCATTTTGCGGCACTACTTTCAAAGTAACAGAATTTGCTAGTGTTAATACAGGATAACCAATCATAAGTATATCATAGGCTCGGCTTGGAGCAGTTTCATTCTGAAGGAAACCTTTGGGTCAAACTAGACCGCAGGGAAGTAATTCGGATAATTGGCTAATCTTCATCAATTCAATCTGATAAGACGAAAAAGATCTCCAGTCAGGTAAAGTGAGATTTGCACTACATAAAATAGACGACAAATACTTACACCTTCCCACGAGACTCGATCTGCGAATAGGTGCTCATCCGGGATAGCAATGATAAACCTTCTGAAGTCAGTGTAGCACTCTTTCTGGATTTGTTTCATGGTCTTAACGATCATTGCGACTTCGAAGGCTTCGTCGTCACAGTCCTCGTAGCGGGATTCAACAGGGTCCGACCATAGCCAAGAGATGATATTTCGATCAAGCCCGATCCAAGCTCCCAACGACTTGCCTCCACCTTCCTCGGGAAAGTCGAACTCTTGCGTTAGAAAATCGATGAGAAGGTCCATGTCGAAATCCGATTTACCTTCTCCGAGTTTCTTGGCGAGCTGCGTTTTCATCGCCGGGTGCAAGCAGATCTTGACGAATGGATTGACATGGCATACGTCCTTAATTTTCTTGAAACACTGCCGGCGTTTCTTATCGTCATCCGTAGAATTTTTGAAGAGACTGTCGAAAGTCGGTACAATAACCGCGCCTGAATCAGGGAAATGAAATCGAGATCAGTGGTCAAAGTTGGATCCAAGAAGAAGTTTTCCTTACTTGCCTGCGCGGAGGACCAATTCAATTCGGGGGTTTACTTGTGGCGAGTTTAACGATGTAGGTGCTTTGCCACCCCCGAAAGCTGTTTGTGTCCAATCCAATGTTGTCACTCCAATCGTTAACATATGCGATTTGAAGGCGTATAAGTATTAAAAGAAGCTTACTGAAAAATTGTACCCGAGGCTCCTTTCGAACAAGATCAAGTACCGGCGATCTTTCGGAAAGAAATTCTTGGATGACGTTCCGATGAACAAACACAGATCTGACCTCAGAGAGATCATCGACTTGTGGCCAAGTGAGACGTTTTTCGAGTTGAGACATACGCCTTTCTGGCTGGGACGTACGTCCTTCAGGTTGGGACGTAAAGTTGTAGTTGTCGTGATCGCCATTTTGAAAGCACACTCTGATTGCTCCAGCTTTCGTGATGCATAAGCTGAGAGCATCCACTTCGAGAGGTGCACTCCAGTCCTTCAACGCATGCGAAAGCGGCTTTCTGGCCGACGAATATGCACGCTTTCGAGTTGGAAGAACCTCTGCTTCAAGGGGTTCATACACTATGATTTTCGAGTCTTTCATGCAGGCCTTCCATTCTTCCTCACTCCAGCCAAGCTTGCTCGAACAGACCTGTGCAACGTCCCTCGAAACGTTACCCATAGACACGAGCCCAGACAAGATTCGATCGCTGAGCTGTGCGACTATGGACTCGCGGCCCTTCTCTGCATCCCTCGCCCTTTCTTTTTCAATCTTCTTCAGTTCGGCGGCCGATGTCGCATTGCTGACTCTTCTTGAGGTTAAAGCTAAACGTAAATCGAACATAAACAATTAGGATCCAGCTTTGCTTCACTAGATTCCTATGGAAAACACAAACCCGTTTGATTTGTGGTCGATCCTGCTTTCTTAGCCCTTTCTTTTTCAAGCTTCTTCAGTTCGGCGGCCGATGTCGCAGTGCTGACTCTTCTTGAGATTGAAGCTATAACGTAAGTTGAACGCCAACAGTTAGTGTCCATTCAGCTTGACTACATTAGATTTCTGTAGAAGACACAAACCCGGTCGATTTTCGGGCGATTTATTTCCATTCTGGCACTGTGGAACCTTTTTTCCTGATCTGAGAATTCGTGGGGGTGACAAGTCGCCGCCCGGCGAAACGGTAGAACATTGAGTTCTGCTATGGCGTGGGCGGTTGGCTGGAAGAGACAAGCTTATTAGACCCTCATAAATAACATCCTAGACGTGCGTCAATATCGAGCTTGTCGAGATAGAACTGACTCGCGCCCCGGAGGGGTGTAGCCAACCGGGAGGAGGACCTGATAGTCGCACCGTCTCTATGGCGCTCTGATGATGATCCCAATCCGATCAGTTTTCAGCGAGTCTCAAAATAAGCGAATATTCGATATTTAGGTGAAATGCTACGTACTACTAGGCACCCGCGAAGGCCCGATGTCGGAGTCTAGGCTACTGCACGATGTCGATTCATACTCATCGTCATCCTGACTTTGCTTTTTGGGCAGGGGTTTGGTTGGACGAAAACGCTTGGTGAGCATGTCTGATTGTTAAAGATCTTTTGGGAGAAGAAATTTAGGGGCCGGTACAGTTTTAGGGAAAGATTGCCGGTAGGCTTCGAGGTTCTTGGCCTAGTGCCTGTTCTATATCTACTGTGTATGTATGCCCGCCGTTATCAACAGTCAAGGCAGTGGGGCAAAATTTGGTCTATGTATATTTATGTACCAGCTGTGGCCGTGACCAACATCTTCGGTGGACCACTAGGATCGCTGAGCTCATCAATCTATGAAAGAACCCAATCAGGTGCCCAACGTCTTTTGTCCTGCTTAGTGCTTGTACAGAAACTTTATACGAAAAACTGAGCCTGCTTGATGATGGTCTTTCTTTGCGAAGACGTCACTTATATACTGCAGGGTCGGCGGATGATTGTACATATCGATGTAGCATGAGCTGCACAGTGGCTCAACCTTGAGCACCCAACAAACCCGACGGAACAGTCAACAGCAGCCCGGCCAACAACGCCGGTAGGCGCAAAGAGTGCACCCACCACTCTGCAACGCAGGCGCCTGATTAATGCGATGCAACTCACATATCAGGGTCCACTCGAAGCAGACTGCTGATGATTGGATGAGTTCAACAAAGGATTACCCACATCTTGCAAGTCGCAAGTTACATATGTATTTCGAAATGCATGAGATCCTCATAGCTGGCTAGGATGGCATGATGAGAAGACCTAATCTATTTATCTAAACAAAGAGTGTAGGATGTATTAAAACACAAACATGATAATATCTCCCCACAAATATTTAAATGATTGTCCAATTTCACGTGTTTGGGATTGGGCCTACGTAGAAGTTTGCCCCCCGTCGGGATGCTCTGCGGTTACATATGCATAAGGTCACTATGTAGGGTCGATGCATAATGCGAACGGCTGGCAAGCGCTGCGACTCACGCAATTTGAGACTTCGAACGCTGAAAACCGCAGAAAGAACACCCTCAAAGCCTAGTAACAACACGGCTGATCGACGAAGGAAGCAGTCCAAGCGGATTCGAAGCCCCTCGCCCTCCGACCCGCTCTATGTGGCTATCATGGATTACTCGGATCGAGTGCACATGGACGTTGGCCGAGCAGCGTGGCCCAAGAAAAACCCACGGTGAACGATTCGATCAAGTCTCCCAAAGAAACTTGAAGGATAAACCACAACTCGAATGTCCAACATCCCCCAAAGAAAGTTTACGAATTCAATATTCCCGATCGGGTGTGGAGAGCCCCCATCACTACTGAACAGAACCCTTTGAAGTGCTGCATCACAAAAACGACACCCTACAACAGCCTGCCAGTTTACTCAGTCATGAAACCCGGCTTAGGGCAAATTTGGACGCTTAGAACAAGGATCGATGGGGACTTATACGTGCGTCTGACTTGCATTATCCCCATGGAGTCAGTAAAGTATTGACTTTCTGATTTTGTTTTGATCATCTTGAATCTTGGAAAACCACCCAACTGTATCAATCAATCATTTTTCTTTCCCATAATCGACCGAAGCCAAAGAAATTGAAGGAAGACTTGATTCTAGATCTCCCACAATCCCAGGCGATTCTAAAACTGCACTTCAATCAAGTATTATGTAGAGGCCACATAACCAAAGAAATCAAACCGTGGCTACAAGATAGAGGCTTTTGAATTATTTGAATTATTATTTTTTTCTTCAGTAAATTAAACACTTTCCTACGATGTCTATTTTCTGTGTGACCTACCTTGTGGCCACCGGCCCTTCAAGATCAGGTTTCATTACAACCAAACCTCGAAGCTACGGTACAAATTGTCATTTTGGTGAGATCATGTGAAGGCTCCAGCTATGTCCCTTGCTCATTGCTGGAGGACTGATGCCAGTTCACAATTACCTCAGAGATCTACATCTGACGTTGAAGGGCGCGTTGCCCTACACATGTCCCAGAACTCATGAGTCAAACCCAGGGTTGTCTGGCCGCACTTTGTCATTGAGTACTGTCTAAGGACCGGCATCAGAGTGTTAGATGATTTCATTGCATTTGGCATCACCATGCAAATACAGAGAAGGCTCTCTAAGGGCTTACCCTTCGGGAGAATGCGTTTCTTATCACAGGACCTGAGAGATTACGCCTTTACAGCTGGTGAATTTGCAGAATAATCAAGAAAGGGCGAGAGCACTTTGCAATGCCTTTATACAGTTTACGAAGATAAAACGGCATGCCCTTACAAAGGTTTCACTGTACAACGATACAAAATAAAGACAGAAAAAAAATCATACAAAATAACGAGAAGGAAAATTAAGTAAGGTCATCGGCTTTATTTTTAACAGAATCTGACGGTTTTCGGGATTTGTCGCAGACAGGTCTTCTTGGTCGAACCGAATGGCCTCATTATTGGGTTTGAGGTTGTGCTCGTAGCGGATAAATTAATGTGAGAACGATGGAGGTATTCGCTGTACTTGCGTTTAAGATGAGGATGAGACTGGTTAGATCGCTCTTCCTTTTCAGCGTCGGTAAGTCTCTCTGGGATGTTAGGCTGATGGCTTTGGATGCGATTCAGCGGGTCTTTGGGGGGCTGAAGGGGCGTCTTTGTTCTGGCGTTATGAGGTGGATCGTTCGGGTTTGGAGCCATGGGAGCTGGGACGGTTGGGCCTGAAGAACGCGACGCCGGTGGCGTGGCCCCGAAACTAGGCTGGCTACGGAGGTCTTGCGGACCAGTCGCCGAGTCTGACAACCTATCTCGAGTAGGGGCGACGTGCGGGAGAGGAGCGGGGCGCGTGGTGGGGGAGAGCAGCGGAGTGCCAGAATTAGGGCCGCTAGTTTTGCTACCATGCATAGTTTCTGGCTCATCCGGCCTCGCAGTATCTCGTCCAGCGATGATAGAGGCGCTGCCCTGTTGCCTGAAGAGGACTTTCAGACGTGGCTGCCTTGACCGTGAACGCTTTACAGCTTCAAGCTCCTCCAAGTGCTTTGTCACCCTGTCTTTTGACAGAAAAGGCGGCGGAACAAGATTGTTTTATTGGGTGAGTGTCGTTGGAAACGTCGAAGGACAAAGAGTTAAACTTACTAGCGCGCTCCGGGTTTGTGGCTGGGGAATACGAGTACGCAGCCTGAGTGGGATCGATTCCTTTGGCCATTGAGGCGTTCCAAAGCCTACCAAACTCTTTTCGACGTCGATCAGCAACCCGTTTTTCCTCCGTCGGATCACGAGGATGGTGATGTTGAGGCGGGTGGCTTTGTAGGGGAGCCAGCTTCAGAAGTTCTACAAAAGCCCCCCGCGGAAACATCAATTGGCATATTCGATGTGATGCAAGGCAACATAATGGCGGATTCAACTGGGCGACTTACGTCTGATCTGCGGATTTCTAGGAGTGTAGCGGAACCGGGAAGAGGACGCCAAAGCGTGTTGATTTCCAGACGTTTTGGAATTGTCGAGTTTTGGTTCGCGTAATTGAAACGTCAAAATGCCCCGCCCATCGTCATCGTCCACCTCGTCCTCGGAGCTCGAATTCGCCAAGTCTGGGTCGGCATCCGCCCCGGGCCTCGGTTTCAACTTGGGGCTCCGTGTAGCCTTAGGCGGGCCGGCTCGCTCAACTTCCGAGTCCTCCGAGTCGCTCCGTGCGGCCTCCTCCTGGAGCAGACGTTGCTGGGCCCGGATGCAGGCCTCTCTGCCATGTTGAATGTGACCCCAGTAGCAACTGATCAGTTCGGACGCGCCGACGTTGTCTTCGGCGTGCCATTCCATTTCCTCATAGCCCGTGAACTTTAACAAGTAGAATCTTAGCCTCCCGCCTCCCGTACTCGCTTCGAGCTTGCTATCCTCGATCCAATCCAAGTCATAACTCTTGCCAGAGGCTTCCGAAACCGGAGATCCGCATCGTCCAGCTTGATTCACCGGCAGCTCACTTCCGGAGAAAGATTTCTCGGTATCGTCATCGCTAGGGATCGAGCTCGGTGTTGGAGAGGCAGCCGGGGTCATATTTTCAACAGGAAAAAATCTTCGGAGGATCGACGTACTTTTTATGTATGTAGTTGGAAGAAAAAGTATTATTTTTTCGTGTTTGTGCTGGGATCGCTGCTCAAGAGAGAGATCCAGAGGCAGACAAGGTTGGTGGTATGCATGCGGAGGACCCTATTACTTACATAAATCCCCTTGAGTGGTCACTCTCAGAATAAACATGTCCAAGCATATACATAAATATTTAGATATTAAATAAAGGATGTTGATGGCATTGTTTGACGGCGTCGGCGTTGCTGATGAGTTCAAAGTTGAGATGAGCACCGGTTGTAGTAGAGTCTTGCTCAAACTTAAAGGCCTCCCTTTGGATACACATTCGGGGACTTGACCTTCCAGGTCATTTGGGCCCGGCAAGTTACATATGTACATCAAGTTTCTAGGTCTTTCTTGCACGTGCTGAAATTTTTGGCGTCCCATTTCACTGATTTCGAGGGCCAAGATGGCCTGTTGGGGCTCCAGTATTTGGCTCACAGGGTCTTGGGGGCTGATTAGGAAGAGCAAACAAGAATAATTCTTACACAACAAGTACCGAAAGGAAAGATAAAAATTGAGGAGATTTTCAGAAAATTTCCAATCACTCGAGGGATTTTTGAAAAAATATGGCAGTCAGATGGGGGGGATACGGAGGGATGAATACCAAGAAAAAGAAATATATTTTTTTTCTGTTTTTTTTTTTCCCTCTGAGCAGCTGACCAAAAGATTAATCATGCCTCATTGATCACACATACAATGCTCAACTGGGACCCGATTGTGAGTAGCACTGGTCAAAGGTCCATTGTATGGGGGGTTCTGGTAGGTTGTAGGGGGGTCGGCGGCGTCAATCATTGACAGATGATGAAGTTGCGCTGGTGAACGGGCGAGATGCGGTGAACCTGGGATGTCACTCATTTTTACCCCACCAAAAAATTATCCCGAGAGAGTCTGGGTTTCCAGATTGACAGGAAGTGGATGAAACTTCCCATTGAGATCTGTGGGCCTCCCAGAAGTGATCTAGAGCCCAAAAAGCTAGATTTCCCTGCAAAAATCTAGGCTCTGTTTGGCACCAATATAAGGCCCTGTTTGGCAGCGTGATTATTACGCAATAAATAATCTTGCCGTGTCCCCCTACATTGTGTAAGACAGTACTTTTTTGCCTGATCTTTTGGAAGTAAACTTCCAAGCCTTATGAGGGTTTACTTTCAAAAGATTATCCTAAAAATACATGTTTTACCACATGTAATGTAGCATTTTTCCTATTATTACGCTGTGTAATATGACGCTAACAAACAGGGCCTAATTATAGGTGATATAATTGCTGATGAATTCAATAAAAAATAGAAAATTCAACATAAAGCCTCCAAATTTTTTTTGTAGGCAACCTACAGTGCTGGTCTCTTCAACTGTGAACCCAGAATCAACTTATCCAGCCATCTTCAGCACCATAATACCATTATATCACTTCATTTTGGTCAAAAGTGATATAATGGTATTATGGTGCTGAAGATGGCTGAATCAGTTGAATCTGATTTCACAGTTGAAGAGACCAGCACTGTAGGTTGCCTATAAAAAAAATTTGGAGGCTTTATGTTGAATTTTCTATTTTTTATTGAATTAATCAGCAATTATATCACCTATAATTATATCGGTGCCAAACGGGGCCCTAGACTTTTTGGGTATAAACCGGCATCTGCAAGGGTCCCAGATTGCACGGGAAGTCCTCCACTGTAATACATTGCTTGGTCTGTATGCATCTTCCCCCTTACTAGACTTACACCACAGAGGGGATTTCTGGGAAACCAACTGATCCAATGGATGCTTTTACACCACAAGTTTCCAAGGGGTGCTGCCAGAGAAATGGGTGAATTCCCGTGGGATCTGGCACCCTCCCAGATGCCGCTTGAGACCCGAAAAGTCTAGATTTTTGCAGGGAAATCTAGCTTTTTGGGCTCTAGATTGTTTCTGGGAGACTCCCAGATCTTGACGGGAAGTCATCCAATCAATGGATGCTATGGTGCACCAAGCATCAGTGTTATGGTCTGTTCTGTGGAGAGGAAGATGGAGTCTGGGGTCTGGGGTTCTGGGGGCTCTGGATCCAAGATGGTAGATTGCAGGATGAGGAAGAGGCTTGGATCTCCAGGCTCTTGAACCTTGAGCATGGTCCGTGACATGTACGTGTAGTCTATGTACATGTGAGTCTATGTACATGTGAGTCTGCGCTGCGGAGCCCGCACTACGGCTCATAACAATCAGTTGGATGCTGTTGGATGCATCCAAGTGCTGGTTGGTTTTGCAAACCTACATTTTGTTGCAAAATGGTAACCCAAACTTAAATTTGAGTCCCTCTCAGCAACGCTGAAACCAATCCAATACACATATTGGTATTTATTGATATTGGATCGGTTTTGTTTCCAATACATTGTATCTGTATCGGATCTGCAAACCAATACGATCCAGATGCATTGGGATACGTGGAGTGGGTCCCCGATCCAATCCAATATTCAATAAATTGCTTGGGTGGGCCATTGGATTTTGTCCAAATGGCCCAGAAAAGAAAGAAAAAAAAATCAATACAATACTATCATATTGTATCTGTTTGTCGATACAATACGTGGTATCAAATTCTCATGTATTGAAAAAACAATACAATCCATGGTATTGCCAATACCTGTCTTGGATTGTATTGGTTTCAGTGTTGCTCCCAGGCCTAAGAGCATTCACATTTGTTCACAAAATTATTGGGTCAAGTAAGGCTGGGTTTTTGGGCAGGTTATCTAACCAAGGCTAGCTTGAGTGGGCAAACACATTTGTTGGGTCAGCTTCAGCCTCAAGTGACCTGAAATGAGCTGGAGACCATCCTAGATGGAGGCTAGATTTCAGGTTAAGGCTAGCTAAATTTAGCTGAACTTAGCCTGAAATCAAACCTGATGTTTGTTGACCCAAGGTTAGCCCGGACCAATTTGATTGCTGGTTGGGTTAATTTGCCCAAAATTGTCAACTTAACCCAACAAATGCAAATGCTCTAACCAAAGTCCCTCTGTGATTGAAGGGGGGAAACCATTCCTCAGGGACCCTCCAACCTCCCTCAATTTGACACAATGCAACTAGTGCTTTACCACTCATGGGTAGGGTGGTGGGACATAGTTAATGTAACTCCCAGGCGCATAGCACCCACCTCTGAAGGAGTTACTTATGAAACAACCATTTTTTTGGTGTGACAGGTACACTCAATGTACATGTTTTCATTTGGCAATATCTTTGCCAAAAAAAAAACCTATGACTTACTTGGTAGCAAGCTCTGTGGATATGCAGGAAGCTGAAGCCTGCACATCTCTTGTCAACATTTAAACTGCTGAAGCATAGAATCAGACAAGAGATGAGCTATGATGAGGCTTGAGGATATGGCATTGGGGGTGGCAATCTCACCGGATGCGGCTCAGGGTGGTGCGCAGAAAGATTGCAGAAAACCAATGATTTTTTATTTAAGTAGATCAACAACAAGTGGCCAAAGTGTGGGTAGGAGACAATTGAATAAAAGAAAACATTTAACAAAGACAAGTTTCATGTATTCTATCTCTGAGACTATGTGTGATAAAAAAATATGAAAACATATAACTGGGGGGTAAAGTATACCACAGTGAGCCAACAGCCCTATGAAGAGAAATTTTGATCTTCATGGCATCAGTGCACCCCAGGGAAGGGTTGCTCTACTATGGTTCCATTTTGGCAGGTGTCCTACCAAGGAAAAATACCAAAACCTTAGCCAGGGTGCCCCAAAACTGTGTCCCAACATTGCAAAGCTGTCTCATTTAGTTCTTTTTGAAGTTCAGAAGTGTGTTCCTCATTGTGGAAGTGTGTTTTGCAGTGTGTGTCTTGCAGTTCAGAAGTGTGTTTTGCAGTGCAGAAGTGTGTTTTGTAGTGCAGGTGACAACCACCACCTTGCCCTAATACATGGCTCTCCACCACTCTCAGGGTGGGGCATGACTTGTCCAAGCACAACCAAATGGTCAGTGCCCCCGGGCCACCAAGGACTTCCTGCTTGGCCCCGCCCGCATCTTTGAGCTGCTCCTGCCGCACTCCACAACAATTCCTACCAGAAAGCCTTTTTTTACAACCCCCCCCCCCCTTGACCACAAGCTTCTCCCACTCAAGCGCAAGTTCCTCATCCTCGAGATCACCTTCCTCACCGCACTCATCAAGGCCCACCTGGCACAGTGCCCTCTGTCCTCCTAAACCACAGACCTCACTAACAAGCTCTGCGACCAACAGCGCCAACAAGCTCGTGTCTTTGCTCCTCTCCCCCACTTGTCATTCTCAAGAAGATTTTGTTGAAGCTTGGGGTTTTTCTCAGACACATTTTGAAATTTGCCAGATCAGATGTGTGTGTCACATGCTTGTATACATTTTCTGACCTGGTAAGTCTGCACCTGGCTGCCAAGATACATGCTGGATCCAAGCTCTCTACCGGGTGTGCAGCCATGACTGGATGTTTTTTATCTCATTTTGCTGGTCTTCCAATGCTCATTGGCTGATGTGATCTAGTCTGTGATGGACTCAACTAGCTAGTCATGCCTACCGGTCATGCCTTGATCACTAACATTTACAGACATATCAATGCAACTGCCCTGCGCGTTGGAGGCAAACCAGACAGGATCAGTTTACATTGAAGCTGAAAGCGGTGAGCCATCATTTCCACCTCAAAGACATAAAAAAAAGAAAGCACCAGTCATGGCTGAATAATCAGCTAACTCCCTGGATTAAACAGGAACAGGTGTGAATTCCCCTACTATGTCCAGGAATTTGCAGCTTGAAAGGGTTCATACCCCTCCAATTGCCTACAATATTAGTTGGATCACCCCTTCTTGCGGGGATATCCTTGACAATTAGTTTTTTTTTCTTTTTTTCTTTTTTCTTTTTTCTTTTTTTCTTTTTTCTTTTTTTCTTTTTTTCTTTTTTCTTTTTTCTTTTTTTCTTTTTTTCTTTTTTCTTTTTTTCTTTTTTCTTTTTTTCTTTTTTCTTTTTTTCTTTTTTCTTTTTTTCTTTTTTCTTTTTTTCTTTTTTCTTTTTTTCTTTTTTCTTTTTTTCTTTTTTCTTTTTTTCTTTTTTCTTTTTTTCTTTTTTCTTTTTTTCTTTTTTCTTTTTTTCTTTTTTCTTTTTTTCTTTTTTCTTTTTTTCTTTTTTCTTTTTTTCTTTTTCTTTTTTTCTTTTTCTTTTTTTCTTTCTTTTTTTTTCATCTATAACATGGCTTGATTTGTAATGCAGTGCGTGGTACCCTGGCAGCACCACTTTCTGTACAATATTCCCGTAGGATTTAATCCGCTCTGCACCAGGCTAACCAAGCAAACCAAGCCGCAGCTCCCCCAAAGGTGGATGCCACCACATTTTGATCCACTTGGTGTGCACGTGTTTGACCAAGTATCCCAGTCTTGGGCTCCACCCGCCCGTTGGTATCATGACAAGCCCACACTGCATGTAACCTGCTCTACCCGTGGGCCCAACCATCCCATCCTTGGGGAGCCCACAGTTGAAGGAGCTGTGATCCACCTGTGGGCTCAACCTTCATGTTGGGATCACTGGGAGTCCACGAGGATTCCACGCGGAGCTGAAATCTGCCATGGAATTGAACTTAACACAAAAGTCCCTCACACCTACGCTCACGCCTCCCAAAGGGAGGGACTTGCATCCAAAGTCAGCTTACAAGGGGGAGAGCTACCAGCCAAATGGCCCAGAGGTGATCTCACCCCCTACATTCACCACTAGCACTTCAAAAAACATACTGCTGCTGCCATCATTAGAAGCGCAATATTCCAAGCACATTTATTCCAGCTTGAAATTCCCAAGTAGCTTCATCCCTTCCAATGAATCATTGTGTAAATAAAATGCCACTCTAAACAATCCGACTTCTTCAAGCCCCAATATCCCAATGGATGTATCTGGTGTTATATACATAACCAAGTATCACACAGCAGACAAAACAAATACATATTATTTAGGCCCTGTTTGGCAGTGTCATATTACGCAGCGTAATAATACAAAACATGCCACATTACATGTTGTAAAACATGTCTTTTTAGGATAATCTTTTGAAAGTAAACCCTCATAAGGCTTGGCAGTTTACTTCCAAAATATCAGGCGGAAAAGTAGTGTCTTACACAATGTAGGGGGACATGGCAAGATTATTTATTGCGTAATAATCACGCTGCCAAACAGGGCCTTATGTATTTAACATCAGCAACTGGCTGCAGCAAGTCAAAATCCCATGAGAGGGTTCATGGTCCAATGATCCAAACAGTTCCCCACCTGTCAAGCTTGACTTCACAAAATGAACAAACACGGCCAACTGCAAATTGCAAGCAACCGGCTATTCTGCACTGTTCTTTTTGAAAAAACAAGGAAAAGATGCCTGAGAAGCAAGGCTACAACTTTGCCAATTCAGAATTGTTCTGAAGGGCTTGGTTTTTGCTCAAATAATTCTTGAGCTTAAAAATGGTGAAAAGTTCACCATTTTCTCAAAGTGTTCAGGCCACGCGGGTGACTTTGGAGGTAAGCCTCTCCTACAGAGGGTCCCTTTGGGACCCCCGTTCAAGAGGCTTTGTTAAGCTCGCCGTGGAATCCGCGGGATGATCACGGGGTGGCCGCGTGATCCTCCCGGTGGTGACCCCGTGTTTCCCTGGACCGAAAGCCGCTGGTCCGACCGCGCGCACGGGTACCACGTGGAATACTCGTAAGTGTACCATACAGAGCCAGCGCTCCGTGCTTTGAGGTCATCCGAAAATCTTTCTTGTGAAGTTTGATTTAATCAGAAATCAGAGCAATGTTTGATTTAAAGCAGAAAACGGCGGGGAGGAGATATCAGACCTCAATGGGTATGCTTGCCAATGAGCTTTATGGCCAGGTTTGTCGCGTCGAGTCAATCAGATCTGTGGCATCTGAATATTTTGTTCAACTGTGAAGTTCTAGTTTTGGCGCTTGGTTTAACCTCATCGAGGATGATGCCTGGATTTCAGTGTTTCCGAGTGGGAAAACCCATCATCATCGCCACTGCCTTGCCGCGGAAATTGCCTACTTGGCCACAAGCTGCTTTTCTTTTGGCCGGCCGGGGGGGGGCAACATTTCCTCAGGTCACGACTACATACCTCCGCTGAACGATTTCTATCCTGTCAGTCAATGGTATACTCCATCGACAGCAGTGATCGCATGGCTGTCCTGAGCGCGTTTAACTAGTGAATCCAAGCTGAGAGCAGAGATCAGCTGGAGGATTGATCGACTGGGGGGCGCATGAAGTTGCTTGGGACAGAGTGAGTGCCAGGGAGAGCGTAGAGAGTATGGAGATGTTCTATCGGAGCGCTGAGACGAAGGCGGCCCTGCCACCGAGCAGCAACACCCCTAGTCCCACACAAACATTAAACACATACACTTGCATCGCTCTCACTCCCCACCGACGCCGACGACCACGAGCACAACAGCTACCACCACACCGAGTCTTCAGCGCAAGCCACATCTCCATCCACAAAAACACCTTCGGCCGCATTTGAGTTGGCCAGCAGCCTCCGATTCACCTTCCCGCAACGCATTACTGCTCCCTAGCCGAAAAAAGCAATCTATCAACTAATACCCCGACTCGAAAGATGGTACGTTGTCCAGTTAGACATTGCTTACTTCAGTAATCTTATCCGCTCATCCGATCCTCCTCGATTTATCTAGGCCGACAGCTTGTCCTCCAAGACGCTCCGAAGGATAAACAAGGAAGTTAACTCCTTAAGGACGCAACCGCCAGAAGGAATCAGGGTGCTTATCAACGAGGATGACATCACCGATCTCAAGGCTTGGATTCACGGGCCAGCTGAAACACCCTACCACAGTCAGTGTGATCGTCACCCCCTTTACCACTCGTTGGGATCTGTCGGTTTGACCTCCCGAGTCTTTCTTCTTCTGGTCTCCATAGATGGCTACTTCAAAATCTCAATCAGGTTCGGACCCGAATATCCTTCCGCTCCACCAAACTGTCAGTTTCCGAAAACATAACCGGTCGATTATACCCACAAGCTGACCAACTCGTCTGATCTCTGCAAATGTACAGGCATTTTTGCGACCAAGATATTCCATCCCAACGTAGGGCCGAAGGGCGAGATATGTGTGAACACGTTGAAGAAAGATTGGACGTCCAGCCAGACTTTGACGGATATCTTGACGGTCGTCAAGTGTCTGCTGATCTATCCTAATCCCGAGTCTGCCTTGGATGAGGAGGCCGGTAGGCTGTTGCTCGAAAACTACGACGAATACCATCAGCGGGCTAAGCTGTGGACCGATATTCACGCGAAAAACAAGCCGATCGGCTTATTCGACTCCGATGAATCGTTAGCCAACTTTCCTTTCACTCTTGATGATGTCAGAGGAAGACTAATCACAACCATTTTCATAATAAATTAGTGACACGACGGCAACAACAACAGCAGGAGCGGGAGGAGACTCAAAGCTGACAACGCTACCATTCGCGAGCTCAAACCAATTGAACAACAACCAGGCCAGTCTGAGTGGCACGACGACAACGGTAAAAGATGGCCCAGAGATGGACGAAGAGCGGTTGATGAAAGCCAACTCGATCCTCAACTCGATCGACGGCGAAAACCTCATCCCTGCCTCCCTCAATCACACCGGCAACCCTAAACAGACCCACCCCAATCCGACCAGCAATCCCAAGGATAAAGATCGACGAGGCAGGAAACGCCTGTGATCACCCTCTCCTTCCTACTTTCTCCCGGCATATTGTATCTCCATCCATCCCTCCACCTTCGCTGTGTTTTCTTCTTTATTGTTCTCGATTGACTCATTTCTTTAAAGCACAACAAAAGCATACGCATTAATAGTGTCGAAATACATCCCATCCCATCCTCTTCTCAGCTCTACTTTCTCACCGCACCCCCTCAAACATACTCGTTAGTATCGCGGATGACTTTCTGGATTCGGTTTCCTTTTGATATCTCAAACGAGTTCATAGCTATTCTTGAAATTAATCAGTTACTTAGATCTCTTTGCAAAATGCCAACAAGACACAGTCCTAAAAAAAGTATAGGATAGGCTAAGGAATTAACAGGTGGGTTTCAAATAGGACAACGACATCCTACCAGACATCTCCTCCCGATCTTTCTTTCTCAAGTCATCATTGGATGGTCAGGAAGTTTTTGTGGAGTAGTTTTTAGTTTTCGGTGATCACACGCTTAAGCTTGTAAAAAGTATGCATGAATGTGTATGAGCAAAAAAAGGAAACCTATCAACATGAAACAAAAATCCACAGACAACTTTGGGATAAACAATACCTTGATGATTAGATGAAAGACAGTGATATCATAAAACCAGGAAGATATGACACATGAAACAACTTGTGCGCTTTGAATGTTTTTTACCATCTGGATCAAAACTATTCTCCATTGACAAGGGAAAAGATAAGATATAATGATTGAATAAGAAAGCTGGGTGTTCACACTCTGTCTTTCATTCTATGAATGAGCATTATAGTTTTGCAGTGTGATTGTGTTAGACTAAATGGCATCCTCCAAGGAAACAACTCAGCAGCTGAGATGCTTGGAAAGCTGTGGAACAAGAATTTTTCATAGGCTCCCAAATGTCTTAGTCTTCTATAAATCTTGATAAGTGAAGCAAAGAATCGACTCTCATTATGAAACACTGTCAGCCATTTCTCAGGGTTTTCGTGGTAGTAATAATAGTCCAAAAACTTTGCAGCTACTTCAGAAAGCTTGATTGACTTATTGTTAGGTTTTTTCTTCCATATGGTGTTCTGTGGATAATTATCTTCATTGGTATCTAGTGAGTTAATGATAAGTCTTTGCATGATTCTATCTGATTCTTGAAAGTCCTCAGAAGAAAATACTTGTTGATTAGCTTGATATGTCAAAGTAAGAACTTCAAGAAGTACATCCTGTAGTCGTTCTTGCTCTTGTGTAAAAATTAAACCAGATTTTTTATTCCCTAATGATTCAATCAATGTGGCATTAATAATCCACACAATATGTCCAAAATATACAACTTGATCATCAGAAATTTCTCCAAAAAGGTACCTCTTTCCATATTTTGTTAATTTTCTCAGCTTTTTGAAAAGGTATGCAGGATTAAATTCTGTTGAAATACTACTCCTGATGGATGCATGATATATAATCATATAAACTTCATTCCATCTTGACATTTCATTTTCAAATATTTCATGATTCAATTCCCCAGTAAAATGTGGGATGGCCAATTCATAACTTTTTTTCCCAACATTTTCATTGATTTCCCCAGTTATTTGCATCACATGCCTGTTTAGGATGTGGCAGTATCTCTCTTCAAACTGCTTGACTAGTCTTTTGATAGTGGAAATATTCTCATTCAGAGGGTTCTTCCAAGGAAGCAATTTATGTGAAACTACCTGGTCTGCCAATCCTGTATCATAGTCTCCAATGAACATTTCATTTGTCAGTTTTTCAAATTGTATCCTTGTGATATGTGAAAAGAAGGTTCCTTCATCTGAGAATATATTTGCCCATTTGTCCGGATAGTTTGATATATAGTAACAACTCAACATCTTAAGCACTGCTTTTGTAATTATAACTTGTTTTTCAGATATTGCACCTATCACTATGTTCTTTCCTGAATTCCTCTTTTCAACTGAATACATCTTTTGATCCAAAAGCTTCACAATACAAGCTGTGTAGAGAATCTCAAGCAC
The DNA here is from genome assembly GCF_026914185.1 of Puccinia triticina. Classification (NCBI taxonomy): domain Eukaryota; kingdom Fungi; phylum Basidiomycota; class Pucciniomycetes; order Pucciniales; family Pucciniaceae; genus Puccinia; species Puccinia triticina. Next base: position 552,100 of record NC_070568.1, on the reverse strand, counting down.
TTCTTTCAAATCAGTTTCATTCCAAGGTTCATCTGTTTTTACAATTTTTGCAGTTGTCTCTTTCCCTTTGTGAATCTTTTCCAAAAGTTTAATGAACCAATCATAGATTAAATTGGTTTCTGTCACATATTCCTCTTCTGATAAATTTCCAAGGCTTTTGAGTAATCTCAAGTTCATAAACCAAATTAGATCAGTAAATTGAAATATTACTTGATCAATATTTGAAACTTCATCTGTGTTTTTCATGACCAAATAATCTTCTTTGATTATCTTATTTACTTTAGGAGCAACTGTATTTAAAAAGTTCAAAATTCTGGATTTGTTCTCTGCTTTTGAATTGTGGTCATCTGGTTCAGCCATGTAGAGTATACTTCCACAGATCATTGCAAAATTTTTGTTTGGTTCTTTGAGTGGATTGTAATGGCCCAGATCCTTTGGATATCTTCTGATGTTTGCTTTTTTATTAAGCCTCTCTGAGATTTTCTTAGACGGAGAGGGGGTGTGCTCGTGAGTCCCAGGATTGGAAGCTTTAAGAGAGGAATCCAATTCTTCAATCTGAAAAAGAACTTTTTTTTGTTCATTTCTTCCATTTTCAACATCTTGAAGCAAGGCTGATATTTTTGGCAGTGGTGTGGAGTGAAAATCTTGCTGCAGAACTGGAAATATTTAATAGCAGGATAAAAAGAGATGCAACTACAAGTCATTTTCCTTACAAGAAAAGTAAGAAGATGAAAGAAAAGAAACACACAATAATCTTGCTCCTGATTCCCACTGGGGGGTTTTGATATGCCCAAGCCACCAACCAACTCACCTACCTTTGGCCTTTTTTGGACTATCTCTGGGTGATTCAGGGTTAGGCCCAGTTCTATTTGGGACTCAGGATCTGGTGTATTTTTCAGTTTCTTTTTATCTTTCATGAAACTAAAAATTACCGCTCAAAAGTACTCACTCTTTTCTATTCCACTGTTGTGTTGAGCTGGCTCCAAAGTGCTCCCACCTTGAATGCTTTGCAAATAATAATTTCTTGAATGGGAGGGCTTGTATGATTCATGATGAGATAATTTTCTCTTTTTTGAAAGTCCTGTGTGATAAGTTTGGCATTTGAAGCAAAAATGGAGCATGATGAGTTACTCACCTTCCTGAGGCTTCAATTAAGGGAAATACAACACACAACTATTACTCACCCAAGAAATCTATTTCTATTGCTCTGGCATTTGACGATGAGGCCGACTCCGATTCGACGACACCTTGTACTTCTCGCCCTTCCGTGAAAGAATCACTTCCTCCCACTTATAGCGTTCCAGAGTTCCGACCAAAAAACGAGGAATGTAGAGAAAAACAGTCTTAGATCAGCCTAAAGAAAGAGCTCAAACTAACCAAAGCTATGAAACTGGTACAGACCGCCAGCTAGGTTGGCATGACCTAGTCGACAGATTTCTCTTGGGATCCATTTGGGGTCTACGTGCCCATCGCCCAGGGAAAGGCTCAAATCAAACCAAGCAGGCTCGCTCTTGAAATAACGATTTCTAAAACGAGCAGGAGATTAGTTTGCCAATTTTCAGACAGATGATCCCTGGAGAAGGCATCGCACCTTAGGCTTTGTCCACATTGTTGAGTTTCTGCATCTCTGAGTCCAACCAGCTCGTCTGGAGGCGGTCCCGCCTTGACCACCAGAATATACACCAGGCGAATAAAGGCTGCTAGACGGGTTCGCCGAGCAGTTTGCATAATTAAGCCTTCTTAAAGGGAAGGAGCGTTGGTTTGCGATACGTAATTCGGGTTCTTCGCTAGAATCATCCACCTGCTATCTGACATCGTGTTGACAATTCAATATTTGCCTACGGCTGCTTGTACGCAGAGGTCTCATCGACGATGATACCACGGGGGTGATATAATTTATCCACACTTGACTTGTATCAAGTCCAACGGGGCCACAGGCTATTTGGGGCTCTGTGGTGTATAATTATTAATGGTGACTCACGAAATAGTCACCATTGATTGATTTTCATTCGTAGACAGAGAGCGAAATAGGAGGCGTTACAAAGTTTGGAGCTGACTATGTAACCAATTCACTCACTGTGTTTACCACACCGCCCGAGAGGGGATTGGTTAATTTAGTGGGCTGAATGAGTTGACGCAGTCTGTGGGGCTTTCAGAGAAAAAAAGACTTAAGAAAGGTGAGTTGACGTCCCTCACTTGGCAATGTCAGTCAGCCATTTTCTTTTTTGATGAGTACTTTGGTATCGAGACAGGAGATCCAATTCGATCCAGCAGCGTAATCTACAAGTTAGGCGGTTGGCGGGTTCTGCTGCCCAATAACACCCAGATCAGAGGGGAACGTCCGAGTTAAGTTGCTTGAGTTGATGGGGCACCAAGCCAAGAACCTGAATGCCTTATTACCAAACTGACAAACAGAAGGCCTTGTTTAATCGACATCGTCTTTCTGGATAAGTTCACAAACTGCTCTGACAAAACTGGATTGTTGAAAGATCTAACAAAACAGATGGAATCTCAATGGGGTCAAATCGTACCCTCAGCTAGACTTAGACTCCCATTGGATGGAAGAGAAAAGCCGAAAAATCACAACAAAAGCAATTTTGAACTGGTGTAGACTAATCACAAGCTAGTTACCATTTTCAAATAGACCATACATGGTGACAACAAGAAATGAATCAGAGAACACTATTAGGATCAAATAATGAAACTACAAGGGTTTTTTTCTGAAAGTGTGAGAGATGGATAAAAAATAGCAAGAAGCTTGAAAGTTGAATCAATTATCCTCATTTGCAGCTATATAGGCCTAACCAATCAACCAAAGGGCAATCAGCTACCATGCAAAATAAAATCAAGCAAAAATGAGACATTGCTAAGACAGTAGAAAATACACGAACATCTTGATCCGCTCGAAATCCCAGATAGGCAATGCAAACAGCTACCCAAAAAGCGCAATGGAATTCTTGCTGATTGACTTCGTCAGTGCCTTCGACCAGCTTAAAATTCAGTGAATTTTTAAATCGGATCTTCAGGATTCCATTGTTATGGATTCCAAAGACTGAGTTCTGATCTTTGTAATCAAGCAATATCGAGCGATCGTCATTTGCTATTGGATCATTGATGTCAAACAGTTGACTGGTAGCGGGCGACGGTTTAGCAAAGCATTGAAACTTCTGATTGTTGTTTGTGAACAAGTTTGTAAATGATTTGAATAGCGTTTGATCTCTCGAATTTTCTTCAGTAAGTTGTAAATATATCAAATCATCTGTTACTGGACTCTGTGGGTGCGGGTCCTGACTAGGTTTCAACCGATTTGGGGACTGAGGTGAGCTTGAAGCCGATAGGTTCCGGCGTTTGATTTGTGAATCGATGCTATCTTTCCTCAGATGTCCATTTGCAACCGGATTCTCAGGTGTCGTCTCGGATGATGATGTTGGCAACCGGAACGTGAATTCAACTCTTTTATTCTTGCCTTTCGTCACATTTTTCGGTTGGAGGGGTATGAAGTTCTGGGGATTCGAATCCATTGGGGATCGTAAGACCAGATACCATCCTCTGATCGGTCTGAGGTTTTATCGTGATTAATTAATAATAGACAATCAAAAACGGTCTGGTCGCTTTTCTAGCATGAGAAACTCAAAAAAGAAAAGAACAAAAACGTAAGTATCTACCTGTGTATTGTCCATAGAGTTTCGCCTGATGAATCCTTGCAAGCGTCAAAAGCCATCAAATTTAGATCCGGTGTGCTTCCTTTACCAATCACCCTATTTGATGACGCTTACTTGTATTCCCTCGACAATTTCATCATGAGTTAGTTCTTTGAACTGTTTTGAAAATATCAAGCGAGAGGGTTGAATCAGTAACAGTCGCGATAAGACAAGATCCAAAAACAAGGAAGGAAATAACGAGAAAAGGAAAGAACTCAAGAAACCGATTTGAAGATCAAATGACCATCTAGATCTTTGACTTCCCAGCAGAATTTCCCAAGTTCACTTTCGAATCTAGAAAATACAGACGTGATCGCCGAACAAGTATTTCAGTAAGTGCTATTCAGTGCTTTATGAACACAACTTGGATTTTTTTCATTTCTCTCTTGTGGATTGATGACTGACGTTGTGATTGAGTAGTCGATGGATGGGTGTTCGTGTCCTGTGTGAAATTGTCCAGAGCTGGCAGAGGCCGAACTGCTGGCCATCGTTAATATTGTTTGGGATAGGTTCCTCGAAAATCTCTCCCGGTGGCTGCTTCTGGTAACGAGTCGTTGTTTCTTCACTCTGGGGTCTGAATCAAACAGAATCAAACACTAGATGTGTAAACCCATACCCCATAAGTTCATGCATAAGATGTGCACGCATATAGAGTTTTAAAACAACTGTTGACAAGAACAAAACATAACAAAACATAACAACTGATACCCTCGCAAAAAATGCAGAAGGGCTCAAAGTTAATTTTAAACTCTTAAATAAAAGGGACCGTGTAACTGGATATGTCGAATTAAAGTGAGGCTATGTAATCTACAAATGACCTCAAATGACCCCCCCTCCTCTGATTTCAGTCATATCAACTTGGATACTGGAGGGCTTCCTGTCAATCTGGGAACCCCTAATTCCATACCTAGATCTGACCCAAATTTTGCAGGGAAGTCTAGGCCTTGGGACTCTGGGAGCCTCCCAGATCACTCCCAGATTGCAACAGGAAGTCCTCCACTGGGTGACTTCTGAAGTGATCTGGAGCCCCAAAAGCTAGATTTCCCTGCGAAGATCCAGACTTTTTGGGGCTACATATATCTACAATTGTGAGGGTCCCAGATGTGATGCAAAGTGGAGGATTTCCTGCGCAAACTGGGACCCCTGCAGATGTTGGTTTAGAACCAAAAAGTCTAGTTTTTTGCAGGGAAATCTAGCTTGTTGGGCGCTAGATCACTTCTGGGATGCCCGCAGATCTCAAAGGGAAGTCATCCAGTCATCTACTTGCCCTTAGTTGCCCCCCTGCCCCTTCTTAAAGTTCTTGGGTGCATTTTTTTTAGATTCATAATTAATTTTTATTAGCCCTGTTGAAAATGGTATATTTAACACAAGTTTTCTGATGCTTATAATAAAATATTTTGCATAAAAAAGACCCATCATGATTTAAACTAAAATGGTACATAGCTGTACCACAGATCAAAAAGCAGAGTACATAGTGAAAACTTGTGAACTCTTTTGAATAGACATCATGTAAACCCATGGTTACGGGTCAAATGCTGGTACTGGATGACTTTCTGTTGGTTAAGAGAGCTCTGGATGCCCCTCTAAACCCTAAATTAAGAAACCTACCAAAACCCCAAACAGTGCGCATGAAAGCAATAGTATGAGCTACAGGCCTAGGAAAATATTGGAGGACTTCCCGTCAAGTCTGGGAGCCTCCCAGATCTCAATTTACACACCCATACTCTTGATTTTTGGTAGAAGGGAAAATGTTTTCCTAACCCTGCAGCTCATGACTTTCATGTGCACTGATTGTTGATTTAGTAGATGTCTTGATTTAGGAGCTATAGGGGCATCTAGAGCTCTCTAAATGCCGACGGGAAGTCCTCCATTATCTTTTCTACTGAAAATTAAGAGTTTGGGTGTGCAAATTGAGATCTGGGAGGCTCCCCAAACTTGACCCAATTCCCTCGCTGCTGCGGGCGTCTGGTCTTGCAAAGCAAACCTCCGATAGCCCTTGGCAGGAGGGACTTGCGCCTAATCAACCAGTTTTGCGGGGGCTAGAATTCAAATTTAGGTGGCAGGAATTTTCAAACCTTTATAATTCCTTGCTTCCGTAACATTTTGTGGAATAAATTAGCTTGGGTGATAGCACTCCTTCAGCAATCAGCAATTGGTCACTCAAATGGATGATAATCCAGCTCAACCCAAGGTTCCTCCCCATCTACGCCTCAAACACCAGAAAATACTCCACATCTGGGCAGTCATGACCTCACTCAATCTCAACCCAAAAAAATTCCTTGAGGTGTTTCTCACAAACAACCATACCGAAGTGAAGAGCCGCCGGGCATTATGGGGTTTGCCTGACGGATGGCGCTCTACCCGGAAGATTTTGAATAAAATACGCGAAAAAGTGGTTGACAATGGTTATGAGGGAAACAAAAATTGGAAAAAATACATTCTTGAGGAGGTAGTTCAATCAACACATTTCCACAAGCTGAAAGTTTCTTGTTGCCTAACAATGTCTTTCTCCATTTCAGGCAAAACTCATTCTTGCTTCTGATGGCCCCACTCGTCACGATGCGCACAAAGGTATCACTTGGTTCCCCGCAAGCAGTGTCAAGCCTTCCTTTTTCAGCCAGGAGTCAAGGAAAGTGCGGGATGAGCATCTTATGACGAGAGGAATGCCTTTCTTGTATGAACTCATTGAATCAAAACTTGTGAAAGAAACCCCGGCCGACCAGAACCCAGCTCCTCTTGATGACAATGACAAAGACGTGCACTCTCTGGTAGACTTTGAAGAAAACAAAGAATTGCGCAATCACAAAGGTACACGTGTTGAAAGAAGAGTGCATTTGGTGATTACCCAGATTCCATTCTTATTTTCATCCCTTGTGTTTTGTAAAATCAGATTGACTGATCACTTCTGTTTGCCATTTAAATTCCCAACAGATCGCTGTGGCAGCCTGTTCAATGGTTGGTTTTGGCTCTAATCGGAGGAACAACACACTCGAATTGGCGAACTCGGTTACACTCGTTGCTTGTGGAGTCTCTGAACTATTCAAAAACTACTTACATTGGATTGGCTTGTTGTCTTCAAGAAAGACCGCACAGAAGGCATTGGAATCACTTGGGCAACATTCAAAAAAAAAGATCCTCAAGAAGATTAAGTCTGCGATAAATTCAAGACCACCCCTTTGTATTGACAACATCAATTTCAAACAGTCAGTTCATACAAAGTCAATCAATAAAACTAGCCGCGCTTTTCACGGTACTTGGGGGTATCTTCACTCAATCAGCCCAGAATTATTGGCGAAATTTGATCCGGCCAATTTTTCTTTGGGGGACTTGAGTTTAGTTATTGATTTGGGCAGAGTGAGTGATTTCTTGGCTGGAACTGGCCATGGATCTGCTTCATTGTCCTCTTGGACCGACTCTTTGGAGAATACTGAACTGGTATCAGAATCAACCGTAGACATGACTAAAGCAAGGCGGGATTGTGACTGCTCTTTTGAATTGAAGGCCGGTTTCTTTCCTGTGTACTGTGGCTTTGATTGAAGGCCAGTTTTTTTCCGACGTACTATGTGTACGCTTCCACTCCAGCAGAATGCACGGTGAGAACATGAAACAGTGATTGCATAATTCTGAGGGTCTGTGCGTTACTGAGATGAATAAATTACAGAATTGGCTAAAATTCTTGGTGACTCTATAAATTGCATTTTTCTTATTTTAATTCTATTAAATTACTGGTATGGAAAATGACAGAAAGAAAAATACTAGAATTTTGCTTAGCATGTTGCGTCTTGAAGGAACTCAAAAAGTTACAACATTTCAGTTATACGTGAGCTGTAGAATTTTTTAAAGAAAAAGTGGCATGAAATTTTCATTCTAGCCACGCGAGCTTGGGTCGATATGGTGTAAGTCCCTCCTGACGGAGGCTTGCTTCGCGAGTTCAGCCTACCCCCCGGGGGCCTGAAGTCTTGAGGGACTTTGTTAAGTTTGGAGGCTCCCAGACTTGACAGGAAGTCATCCACCGATGATTTTCAAACTTAGCTAAGTCCCTCAATCGGAGGCGCCCAAGCGCTGTTGCGAAGCAACCCTCCAAAGGAGGGACTTATGCCCTACCTCGCAAATGAGTAGGCAGCAGATGTCTGTTTTCAGCCTTTTTTGCTTGTCCCTCCGTTGAGGCTACGCAAGGACAGCTGGGGCCAAGTCAGCTGCTTCAAGAAATAGCCAAGAAGCATGGCTCTCTGCTGGTATCTTTCTTTTACCTGTAACACATGAGCTTGATTTTTAAAAAAATAACTAAGAGCTGCTAGGTTTTGACAGGTGTCAAAAGTATGGCTTTGACTGAGGCCTGTTTGAACAATGCCCTCCCAAAACCCATGAACTCCTTTTTGTTTCATTTGGGATTCAAGAGCGTTTTTGGAGGGATCCAACCTCAGGAAGGTGGAAAGTGAAAGGGCAGATGTAGGCGGACAAATCTGTCTGCTCAGATTTTCGATGGCTTTTACTTGAGTCGAGATATCAAGAGTTGAAGATTTTGAAAATTTTCCCCAGCCAAATGGGATTTCTGCTGCCTACTGTTTTGCGAGGTAGGGCGTAAGTCCCTCCTTCGGAGGGTCGCTTCGCGACAGCGCTTGCGCGCCTCCGATCGAGGGACTTAGCTAAGTTCGGATGATTTTGAATGTTCGAGTTAAAAAAATGTATCCCCTGTGGAAAGTGCCCGCGTGCCAGCTGTGCCTTTTGCGGCCGGGGCAAAGTGAGAGTCGAGGTGGCGGTCAGGTGGCCCCCGCCGAAGACACAGACCCTGCGGCTCTAGAGGCTTGCCGCTTTGAGCTCGGGGCAGTGCGGTTCGGTATACAACATATGCATTGCGCAACGTTATGGGCTTGTTTTCCACACATATGTACTCCGACATCTATAAGGGTGACAGGATTAAATTAATAATGTGTCCTGGCCTCGTGAATCCTCTCCGAGGCTCGGGTGTCCCCACTAAAAAGGTGAACGTTGAAATCTTGATGAACAATTGTACATGGAGAAGAAAGGGTGTGTTTAAAGTCCGAGTGATCCAGCGGTAAGCCCTTGCTTCCTTCATACACGCGGATGGATTCGGTCGCATGCCTCCGGTAGGAGAAATGGCTGGAGATGGTACATGGCAACCTTCCCATCCATACATACAGAATCGAAGCAAGTTCAAAATTCCAGGCTGCCTCGGTCAGCAAGGTTCTCCGTTGGCCATAGCCACTGTTTGAATTGTGGAGATCGAAGCAAGGCGAAGAGGGACAACGGCCCAAGAATTGCGACGCCTTTAGTGATGGTTGATGAACAGAGCTTCGCGATTCTCACTGTAACAGATACCTCGACCCTGGCCGGGCGAAGATACCGAGAGACCCTGACCTGGCGAAGCCCATGCCCAGGGTAAGGAGACGACTATTCATCATTATCATCATCCCTTCACCATCCCATCTCTTGACAATTGGGGAAAATACAGCTGTACAACAAAATCCTCCCCTTCGATAATCAACTCCCCGAGGGCAAAAGCAACCTTACCTCCCTTACGGCCAAGCTCAAAGCAACCTCCGCTTGATGAGCAAGCAACTATCCTGGCTCCGTTGAACTCTTCCACCCCCAATGGCTATTACCACATCCTATATCAGTTTTTTCAGTGCCTCCGCCACGTAGTTAGGAAGTGAACCCATCCTTGCATGCTTCTCCATGCTCAATCATCATCCATCACATTCGGCTTTTGGAATATCAATTCAACTTCCTTGTCTCAAAGCAACACTTTCAGTGGCTGAGATCAATCAGTAGGTCTATATCCTTGGTCATGAGTGTAACCCGCCTCGTGATCCACAATGACAAACCAACAATCAACTCTTCATCAGTGATCACAGAGGAACCTATAGTATACCATCAAACAACTCAATCAGAGTCGCTCAAGTTCCAAACTGGCCACCCTCTTCTCACTCTGTACCCCATCAACATAGCTTCAACTCCTGCCGTTTTAGACACGGTGGATATCCCTTCTGGGAAAGTTTCGCTTGCACTGCGGACCCGCCACGAAATAGCGAGGAGGGCGAGAATTGAGGAGACAAAGAAAGTTGATCCAGGCACCAGTACTACTTCAGACGACCCTGCCAAACCAGCACCTGTCCAGCAGTCCACCGAGCCTCCGCGGAAGAAAGTTTCGGTGCCCAAACAAGCTGCAAACGCCCTAAACCCAGCACCCTCCGCAAAGCCAGCTACTTTTGCCGACAATGCGCCCACCAACCCACCCACAAAGCCTACTACTCCAGTTAACGCTACAACAAATCCACCCCCGAAGGCACCGGCTGTCGATCCAAATCCTCTACCCGCCAATTCTCGAACTACTCTCAATCCGAACCCTTCTGCCCCTCCAAATAATGTTGCTATTGGAAAGACCAGCCTTCCGCCTTCCCCAGCAGTGGCACCTCTAACCCCCATACCGGAGATAAGTCGAGAGGGGGCCGCCAGAGACAAACCAGCTCCATCAGGCGCTTCGGCTGGAGTCAAACCCCCAATTGACAGTTAGTATTGGACTCGGCTGAAATATCCTTACCTGTGCTGCGTATCCACCTTTGCTGATAGAACGTGGCTCTTTGGTTTTGTATTCTTTCTCGGAAACAACAGATGTTCCTCCCCCATCATCCGTTACTCCGCTTGTATCCCCGCCAGCTGCGAATATCACATCCCAACGAGAGCTTACACCGAACAATCACACGGAGAGTGCAAAGATAGAGCCCGTGCCAGTCCCAGATGCTCACTCGAAGAGTACCAGCCACCTTACTTCAATAGCCATAGGAGTTGCGTGCGCAGCATCCCTCGTAATATTCGCCATGCTGGTTGTGATTTTCAAGATCAGAGTGTCCAAGAAGAGGGCACGCCGGCAGGACAAACTCGGGGACGATTTCTTCGGCTCCCATGACCGCCTAAGTTTTTCTGACAGTGCCGATAGTCGCAAGTCCCTGTTTCTCGTCCCACGTCCGATAGGCAACAAATTCCCACTGAATACGGACTCCAGGCAAGAAAAAGCCACAAACCACGCAGGTATCGGTGCTCACTCCCCACCGCAGTCTTTCGCCGATGCAACAAGAAACCATACTCCGATTCCTCTGACGTTGCAATCTCACTCCAACTACGCACCTCCCCGACCGCCACGGTCCCCGCTACGAGCGCAAGCTATCCAAAAGCCGGGGGCTTTCTACCATCCTCGAAGTAATGCTGGTTCAGAGCATTACACTCCCGATACCCAGTCAGTCTACTCGACAAATACCGGACGAGGGAATGCTAAACCGCCCGAGTTTTATGGCCAGCCGACTCACGAATATAATTACGCAATGGAATACCTTGAGAATTATTATCCGGATAGCTATGAGAGTTCGGCTTACCATTCGAACGCGGATCCACTCGCTAGTGGGCCTGGCGGTCATCCAAGAAATGGACCAGCCGAGACGATTGGAATGGACTTCTTGCAAGTCGATGATCGGCCCTACGATCATCGGTACACCGTCGATCGGAACGGAATCTTGAATAATTATACCCCTTCACTCCCACCGGTCCCTGTTCCCCGAGAAAGTGATTACTTTTACAAGAAAAGAGTCACTTGAAAATCGTGAACACAAACCCAGCGTCCTTCAAAAATCCGCCCTCAATTTCAACCCTTGCCCACCCCAAAAAAATCAGGTTCTCCCCTAGTGGAAGTGAGAACCTTGTAAATAGATAATATATATAAAATATCAAAACATATATACTATCAAAAATACCTATCTTTCATGCGGGTCTGCGATTGAAGCTGGCAATTAGGTCCCCGATTCGCGTGTCACAACAAAGATTTATCTCAACGATATTTTTTTTAAATTATGTATTCTGTAGTTCAATGTAAAGAGTTAGATCTAAGGTTATCAAAAAAGAAGAATGTCAGAGGGTGGACAATTGACAGCAAAAACTGATGCATAAGCTATTTTCACAACCCAAAACTCTGGTGCTTACATTGTCCAGCCACCCACAATTAGCTTCTTTTGTTGTTTGTTTGTTTCAAGTGCTTTCAATAAATAAGTCTTCTTGTTTTGTCGTTTGCTTGTTTCAACCTAGCTTGTGTATATGTTGGTATCACGTTATGAAAGTTTTCTTTTTCCAGCGAAGCTTGAAGCTAATCATCATTATCTGCAATTTCTGTTACATGTGATTGGGTTCTTCTCTTTCTTTTTTGTGCTCTGTAATTCCAACAATTCTCTTGGTTTGCTTGATTTAATTATTCAGGAGTGAAATAAGTGTTAATTAGATATACTTGTTTCCTAGATCTTGTTTAGCACCCCATAAGTGTGCCACCTGCGGCGGCGGGGTGTTTCGGAGTTTGGGCCCGGGGGAGGGGGCTAGCCTAACACAATCCCCTCGTTTCAACCGGCACACCTGGGGCGCCTCGTGAAGCGAGCTTCTGAAAGAGGGGCTTGCAACTTATGCCCGTCCGGGTGAGAGATTCAAGAATTTTTCTGTGTTTTAGGAACTTTCTACTTCAGCCTTAAATATCACGTTTGTCTGAACTTCCACCTGGATGAGATCATCATTTCTATTTTTTTTATCAAATAAATAAAAAATTTAAATTATGGAGGAAAACTTTGCTTTCCTCAGACAGCCCCCCCCCCCCGAGCAGGAAGAAGTGGGAATACACCTAAGTCAGTACTTTGTAAGTGACTCAACAACCAGTACATTTCATGCAGCAGCAAATGAACACTGGTTTATACACATTTTATTCAGTATTGTGCCAGGTTTTGTATTGGGCTGGCTATGGTTCAAGACTTTGACAATGTGTGGGTCAAATTGAATCTTGATGGACAGGGTTCTTCATTTAGGGTCAGGTCAATCTCATACACTGCTTGGGACATGGAACCATCAAATCTGGAGACAGTCCGCTTTGAGGAAGTGGTGCTGCAAAGCAGTCTGGTGGCAGTGGCATAGGATTTTCTCAGGCTTTCATGGGTCACTCCTGAGTAAATCAGGAAAGAGGCAAGGGGTAAGGGGTTCTGGGATGTGGCTCTGAGAGTTGTGTTGGTGCAAGAAATGAAACACCACAGATCAATTTCATTCTTATTTAAAGTTTGACTAGCACCAATACTACATGACAACTCCGCCACACTCAGGAAAGGCACAATATGTCAATCCTTATTTCAAAGTTGGAGATCTCCACCACAGTGGAGAATAGGGTGTGTGAAAAAAATACCGCCAATCAGACTTCCTTCTTCAAGCCCTGTTTATACAGCTTGATAAGAGTCAGAAGCTCCCATTCAGCATTGGTAGCTAGGGCAAGGAAATTCTGGCTGTACTCCACCACCAATGCAGTTCTTTTCAACACCCCCAGGGCTCTGCCTGCCTTGGTCTTCTTCTCCGGACTGGTGTGAATGGTTCTGAACAGAGTAGGTACTCAGTGAGAGCTAGTGGCTGTGATTGGTCTGCCATGAGAATCATGGCAACAATTATGAGGCAACAGCTTCAGTCAGACTCAGGCAAGAGACAGAGAACATAATCTTGGACCTGTTGTCAGCAAACATGGCGGGGTTGGAGGCAATTTACAGCCCCACATAGGTGCAGTATGTCTCTGCCTTTTCTCCTTGTGTTCCATCAATTTTTTTGGGAACACCAATATTTGGTCCTTTCATTGTCACAGTGGGAGCCGCTGCAGTGGTGTGGTAGACAGAAAAGTGAAAAATCAAAAGTTTTTTCTCATTCATATATTTACTCGTAATACGCCTCAAGATACCATTAAAAAGACCTCAGAAATGGATTCTACGGCCAATTTTACCCCTAGTCACCACTGGAAGCATCACCTGAACCCCACTGGATTGCAACCTACACTTCTTTGGACACTGGACACCCATCACATGTTCAACATACCCAAGTCAAGGATCACAGCATTATGCTTATACACATCACAGGATACAAACATACATCTCCCCATCAGACTACAGTCATTACATATTATCAAGTACTCTTCTATTTCCATATTATGATGTCATCACACACTGACTCTGCAGCCTCAGACTTCATTTATGCACCCCCTGCATCCACCTGCAGTCTACTGTCACTTTACACAGCCTTCATGCGGCCCTACTGCATTCTTCTGACATCATTTATGTACCCTTGACATATTATGACATCATTTGCATCTACTCCCACCAGCTAAAATCCCTCACACTGTTGTCTAGATTAGTTGAAACCCTAACCCCCAAGCCCCTCTGGGGCTCCACTTTTGTCTATATAAGGAGCTCTCTGCTCCCCAGTTGTCAGCTCCTCAGCTCAGCATTCCCCAGTTATTTACATACCACCCTTCACACTTACCATCACCACCACACATCACTACAACCCTTATGTTTGCAAATAACTACTGTTTGCAAATAACTACTGAACTCACTTTCAAATCTCACATACCTGTCATCAAACAACTTCATCTGGAACTAGACCAGACCTATCACTTGATTAAAACTTGCCAAGCTTAGCTTGGTGGGTCTTGTTATCTGATAGTATAGAAGGGCAGAGTTTGCACCTCCATCATCCCCTTCTACATTCAGAAAAAGGGTTTCACAACCGCTTTTGAGTCTTACAGCGGGATTGGGGCTTGTCAGGATTTCTGTTAGGAGAGCTTCAGCTTGGAGGTGGAGAGCCAGTGCCTTTGCCATGTTGGATTCCTGTGCTTTGGTTGTGTGCATTGCAAGTGGTTCAGAGGTGCAGAGTGGGGATATTCAAGGTTTTTGAGTTGGGTGGGTTTGGTTCTTGAAGATCAGAGAGGTTTGGGTTTGTTGAATTGGTCTCTGGTGCTTGTAGGTGTTTGGGAAACAAGATAATGGAATCAGGGATGGGAGGTTTGGGAGTTTTTTCACTTTCTTCCTTTGGCTATTGGCCAAAGAAAATAATGACTTTTTCTTTGGCTAAAAGCCAAAGGAAAGTGGAGCTGGCCAGGCCAGCTCCACTGGAGCTAGCATGCTGGCTGGTGTGCTGCTGGAGAAGGAGCTGGATGAGCTGGCATACATTTTATCCAATAAATAGCAATACATTGTATTGCTGTATCCAATATGTACCAATACATAGAAATGTATCCAATACATGGTAATACATATTGGATGCATACCAATACGTATCCAATACAATGTACTATACACCTTGCCAAGTAACATCCCTAACCCCCAAATGGGGCATGGGGGCAGTGGGAATCGAACTAGCAAACTTGCTGCCAGGGGTTTTTCAGCTCTGAAAAACACTAGGCTAACAACCATTTGTTGTGCTGCCCAAGCTTGGTGGACAGCTTCACATGTAATCAGCTCCCCCAGCTCCAGCGGTCCTTTGGCTTTTAGCCAAAGAAAAATGCACATTTTTCTTTAGCTGAAGAATTATAGTGCCACAGGTGGGTGGGATTGAGGAGATGAGACCAGCACCAAATGCAATCTGAGGTCCAGAAGCATGATATTGCTCTGGGGCAGGTCCAAAGGAGCTGAGGCTTAATATTTTTGCTCCAGCTATTTGCCATTTCTGTCTCATCCAACTTTTTGACCTTGTGCACAAGTCCCTCCCTGTGGGAGGGGAGACTTCGCCGCCGGCCACAGCAAGCCTACCACCAGGGGGGGACTTCAAGTCAGGGTTCCTGTAATAAGGGATTGTGTTTGCTATCCAGCTGCATCTGAGGCTGAGTGGTACACAGCCGCACACATACACAGAAATATGTAAACCATATACTTTCAGTTGTGCACAAATTTCCATGTAAACTGAATCATCAAAAAGAGGTAACTTAACTAAGTCCCTCTATTTGTGGAGGGGGGACGCTGTCCTGCAGGGACCCTCCAAAGGAGGGACTTATACACTAAGTGGACCCCGCGGCCTGAGAGAATCAGGAACTTGGCCTTTTTCAATCCTGTGTTGCTTCGTCACATCACATTATGTGATTGAGTTGTAGGTGAACAAAAGATGCAGAACATCAAGGAGAATCTTTCCACCTATTGTCCCATTTTTAGGAATATGTAATGACATTCAAATGTCTTTGTTTGCAACTTCATCTAGTTGGCTATATCCCGTATCACACATGTTGCACTGTACAGAATCTGGAATGCATGATGTTGCAGCTCTGATTACAGCTCAACAAGAGGTGTTGAGGATGGGAAAAAATAGTAGAAAAATAGGGACAGCTTTGGCCATCCCAGAAATGTAAACAATTTCAAAAATGGTGCAGAGGCTCATGAGGGAGAGTGATTCTAAAAAAGTCCCCACCAAAAGTCATAATTCTCTCAGGCTGCGGGGTCCACATAGCTCGTAAGTCCCTCCTTCAGAGGTCACTTTGCTCCCCTGAGGAGGGAATTAGCTAAGTTAGAAAAAGAGGGTGGAATGTAACACTACATATGTAAACTAGAAAGTCTTGATTTTTTCCATCCAGAGCAAAATTGTCTACCACAGAAGGAGACTGCTTGCCTAACTTAACCAATTCACTCCTGAGGGAGGCAAAAGACTTCTCTCCAGACTCTAGGAGGGACTTGGTCTTTAGGAATGAACATAACCAACATTTTTCAATTCCTTTTAGGCTGTGTTTGGCAGTGTCATATTATGCAGCATAATGTTTAAAAAAAATACCCTTACATATTGTGAAACACAATTTTTTGGGATAATCCTTTGTAAGTAAGCTGTCATAAAGCTTGACAGTTTACTTCAAACAATCTGGCCAAAAAATGGTGTTTTACATAATATCAAGGGTGGTCTTCAAAATGGAAATCATAAGTGCATATACAAAGAATCATAAGTGAATTTGGCTGAGACATGCTTACATAAGCTTACATAATCTCAGAAAAAGTTACTTGTAAGTTTATGTTTATGCATTTATGATTTCTATTTTGAAGACCACTAATGTAAAGGGACATGCTGTGCTTATTAATTGCATTATAATGATGCTGCCAAACACAGCCTTCATTGACTGTGGAGATAGTATGCTTATATCCCTTATGTAGAACAGTTGCGCGCGGCATTCTACTGTACAGAGCTGCCTGCAAAACTTGTTGGGCTACGCAGGGAAAAACCCCAACTGGGTCAGGGGTCCAGCACTCTAACAGAGTACATTTTTGGAGTCTACAGAGTGTGTAGATTCCAAATCTAAAATGGCAACCAATTTGTTCCAGCCAATTTTTATTTTTGTTTGTTGACAGCCCATATTTTGGGACCCACCTCCCAAATAGGGGCATGAGTACACATGTATGGGGTCCTAAACCCATACTTATGCCTCCAGGTTGGGCACTAAACCCACAGAAACTGTCATGCAGTGCTTCCAGGAGTGTCTGGTGGTTCTAAAACCATAGCTGGGACACCATACCATGTCCCAGCCACCCAAAAATATGTGAAAAAACTGTATTTTTTCCAGGTTTTGGGCCCCAACATTTGGGAACAGCCCAAAACCTTGTACAGTGGAATGCCACACGCAACTGTATGCTTCAACCATAACACAAAACAATCTTCTATGTTATAGTCTACACAAGATTGCTTCTGGGGTTTCCTTCTCTAGTGAATCAGAACTTGATTTTCTCACTCAAAAGTGTCACTAGACTTTCAGTCTGTGAACTTCAGTTGCTTCATCCTGTTTCACATGTAACATTAACTGTTAGACAAGAGAACACACAAGCAGCAAAAGAAAGTGATTATGCAACCCAACCTGACTTGTACAGATGATGTCAACTGGGTGAGCAATAGGAGATCTTCGGAAATCAGCAAGCTGTATCGAAGCTGGCAGTAAGATACTGTATCAGAAATTTATTGAGCCCGGTTATTACAGCGGACGTTGTTAAGAAATAGTAGCGGGAGCTTCAGAAAACAAGCAATGCGGACGAAAGCTAGAAGTAAAATGAAGGCCTTCCCGTCATAGAGCCTGCTGGAGTAGATTTCTTTGCGCAACTCAAGAATTTTTGAATCTCACTTAACATCGGCAAGGGCTGCGGATTCGACAGATAGTGCTTTCAACATATGCAAGAACCGACAAAATAAAAATGATAAAAATGCAAGAACCGACAAAATAAAAATGATAAAAATGCAAGAACCGACAAAATAAAAATGATAAAAACCAAATACAGTTGGCAAGAATAGAGAACAGATAGATTACTGGGAGGGTTGAATGAAATGAGTGAATTGAGGCATGAAAGCTCGGCGGCTAGTGACTTATAGCGGGACAAAGAGTACTCTCAAATGGAGAGATTGTTTGTGGAATTATTTGAGGTATTATGAGTCATAGACTGCTGGGGTGAAGTCGGGAAGATTGCATGGGAATGAGCGGGGTAAGGTTGGTTGAGTTGGTCCATGGGATGAATGCAAATCAGCGTTTGAATCGGTTGGACAGAGTCACCTCAAGTCAAGCCTATCCGGCTGTATAAGTTGATTGTTGTGTTTTTCCTTTGTCCAAAGGTCACACATTGAATGAAAGTGCATTATCCAGTTCGAGGAAGAGTTGGGCCTCACGATCACATAGGAGACTACTATTGCGTTCAGGTTTGTACAATGGTTCGGGACCGTCGATTTTTTCGTTCGAGGCTCCGACGGCCAGAATCTCTTGACTATTTGCCTTCGGAGGAACTGGTGGGACTGGCCCTGGGGAGATTGGATATTCTTGTTGTTCTTCCCCGGCAGTCCTGAAGCTCGGTGCCCCATCACTCGTAGCCGCGACACTGGCCCGCTGGAGACCTGAAAGACAGTCTTGAGGTAATACTCCAGTCCGTGAAATTCCATCGCCACCTTCGTGTTTTTCGAAATTTAGGTTTTCTCCCAGACACCAGCCATCGTCAAAGAGCATGTAGACCAACACTCGGTCTCCGATCTGCATGAAGGAGAAGAAATGGTTGAACCACATCAAAAATTTGCCGAGAAACCTCACCGTGAAATGAAGTAAATCGCTCACCTCAATCCTCAACTCATCCGGCATCGTCGGGCTGAAAGTCCGGGTGACTAGACAATTCATTTTACATGCGACCCCGCCCTTAAAACTTTCGTTGGTCGTGTTAGCTGGATCCGAGGTGTGCGAGTCGTGAGCTTCAGCGCGGAGTGAAGTGCTAGGGCGTTGGGGAGAAGGTAAAATGACTGGCGGCAGGGGTGGAGCGAATCCCGACTCGGCCCGAACAGCAAAATTGCTCAGATTATCGTCCATCATGGCGTATGGAAATTTCAAGTAACTCGAAAATCTTTTCTTCTCAGCCATGTTCTCCATCTGATGTTGCGCGCCTTCTGGGTCGATGAGCTGACTACCACCAGATGTCCTATTTCCACCGTGAGCTCGACGTTTGCTCTTCATTATGCGGTAGGCGACCATCATCGCTCCTCCCAAGATCAGTAGTGCAATAGGCAATGCAACAGCGATTATTATGGTTGTTGCTCCAAGTGATGTAGATGACTTGTGATGAGCATGATGCTCTGTCTGATTGGATAGATTACCACTCAAGGGCGGCGAATTGGCGGATGGGACGTGAGTCGGAACAGAAACAACAATCGATGAATTCGAGAGATTGAAAGGATGATGTACGACTGGCGAAGGGTTGGGTTGGTAGTCGTCCCCGCTTGGAGGCAGAGTCGCCGCGGCTTGGAAGGGTGATAATTAGACAATTACTAACGAGTCAAAAAGATATATATATAATATAATGAAAGCAGTGGCTTACTCGCTGCTGAAGGCGCTGCAGAACTCGTTGCAGAACTTGCTGCAGAAGCAGTGTTCACTGATGGGGCAGGAGAATCAGGGACTGGCTGATTGACTTGCGGTGGTTGCTGATGTGGCTGGGGTGAGTGGGGCGGTGCTGGGGGCGGTGGCGATGAAGGAGGAGGGCCGCTTGGGAGCGAATTGGCTATGAGGGATGACGAGGATCTATCATAGTCAGAAGGAAGGACTGCATTGACAGTCTGAGAAGGCCGGGAGACCTACCGGGTGGTGGCTGCTCCGCTGCAGGGTTGTTTGCGGCGGTAGAGGACGGTGTCGCCGCTCCTGCTGCTGAGGGTTGCTGCACAGGGTTGACTCCCGCTGCACCGGAGTGTGCTGGCACTGCACCCGAGTAAGGTGGTGCAGCAACCGGGTAAGTTGGTGCGGTGCCAGCGTATAACGGGGTTTGACCGACCGTTGGAGCAGCTTGCGCCAGGTCACTAGGGTTGGTTCTTTGATAGACGGGGTAATCCGTTGGGGAAGCTGAGCTGCTCAGTTGACGGCGGAGAATGGCGGCCGCTCTTGGAGCTTGACCGAGCCTGTCGTGCTTCGGGTGGGCTTCCAACACGGGTTGGACCTGTAGATAATCCTGTTGAATCTGGAATAATTGGAGCCGGTCCTCAAAGCCGGGCTGGGTAGTGATGGCGTTGGCAAGAATAGGACTTTGCCGATAGCGCTCCTCTCCGGAAGTGGAGAGCCCGGAATGATCTTGGGATGGTTTATTGATGCGTGTCAGGGATCCCGGGTGGCCCTTAGAACTCGTGGCGTCTCGGGTAGAGTTTTCGTTCCGCCGCGTCTGACTATTATGTGCCATGCTCGATTTGCTATGGTGGTCCAGGGCGACGTAGTAAGTGGAAATCAGTCCTAATCGTTGGCCGTAAGTTGAGCCTTGAAGCACTCACCGACCCCGTTTAGGACGCCTGGTTCAAGACGACGAGGATTGGGAGGTAATAAATTGAATCCAAAGACGGCAGGGTAAGCTTCTATACACAAGACGGGTCAGTCTCATCTACAATGCGTCCCACACTTCCGAGGGTTCTTCCGTGTTTTGACTGAGGTTGAGGGAGCTTGCAGATGAGAGTGGAGAAAGAAAAAGACTTCAAAAAAATATCAATCTTGAACAAAAATGAAACTAACGAGCGAATATACAACCGGGAAAACTTGCGGAGTATTCTTCCCTAACTCGAGTGGCGTCTTGATACCTGGCAGCAACTACAAGAGACCAGGAATTGCCATTCATAGAGTGTTACAAGATAGATCATCAACTGTTCATGCTGGCTTCGGGGTTGGTGGGGCAATCTCCCTGAGTTGTGCCAATTTCTGCTTGCTGGTTTTAACTCGGTGGTACAAATTCTTCAATTTTCAGTTGAATGGGTTTGGCATCCATCCGACAGCTGTCTGGACAAGGAAAAGCAAGCTTAATCCTGTTGAATCCAATCGAGTTGACATCCGTCCTACATCATACCTCAGTGCACAATTGGTTAGTTGTCATCTGTCCCCAGGCCCCCAGGAGAGCTTTGCCACGTTTGTCTTTTACAATCGAAATACGCCTCGGTGCAAGACGCGTCAATATTAGGTAAGAGGATTTGTGTGAAGTATGCCCGGGGTGGCAATAATCTTCACCCGGCCGGTGGAGTTTCAGAGCGGTCAATCTTGGGTTTTGTGCACATTTGGGAACACCGGACGCGTTGTTCAACGCGGCACGACTGTTGGGGATCCATCTTATGCATTCACCTTCGAAGATATGCGCGGTGGTTCCGACGACAGTATGCCGGTCCGGGATGGCGAAGGACGAGAGCAAGCGCCAGTTCCGACAAGTCTATCGAGGAAAGAGGCGGAAACCTTCATTCTCTGGCCTCTGCCAAGACGTGATGAAGAAAATCTGGTCAACATGTTGCCCTTGGCGTGGGATGGCCGGGGCAAGGGATTTCAGCCTGCCGGCGACCTATCTAATTATCTCTCTCGCCGTCTTGTCGGGTGGGTTTGCGGCGTTCTGGTGCCCGGTGGAGTGGCGGGGCGAGTGTTTCCGCTCGAGGGTGACTGCCGCTGACCGCTCTCGGCTGGCGGGGCACCCAGGATGGACAACCCACCATCAACAACGACCACCAGGCTCAGCCCATCCCCATCGAAGTCGGCCTCACTCCCTCCCCCAGCCAGACTCAGCCCAGCCACCTCCAGTGACCGACCCGAGCATGCTCCACCTCCAAGACAGAATGCGACCAAGCCGAGTAGCCAGCTCATCAAGCGAGCACCGGCCGACATGAACATGATATGGATCAATACCATGCAAAAGAGGCATCGGCTACTCCAGCGACTCAGACACCAGGACTCATCCCGATCGTCAACAGCTGACAACAGCCTATCCGGGTCCGATCCCGATCCCGATTCGGACACTAACTCGACCCCCAAACGTGCCGCTGGCTCACCTGGCACGCTCGACTCTGCTAGCAAGATCCTTATCGCACCCCTGGTCCCACCACTCGGTTTCGCAATGGTCGCGCCGGGCGTCTATCGGTCCGCCTCCCTATCCTACTTGGTCTTTGATAACCTGGCTACCGCTGCCCTCATACCTGTTCCTTCTTCTCTGTTTAGTTCAGGTCATCCGAATCATTGCAACTTCGCTTTCCTGGATGGTCTTCAGCTAAAATCGATCATGTACGTACTGCATATCTGCATACCCTCTTAAAACAATAGGGCAAGTCCTGCTCAGCTATCATCGTTTATATATACAGGTACATTTGCGTGGACTCATACCGGCCTCATACGTTTAATTGGGCGCAAGACAGAGGGCTCAAAATATTTCATTACCGGTAAATACAGAGCCGAGATCCTCTGTACATACGAGGCATGTTGGGATAAGAGCAAACTGATGAATGGGTGAATGGGTCGATGGCAGAATTGATTCGTACAAGCAACCGCATAGCGCAACGAGCGATCCGACGGAACGAGGGATGTATGCGTCGGCGCTCGAGCAGATCCTCGATCGGCGAAACCTACCGATCCTCATCCATTGTAACAAGGGCAAACATCGCGTCGGTACCCTCAGCGCGCTCCTGCGCATTATCCAGGGCTGGGACACCAACGCGGTCCGGGCCGAGTGGGATAAGTTTCTAGGCGAGGGCGCACCCCCCGGTAAAAATATGATCTGGAGCCCAGGCTTGGTCTTCATCAATAACAGCAATAACAGCCATCATCATCAGAACCGCCCCTTCCATGCCTCCCGCGCTTCAGAGCCACTCCTCTCCCTCGACGCACTTGGCCCCCCTCAGTTGGCTACTACTCCTAACCCCGCCTCTTCAACACCGTCCACCCAATCCCACAAGATCAAAAACAAGATCGCAGACGGCTTAGCCCGCGTCAGCGAATGGGAGGTCAGCCCCTGTCTTGCGCATTCCACTTCTTCAATGGACCTCCTGCTGATAATGTATCGCTCTCTTTTTTCGAATTCGTCCGCGTCGGCAAACCCTCCGCATATCCTTATATATGTGTAGTATGTTGAACAGTTCCCTATAGAGCTTATCAGTGTCGATCCCGCTTGGATTCCCTCCTGGTTGCCTATCGAATCCATCGACCAGTAACCATCTTCTGCTTCGTATTTCTACCATTCCTCCTCTCGTCCCAACCATCAATTCACCAAATAGCTCTGGCTTTCTTCTTCTGCTTTGTTTTCTTTTCGTGTTTAAAAGACAATTTATATCTTATCCATTTCTTTTGGGGGTTTCTTTTATCACAATTTGGTTACTCGAAAGACCATCAACCTCCATGTATAACAACGTCTTTGATCATTTCTCAAGAGCTATGCTAGCCTGTCCAAAGACATACCCAGACTTTTTACTGAATCATCTACCTGAAGGCATAGCAAAATTCATCACGGCCATTACTTTTTTTCATCAGCAAAACAGCTTGGCTTTTATTTCTTTGTTATGTATTCAAGTTATGAATGAAGCAATTGGGAAAGAGAAAAAAAGATAATCAGGGCCAAATATGGACAATGAGCAACAGCATAGAGTAAATAAAATGGAGAAAAGGTAACAAAAAAAATAACGTTTGTTGTAAGACTGGAGCTGTTGTTGGTGGCTATGGCCACAGTGGGCCAGCTACTTGAACAGTAGCTTTAGCATGGCTTAGCATAGCACAATTCAGCTAGCTTTTAGCATAGCATTAACACAATTCTGTGGGATCTGCACTAACACTACAGGCCAAGGGATCAAAAAAGTGCCTGCCACACTGTGTTACTTGGAGCTTCAAATTCCTGAAAACACAAATCTTCAGGAGGATTTTGGGGCACTCAAACTTGACCATGTGTCAGGAAATTTCTGGCAGGGCACATTTTGCCTGAAAAAGAGACCTGCAAAGTTCAAACCGGACCTGCAAGCCTGAATCTTCAGGTTTGAAACTCCCTATCATCTTTACATTTTTTGTATATTTGTTTATTTGAGATGAACCATCTAAGAAAACAATCATTGAACATTATAATGATAAGAAAGTCCATCATGTGTTTTTTACTAGGATAAATTTCTGTAGTTTTCTTTGGGTGCTTGGACAGATAGGTTCTGATTTGCTTCAACATCAGCTGAATAGATGAAAGAAGATCCCCATTGAGCAAGTTGGAAAGGAACACTGCCAGATAAATTCATGCAGCTGCTGTCAGTTTAAATGCAAAATCTCAAAGGCAGCAGGTGGTGCTTAGTTGAAACTTTGTCATAGGTCACTTCTACCAAGCTTCAATGCACAGTGACTGTGCCAAGAAAAATCATTACGTACTTTGGTGGCCTTTGAATGGCCATTATCCTGGAGCATCTCACATGTCAACTGACAGCAGTTGTGTCACTTCTTGTTGTAGTTGAAGGCTGAATAAAAAGCTTTCAAAGAGAAGACATGAAAGTCAGATTTGGAAAAATAAGTATTTGCATACAGGAGAAATGAAAAGTTGAGCTACTCCATTTGATTGAGCTGTATTTTCTGAGAGTCATTGCCTGCTTTCTGGCTTATATCTATTCCACCCCACACAAGGTGCATTTTTTTTTGGCTCTGCAGACCATCTGCCTTGACTGTCTAATCAGACACTAATAAAGAGCTTGTCTTGGAGATAGGAATCCCAGGGTAGAGTGTAATTTTGGCCTCTGGTATTCTGACTTGATATTGGTTAGTCATTGTACAGCATGTATCAAGTGTGACACAACTGTTAAACACAAATGATTGAAGGTGGGAAATGGATTACTGGATCTAGAATATCCTATATCTTTCCTATTGTACTTGGTCAATATGGACAGTGTTAAAAAGTGAAGGGAAAAAAGAAGTTATCACTGCAAGAAACACTTGTGCAACTGGCAACAGTTAACATGCAAGATTCTCTTGTGTAACGGCTGTTGTAGCATACCAAGAATTCAACAGTTTTTTTTGCACAGTCACCTGTGCATTGAAGCTTGGTGAACAGCAACCTTTGACAAGCTTCTTCAGAGCTCTTGCATGTCAACTGGTGTCAGTTGCACAAGCTTTTCTTGTAGTGTATGACACAGGGTACCGGACGGAGGGAGCATTCAAATCAGACTGCCTTGACACTGGAGTGAGGCGCAAAGGGGAGGCCCGCAGTCAAGACAAATGTTACTAAAAAAGGTTTGCTAGTAAGGAGATGCTCCTTCACTGATGGAATCCGCAATCTTTTCAAAATTATGTCATGAAGCGGCCTTGTGTGGGTCAGAGAGAGGTGATTACAAATATTTATGGGTCAGCCTAAATGCACTCCAAACTTTTGCTTTGTGCACTCCACATTTTTGGCTTTGGGGGGCCAGCACTCCAAAAAAGTTGGAGTGCCTTGATTTTGTACTCCCAAAACATGGAGTCCCCAGATGGGCACTCCATGTTTATTGGAGTAAACAACTGGGTACTCCAAAATTGACCAAAATAGGGGAGTGCAGCTAGATGCACTCCAAAAAAAATGGAGTGCAAGCCCAAGAACTCCCCCTTTTCAGTGAAGGATTTTGGCTCTGCACTCCAGCTGCCAAATACCAAATGGAGTGCACTCCAACTCTCCTTTTTTTGGAGTGCCCACAGCAATCACACCTCACAATGATTGGTCGGACCAGTCATTGAGGGGACTCACACCTCTCAATGACCGGGACGGACCGGTCATCAGTCACACCTCCCAATGACCGGTGTGTACTGGTCATTGAGGGGAGGTGCTACTCCTCCCAATGACTCACACAGACTGGTCATTGAGGATAATAAGACCTCTTGATGAACGGTCTTTACCGGCCATCAAGGGGACTCACACCTCCTCTTGTTGACCGGTATACACCGGTCATCCAGAGGAGGTGTTATTCCTGTTGATGACTGGTGTGTACCAGCCATCAAGGGGAGGTGCCACTCCTGTCAATGACCGGCACAGACCGGTCATCAAGGGGAGGTGCTACTCCTCTCAATGACCGGCACAGACCGGTCATCAAGGGGAGATGTTACTCCCCTCAATGACCGGTGTAGGACTCCAGGGATGGATGGGTAATCAAAGTTTCTTTGAGGGGGAAATAAATTGTATGATAGGTTGAAAGGCTATTACAATCTACGGGTGGTTTGAAAGACCTGCCCCTCTAATGGTACTATGCAAATAACCAAGAGTCTTGTAATCAATATTTAAGAAAAATGTGGCAGATTCCAAGATAGCTCTTACTTTTATACAGTAATCTCTATCAGACCTAAATATCTAATTCAATCTGTTTTTAGACCGGTTATAACTAAGGATAACGTGGTTTGTTATGGTGAAGTTCCTCTACTGTTGTTGATGTTATAATTTGTACTACTACTTCTACTACTACTACTACTACTACTACTAATATGCTAATAAGGAGAATGGGTTGTTGGTTGGTTGGTTGTTGGTTTGTTGTTGGTTGGTTGGTTGGTTGTTGATTGTGGGTTCTACTACTGCACTAACACTCTACTGACTGACTGACTCTACGCTACTCAAGACTACTACTGCTAAACTACCATATGTGACCAGACCTCTTTAGGTTGATGGTAAAAAAGAGAAATTATGGTGGGAGAAGAGCTCCTTTTATATTGAAGAGTGAGGGATTTCAGCTCCAGGGGAATGTGTTTGAGGGAATTTAGCTGCAGGAGATCTCAGTTGCACAGCATATGTACACCTGTACTGCACAGCCACACAAACAATGAGGGAATTATGCTGCAGTGACACTATTTGTACACCTTATCTGCCTGCATATATTGCACTGCCTGATGTCATGCGTTGCTATGTACCCAAGCCACCTTCCATATCCTTCAGAATGTGTTGCTATGTAACCAAGCCACCTTCCATGCGTATCCACGTTGTGTATTCTTCCGTCCAATCCGCCATGGCTACCAAAGGGTGTATGTATGTAAATGTTGTAACTGTTGTGTAAGATTATCTCCTCCTCTTGTAATGGGTTCCACCTGTATGTAGCTGTACTATCATAATACCTTTTCATATTTCCTTTTGGCATTGCAACAGGCACAGCACACCACACCGGTGATGACCGGTCATTGAGAGGAGGTGTTATTACCCTTGATGACCAGTCTGTGCCGGTCATCGGGAGGTGTGACTGATGACTGGTCCGCGCTGGTCATTGAGAGGTATGATTGATGACCGGTCCCCGCCGGTCATTGAGAGGTGTGAGTCCACCGGTCATTGAGAGGTGTGATTCCCCTCAATGGCCGGCGGTCTGGCACAGACCGGTCATTGAGAGATGTTAATCCGCTTGATGCCAGTCTGTACCGGTCATGGAGATCAGGAGGTGACAGCTTGCATTGAGTGGGGTGTGTTTGTACATAGCCCCTGGATGGCCGGACATCCTGTAGTATACCCTGCTTGCAGATGCCGGACATCAGATATGTATGGGGTTGAAGTTGTAGGCACTCCAGCTCTGGCTGGAGTGCACAGTACTGCACTCCCCTTTTGAGGAGGAGAAATATCAAGAATGGAGTGCTGGGGGAATGCACTCCAATCTGATGGAGTGAGACTCATGGGCACTCATTAAAATTCCTGGCCACTGGAGTTCTTTGTGGTGCACTCCAAACAGTCTTGAGTCCCCGGTTGTGCACTCCAATTGACTTGGAGTACTCTAGTCTGTCTAACTTAGATAATTCCCTCCTCGGTGGAGCAAAGCGACCTCCAAAGGAGGGACTTACAGGCTATGTCGACCCCACAGCAGTAGAGAATCAGTGCTTTTGGCAGAGCCTTTTTTAAAATCAATCTTCTGTCTTTGTTTCTGAACCTTTTTTTTCTCTAATTTAAATTTCTGGGATGGCTCAAGCTGTCCCCTTCTTTCTACTATTTTTTTTTTCATCCTCAACTCCTCTGGTTGAGCTGCAATCATAGTTGTAACATTATCAATTTCAGATTCTGTACAGTGCAAAATGTGGAATGCACAATGAAGTGGACACTTGTCAGTCACAAAAAAGGACTTCATGGGGCACCCAAGGCCCCAAACATTGTTTAAAATATTTACAAAGATACTCCATGATGTTGTGCACATTTTGCTCCCCCAAAAATTTATTATCTGGTGACAAATGGTGCGTCCAGAGAGGATTGAAAAACATCATTTTTCTAATTCTCTACTGCCACGGGGTCGACATAGGGCATAAGTCCCTCCTTCGGAGGGTCCTTGCGGGACGTCGTCCCCCCTCCAATAGAGGGACTTAGTTAAGTTAGCTAGTCTGTACTCCAACAATCATTGGAGTGCACACTCCATACTCTCACTTTTGGAGTGCTTTTGGGATTTTTTTGGAGTGCATTTAGGCTGATCCATATTTATTTGTTGGCAGAGAAGGAAAGGGAATGTTTGTGTTGTCCGAGTGGTGTGTGAAGTTTTCTCCGGCCTACTCCTGGAGGGCGAGCGCAGGGAACCATGTTGCAAGACACCGCCTCCGCCCTGGCCAGATGTGTGTACGCCCTGCCCAGGGACCTCGATCCACTCGACCGACTGCCATCGAACCGAGGGCGCTCATCAGCCGTACACCACCTGGTCAGATCGTTCGGTCTGCTTTGCGAGGAACGAAACGTCGACCAGCACGGCCAGCCTCCCGAGAATCGAGCCAGAGTACTTGCGACTGGGCTTGCCTCCCGTGCAGAGCTCGAGGATTTCCATGATCCAGAATACGTTGGTTCGTCTGCCACGTTCTAGTGCAGGACCCTGTTGAAGTCGTGTCTCAAAACGAGCTCTATCTCCGCTCGGCTTGAATGCGGGGCTTCCCATTAGGTTCTCTTTTGCAAGGCTACGATTCATACGGCGACGAAAATGACGGGCACACAGACACCAGTGCAGATTCTAAGTTCCATCTTGACTCCTCCGACCAGCAACCGACGGCGGCGGAACACTTCCGAGGTGAAAATCGCGAAGAGTTTGGTCTAGCTCATGTATGTAAGAATTCGTCCTCGCGCTCAGCTCCCAATCATTGAATATCCTGGTCGAGAGTCTGATGATAATTGGAAGGATTATTGATCGCGCGTGTTTTCCTGAACCAATATATCTATCCGTTTGTCTGCTCTCAAGGACTGTCCGCGTTTTCCCAAAATGGCAGAATATGCCTTGGCTGTGGCCGGCGCGGCGCTCAAGGCTTCTCGCGAACTGCGCGAAGATCGGGCGGATATCGGGATAGTCTGGGATGGAGGCAGGTGAGGAGAATCAAACTGATCAAACCTTAACCGACGAGACAGTCTCAGTCAAGTGGGCGTCGCATCCAACGAAACGGACTGATGAGAGCAAGTAGCCAGCCCAGTTGATGAAACCTCGACCTAAATCACGTGCTTGCTCTCTCTTATGCACTAGACATCACGCCCAACGGGCAGCGGCTGCCGGCTTTTGCTATGTTAACGATGCCGCCCTGGCGATATCTGAGCTCCGTCGACAGCCCGCAAACAGAGCGCTTAAGAAACTTGACCGAGTCTTATACCTGGACATGCTAGACATTCATCATGGGGATGGTAAATCACCCTCGGGCTTGCGATCTGCATAATTTATTACTTGGTCGGCAGGTATATGTGCTCACCCAGTCTACCTATTCGTTCACCAACCCACCACATCCACAGGCGTTGAACTAGCTTTTTGGACTACCTCCCGGGTATTGACAGTTTCCGTCCACTTTCATGATCCCAAGGGGGGCTTCTACCCTCTCAGCGGTGCCGTCGAATCCTCCGGCCCGGTGCCCCCCTCACCCGCCGCCTCACACGCCCTCAACATACCGATCAGCACACCGGGTGCACTGAGCTACGTGTGTCGACGGACAATTATGCCCTTGATCTCTGCCTACAAACCATCAGCATTGGTGATTCAATGTGGCGTCGATGGCCTGGCAGGTGATCCGCTCGGCGGTCGCTTTTGGGGATTCGGCCTCAAGGAGATGGGCACTTGTTTGGAAACAGTCCTCCAGGACTCCATCTCTCATCGTCGCAAAGTCCTCCTCTTAGGGGGAGGGGGATATCACACTCCCAACGCGGCCCGAGCTTGGGCATACTTCACCTCAATTGCCGTGCGTAACTTCAACATCCCTTTCCATGATTCGAAGCACGAAGATAAAAAAACCACCGTATTGAGGTTTGTGCTTCCATCTGGCCCGGGATTGATTGAACCTACCCGGAACCGCCACATGACGGATTAGTTGGGTAGGAAGTTCGACCTAGAGGAGACCGAGATTCCGTTAGAAGTCGAAGGTAATGTGGACTATGGGCCCACTTTCACTCTAGACGTGCCTGGCTTAGAAGGGTCTCCGACCGAGCAGAGCGGGAGTGATGGTCTGGATGCTGGTCATAAGATCTTCCAGAAAGACCCCCAGTTACAAACGGTCATCTCCGAACTCGATCGCCATTTGTCCGTGCTTCAAAGAAAATATTCTGGTGGCTAAGCAAGTACATACATCTCATGACCCATGAAGGCCCTGATGCTTTTTGATTTTTTCTGTACTTTTTTGTTTTTGCAGTTTTTTAAAAGCAAATCCTTTTGCCAAAATGACCAGCGTTTGGGCTTGCTCACATGTGAAGTGCTACCACCACAGATCCAGACTAGTCTCGACATGCACAATCTGTTTGTAAGTTCAGTTGGAATGGCCTCCCATCTTTTCTTTGTGCACAGCAACAGGACCATCCGTCCAAGCATTCTACAAAACACAATCACCAGGAAAAAAAAATAGTCACTTAATGGCAAGTGACATGATGCAGCTTTGGTTTCTGCTCCAGAGCTACTCCAGCGCTGCTCCAAGTCTGCTCCACCAGCACTTGTAGAGCTTGCAGGACTGCACCAGAGCACTCAATGTGGCACAGTCAGCTGATCCTAATTTTTTCCCAGGAACAGCTGATTCTCATCATAAGCTGAGCAGTAGGCATTGGCTGAGCCTGAGCCAAAGCTGAGCATTGGCTGAGCCTGGGCCACAGCTGAGCATTGGATATTCCAAGCCTGAAACAAATCCAAGTGTCAGCTGGACCAAGAATATTCCAAATCTGAGCATCAGCTTAGCCAACAATGGTCCAAAGCTGAGAATCATCTTGGAAAAGGCTTGTGCAGAGCTTAAGATCAGCTGGGACAATACTGTTCCAAAGATTAACACCAGCTGTGCCAAATTTTTTCAAAAGCTGAGCATTGGCTCAGCCAATTCTGGTACAAAGCTGAGCATTGGCTGAGCCAAGGCTATTCCACAGCTGAGTATCAGATTTTTTGAGACTATTCAAAAGATTAATATCACCTGAGCCAAGGCTGTTCCACAGCTGAGCATCAGCTGAGCCACACTGCTAGCATAATTGGCTGGGTTGAGGTTATCCCAGTTAAACTGGGATTCACTCAACCAATTTAAACTTGGGCAATCTCAACTGATGAAATATAAATCCAAGGTACCCCCCTTGGGTTTATATTAAATTGGTTGAGATCAACCAAGTTTAAATTGGTTGAGTGCATCCCAGTTAAACTGGGATGACTTCAACCCAGCCAAATATGCTGGCAGTGCTAAGGCTGGTCCACAGCTGAGCATCAGCTGAGCCAAGGCTGGTCCACAGCTGAGCATCAGCTGAGCCAAGGCTGGTCCACAGCTGAGCATCAGCTGAGCCAAGGCTGGTCCACAGCTGAGCATCAGCTGAGCCAAGGCTGGTCCACAGCTGAGCATCAGCTGAGCCAAGGCTGGTCCACAGCTGAGCATCAGCTGAGCCAAGGCTGGTCCACAGCTGAGCATCAGCTGAGCCAAGGCTTGTCCACAGATGAGCATAAGCTGTTAAAGGAGTGGTCAGACTCAGAATCTGAGCATTGGCTGGGCCAAGATTTATCCAAAGCTGAAAATCAGCTGAGCCAATACTGGTCCAAAGCTGAGCATTGGCTGGGCCAATGATAGTCCTAATCTGAGTCTAAGCTGAGCCATGACTGGAATAAAGCTGAAAATAAGCTGGGCCAGGACTGGTTCTGATCTGGGCAACAAAGCTGAGCATGAGCTGGGCACCAAAGCTGAGCATAAGCTGGGAGCTAAAGCTGAGTATCAGCTGACCAAAAATGGGGATCAGTGGTGCCCAGCAAAAACTGAGGATCTCCTGTGGAAATTCTTAAACTGGTTAGATGGTGGGTAGATGGTGGGTAGATGATGGGTAGATGGTGGGTAGATGGTAGGTAGCCCGCTGGAGCTGGCATGATGTCACTTGTCATCAAGTGACTATTTTTTTTCCTGGTGAATGTGTGTTTTGGGTAAGCAAAAGGCCAACAGGATGCAATTGCACCAGAAGCATTTCAGCAGAAGAGAATTTGAAAACATCATATATGATTGGAACCTGTTAAGATGTTGCCTACAGCTTAATCAGTTCCAGAAGCTTCCACCACTTTCATTCCGTCAACCTCAGCTTGCAGAAATCATTCCTAAATTGTATCAAAATTTCATTGGAGAGGTTGCTGCTTGACCCCAGAGGAACGATTCTGCCTAGACCAGTGTTATGGTCAAGTCTATAGTAGAGGAAGACAGGATCTGTGGAGGGGAGGTCTGGGGGTTCTGGATCCAATATGGTAGATTACAGGATGAGGAAGCAGTCTGGGATCTCCAGGCTCTCAAAACTTGAGAGTCCCATCTCTGACATGTATGTGTAAGCTATTTACATGGAATCCTGCTCTGCAGAGCCGTGTCAAAGCTAGAGATGGCCTTGTGGTACCTGGTACTGCCTGGCAGGTACCCCTTGTTGTGCCAGTGCACCCTTGTTGAAGCTGGTACCAGAGGTTGAGGAGATGAGGAAGGACCCAAAGAAAAAACAACCCAGAGAGACTCTCAGGGAAAGAACAAAGAGGGCCAAGGAAGCCCTTAAGGAGGGCAAAAAGCTGCTAGCTTGCATGGCGGAAATGTGCTCACACTACAATAGGTTGTATGCTGTAGAGACCTCAGGGAAATGCACGCAGAAAGCAGATGGAGTTTATTTATTCTGTAAGCAGAGTTTATAAACTATTACAACTGGGGGACAAGTTGTGGGCAGAAGGTGAACATGCATATCCATCTGGAGGGAGGGGAAAGGAGTGAAAGATGTGTGACAGGGAGAGACATGGAAACCTGGTCAGTTGCAGTTTCAGCAATCCTCCCAGAGTTACCAGGTGCCTGCTTTGGGGGGAAAAAACCTGATGACACCCGGGTGTACCGCCAGGGCGCCCTCCCTGCCAGATGTCCCCAGTGTGAGAATGAAAGCTGGTTTGTTGGTGGAAATGTCCGCTGACCGCCTTCTTCAAGAATATTAGTGTCCAGTCTGTGTGATTGTTGCTGACTCGGCTCCGCACTGCTACTATCCGCTAGCCTTCAGCACTCCTCTCTGAGCCTGATCTATAGCGTAATAATCCGCAAGTGAATAAAGCTCCGCACTCCGTAAGCACAGAATCGGCAAGTAACTCTGAAAGTAAAGATAAGGTCACAAATATATCTCCTAATAACTCTAGTAATTCCGTAAGTGTAAGTTCAATAATGAGTAATCCGTAAGATGAGAGGATAATAGGATAAAGAAAGAGAAAATCCCTCCGCCCCCGTTTTCCGTCCTTCCCTCCATGCACATTGCCGTTCCCACCTGATCCCGCACTAGTCCTCCAGCTCCGCCTGCTCTTCCGCACGTCACTCTCCGACGCTTGATCTCCCACTGTCCTCTGTCTAGCCCCCGCCAGTCGGTCTCTTGTCACCGCCTCCACCCCGGTTCCACCGGCTGGTGGAACCTGCTTTGGCTGTCGTGGCTCACCCGCTGACGTGCCTCTGCTACCAGTCCACGTGTGTAGTCCGCCGCAGTCCAGCCCTGTCTTTTCCGCTCCGATCCGAAATCTGTGATCCGCAATCCGTGCATTCCAGTCTGCGCGTGACTTTCCGTAAGCTTTCCTAGTGTGCTTTTCTGACATCATCCTCAGTGCTTATGTCACCGTAATGCACTCTGCCTGAGCTGCTCTGTGCATTCCTGCCTGCGCTATCTCCGAATGGACATTCTACCACGCTTGCCTATATAAATCACCACATCCGCCCCAGTTTTGAAGTCCTGCCCCCAGGATATTCCCACACATTTGTCCGCTCTCACACTCAACACTTCTCCCATACCCATCACCCATCCTTTCCCACACATCACTCCCCATTCACCATGGTAGCTTGCAATCGTTGCACTAGGCTCGGCCTTCCTTGCGTCTACTCCCGCACCGGTTGCGCCTGTAACAACTGCTGAGATTCAAAACACCGCTGCTCCGCCTTCACACCTAAATCCAACAGCTCCCGCAGACACCGCAAATCGCAAAATTGTCCGCCGCCGTCTGGATCACAAAGTTCTTGTGCGGAACGTTCCCCGTCCATTATCTCGGTCAGTTCCCGCACCAAGTCGCCCTCCGCACAAGGTGAAGACCTCATGACACCTCCACCCAAACGAGCCGACTACTTGAACGTCAAAGACTACGTCTGCAAAGCCCAGGCATGGGCCAGCAAACACGGCATCAACCAGCCTCTCATCGACAAACGTCTCAAACGCCCCCAGGAGCCCGCATTGTCCTCCGCAGCTGGACCATCTTCAGCTGCTAGGCTGTCTTCCACTGCTGGATCAAAGCAACCCTCAGAGGACTCTTTGGAAAGATCTCTGAAGCGTCCGTGTGTGAGCCCCCCCTCGAGGTCTCCCAAGACGAGATTACATAAGCCTTTCAACGGACTCTTAGGTTCAGACTCCCCGACACCCTCCTAGCTCAGCAGAGAGAAACTAACTTGTCTCCTGGGATAGGTGAGCTTCATTTCCCTTTCATCCTTTCAAGTTGTAACTAGAGCAGAGAGAAACTAACTTCTCTCCTGGGCTAGTATTGCAATACAAGAGTGGTGTCCTAGAATTCCCTTTTTACAGGCTCCAAGCCTGTGTGCCAGCCCAGCCTCAAGCCAACAGTGAAGAGTCCAAACGGACTCTTACACCGTGCCCCTCTGATTCACAGACTCTAGGCCTCGCCGCTTGTCTTTCCGCTTGTCCGCGCGACCCAACACCAATCGTTCTCTCCCCCGAGCCCATGTTTCCCCAGGCTGCCGGTAGATAACTTTCCGCTCTACTTATCATGTCACTGCTAACCATTGAACGCTTTTCTGCTTCAGCCACCCCAACAAAGGACACCAAGATGGCACCAAACAACACGTCTCATACCCCTCTTGGCTTGCCGGCCAGCTCTCCCCGGTCCATCCCGCAAGCCAGAGCCGCCCGCGCCTCCTTGATCCATACGTTGGAGTCCACGAATCTGCCTTCTCCGCTGGCGAATACCAGTCCCAAGGCAGTTTCTAGAGTTTTTCTTGCAGTGCTTGACCCAAATACTTGGACCAAACCTCCAGCTACAAACACACAAACTTTATCCCAAGCATCATCCCACGCCAACCTAGCTACAAGGGATTGAACGCAACACCACTCGTGCCCTGCTCACTGACCCAAGAATTTGGAGAAACATCTAGCACCTCTTCAACACACCTCCATCAAACCCAAGCGCTTGGAAGACAAGGTCCGGACCTCCGGGCTCATCTACAGCCTGCTCTCAATCTCCTCCTCTATTGACACTCCGATTTTGATCCATGGGAGCAGCAGTTCTGCGCCAGCAGCAGCCGACGACTGGGTGCATGGTGCCCAGCCAACCATTGAAGACAAGGGGGGGCAGGGGCAGACTAGGCTTCCAAACAGCCTGCTTCTTCCTTTTCAAACTTCTCTACGTCCATGAAGTCCTCAACACACTGTTCCCGCGCACCAAGAGTATACAGGCGGGTACATAAAACTTGTGTCCTTTGTCTAGACTCTAAGCCCAGCATCTTGACCGCTCATATGCTGAGCTGGCCAAAAATATCCAGTCAGTGCCCAAGATCTTTTATCAGATCTTCTTCCTCTTGGTTGCTTGTACCCCTGCTCTTCTTGCCACTCCCTCATCCTTATCTGACACTGGCTCTAAGCGGAAAAAAGCAGACAACAAAAAGTTCTTGGCCAAGATCCTTGGCGCGAAGATTAAGAGAGGCATCATTGCCATCCTGGCCCGCCTGAAAGTGTTGGGCATGGTTGCCAACAACCGCAGGTTTGGGACGCAT
Source organism: Puccinia triticina (assembly GCF_026914185.1). Taxonomy (NCBI): domain Eukaryota; kingdom Fungi; phylum Basidiomycota; class Pucciniomycetes; order Pucciniales; family Pucciniaceae; genus Puccinia; species Puccinia triticina. The sequence continues at coordinate 516,178 of NC_070568.1, read as the reverse complement.
GCCCGTACTGTGGTCTGTCCCATGTTTCTCTCTTGCTTTTTGGCCATTTGCTGATGTGGATGGATTGTGCAGCTTTTGGATCCCAATCTGTGACCCGCAGCCAGTCGCTCCCAAACCCTGAACCAGCCCAAAGACAAGGAGCTTGATTTGCTTGGCTGGAAACCAACTGAGAAGGACAAAGAGAAGGTCTTGCCCGATCTTCCCGCCGTAACTGCCAGAGAGGAGTTGCTTGTTAAGTCCGAGCTGTGCACCCATGTTGATACCATTGAATGAAAAGCCTTTAGGTCTGAAAGAGAAGTATTAAACTTACCATGGTGTCTCCATCCTCAACAATGCTAATTTTACTGCTGCCACTCTCAATACCTGACACCTCATTGACTGGAAGAATTGCTATTGATCTGGTTCAACAAGCAGCTGCTAATGTCCCAGTTACAAGAGATAGTTGACCATAAGCTATTGCCAATGAAATTAAAGCAAGACTGTAAGATGTGAACCAAGAAATTTCTGCCATGCATGTCAAATTACTGACTCTCACAGCCTCTTGGGAAGCTGGAAAATTCCAAGTTGCAAGGTGATAAGAACAGATAATGGGGGCAGGTGACGTGAAGGCATCTCCAGTTCAGTCTCCATTCCAACTCCACTGGGCCCACCACTTGTACTGCTCATGCAATCATGAGCTCGTTTCATGTTCAGCTAGTCTGCTCACCTCCATGTATGTACTTGGTTAGCACAGCTCATCAACACATCAGGCCATATTATGCTCAGAACATGTACATACATGTATGTATGTATGTATGTATGTATGTATGTATGTATGTATGTATGTATGTATGTATGTATGTATGTATGTATGTATGTATGTATGTATGTATGTATGTATGTATGTATGTATGTATGTATGTATGTATGTATGTATGTATGTATGTATGTATGTATGTATGTATGTATGTATGTATGTATGTATGTATGTATGTATGTATGTATGTATGTATGTATGTATGTATGTATGTATGTATGTATGTATGTATGTATGTATGTATGTATGTATGTATGTATGTATGTATGTATGTATGTATGTATGTATGTATGTATGTATGTATGTATGTATGTATGTATGTATGTATGTATGTATGTATGTATGTATGTATGTATGTATGTATGTATGTATGTATGTATGTATGTATGTATGTATGTATGTATGTATGTATGTATGTATGTATGTATGTATGTATGTATGTATGTATGTATGTACATATATATATACAAATGAGCTGGGCTTTCCCCTTCTCTGGTCATCCAGCTGAGGCTTCCCTTCACTCAATGGCACAGCTCCTCCTTGCAATGATACAGGGGCCTCGGGGTGGACTTGGCCAAGCCCTTGCATTGAGGAGGACAACACAGGGCCGGTGTGTAGCAGAGCGAAGCCCCTGCTTGATGGCCGGTGTGTATGGGCCATTGAGCAGAGGCGAGCCCCTGCTTGATGGCTGGTATGTATGGGCCATCGAGCAGAGCGAAGCCCCTGCTCGATGGCCAGTATGTATGGGCCATCGAGCAGAGGGAAGCCCCTGCTCAATGGCTGGTGTGTATGGGCCATTGAGCAGAGGCAAGCCCCTGCTCGATGGCCGGTATGTAGCAGAGCGAAGCCCCTGCTTGATGGCCGGTGTGTATGGGCCATTGAGCAGAGGCAAGCCCCTGCTCGATGGCCGGTATGTATGGGCCATCAAGCAGAGCGAAGCCCCTGCTCAATGGCCAGTATGCATGGGCCATTGAGCAGAGGCAAGCCCCTGCTTGATGGCCGGTGTGTATGGGCCATTGAGCAGAGCGAAGCCCCTGCTCAATGGCCGGTATGTATGGGCCATTGAGCAGAGGAAGCCCCTGCTCGATGGCCGGTGTGTATGGGCCATCCATCGAGCAGAGAGAAGCCCCTGCTTGATGGCCAGTATGTATGGGCCATCGAGCAGAGGCAAGCCCCTGCTCAATGGCCAGTGTGTATGGGCCATTGAGCAGAGCAAAGCCCCTGCTTGATGGCCGGTAGGTATGGGCCATCGAACAGAGCGAAGCCCCTGCTCAATGGCCAGTATGCATGGGCCATCGAGCAGAGGGAAGCCCCTGCTCAATGGCCGGTGTGTATGGGCCATTGAGCAGAGGCAAGCCCCTGCTCGATGGCCGGTGTGTATGGGCCATTGAGCAGAGCGAAGTCCCTGCTCAATGGCCGGTATGTATGGGTCATCGAGCAGAGCGAAGCCCCTGCTTGATGGCCGGTATGTATGGGCCATCAAGCAGGGGGGAAGCCCCTGCTTGATGGCCGGTGTGTATGGGCCATCAAGCAGAGGCAAGCCCCTGCTCGATGGCCGGTGTGTATTGGCCATTGAGCAGAGCAAAGCCCCTGCTCGATGGCCGGTGTGTATGGGCCATTGAGCAGAGGCAAGCCTGCCTGGATCACTGGATGGTGGACATGTGTACCGGTCATCAAGCAAAGCCCCGCTGGATGGCCAGTATGTATGGGCCATCGAGTGGTGTCAATGGCAATGGCCAGCCACACAATGGCCATAGTCAAGAGAGATCCTTCTCAAGGTGTAAATGCATATCCTTGCAACTGAAGCTGAACAAAAGTCTGAACTCCAACTTTCGAGCTCAGGAGTTCAGCAATGTTGGTGGATGAGCCGACTCAATCTTACTCACCGGTGCGCAAATGAGTAAAACAAAATGTTGCACAGAGTCATGCTGAAATTGCGGCAGAGTTTCAGCCCGTGTTCCTTCATGTCACCTGCCCCCAGTTGACATGAATTTTTTCCTGGTGAGAGCTGTTAGAGAGAAAAAATATTCTTTGGGAACAAAAGCATAAGACATGGAAGGGCAATACAAGATGTCAATATAAGCTGATTAGCTTGAGTGTTGTGTTTTTTTTGCTGATTTCCATTAAAGCTGCTGATCCATGTCACCAAACCAATCTAGCAGTTATCTCTTCTAGCAGCTCACAAGAAAACACAAGAAGCCAAGCAATAGTCATCTGAGTTGGGGAATGATAATATTGCTGGTCCATTCAATTAGGGTGTTCAAAGTTGACTTGCATAAAATCATAACACCATAAAATCATAAAATTCTAAGCTGAAAAAATATGTTGCACCCAAGCACTCAAATTAGAGCAACAGTTCTAGAATGGTACATATGAAATCATCACTTGAAAATTTTATGATTTGGTGATTTTATGCATTGAAAATTTTATGATTTCAACTTTGAACACCCTTAATTATGGTGTTCAAAGTTGGTTTGCATAATTTTATGCAAATTATGCAAACCAACTTTGAACACCATAAATCACACAATCTTTAGCAGTGAAAGTGAAAGCAACTGCAGTGATGACAGCAAATAACGTCCCTGTGAAGTGACAAACTAAAGGTTGTATTTCAAGTAAGTTAACAAGATGACAATGAGAAATACACAAAAGAAAGTAAAAGTACCTAAAGACAAGAAACAACGAGAGGTTGGTGGACAAGGAGAAGGAAGGAGGACACAGGAAACAATAAAAGAGAGAAGCAGAACTGGAAAGAACAAATGTCAATGTTGGTCAGTCAAGAAAGTCTTCTGAGATAAACATGCTGGTCTATTGAGCTACTTGAGGCGGATTGTCTTGACGGTCAGCGGCTTGTCGATAGGAACGGAAAGAGACTTTGAAAATAGATCACCGGAGGAAGTCAATGGAAGAGGATATTTGAAGATCAAGAGCGGAGCAGATAAGAAAGGAGATCAATAGATGAAGATATTGATAGTGGAGGAACAGCTGATATTGTGATGATGTGATGAATGAGATATAAGTTATAAGGCAACAAATGTTGTTGCAGGTTCCCCAAAGGAAAAAGTCGGAGGTGTGAATAAGCAACGAGTTTATATATGAGAAATTCAAAGGTGGAGAGGATTGAGCGGAGTTCTTGCGGGAGCAAATCAAGAGTCATAGCGGAGGTTTGATTGAAATGATGTTATTTTGAAGGAACAAGCTTTGGAGTATGGGGACCAAGCTTTGGAGTATGAGGTCAAGCTTTGGAGTACTAGAGGGATGAGGCACTAACATCAACAGTCCCTGCACCTCTTAACCATTTTTTTTTTTCAATCACCCTCCATCATCTGTGAGTTTTGGTGTGTCTGGTTTGTTGAAATAGAAAAAACTTAAGATAAGACATGAAACTTAAAAAAGAATTGTGTTGCTTAAATAGCATTATGGGGTATCAAATATGACAAAATCCACCATTATGTAATTGAAAGGTTTGAAAAAACCCACCATTTTTAAAACATGCTGGTCCTTCTTCTACCCCATTTTGGGATCCACTGGTGACAAATTTCACTTTTGGCCAATTGACTGGTTTTTAATTGTGGATTTCTCATATTTGATACCCCCTATTATCATGAAACCTGAAACTATGAGGAGTCAGAGAGCTCAAAGTAGAACAAACCAAGTAATTGTGTAATTCAAGAGCTGCTGGAGTCAAATTTTCTCACATGCATTACATGAAAATATTTTGATGAACAAATTAAACAATTTCTGTTTATTTATGAAGTCATCTTTTTACTTCTTTGTTGATATAACACATCATTATCTTTTATATGTCTGGAGTGGTTCTGTTTGAATATGTGCCAATTCTTGGAAGTTCTTAAAAAATTTTTCTACCTGGATTGATAGAGCCTGATGCTGGCCATTTCCTGGACACAATTAAAGGAGGCTGTGAGCTGATCCCTGGATTTGCAGCGGCAAAGCCGCCTTGGCCTCTAGTTATAGTCTAAGATGAGTGGTGTGTGCCTGACCCTTGTGTCCAACACACCTCTGCAGCGAAGACAACAACAAGTGTTGGAAAACAATAAGAGCAACCAACACAACAAACGTGCAACACTCTGCAACAGGACTAACAATGGGAAAGGTCATCCTGATGCGGATATAATATACAGAGACAACCAAAAGAGGCAAAGGAGGGGTGGAACAAAGAAAAAAACAACTTTAGAGAAAGAAATGGCGGAAAGAATGTGATGGGATGGGAAAACTGTGCTGGCGGAGGCGGAGTCTAAAAATTAAAAATGGCAGAGGCAGAGGCGGAGTCTAAACCTTAAAAAGGGCGGCGGAGGCGGAGGTGCAGTCTTAACTATACTGTGCCACTACTACCTTTTCTTTTTTTTTTTTTTTTTTTTTTTTTGGGGGGGGGGGGGGGGGGGGGGTTGTGAGATCTTGAACAGAAAGTCTCTTCAAGATTGGTCTGCTAGCTCCACTCCATAAATTGAATTTCACGGTATGTACCATTTTGATCACCACACTGGGTACCGGGTTGTTTTTCCAAAAAAAACAGACACCTGTTACTGCACACGGTGTAAGACTCAAAAGTGTTCCTGAGAACCTTTTGCTGAATGGAGAAGGGGATGATGGAGGTGCAAAATCTGCCCTTCTATACTACCAGAAAACAAGACCCACCAAGGTAAGCTTGGCAAGTTTTAATGAAGTGATAGGGTTGGTTGGTTCAAGATGAGCTTGTTGATGACACTGAATAATTTGTTGATATTGTTATTGTAAGGGTTGTTATGTATGTAGGTTGTTAAATGTATGTAAGGTTGTTTGTGTAAATGTTGGGGTGACAGTAATTGGTGAGTAGTGAACTGAGCCAAAGACAACTGAGGGGGGGGAGAGAGCTCCTTATATAGACAAATGTGAGGGAATTTAGCTACAAGGAGGCCCTGTATGAGGGATTTTAGCTGCAGGGAAACTGAATGAGTGACTATGATTGGTCAGAACATGAGGGATTTAATGTGGTACTTCTATGATGTCACCTGCAGCTGTCAGTTGTGAAAATCCACTAATTTAGAATGTATGTACATACTATGCAGTGTAAATGAGTATGTATAGCTGTCCAGCAGCTGGGTTGTGTATGTAAACGTGAGGTTGTAATAGGAGGTGAGGTGTATATGTAGCTTGGAATGTAACTTCTAGTCCTGTAGAGGCCCATCCTTGCGCCAAAGTCCGTGATTCCTGATGAATACTATGTAAAGAAAAGAAAACCAAGAATTTTTTTATTTTTGATGTAGGGGAACCTTTCCGTCTACCACAACGGCACCACCTTACAGGGTACCGGAGGTACCCTATATATGGGGGTAGCACAGGTACCTGTCAGCTTTTTCTAGTAGTAATCAATCTCTGCTCCAGTCATCAAGGGGATTAAATACTCCTCTCAATGAACGGGTGCAACAGACACAGTCATCAAGAGGAGAAACACTCCCCCAATTACCGTAGAAAACCGTTCAACAAGAGGAGTGATGAATTGTTTGCTCAGCCTCCGGTCATTGAGGGGAGTCTTCACTCCTCTTGATCACCGTAAAACAGAATTGGTCATTGAGAGGAGCACTTGATCCCCACAAATTGTGGGGCACAATTATTAGTCTTCTCCCGTTCACCAAGAGGTGTGTTTACTCCCCCCAGGTCATTGAGAGGAGAGTAAGCACTCCTCTCAATGGTTAGGTCTACTCTGTTCATCAAGGGGATGAAGTGCTCCTCTCAATGACAAGAATGGACCCGGTCATCAAGAGGATTAAAGACTCCCCTTGATGACTGGAGCAAACCTTTCATCAAGGAGTGTTTAATGTTATTGATTACCAGAACAGTTCTGATCATTGAGAGGACCGTTTAACCATCTTGATGAGCGGGACGGTCCTGGTCATCAAGAGGAGTAAAACCTCTTCTCCATGGTGGGTAATTCACACCACATGTAAATATGTTCTGGCTGGTCATCAGAGGAGTGTGTATACTCCGCTCCAAGACCAGCCTGTCCTGGTGGCGGATGGTGGAAGTCCTGGAGTACACCGGTGTGGTGATTTATATAGGCAAGCGTGGTAGAATGTCCATTTGGGGATAGCATGGGCGGGAATGCACAGAGCGGCTCAGGCAGAGTAAATTCTGGTGACATAAGCACTGAAGATGATGTCAGAAAAGCACGCTAGGAAAGCTTACGGAAAGTCACGCGCGGAGCGAAATGCACAGATTGCGGATTGCGGATTTCGGATTGGGTATTCGGATTGGAGCAGAAAAGACAGGACTGGACTGCGGCGGACTACACACATGGACTGGTAGCAGCGGCTTGTCAGCGGGTGAGCCACGACAGCCAAAGTGGGTGGAACCGGGGTGGAGGTGGTGACAAGAGACCAACCAGCAGGGGCTAGACAGAGGACAGTGGGAGATCAAGCGTCGGAGAGGAGCGGAGTCTGGGAGAGTGACGTGCAGAAGAGCGGGCGGAGCTGGAGGACTAGTGCGGGAAAGTGTCAGACGTGCGGGATTGGGTGGGAACGGCGATGTGCATGGAGGGAAGGACGGCAAACGGGGGCGGAGGGATTTTCTCTTTCTTGATCCTATTATCCTATCATCTTACAGATTACTCATTATTGTACTTACACTTACGGAATTACTAGAGTTATTAGGAGATATATTTGTGACCTTTTCTTTACTTTCAGGGTTACTTGCCAATTCTGTGCTTACGGAGTGCGGAGCTTTATTCACTTGCCGATTATTACGCTATAGATCAGGCTCAGAGAGGAGTGCTGAAGGCTAGCGGATAGTAGCAGTGCGGAGCCGAGTCAGCGACAATCACACAGACTGGACACTAATATTCTTGAAGAAGGCGGTCAGCAGACATTCCACCAACAAACCAGCTTTTATTCTCACAAGTGGGGGCCTGGCCGGGAACCCAACTTTGTGTTGTTATTGGATACTCGGGAACTAGATACGTGCGGAAACGTTGAATGAACCCTTTGGAAGGCAAATTCTTTACTCCAGGCAACGAAGAAGCTCAGATTGGATCAGGCGGTTCAGACAGCAGAGCAACAGTGGGTCAGCTACGCTAACATAGCTGTTTATAGCGTAGCATAGCGCAGCGCAAATGCACTATTTTTTAGCGTAGCGTTAGCGCAATTGCGCGCATCTGCGCTAACGCTACGCGCAAAGGATGCAAAGCTATTTTAGCTTTTAGCGTAGCGTTAGCGCAGATGCGCGCAATTGCGCTAACAATAAGCACGCAAGGCGCAAAAGAGCGCGCGCTATGCTGCGCTAAAGCCTTTTTTGCGGCAAAAAAGTGCCTTTTTTCCGCTAAAAGCGCCTTAGCGCAACGTAGCGTAGCGTACCGGCTGTAGCGCAGCGCTAACGCTGAACAAAAATTGGTATGCTGTTAGCGCCGCTCAAAATTAGCGAAGCGTAGCGGCGCTAACGCTATTCAAAAAAGGTTGGCGCTTTTTGCCGCTACACTTAACTTTAGGGCTAAAATAGCGTAGTTTAGCGTAGCGGCCCACTGTTGAGCGGAGACAGCCAAAACACAATTGTGGTTGGGATCAGCGGGAGGACCAAGACTAGGAAAATTATCCTTGTCAGCGCGGAGTCAGTTTTCACCTAATCAGTCAATTGCGGCGAGGAGGCGACAGCTGTATCAGCGGAGCACTCTGAACGACCGACCAGGGGTGTCAACTGGAGGAAAGTTGAGCGGAATTACGGAGTTTGACCAGAGGAGACTGAAGACAAGACCATGGACAAAGCACCAGGTGGACCACGACCTGCGGCTCCTGCGCTGAGCGGAGCAAAGATACGGCCAAGGGATTATCCACACCTTAAATTTTCAGAGGTGGAGGTGGAGCGCTTTATCAACCAGTTTGAGAGAGCAGCCCTACAGGAAGGCCTGACGGATGCGGATAAAGCGTATCAGGTGGTCAACTTCTTTCTGGAGGGCAAGGATTTGCGGGAAGTGGAGGACATGAAGGGGTTTGAGAAGAAGGATTGGACCAAGCTCAAGGAGGAGATACTTGAGCGGTGGGAAGATTGTGGGCCTTGGTATCGGGAGAGCTACCTGGAGAACGTGGTGTTGGAACAAGCGGAAAAAGGTGGTGTTCGGACAAGAGCGGAGTACGTGTCCTACATTACCAGCTTCAATCAGGTTCTGCGGTATTTGGAGCGGAACGAGATAGTGACGACCAACATGGGCACGACCAAGGGGATTTTCTTGAAGGGTTTCAATCAAACATTCACGGAGAAGGTGCTGCGGGGGCTCAATGAGTGGGGTTTGATGGTTAAACTGCGGCTTGGAGGGCCAAAACTGTTACCCAGCATGAAGGAGCTACGGTCCGCCATCAAGGCGGAACTCATGAACAACAGCCAAGGAGATGCGGTTGTGAGGGCGGAACTGGCTCCGCAGGCGCCGTCACAGTCAAAGATGTGAGTGACCTGGCGGATACGCTGAAACCGTTGAAACTTTTTATGCAGAAAGCGGTGCACAAGCAACCAAAGGAGCAACAGGCGGCCATTGCACCGGCAGCCGCCCCCGCGGCTCCTCAGGCGGATGGCGCTCCGCAGGCTGGCGGGATACCGCCGTGGAGGCAAGGACCACCAGTGTGCGACTACTGCAAGGAAACCGGCCATATGCGGAATCAGTGCGATTACTTTGAAACAGATTGGGCTGCGGGAAAGGTTTCTTCGTGGGGAAGCGCTTTCTTTTGGCCAGATTGTACACCAGTGGATGGACCGATTCCAAGGGATGTGGTGCAGGCCGGAAAACCTTTGGCGAAGGGAAAAGAGGTGGAGGGAAAAGTGAAAATTGGGATGGTCAAGGGCATGGTGTGGAAGCCGCCGGCAGTGGCCAGCAGTGTGATCAAGTGCGTACAGACGGGGAAGTTTTCTTGGGGGAGCGCTTGGAAAAGATGGATTTGGATCCCGCTCCCACGCCTAAAGCCAGACCAGAGCCGGCCAAGCAGCTTCTGGTAGCTCCAGTGGTGGGGGGAAACAAGAAAAAAGCAGCAGAGGTTGCACAAAGAGCAATGGGCACGGAAACCACAGTAGCTCTTACCTTGAGGGAGCTGGCGGCAATTTCCCTGGTGATGGAAGACAAGATGATTAGCGTGCTGAGAGAGGCATCAGGGGAAATGAAGCCCGCGGTTTCAGCTGTCACCAATAATGGGGAAACGGCGGAGGTTAAGTGTGCGGAGTTTGGACACTTAATGGATTCACTTCCCATTCTACCAACGTTGTAACAGCTGCGCTGCTTTTAGCGCAGCAGTTTTTTGTGCCGCTGCGCTAAACGCTGCGCGCAGCGGCCAGACTGCTGCGCTAACCGCTTTTTGTTTTCCTGGAAAAAAAAGACAATTTTAGCGCGCTAAAAAAAGCGGTCACATAGCGCTGAACCGCTGCGCTTCAGCAGTAGCGCAGCGGTTTGAAAAAGAAGAAAGAAAATGGTCTAAATCATGTTAAAAGAGGTTTAACATGCAGTTAAATTCCGCTATCCGCTAAATTAGCGGATAGCGCAGCGGATTTCCACTTCCGCTGCGCTATTGCTAATTGCCCTGGGTGGGTAGCGGTCAACCGCTGCGCGTAGCGAGTAGCGCAGCGGTTTTTTCAACAGCTTCCGCTACTTGCCTCTGGGACGTAGCCATGTGACCGCTGCGCTGCGCTAAATGACCGCTTTTTTTTGCGCAACACAGCGTTTACAATGTTGATCATTCTACCGTCTACGGCTGTGTCCTGTCCGCTGGGATACATGAGTATGAGGGTAGGGAACGTCAAAAAATGGTACATGATAATTATTCTTCCGGCGGACTTGGCAATGGAGGTCAACTTGGTGTTGCGGAAAACAAACATCAAAATCCGCACAATGGGCCGGTTTACTTGCGAAGTAGATGGGATAGCGGAAGCGGAGACCGTGGAAGTAGCAAAATTGGTGAAGAAGTTGTTGTTCTTAGTAACCAGGTCTCATGAAATCATTCTTGGTCAACCGGCTCTTTTTGCTTTTCGAGCGCAACTGCGCTTCTGCCCCGCTAGGCAAGAGGAAGTAATGCGGGTAGAAGGGACACACGGGAAGCAGTAAGAGACAATCATCTGCCAGCCTCAAAGTGGAGATTGGGTGACAGAGGTGGGCGACGGGGCACTGCATCACTGTGTGGAGCCTCCCGCGGAGGATTTTTAGCTGTTGGCCAAGCTATCCGGGCAGAGGAAGCTTTGACTCAGCTCGGACGGTCAACATTTAAGAAGCGGGAGGGTATTGGCAAAAGGAAGGAGAGGCGGGTCAATACCAAAGTGAGCTTTTCATTGTGTGCATCTCTGAGTGTGGAAGGATCAAAGCACTACCACAGCGCCACTGTGGTGAGCCGTGACTCTGCAACAGGGACAAGTGACCAGCGGGAAGCGGGAAAGTTGGTGCGGAAATTGGGAACTGCGTGGCGGAGGCAAGCAGTGTACAAGTATGCACTTCCGAGTTGGTTGTCTAAAAAGCCCTACCATTGTGCCATGGCCGTAAGCAAAATGAGACGTCCGCGCAGGGGTTTGATTGTGGCCAGGACAATTGGCAACAACGGAGAAGCAAGAATGGGGCGAGTCAACGGTGGGAGGTATAAGCCGTTGGCGAAAAAGGTGTGGCCGCGGAATGTGGCGATGCCGCAGGAGCTCAACCCACCGCTGAGGGAGATAAAGTGGAGCCGGGATCCGTTCAAGACACCTTTACATTGGGTCCCGCCAAGGTTCGAGCCGACAGAGCGGATAGCTAGTCTCAACTTCGGGCCACCGGAATGGCTCCATGAGGAGGAGTTCCACCTTTTGCCGGAGGCCATTACGCTGCGGGAAAAGGCACTGTTGTTTGGGCCAGAGGATTGGGGCTTACTCAAACGGAGTATTGGGGATCCTTATTGAATACCCACTGTTCCGCATGAGCCATGGCAGATACGGCCCATCCCTATACCGGCAGCAATTTGTGGAGAGATGACGGAGCTTGTGCGGGAACGGTTGCAGACAGGGGTGTATGAGCAATCATGCTCTAGCTACTCTAGCCCAATCTTTGCGGTAATTAAGCAGGACAAGAAGAGTCTGCGGATTGTGCACAACTTGCAACGGCTTAATTCTGTTACTATACAAGACGCAGGGTTACCGCCACGCATAGAGGAGTTCATTGACACTATGGCTGGGCGGGTTTGCTATGGTCTGGTGGACATTATGGGCGGATAAGACCAGCAAGAATTGCATACGGAATCAAGGCTGCTGACGGCGTTTGAGACACAATTTGGGCGCTTGCAGCTTACTTGGCTTCCGCAGGGGGTCACTAACTCGGTGGCGGTGTATCAGGCGCAGATGTCCTGGATCCTTCAGGATGAGTTACCCCACGTGACGCAGATATTTATTGACAATGCAGCCGTGAAGGGACCAAGGAGTGACTACAGCGGAGCGGTGTTGGTGGAAAATCCTAACATTCGCCGGTTTATCTGGGAGTATGCAGTGGCCCTGGAGCGGGTTCTGTTTTGGATCAAGGAAGCAGGCCTTACGGTTTCAGGGAAGAAGTTTGCGGTTTGCGTGCCGGTGCTGGAGGTCCTTGGGCACAAGGTGTCTCGAGACGGGTGGCGGGTCGCGGAGCCGAAGCGGAACAAGATACTGGACTGGCCAAAACCACAGACAGTGTCTCACATCCTGCAGTTTCTTGGGTTATGCAGTTTTGTGTGCATGTTCATTGAGAAGTTTGCAGAAATTGCAAGTCCGATGCGGAGGTTGACACGCAAGAATGCGGAATGGAACTGGACCCAAGAATGCAAAAAGGCGTTTGCAATGCCGAAGGACATAGTAGGCAGAAAGATCTTGTTAAAGGAACTTGACTACGATAGCGGCGGAATTTGTTTGGTGGTGGACTCAAGTGAGTTTGGCGCGGGCGGAGTACTCACCCAGGAGGAGGACAGGAAGGATTGGCCTGTGCTGTATGAGTCGGTGACGTTTACAGACGTGGAATCACAGTATTCTCAACCAAAGCTGGAACTGTGCGGAGTGGCAAAAATTGTGCGGAGATTGCAACACATACTGTGGGGCGTCTATTTCAAATTACTGGTCAATGCGGATGATCAACTGTCCGTCGTTGCCTAATGCCCCTATGACGCGCTGGGTGGCTTTCTTGCAGTTGTTTTCTTTTGAAGTGGTGCACGTGCCAGGTAAAGCGTTCACGTTACCAGACACGCTGTGGTGAGCCTCATCAAAAGCACCTTCACTCTCCGCAGGCCCCAGGAATCAACTATCAAGGCAACCAACCACTCAGGACAACAACACGGAACACCAGACACAGGACCCAGGCGCCTCAACATCAAACACTCCATCATCGCCAAATCCAGACATGCATCAAACATCAATCCACATTGGTCATCAACTCAACAGCCCTTTCCTTGTCTCTTGGTTTCACACTAATGCACCTACTTTGGGATTAGTACTTGTCTCATCTTCATGCGCCTCATCCCTTTTGTTCATTTCTCTTACACTTCTCCTTGATTGAAGTTTTTCACTGTTTCAGTTTTCCCACAACCACAAGTCAACCGCCCCCCAGATTGTCTATATAAACTGCCCCTTTGTCCACACTTTTGTCCCCCATCAGCTCATCAGACAGTAGTTGGTCAATAGTTATATAGTCTCATAGTTACCTTATAGTCAATTACAGTAGCCATTCTGCCTTGACAATTATATCATCTTGCCTGCTCAACATCCAGTAACCATTCTGTGGGAGAGCATTACTTACTTCGCCATTTCATCACCTTACCCTGATATCTTCTTGATCTTCTGCGCCACACCTTTTCTTGAGTTTCATTACTCTATTGGTGTCCTCTACTCTTTAGCATTTCACCCGGAGGGCAGCCTTTTCACGCACTCATCCCCTCCACAGCTATCTCTATCCCACGGAGTAGTCCCCACAACGCTTTCTTGCATTCCGCTGGGCAACAATGAGGATTGATTTGCCCTGGCGGAGCAGCCAGAAATGGAGCAGCATATTCTTGACGTGCGAATGGTAGGGGACGCCATTGCGAAGGAGGGCGGAGGCTTACCAGTGAAGCAGATGGCTAGGTACAAGTAATTGGTGGTGTTCTTGACGACTCTTTGCTACCCTGCGGGAATTGGGTCAACAGTGCAGCGCTGGATCAAGTGGAAAGCGGCGACTTTCTTTGTGCATGAGGGCCAACTGTGGCATTGGAGTACACCAGTACACATAGTGGTAGTGACGCGGCGCATTTATAAGGAGGCTGTCCTGCGGAGCTTACACAAGGAGTTGGGTCACCAAGGCGAAGCGGAAACCAAACGGCGCGTCCAGTCGCGGTTTTGGTGGCCGGGTATCACGAGGAGCGTGCAGCAATGGGTACCTTGCAGAATTTTCTCTTGTGGATTGCGGTTTTTCTCTGTTTCTCTCTCTGATGGATTGCGGTTTCTATCTGGATTCTTTTGCTTGGATTGCGGACTGGTTTCTTTTCTGGATTGTGTTAAGGTAAGAGGGCGGTGGAATAAAAAAAAAAAAAAAAAAAAAAGAAGAGGGTTACTAAAAATACCCGGGTTTTCCGCATTTGTACCCGGTTTTTTTATACCCCCTTACCCACATTCACACCCGGATTTTTCTACTCATTTCTACCCAACGCAAATAGGCTTAAAATTCATCTAAAATCCTGAAAAGAATTATCATGCATTCAAACTTCCAAAAAAACCAACTCTTAATTGATTAATTTTTTTTTTTTGCATAACCCCTTTTTTGGGGTATATACTAAGGGAATAACTTTTTTGTTACACATCCCAGCCCCACAAAATTTTTAGGGCACTTACACATGAGCATTTTCTGCTTTTCCTGAGCTTTTTGGGATATGTAGGGGGTGCGCGGTGGGCTTAGTACAAAAATTCCTACTAACTGTATAACTTTTTTTTTTACATATTCAAACAGTCTAAAAGTTTCAGGGATTCTTAATCTTTGTATATTATTTGTGCCCTGAAATTTTTAGAAATGGGATGGATCAAAACATGAGATATAAGGGGTGCGCAGCAGTCTTAATAAGAAAAATCTGGCTAACTCTATAACTTTTGTGTTGCATTTTCAAACACTGTAAAAATTTGTATATTCTCAGTGTCCTGAAATTTTTAGCAGTGGGGTGGTATCAAAACATGAGATATAGCGGATGTGCAGTAGTCACAACACCTCCTAGTGTACACCTCATATATCTCATGTTCTGATTCCCTAGAGTTACAAAAAATTTCAGGGCACAGAGAATATATACATATTAATAATCACTGGAGTTTTTATACTTTTTGGAAGTGTAACACAAGAGTTAAACAGTTAGCCAGCTTTTCCTTATGAAGACAGCCGCGCACCCCTTATACCTCATGTTTTGATGCCATCCCATTTCTAAAAATTTCAGGGCACAAATATTATACAAAGATTAAGAATCCCTGAAGATTTTAGACTGTTTGAAGATGTAACAAAAAAGTTATACAGTTAGTAGGAATTTTTGTACTAAGCCCACCGCGCACCTCTACATATCCCAAAAAACCCAGGAAAAGCAGAAAATGCACATGTGTAAGTGCCCTGGAAATTTTGTGGGGCTGGGATGTGTAACAAAACAGTTATTCCCTTAGGGCCTGTACCATAGGGCATGAAAATTGAAAATTTCCAAATTTATTTGCCTCAAAATTTCTTGGGACAAAAAATGAGCCTGGCCAAAATGTAGGCTGGAGCCCAAATGTGAAGAATTTCAACATTTGAATCCTCCGCTAGTTTTCAATTTTTGTGTACAAGGCAAAAAAAGTTGAAATTTTTCAAAATTGAGGCCCATGGTACAGGCCCTTAGTATATACCCCAGAAAAGGGGGTATGCAAAAAATAATTAATTAATTAAGAGTTGGTTTTTTTGGAATTTTGAATGCATGATAATTCTTTTCAGGATTTTAGATGAATTTTAAGCCTATTTGCGTCGCGTAGAAATGAGTAGAAAAAATCCGGGTGTGAATGCGGAAAAGGGGGTATAAAAAAACCAGGTACAAATGCAGAAAAACCGGGTATTTTTAGTAACCCCCAAAAAGAAGGATAAAATAGAAAAGGAAGTGCGGGGACTAAAGTGGTTCTCTTTCTGGGGCGGTCCAGGCAGTTATAAAAAGCTTTTTTTCTCTGGATGGCAGACCTTTTTGCTCACTTTGCTTTGGATTTTTAGTTCTCTCTCTCTCAAGGTGGAAACTATCCGGGTGTGGAGCTCAGAACGTGCATGGATTACAAGCACTTTTTTCCGCAGGATAGGACTATATAAAATAGGAAGAGACGATAAAATGAGGAAAAGAAAAAGCAAGGCAAAAAGGGAAGCTAGGGAAGGGTAGAGTCAGAGGCGCAGCGAGTGCGCTCCTCAAAGAAAGTGGCGCGGAGCTCCAAGGTAGTAGGTTGCGCGGGGTGCGGCTTGTTGCGTAGCGCTTCATCTAGATTGTGTTGAGCCTGTCGAGTATGTTTGTTGGCGGGAACAATGACGGCTAGCTCAAGACGTTTGGCGAGTTGGCTGATTCCGGCGAGGAAAGTCGCGTACCTGCAACAGCGTTGTGCGGGCGTTACTGCGGCAAGGTGAAGCAAGCCGCGATACATGTCGCGGAAGGCGCCTACGTATTCGAGTATGGCAGTGACGGGAAACACGGCTTCCTCCCAGAGGGGATTTTTGGGGAAGGTGTTGTATAGGCTGCGGGAAATTTCCGCAACCTGGCAATCCAGCAACGCAGCTTGGTTCGGCCGCAGACTTTTGTTCAGCTTCAGTTGCAAGGATATGCATTTACACCTTGAGACGGATCTCTCTTGACTATGGCCATTGTGTGACTGGCCATTGCCATTGACACCACTCAATGGCCGAACTTAGCACAAGTCCCTCGCCTGCCGGGGGGCAGGGGCGCGAAGCGCCTCGCACGAAGTGCGACCTCCCGTCAGGGAGGAACTTGCGTGCAATCCACAATTCCTGGCGTGAGAGCCCCGCGTGCAGTTGGTGTTTTTTGAAGGTGGCCAACTTTGTGCCCCCAAATCTCCCAATTCCCAGAGGGCATGTTGCCCGCCTCTTGAGCCGGTGAAAGACCTGCATCTCCTCTTCATATTGGTGGTAGGCATGCCACCATTGCCCTCCTCCCATGAGCTGGAGATTGGCTCAAAGGAGCTGTAAGGGTTCTATGAACCCTCACTGGTGACAACGACGAAATGGCACGGGAGCGAGGCGAAAGAGCCTTTGGAGTTCTAGTTCCAAACGTGGGGCTATAATTTCAAAGACTAGTCGAGAGAGATTAGATCTCTCTTGGCTAGATACAATCATGAGAAGGGGAGAAAAGGGAAAAAGGAAACAGGGGCTCACCTAGTCGAGAGAGATTAGATCTCTGCTCAACTAGGGAAGCGTGGGCTCGAGTCCAAGTACTCGAGTCCGCGGGGGGTTTGGGGTTAGGTGATCCCATAGCCCCTCGTGTGAAGTCCCAGTGTCGAGGGGGGCTTCACAGTCTCCCCTCCTATAAAAAAAGGGGACCAATCGGGGAGACGAGTGCGAATGGCAAGGGTGGAGTGAGCGGAAAAGAACCGGGGAAGAGCGCAGCTGTTACTCTTGTGTCCTCGGTAGAACGGAGGCTGTTGTTGATTTGATGGTGTGTCGTAGGTAACCGTGTTTTCGTAGGTGACCATCTCGAATTCGGATGGTGTGTTGATTCGTGGGGGGGGAGGCAGATTGGGGGTTGGGAAAATAGGACAAAGCAGGACGGTGGGGAAGGATGAATGTAATGGAATGGTGATTGGGGGA
Organism: Puccinia triticina; assembly: GCF_026914185.1. Taxonomy (NCBI): domain Eukaryota; kingdom Fungi; phylum Basidiomycota; class Pucciniomycetes; order Pucciniales; family Pucciniaceae; genus Puccinia; species Puccinia triticina. The sequence continues at coordinate 498,611 of NC_070568.1, read as the reverse complement.
TTCCCGTTGGTCGGTAGACAAAAGGTCGGAGATTGGGGACGACGGTATGAATGGGGTCGCTTACAACCTGTAACAGGGGGTCCGCGTAAGCGTCTTCCTGCGTGAAAGGAATGTAGAGAGCGAGGGGGGATTGATTTCTGGTAGGTTGCGACGAACTTATTGTCTCCCTCTGTTGCGGCGGGATTGTCCAGAAAGTCCAGAAGGTCCTCCTGGTACGTTGATCGGGAGGCATTGCTCGATTGGATTCCAGCAAGGGAGAGTGTTTCTTTCACTATCGGGGGTTCTTCGCTATCGGAGGGTACCGAGTCTTCATTATCTCGTTCAATAAAGACCAATGGGTCATCTCCATACTGTAGAGCTTCGGCTTCCATCTGGCCCTTGATCATTGCAATAGCGGATAAACCAGCTTCATCAAATGCTGGCGCCTCGTTGGATACTGCAGCTACACCTGCTGGACGGCCTGTTGCTTTGCCTGCGGTCGGGGCTGAAGGTCCTTGGTCTGTCTTCCAAGCTCGGGGTGCGATATAGTTACTAGGTTTTGGGGGGGTTACGAAGGAAGGGGGAATGAAGATTCAACGCTCTTGAGGGCCTGGGCAGGCTCCGGCTGGGTTTCCGCAGTGTTGTTTGCAGAAATGACATTTCCCGATCGAGTCGAGGTACGAGAAAAGGCGCCATAAGTAGGCTTCCGGTTCCAGGCGGGCCATTCGAGCTTCGGCTGGCGGTGGGTCTTGTACGGGGTAAGGTGGCATAGAATCCGTTAGTGCGGCTTTCAAAGTTGCTGTAGCTGAAGTTTGCAACCAAGAGTAGTTGAAAGTCCTTGACTTTGGTCTTGAGCGCGTGGGGTAATCCAAACATAACAAATTCAGCGAGATTGAAGTCAGAGATAGAGGCCTTCTCAAAGTTCACTAGGCTTTGGAGAGTGCGTGCGCGTCCCGAGAACTCCATGAATGATTCTGTGTTCGCCATTTCGAGGTGTTGAATTGCTTGACGAAGTTCCGTGCGCCAGTCCTCCGGTAGACAGAATTTGAATAGGCAGGCTCGAAATTCATCCCACGACTTGCCGTTGAATGTGGAAGATACGTTCGAATAATAGGACAATAGGTTTGTCTCTGAGATCAAGGCGCCGAGTATCAATCGTTTGTCGTCTGGGTGGGTGACATTGCGAGTAGAGTAGAAGATTGTAACTCCTTGCATCCAAGTGAGGAAAGGTTCAACTTCCTGGAAAGGGCCCTTGAACTGTGGCCCATCTGAGGTTCAAAAACGCGTGAGATCGATGCGACCATCTGTACGCATGCTTGAATGTTGTGTCGGCTCCTGTCTGTTGGCGCTGTTCACGGCTATCTCTTCCAAAAGGGCAAGCTTCTCGGCGTCTAGCCGGCGTTGTTCAACCATCCTTTCAATGTCCAGTCTGCGCTGCTCGTCCATGGCGGCAATCCGGTCTGCATCAAGGCGGCGGAGCTCCACGAACCGTTTGTTGTCCAATCGCCGTTGCTCCTCGATGGCGGCGATCCGTTTGGCGTCACGGCGACGCTGCTCATCAGCTTGCGTTTGGGCTTGTTTGGCTTGGAGTTGGGCTGCTTGGAATTGCACTGCCGTGTTCTTCTGAATGGTCAAGAGTGTTTTGAAGCAGTCAGTGATGCTCATTTCACCCTTGGCCTCCTGGTTTGATGAGGTCGAGGGACCAGGTAGGTTTGGTTCTTCCGAGTGTTTTATGGTGCTGGGATCGGTCAGGGCGGTCTGTCGAGGAAAGATGTCAGGTAACCTCGGGTCCGCCTGTGGGGCGACTATAGGTAGGCTAGCGTTGTGAGAAGGTGGCGGCGAGCACGGGAGGGGAACGGAGATCGGGTTTGCTGCAGTCAGCGCAGCGTCAAGGCGAGCCCTGCGGCGAGCTGCTCGGAGGATTTCCTCGGGGTCAGTAATGGGCAAGAGGGGTTCGTTGTTTGTGTTACAGGTTGTCATGGGCTTGTTTGGCCACCGAGATAGGAGCAGGAATTTGTTCCAGGGAAGTGCAATGAGTTGGAAGATTCGATGGTCACGATTGACCGGTTGCGAAAACGAGGGGTCACGATTGACCGGCGAGATTCGATGGTCACGATTGACCGGTTGCGAGAACGAGGGGTCACGATTGACCGGCGAGAAACGATCCTGAGGGGGATCCGACTGATCCTGGCTGTTTGGAACAAGAAAAAAAAAGTGTAAGGGTTCTATGAACCCTCACTGGTGACAACGACGAAATGGCACGGGAGCGAGGCGAAAGAGCCTTTGGAGTTCTAGTTCCAAACGTGGGGCTATAATTTCAAAGACTAGTCGAGAGAGATTAGATCTCTCTTGGCTAGATACAATCATGAGAAGGGGAGAAAAGGGAAAAAGGAAACAGGGGCTCACCTAGTCGAGAGAGATTAGATCTCTGCTCAACTAGGGAAGCGTGGGCTCGAGTCCAAGTACTCGAGTCCGCGGGGGGTTTGGGGTTAGGTGATCCCATAGCCCCTCGTGTGAAGTCCCAGTGTCGAGGGGGGCTTCACAGGAGCTCACTTTCCGAGAATCCTTTGAGATGACTAATAGAGTTGCACAGTTCTGTACAGTAAATCTCACTCCCTACACGGCCACTTTTCCTCCATGATTGGAAATTTCAACCGGGAGGATCAGGCATTATATCAGCAGCTACAAGGTCCAAATTGCATCAGAAGAAGCAAACTTCCAAGCACTTCTTAAGTCCAGAAGGGCAACCTCAACGGGCCAAGGGTTGATGTTTAAAAATGAAAAGAGTGAAAAAAAGCCTGATACAGGCTGATATTCCTGGGGCTCTCAGGCCAGGTACAGGTTTTTGCAGGTAAGCCTCTCTGTGAGACAGAGACCCTGCGGGGCTCTCACAGTGAGGCTTTGTTAAGCTCGCTCGATGGCCCGTACATACTGGCCATCCAGCAGGGCTTTGCTTGATGACTGGTACACATGTCCACCATCCAGTGATCCAGGGAGGCTTGCCTCTGCTCAATGGCCCATACACACCGGCCATTGAGCAGGGGCTTGCCTCTGCTGGATGGCCCATACACACTGGCCATTGAGCAGGGGCTTGCCTCTGATGGATAGCCCATACACACCGGCCATCGAGCAGGGGCTTGCCTCTGCTGGATGGCCCATACACACCGGCCATTGAGCAGGGGCTTTGCTCTGCTCAATGGCCAATACATACCGGCCATTGAGCAGGGGCTTGCCTCTGCTCAATGGCCCATACACACCGGCCATCAAGCAGGGGCTCCGCTCTGCTCAATGGCCCATACACACCGGCCATCAAGCAGGGGCTCCGCTCTGCTCGATGGCCCATACACACCGGCCATCAAGCAGGGGCTTCGCTCTGCTTGATGGCCCATACACACTGGCCATCAAGCAGGGGCTTCGCTCTGCTTGATGGCCCATACATACCGGCCATTGAGCAGGGGCTTGCCTCTGCTCAATGGCCCATACACACCGGCCATCAAGCAGGGGCTTTGCTCTGCTTGATGGCCCATGCACACCGGCCATTGAGCAAGGGCTTTGCTCTGCTCAATGGCCCATACACACCGGCCATTGAGCAAGGGCTTTGCTCTACTCAATGGCCCATACATACCGGCCATCGAGCAGGGGCTTCCCTCTGCTCGATGGCCCATATCGAGCAGGGGCTTCCCTCTGCTCAATGGCCCATATTGAGCAGGGGCTTCCCTCTGCTCGATGGCCCATATCAAGCAGGGGCTTCCTTCTGCTCAATGGCCCATATCAAGCAGGGGCTTCCCTCTGCTCGATGGCCCATATTGAGCAGGGGCTTCCCTCTGCTCAATGGCCCATATCGAGCAGGGGCTTCACTCTGCTCGATGGCCCATATCGAGCAGGGGCTTGCCTCTGCTCGATGGCCCATATCGAGCAGGGGCTTGCCTCTGCTCAATGGCCCATACACACTGGCCGTCAAGCAGGGGCTTGCCTCTGCTCAATGGCCCATACACACCGGCAATCCAGCAGGGGCTTGCCTCTGCTCAATGGCCCATATACACCGGCCCTGTGTTGTCCTCCTCAATGCAAGGGCTTGGCCACGAGGCCCCTGTATCAGAGCTGTGCCATCAAGTGAAGGGAAGCCCCAGCTGGATGACCAGAGAAGGGGAAAGCCCAGCTCATTTGTATATATGTATGTACATACATACATACATACATACATACATACATACATACATACATACATACATACATACATACATACATACATACATACATACATACATACATACATACATACATACATACATACATACATACATACATACATACATACATACATACATACATACATACATACATACATACATACATACATACATACATACATACATACATACATACATACATACATACATACATACATACATACATACATACATACATACATACATACATACATACATACATACATACATACATACATACATGTATGTACATGTTCTGAGCATAATATGGCCTGATGTGTTGATGAGCTGTGCTAACCAAGTACATACATGGAGGTGAGCAGACTAGCTGAACATGAAACGAGCTCATTGCATGAGCAGTACAAGTGGTGGGCCGAGTGGAGTTGGAATGGAGACTGAACTGGAGATGCCTTCACGTCACCTGCCCCCATTTGACCTGAAATTCTTCCTTGTGCAAGTTGGTATTGATTTTCAAAGAATAAATGTAGGACATAATGTTTTGAGAATCATTTTCTAGAGGCCAAAAACCATGAAATAACAGATACTGTAGTGCAGAAGATTTTTATACTAACTCTGATACACTAAATCTCAGTGAAATCTTGGTTATCCAAAAGAAATACACTACCTGTTAGTGTATTATGTGTGTATCCTGGATAACAAGACCCAAGATATTCAATGAGAAACTTTGGATACACTAACTTTTAGTGTATTGGGCTGTAATTGGGGATAACAACATTTGTCTCGCCAAATAACCATGGATACACTAACGGATATTGGCCCGTAGCTTAGCGTAGCGTAGTGGCCCATTGTTGCTCGAACCAACAATGGGAAGTTACGTTATCTGTAACAAAAAGTAACAGATAACGTAACTGAATTGGTGCCGTTATTGTTGCGCTAACGGCAGCGTTGTTTTAGTTACGTTTTTTTTTGTTTTTTTTTTCTGTTTTATTAGACTCGTTACATTATCCCCCGCAATCTGAGGAGGATAATGTGCGGATAACGCGGGTTTTTTGCCAATTTTACGGTGCTTTTACGCCAGATAACGCGGTTAGCGTGTTATTGGCGTTATTTTTTGCTGCATCAAGGCGGAAAGTCCCCTCTGTTACTTTATCCAAACAAGCGCAGAAACATTTCACCAGATAACAATAACGTGTTATCTGGTAACGGTGGGAAGTTACGTTACAAAAATCCCGCTGGATAACGTAACGTAAGTAACTTCCCATTGTTGCTTGAACTGGTCAAGGACAAGGATGGGATAATCAAAAGGATCTAAGCACCAATAGTGTGAAATCAGTCTTGGCATCAGAACCTAACAATAATGAAGAAAATAGAATGTTTAAGAAGAAACCAAATCAGCATTTTTTATAACTACCGGCATCCAGCTAGGGAGTAACTCACTTCAGCTAGTCAAGCGGGTTATGTCTTGGATGCCGGGTTTTCTGGACTGGCCTAAATCATTTCTTTTAAAAAGCTTCCAACAAGCATCAAAACAGCCAAAAATTCATTTCTCTAAAATCCTATCACTCATAGAGAATATTCTTATCATTTTCCTTATGCTATTGAAAATCAAGTGTGAATTTCAATCCCATTTTAATTAATTTAAAAGTACATATGACTATGTTGAAGGTATGTTTACAGCTAAAAATCAAGTATGTCTTGTGAGGCAGAATGGTTAAAAGTTATGAAACCCATCCTGCAATGAATTAAAAGTGTAATTTTGACAACATGCAGACCATTGCCCACAAGTATTCACCAGGGCTTGAAGGCCTGGCCAAGGACAATCTTGAACAGCTTGCTCCTCAAGAAAGGGCCGGTGAGTAGGGCATTGAGTCGCAAGGCTTGGGTGAGGATTGTGAGAATTCATAAGAGCATTTATTTCATTAGAGTCTTGAACAAGTAATTAAGAAAAGTAACTGAGAAACAATCGTTGCTCTTACCTAAGAGCAAGGGTGATGACACTAAAGAGTCTTTGGAAGAAGCAAGTCAAGAGTAAATGAAGAATGGATGATGCGCAAGGAATGAGACTTCAGAAATAGGAACAAGCAACTATGAGTACGGGTGAAGGTCGGCGTCTGACGGGAGAAGGTGAATCGCAGTGTCTACTGGCCAGGAGGTGGGGAGCCTCGGCGTCTGACAGGAGAAGGGGAGCCTGGACCCATGACGGGGGAAGGTGATCTACGGCGTCTGACAAGGGACAAGGGAAGGGGATCTATGGCTTCTAACAGGAGACGGTGAGCCTCTGCGTCTGACAGGCAACGGTAAACCGCAATGTCTACCCGGCAATCAAGAGTCGTGGTGTGTGACTGTGCCTGGGCGCTACACAGACTCAAGAGGAGGCTTAGGGGTCACAGTATATGTGATGGAGAAGGCTGGGTAAATTGTATGATTTTGACAAAGACTGAAGATGACTGGGGGCTGAACCCATACAAGAGGGGACCTGGTTTTATACCGGTCCCTGACTAAAACAAATATATGAAATACTGCCAATGACAATAAGACAGAAATGAAATGATGTCTTTAAGACTGAGACATTTGAAAGAATACATGCGCTAGAGAGCGTCTAAAGAGAGACATATGAAATGTAACATAACAGGAGTACGTGAGGCGTACCATTGTAAAGTATGCCTCACGAACCCCCCTGGGTGTTGTAACGTGTCCGGGACCTGTAAGGGTCAGAAGACCCTTCACTGGTCGGAGGCTTGGGCGCGGAGGGGACAAGGCCAAAAGCCTGAGGAACTTCTAGTTCCAACGTCCTTGGGGGGTCTGTATTGCAGCTAGCACGGCAGAGAGAGTGTCGAAGGGTCCGGGGTCTCTGTGTTAGTCTATGTACAACTGGTCTTGAGGAAGATCGGAAGAGATCAAGAAGGGAAATGAAGGAACTCACCTAGCACGGCAGAGAGAGTGTTGAAGGGTCCGGGGTCTCTGCCGAGCTAGGAAGGAGGGGGAGCAGTCAAGACTATAACTTTGCTCATGATCTTATGTGATAGGTGGTGTGACACCTGGTGAACCCCGCAAGGCGTGCGGGGCTTCACAGTCTCCCCCCCTATAAAAAGATAAAAGAAGGGGGAGAAGTTACAGAAACTGGAATGTGGATTGGGGGAGAAGTGACAAGACGAGCAGGGAAAACAATGGGGAAGGGTTCATTGGCCGGTGGTGGTCGTGTGACTTTGTCCCTGGGGTCGATTGTCTTGGTGGAGCTTTTGAGGCGGTCGATAGCTTGCGATCGTGGTCGTTTGTGGGGGGCTCAGATGTTGCTAGCGCCTCGGGAGTTGGTGTCGGCGCTTGCTGAGAATCTTGGGTCGGCAGAGTCTCCCGGATCGGCAGTGTCCATCGGGATCGGGCCCGGTTGAGTAACCGCTCCACTGTCAGATTCATCTTCAAAGCTGAAACAATCCACCGTTGTAAGCACGCAGCCGGCCGGAAATGGTTAAGTTTTGGCACCGGTGTCGGAACGCACCTTAAACTCATCCCGGCTAGCTGCGCATACAATGCCACCGAGCTTGCTTCGAATTCGGGTGCATGGGGCCCGTTATCCCACTCTTTGAGGAGCTCCTCCTCTCGGATCTCCGCCAAGGCCAACACTTGGCCCTTGTTGAGTCCGAGGTTATCCGGAAAGAGGTTTGACGGGTGATCATCCCCCCCCTATACCTCGGACGCTGCGGCCACTGATGCCGCCCGAGGCCCTGGACGGCCTGCCGGTGGTTGCGTTGCCCTCCCCGGGGTTGGACCCAAGGGGCCCAAAGCCGCTGGACGGCGGTAATCCGCCGGTTTTGGCGGGGCAACGAAGGAGTCGGGGATCTGGATGAATGATCTGTTGATGGGGTTGGTGCACGCCCCGGGTGCGCTCCCGCAGCGTTTTTTGCAGAAATGGCAGCGGCCTTGCGAGTCCAAGAATGCATGGACCCGCCAGACTGTTTCGTTTGTGGATCCCAAGGGTGTTTGGTTGACCAAAGGTGTTGTGACTCGGGGGCGGAAGGTTTGTCGTCTGGGGAGCAACTGGAAGTACCCGTTGGTACTCATCTCAAAATCCCCGTATTTGAAGGGTGTCGCCTTGAGGAGCTTGAAGTTCTTCACCATTGCCTTGAGGTCGTCTGGCATACCGAACATCACAAGACGAGCAAGTTCCAGGTTGTTAGAGTGGTAGCTCGCAGGATATGTGATTTTATTACTATGTAGTAAAATCATAACTAATACTATCTACAAAATAGTCTGTGACAGTTGTCTCTGTCGAGTACTACCTACATGTCACAACATCCCCCCCCTCGACAAGAAACTGGCAACTACTAAACAAAAGAAAAAAAAACAAAATAAAAGGATTTGAAGAGAAAAAAAAATAACAATAATAGCAAAATAAAATAGAAAGGAGACAATCAGCCAGGAAAACCTTGAACTGTCTTACCGCAATTTCCATGAGCTGAATTTCCCAGAGCTTTGGTCAGAACATCAGCTATTTGATCCTTACCTGGAATCCACTCCAGGGTTGTTTTCTTCTCAAACAACGCCTGGTTAGTCACATAGAAATCTCTTTCTATGTGGTGCGTCCTCTTGTTAGAGGCATCTTCGCAGCCTATTCTCACTGCCGACTGATTGTTGCAGAGGATTTTGACCTTGAATTCTGCGCCCAGGATGTCGGACAACAGATTTCGGATCCAGAGTGCATGTCTAGTCGCGTGTCCCAGCGCCATGTACTCAGCTTGGCACGTCGAGCTAGCGACCGTAACCAGTCTGCGCAAAACCCACATGATTGGTGCGCCATACAGGCGTAATAGGACACCATACGACGATCTTGAGTTTGGTCCGCCCCAGTTCGCATCCACATAACATTCTACTGGTGCGGAGTCATCGCCAGAGGGGTGGATAAGTAGTGGCGTGTCCCTAGTATGTGCAAGATAGCCTAGTAGGTGTCGAAGCCCTTTCCAATGTAGTGTTGACGGCCTGGCTGAAAATCTTGCTAGATAGTTAACGCTATACGCGATGTCTGGACGGGTGCCTACTGTCACATAGCTTAAACTCCCAATGGTTGATAAGTAGGCTGTGCTGTTGATACCAGCTTCGCGATCTTCAGAGTTCGCAACATAACCTTCCGGCAGAGGGTTGAAGTTCAGCCCGAAGCCATCCCAGTGGTCTTTCAAGATTTTCTTGACGAGGTTTGGTTGGGTCAATTCAAAACCTTGTGGTGTTTGTTTGATCTTGACCCCGACCATACTCGTCAAGCCTTCTTCCCATTTGATCTCTAAAGAACCTTTCAGTTGTTTCTCTAGTTGTTTGAGTGCTGCATCTGAGGATCCGGTGACTATTCCGTTGTCGACGTGCACCCAGATAATAGATCTATCTGTCTTGTTGCTTAGTGTATAGACACTTGAGTCGTAGTAGCTGGAGGTGTATCCGAGGTCCGAAAGAGTCTTGCTGAGGTGTTTCCACCAGCAGCGAGCCGCCTGCTTCGTCCCGTAGAGCGCTCTTCGCAACAGACACGCTTCTCCCAAATTGACGTCCAGACCCTCTGGTGCCTGTACCCATACCTCCTCATCAATAGGGGCGTTGAGGTATGCTGCAACGAAGTCAAAATTATAGATGGGCCAATTGTTTTTTGCGGCAATCGTGAGTAGGACTCTCATCGATGTGAACGTTGTGGAACTACTCAAAGGGGAGAATAGAGCTTGGAAGGGAAATGGATAGCAACAATAGTACTAATGTAAGCTATGCAAGGGTGCTGATGAGGCTGCCTTCCTGACTAATGCTGAGGGGATGAGAGTAACACTAAGAAAAAGAAGAAAAGGTGTGGCTGATTTCTGCTTGATCTTAGGAGCTAGTACTATGAGCTTAACTACTGACTACTGAGGGTAAGAGAGTTGGACGAGTGATGAGAGTGGGGAATGCAATGGCAAGGTTCAATAGAAATGGGTTCAGGAGCAACTGCACTGATATCAATGGGTGATGAGTAATTTCTAACTTATAATTTCTGTATATAGAATTCTGCATAAGGTACAAGTGAGGGGGGGAAAGACAGTTCTTATATGAAGGAAGGATGAGCACAGACAATGAAGAGTTCTGGCTGTGGGAAGAAAGGTTGTACAAATAGGGAAAAGTGATGTGAACATAGTAACAACTTGTAATGATGAGCACTCCTGGAAAGGGCAAGCACAAATCCAAATGATGTAATGTATACAATAGCCATAGTACATAATGAGAAATGTATGTAAAGGGTTTAGTATGTGAAAGTAATTATGTAAAAGGAATGTACTGTAATGATTCAAGTAAGTTACTAATGAATTGAGTATTGTAACTAATGAACACTGTAGGTTGTCTGTAAGTCTTATATCCTCTATAACTACTGAACCATTGAAGATAAGGGGGTACTATGTAGGAGTGACTATATGTAAAATTTGGCGTAGAATCTGAATATGTAATAATAATGAGGTATTTGTGAAGGGTGAAGGGGAGATGGGCTATGTAATGATGAATATATGTAAAAAGAAGCAATAAAATACTACTTATGGTTTGGAATGGAGCACCACATCCTCCCCCAACTTATTTTCTGTCCCCAGGCAATGCACCAAAGAGAAGAGTGATCCAGAAAGAGTTGAAGAATGTTGAGTCCAAGAGTCCAAAGTCCAGTGTTTCTCCAGAAGGTGAAGTCCAAAGTACTGAGTAGTAGTCCAAATCCAGAGTCCAGTGTCCAAAGCCAATAGAATCCAAGTATAATCCAAGTCCAGTATATCTGAGTCCAAGGTATCCAAGTCCAATCCAAAGTCCAATAGTCCTATGTATCCAGAGTATCCATAGTCCAGTATCCAATCCAAAGAGTCCAGTATCCAAAAGAAGGTCCAATTATCAATGAGGGGTGAATGTTTAAGAAGATCTAACTCTGCTGAAGGCAATATCCTTGAGACAGACACATATTAGACTAAATTCCACTCTGAAGAATACAATAATTTTCCTGCCTAACTGAGGCCAATGGAAGAATGCAATGATTGATGATGAATGATGGGGTTGATAATTGTAGTTTCTGAAGGTTGTGAATGATTTGGGGTTGAATGGCTGAATTTCTGAGTATCTGAGTATATAATGTAGAGTTCTGTGAAGAGAATTTGAAGTCCAGGGAAGCTGATAAGCTGTACAAAAGAATATTCTTGCTCTAATTGGGTGGTTTCTGAGCTGCAATGTGTTGGAAGAAATTGATTATAATGGTGAATTGGTTTGTTGGCTGAAGAATTCCTAGAATACAGGGTGAAGATGATGATGGAGGAATGATTGATTGTTCAGGAATGAATAAATGATTATTTTTTCAGAAAGAATGATTTTTAGGATGATGATGATGATGATCGAGGAATTCAATGAATGACTGGATGGATCAATGGCTGGGGAATGAATGTTTCTTGGTTTCTGTTCAGTACTGGGCACTTTGGAATTCACCATTTCGACGAAAAAAAAGCCTTAATTTTGTCCAGATGGGGAATGGAACATGTGTCCATGCGCGTGTAATGCCAAAAGAGGGGTCCTGTTGTCTGAGCGGGGGCTCCAAGCGGGGGGCGCGCGTGCGGAACGCCAAAAAAAAGAAAGGAAATGGTCGACCTGTATCTTCGGAACGGCTCGATGAATTTTCTTGAAACCGAGCTCATTCGAAAGGGCCGATTCCGTAGATTAAAATGGTATATACTACTTATTTAGTTTTGATTGTGTAGGGTAGGTTAAGAATCCAAGCGAGATCCGCAGGTGCGCGTAGTAATAACACCGCGTAAATAGAAGGCAATATGTTTTTGGGTATAACTCGGCTTTCCGTTGATTAAAAGTTCTGATTCTGAGTTAATTAGAAAGGCAAGAAGGAGGAGATGAAACGAAAACCGATCATTATGAAAGATTAATTCGGCCAATGGGCGGCCGTGAACGCTGAATGAAAACCGTAAATGAGACCGCGTAAATCCTAACAAAGCTTTGAGCGCTTATAATTCCAACACCGCTCAATAGAATCGGCTACAACCAAGTTCAAACGAAAGCCAAGATTGGAAAGATGAAACTGGAAAGGTGTAATATGAATTTTGAGGCCAGCCGAATTGTTATTGAAACGCTCCAAAGTTTCATTACGATTTCCGCGGTTTCCGCCGCAAAGAAGTTTGAAATCCAAGGGATACATAATGAAATGAACCAAAGGTACCGCCGAGGGACTGTCCAAATGGACTCCTGAGGCTGGCCAATCGTCTGAAGAGGGTGTTAGATGAAATGATCGCGGTATTTACGCGCCAAGAGATATCGGAAAAGGTAGATTAAACTGGGTCAAACACCAGAGTCAAAATTAAAGAAATGAAAGAATAACCGCGCCAACCAATTCTGAAAGGTGAATGCGTCCATAGTGACGTCATGAAGTGAGGAAGGAATAGTTTCTATAAGGTCTAGGTCATTGGTCAACAGAAAGTTCCCGTTATTGCTGTTTGTTATCCGTAATGTTTTCCTCCAGCGCCACTTCCACGCCCTTGTCACCGAAAGAGAACCTTGATAACTCATTAGATTATTCGTCAAACACATCCATAACTTCATCTCAACTTGACGAAGAGGCCGCTATTAGGCCTTCCTACAAAATCCCATTCTCCATTCGCAGAGCGCACTCGTTCGTCGACAACGTTCATGCGTACAACGCCGGTATGAGAGACTCTTTTAAGCCCAAAGAAGTCGATGCCTTGCGCCACTATATCCAACAAGGACTCCTCGCCTTCGCTCGTGAGGACCTCGACGACCCGGTTGCCGCACGAAACGCACGCCTGAAATTGTATAGCCGGTTCCACAACGCTTTTACGCATGTATGTCAAATGGATTCTGTATGTATATGAATAAGAATTTGAAAAAAAGAAGATTGATTATAATACTGATATTTTTCCCTGTTTCTATAGATGGATACCCATTCAATCATAGATGCCATGATAGAGGAAACTGAGGAAAGGAATGCCCTGGAATTATTAAGGGTGAGGGACCAAGTGGAAGAAGAGGAAGATGGTTGGAGAGTAGAAGCAGAAATGGAGAGGATAAGAGCTGAGGGTAAGTTCTATTTTTTTTTTTTTTTTTTTTTCTTTATTTAGAATTTTACTAATGCTATGCTTTAATTTTCTTTTATGTATTTTAATTTTTATTTTCAGATAAGAAGAAGGGAAAAGAGAAAAAGAAAGATGGAGAAGAAGGAGAAATGGAAGAAGATGATGTAGTGATAAAAGAAGAAGAGGTGAGCTTGACTTTATTTTAGTTATTTTTATTTGAGTGTATTTGAAGCTGATTTATATTGATTTGTTTCTGATTTTATAGATTTGATTTTTTTTTTTTTTTATGTTATTGTGTAAGAAGATGAGAAAGAGAAAAGAGCAGAGAAATGAATTGATTATTCCTTATTTATTGTTTTTACCTGGAGTGGTATTCCTTGACATGAGTTGCAGCAAACCTTCTGGCCAATTCTGTGCCATCCAATTCTTCCAAGATGTAAGACCCTTCTGGATTTTGAGCCTTGATTCTGTAAGGGCCATTCCATTTATTTTCAAAGAGCTTGCCAAACTGAGAGTCCAAAGATTTGTTATACACTACTACTAATTGACCTTTCTTTAGTGGCTGCCTTGATGTTTTCTTCTTGTTCCAATAATCCACAGAGTTTTTCCTGGAATCCATGAGCTGCTGGTGTGCTTGCTGCAAGATGGTATCCCTGTTTTCAAGCTGCCGAGTCCTAGCCAATAAACGATCCTGAGTTGATTCTACCTTTGACCAATCCACTCCAAAGAAGGTTTCCAATTCTAAATCAATGGGTAAGATGGGGGGCTGTCCAAGAACTAGTTCATAAGGTGAGTACCCAGTTGATCTCTTGGTGGAAATCCTGTCTGCAAATAAAACTAAAGGTAAATAATTCCTCCACTTCTTGCCTTCTTTTCCACAGAGCTTGACCAAGGTATCCTTAATTGCCTGATGTCCTCTTTCTACCATACCATTCGCTTCAGGATAATAAGGAGTGGTGACTTTGATTTTGATTCCAGATTCCAGAAGGGATTTTTAAATTGCTGTCCAAATTCAGAGCCTCCATCCACTGTGACTGACCAAGGGGCTCCATATCTGTAGATCCAGTTGTCCAAGAACCACTGAGAGATTTTCTTTGCCTGAATCTTTTCCAGTCCAACTGCCTCTACCCATCCAGAAAGGTCATCTCTTGCAATTACCAGGTACTTCCATTTGCCAGCTTTGATGTGAACTGTATCCAAACTGACTCTTCCAAAGATGGTTGCTGCTCCTGTAGGTTTCTTGGGTTCCATTGGCAATTTTGAGCTCCTCTTCTGGCAAGTTTCACAAGACTGGACCCACTTGGTAACACCTCTCTTGAGACCTGGCCACCAAAATCTGAGTTTAATCCTTCTGTAGGTTTCAGCAATACCTCTGTGGCCTGAGGATTCATGAAGGGAATTGAGGATGGATTTCTGAGCTGAAGGAGAGGTGACTACTATCTGGGAAAAGACTTCATTGGAAAGGAAGAAGTTGGCTGATTTGTGCAAAATTTGCTTGAATTCCAGGCTGCTGCATCCTGGAGGTTTGTTCATGGTTGAAAGGTATTCCTGGAGGTGCTTCCAAATTCCTTGCTGCAAGTTACTTACCCCCTCCCCCAACTTAGCTGATGTCCCCAGAAGCAGGCCAAAAGAAGAATGTTTAGTTCCAAATCCAGGGTGAAGTTTGATCCAGGTTTCATCTTCATCAAAGCTAGGACAATCATCTTCATCAGAATCAGGGGGTCTTCTTGAAAGTCCATCAGGTAAGGTGAAAGTTTTTCCAGGAGTGTGAACAAGGTCATAGGAGAATAACTGAATAAATCCAATCCATCTGTTCATAGGGGCATTGGGAAGTGAAGGGTTGTTGATCATTCCAATAAGGCACTGGGCATCCACTCTGAGTTGAAAATGTTGGCCCCACAGTTTGGTTTGAAGTTTCTTGAGGATCTTGGCAACACCACAGAGTTCTAATTTGGATTGTGAGTATTTTGATTCCGTGGGTGAAAAGACTACTGACTCATATAACACAGGCCTATCCAATCCATCAGAATCCTGTTGAGTAAGAACAGCACCTGCAGCAATAACACTGGAGTCCACTGAGAGTTTGATTAAGCCAGCATCAGGTCCATAGTCCAATTTCTTTAGGGTGATATCAGTTCCAACAATCCTTTTAAGGTCCTCAAAGGCATCCTGGCAATCTTCAGTCCAATCCCAAGAGGAGTCCTTCCTGGTGAGTCTTCTGAGTGGAGCAGTGAGGGTTGAGTAATTTTTAATGAACATTCTAACATATACACAGATACCTAGGAATCCTCTGACATCTGAAGGAGTGGTGGGAGTTGGCCAGGTTTCAATTTTGTTGAGCTTCTTGATGGATATCCTTCTGCCTTCCTTACAAACCACATGGCCTACCAGATCCAGAGCAGGTACACAGCAAGCAAATTTCTTCCCAGAGATGGTGAGTCCAGCTTCTTCAATCCTGAAAAGAATCCTTTCCAGAGTAATGGCATATTCATAGATAAATCTTCTGATCTGGGGGTTGTCCTTTAGAGTTTCTTCATTGTAGTCAGAGGTTGGTCCTTTTATACCTCCATCATCCACAAAGATTCCCATATGTTGAGGTAGTTCATCCTGGAGTATCCACATCATTTGGGCCTGGTAAACTGCAACTGAATTGGTGGCTCCTTGGGGTAATCTGGTAAGTTGAAATCTTCCAAGGGGTGTTTCAAAGGTGGTCAGAGGTCTGGATTCTGGAGCTAATTCTCTTTCATCATATCCTCCCATAATATCACCTAGTCCATAGCAAGCCCTTCCAGTGAATGATTCAATGAGTTCCTCTGTCTTTGGTGGTAGTCCAGCGTCCTTAATGGTGACTTTGTTGAGTTTCTGAAGGTCATGTACAATTCTGAGCTTACCATCCTGCTTCTTTACACAAAATATAGGGCTGGAATAACTGGAAAAGGATTGTTCATAGAGGCCAGTGCTGAGTCTTTCCCTTACCAATTCTATAACCTGGTCTTTGATGGGTGCAGGGATTGGAATTGGTTTCTGTTGCCAAGGTTCATGGGGAATGACTGGAATAATATAAGGCTTTCCATAGGTGTGTTTAAGAAGGCCTCTTTCTGTTTCCACAAAAGCCAAAGCACCTTGTCTAATCACAATTACCCATACCAGCAGGAGATATTCTTGAGGAGAGAGCCATCCAGGAGGTCCAAAGTTGATGAGGTCCAGCCTTTCTTGAGTAATCTTAGAGGTAGGAGTGAATGGTGGAGGAAAAGGGCTCAAAGGAGTGAGGTAAGGATCTCTGGAGAGTGGTGGCCTTGATAATGGGGGATTGAGAGATAATGGCATTGGTTGGTTTACTGGTTTTATTTTTTTTAGAGTTGATTTATATTTTGCTGAATGAGTGTCTACAGTTTGTTGCTTTTGGTTATTTTCCAGGGTTGCAGTTGTAAGGGAAGGGAACTGAAAACCTGGTCTCAATCTAAAAAATTTACCAGTCCAGAATTGGAAGGTATGCTGGTTTCCCACTTCTGATTACTGGGGAGTATGATTGGAACCAAAAAAGTCTGACCAGCTGAATCCATGATTGAAAGTGCTTCTCCTCTGGCTCCATTGTAGTTGATGTTAGCTGAGACATCCATCGAGAAAGGCTTTCCAATAATCATCTGAACTGGTCCTTTGGCTACCCAGAAATGAACTGTCCTGACTACTTTCCCAATGGTTACCTCCACATCTTCAGCAATTCCAGGTATATCAGTAAGGTGGCCTCCAATTCCTTTGAGCTTCATAGATTTAGCAGTGAGTACCAATCCAAGTTTATGTGCAAGAGTTTCAGGAATAATGTTGACCATAGAGCCAGTATCCAAGAGTGCTTGATGTTTCTCTCCTCCAATAGTGATGGTGATGTATCCAAGGGGGCAGGAGTAGTGAGTAGTGGGTTGCTCCTGTGCTGGTTCTTCTTCATCCTCCATGTCTGTGAAGTTTGCTGATTTGACACCATCCAATGGGACCCTTCTGTTGGTTATCTTCTTCCTGATACAGTCAGTAACTCCTGGTGATATAGCAAAGATTTCTCCAAAGGCCAACTCCATCTTTCCTGCAGTCAACATCCTACTAGCCACTTCCTCTTCAATTCCTGGGTACTCCTTGGCCAAAGTCTTTTCCAAATAGGTTTTCTTAACTGGTTTGTCCTTAGGTGCAGTGGTTGAATCCTTGTCCTTATCCTGGAATCTGACTTGAGGGGAGCCTTTTGAAGTAGGGGATTTGGAAGCACTAGGAGTGGGGGGCTGTGTCATGTGAAGTAAGTCCTCTGTATCCATGTCCATTAGGTCCTGTTTTTCCTTTCTGATCCTTTTGTCTGACTTGGCTGATTCCTCTTCATCCTGATCCTTAGAGTTGTTTCTGGTCCTCTTTCCAAGGTCTGCTTCATAACTATGGGTTTGATAATAGACTGGGTCCTCCTCTAGTTGGCCAAAAGAAGATGTGAGCTTAGTTTTAGAGTACTCTTCCACTGGGGTTCTGATTGGTCTGCTTGGAATCCATGGAATAACTGATTTGTCTGGAAGTTTGTAATCTCTTCCATCCTTGATAACAGCACCACTAGACATGTCCTGGGCAAGTTGAGAGCAGCTGTTGGTTCCATGGGTTTCCTGATGACAATAATAGCATTTGAATGGCCAGGTCCTAGCAGGTTTGTCCATGTGGGGATGTAGTCCTTTGCCAGCAGTAAGAAATGCAAGTTGTTTGGTAAGGAGTTCCACTTGTTTGTCCAGAGAAGTAGAAGCAGTAGGGGCAGCTCCCTGAGTAGCAGGTGTGGGTTTGGAGGTCCTAGGTGAGTTGTCCAAAGTGAATTTCTCTTCTGCCCTCCATTCAGTCCTTCTGTTGACCACTGATCTTGAGTAAACTTCCTGGTGAATGTAGGTAAGAAGAGTTTCAGTGTCTGGCAAGATATCACCTCCGTCCTTTGAGGCTAGCATTTGATTGTCCTTCATCAAGCTCCTAGTAACCCTTTGATCCAGATCCTTGTGAAGAGTTTCCAAAAGAAGGTGTCTGAATTCCTCCAGGCTGGTACTGTACCCCATTCTTACCAAGTAGTGAGTGATGGTTTCAAACTTGTTTCTGAATGTGTTGAAGGTTTCCAAGGTGCTGATTCCTCCATCCTGGGCAGATTTGTAGACTAGTTTCCTGAGATCCTCCCTGGTATATCTGACCAATTGCTGAGAAGTTCCAAACCTGGTGAGTAGCTGTTTCTTCAGTGTTTCCCAATCCAAGTTTTCATGGCCTGACATGTCTTCCACTTCATCCTTAAGGTCCAACCCTTTGATAAAAGCAATGATTTGTCCAGCCAGTTCCTTAGAGTTAGCACCATCATCTCTTCCAGCACTTTCATACCTTCTAATGAATTTCTCCACAGGCATGTTGGTTCCATCAAAGAAGAGCTCTTTGTCCATGGGTTTGATCTTTACTCCTCTGCTGACCGGATCCTGATACCTAGGCATAGCTGGTTCCTTATTTAAAAAGTGAGTGTTGGACCTGGTGGAGTGTGTTGAGTTGTCCCTTTGGCGCTGGAACCTGGGAAAGCGGGGTGGTGGTGCATCTAAATCTTCTGAATCTTCTGAAGGCTGATTGGTATCTCTATATCCTGTGTACTTAGGGATACTGGAAGTCTGAGGTCCAGGTGGAGGTCTGTAAGAACTGGAGTTGACTTGTGGAGTAGAAGAACCCTGGGGATCTGGAGCATTGGAAGAAGCCTGTGGACCTGGAGCATTGGAAGAAGCCTGTGGACCTGGACCAGTAGAAGAAGGTTGGTAACCTGGACCAGTGGGAGGAACCTGAGTCTGACCAGCATTGGAAGTGGTGGAGTCCTGAACTGCAGCATTACTGGAAGGATCCACTGGAGGGTAAAGACTGGGAGCAACATTGGTGTTGGGAGATCCTTGGGCAGACATGATTGAAGCAGATAAGTTGAATCTAAACCTGAAGGGTGTTGAAGGTTGATAGTGGAGATGCTGATAGTGTTACTGTTGGTTGAAGTTGATGCTAAAAGCAGGGAGTTGATTTATAAAGAAAGGAGTATGAGGAGTGTAGGTAAAAGTAGTATGTAGCTGATGGTAAGAGTGTTACTAGAGCTGAAGATATCTGAAGGTCCAGTGTTCAAGCCACTGTTGGGACACCACTTGTGGAACTACTCAAAGGGGAGAATAGAGCTTGGAAGGGAAATGGATAGCAACAATAGTACTAATGTAAGCTATGCAAGGGTGCTGATGAGGCTGCCTTCCTGACTAATGCTGAGGGGATGAGAGTAACACTAAGAAAAAGAAGAAAAGGTGTGGCTGATTTCTGCTTGATCTTAGGAGCTAGTACTATGAGCTTAACTACTGACTACTGAGGGTAAGAGAGTTGGAGGAGTGATGAGAGTGGGGAATGCAATGGCAAGGTTCAATAGCAATGGGTTCAGGAGCAACTGCACTGATATCAATGGGTAATTTCTAACTTATAATTTCTGTATATAGAATTCTGCATAATGTCAGCCTGTATGTAACTAACCGTGTCTGAGAGGGTTGTTACTATCAAGATGATGGTGTAAGATGCCAAGGATGGGCCAATGGGTTCGTGGTAAGACCTGTAAAAGGTTTCACTCTATCAGTAATCTTGACTGAGAGGCTTGCTCAATTAAGGCGCATCCAGATCAACACAGGGTGTTAATAGGCATCCAAGGAATAACTCAACTTGGGTTCGTGGTTTTACCTACAGAAAGGTAAGGGTAATCAAGAGTTGAGAGTATTCCTGAATTGAATGATGGTTGAGAATGAAGGCACTGTTTAACTATGTATGTGTTAAACCTTGCTATAATAATATTCTGAGGGATAAACAGTCCTGGGGGGCGTGTTTATATAGAGGGGAATGAGCAGGAGGGAACATGAGGCGCTTGGAGGCGCTTCAGGACCAGGGGGGAACTGGAAGCGCTCAAGGGAAGCAGATCCTCATGAGGATCAACATTGGAAATGATCAGGGCAGTGTAATGATCAGTACTGATCCTGGATCAGTAGCTGTGTACACTAGCTGATCATAACCAATCATTGATTCCATTCAGTGCTCTTTCAATTGGATTACATCATGTATTGTTTATGTATTTATATCATAACCAATATGTTATGTAAATAGGTACTGAGGCGTAACAGGGGATAAATGAGTGATACCTGTCTTGGTGTATTTCACGTGTACAGTAATGTTACAATGTATTGTAATCTTACTGTTGCACGTAACTTAACTCTCATAACAGCAGTACATTATGGTAACTGTATTTAACTATGGTTATCTGTAATGTAATGTATAACAGGAGTACATTCTTAAGCTTGTATCTAATGATATACATATGTAATAAAGGCGTAAAAAGGAATGTACTATATGTGATGTGAACAATTGCAGGTACTTGGTACGTGTAAGGTACTGTTACATGTACTCTGTGGCTGACACATAACGTACAAGTGAGGGGGGGAAAGACAGTTCTTATATGAAGGAAGGATGAGCACAGACAATGAAGAGTTCTGGCTATGGGAAGAAAGGTTGTACAAATAGGGAAAAGTGATGTGAACATAGTAACAACTTGTAATGATGAGCACTCCTGGAAAGGGTAAGCACAAATCCAAATGATGTAATGTATACACAAATCCAAATGATGTAATGTATACAATAGCCATAGTACATAATGAGAAATGTATGTAAAGGGTTTAGTATTTGAAAGTAATTATGTAAAAGGAATGTACTGTAATGATTCAAGTAAGTTACTAATGAATTGAGTATTGTAACTAATGAAGACTGTAGGTTGTCTGTAAGTCTTATATCCTCTATAACTACTGAACCATTGAAGATAAGGGGGTACTATGTAGGAGTGACTATATGTGAAATTTGGCGTAGAATCTGAATATGTAATAATAATGAGGTATTTGTGAAGGGTGAAGGGGAGATGGGCTATGTAATGATGAATATATGTAAAAAGAAGCAATAAAATACTACTTATGGTTTGGAATGGAGCACCACAACGTAGCAGTGGGCGCAAAAGTATGTGCAAAATCTGTTCCTTCCTTTTGGTTGAAGCCTTTCGCGACGTACCGCGCTTTGTATTTGATAGATCCGTCACTATTGATCTTCTTAGCAAATACCCAGCGGGCTCCAAGTTTGCGGTGCTTCGCAGGTAACTTGCGTATTTCCCACACATTCTTACGTCGGAGGTTCTCTAGCTCGGTATCAATCGCTTTCTTCCAGTGTTCAGAATCCTTGGATCTCATAGCTGCTCGAAAGGTTGTAGGTACATTGCCGGAATCATCAGTACAGCTTTCCTGAGCCGCATCCACTAAAGCTTCCTGTGAAGCCACCTTGAGCTCTTCTGTGAAATCATTCAGTTCTAGACGTTTGGACTCAGTCGATTGAACACGATCGCACGCTGGAGGATGTTCTTCAGTCAAATCTTGCGCTTTTGCAGGCGGAAGCGTGTTGCGTCCAAAATCAGCCCATTCGGAGGAAACTAGCTTCTTTGACGCCGGCAACCAAAAATTCCAACCTTTGGATTCCGGGAGGTGTCCAACGACTAGTCCTTCCACTGCGCGGTCCTCAAGTTTCTTTCGCTTCTCAGGGGCAACTAGTACGTATGCTCGTGCGCCAAAAACTCTAGTCCTGTCTAACTGTGGCTTCTCACCAAAGAAACATTCGTACGGCGTCTTGTCCTTGGTGATGCGGTTTGGGATCCTGTTGATGGTCCACGCTGCCCATAGGAAGGCGTAACCCCAAAATTCGCGCCCCAACTCGCTGTCGTAGAGTACGCTCCGGCCCATATCAGAAACAGTTCTGTTGTAGTGTTCTGCTGCGCCGTTCTGAAAATGATGGTATGGCAGAGAACGTTCAGCCATGATACCCTTGTCAGTAAGAAACTTCCCTAGGACCTTAGAATCAAATTCACCGCCGTTGTCTGATCTCAGAATTTTCAACCTGATGTTGGTTTGTGTCTCCCAACGGAGGATGGTATCCATCAGGACCCCAGCTGCCTCTGCCTTCGTCTTCAGTACCTTAACTTCACTGTAAGAGGTGAATACGTCTTGAATGGTAAGCGCATATTTCCCGCCGGTTAGTGTAGCTGTATCAAACGGACCCATCAGGTCGACACAGACCACCGACAATCTATCCAACACTCACTCAGACGGACCTAGTGCAGAAGTCCTAGTTGCCTTGCAAATCGAACAGACAGGGCATTTTATCGACCCACCGGGCATTGTTGTAGGTAACCCATAGCCTAGCTGTAATTTCACTAGTCTTCTTATTTTTCTCAGACTTGCATGGCCAAAAAGACAATGCCAGAACAGCAAAGTCTTTTCATCAGCTGTGAGATCTTCCGCATTCCAGGTAAACTGGCTGTGTTCAACAATTGCGGGCGACTTGAAAACAGAATTGGCTTTGATTTCATGAGGAAGATAAGGAAAACAATTGGCAGTAATACAGGATGTGGGTGCGATAAGTGCTCGCTTTGGTTGATGAAGAGGCCACGTGTTTTTTACTGGGTCAAATTTGCTGTGAAGAAGCAGCTGTCCGTCGCTAGAAATCAAATCAATAGTGTCAAAATTCCCGTTGACTCTGAAAAGCGCGCCTGCTTGTTTGAAAGCTGCGATCGATAGAAGAGTCGATCTAGCCCGCTCACAGTAATAGACTTTCTTCACAGCGACCGTCACCCCGTTCATTGCGCAGAATCTCAAAGTACCCGTGCCTGTGATGAAATCGCATGCGGTGTCAGTTGCCACTTTGACGGCAATAGGCTGCTCTAGAGTTTTGAAGTCAAATAGGGCGTACCTATCCCCAGTCACATTATCGGAGGCACCCGAGTCCCATATGACCTCCTGACCATCGCGGTTGACGGTCATTTTGCAAAGGTTGAAGCAATGACCGGTGGGTTCAGCGGACAGATTCTCATTTTCAAGGACGTATTCAACTTCGTCCTCCTCTTCCGCGAACAGGTCGGCATTGATTTGTCGCGTGTTGACTTGTTTGGTGGTGTGGGTGGGATTGGCGGTCTTGGGCTGAGACAGGTGGGGGGGTCGGTATGGCGCTGGTGATGCCCCGGTCGGTCGGTGATCTGGTTGGATCGGTTTGATGTAGGGCAACCGGTCGAAATTGTAGGTTGCAGAGCATGGGGGGAAACTCGGGTTTGCCGGCGCTTGTTGCAACGGCTGACGAGCATCAGAGTTGTTCTTCCTGCTCGTTGGACAACTTGACGACATGTGACCGAGCTTCTTGCAGATGTAGCAGCGAGGGGTCTTGTTGATTGCCATCGCAGAGATGTCGCCTGCGTCTTGACTTTCGGAACTAGCTCCTGAGACGGGTCCTGAAACGTCTCCTGAAACGCCAGTCTCGGCCCGGCTAGCTAGATTCAAATTCAAAACGGAAGTCGAGTTTCGTCCCATTTCTTCAGCGAGTCGATGTTCAGTGCGCGCTGCATCCTAATAACGCAAAATGTCAATGGGGCCTGGCGCCATGGAGTCGTGGGTCTCCATGAACAGGTCAACCTTCTGGTCAACAGTCAACCGGAGATGGTCGCAAAGGTTGCCTTGAAGTACAAAACTCCTGATTGCGTCCCACGTGAGATCGACGCCCTGCTCGACGAACGTACGAGCGCATTGGTCGAATTCTGCGAGTACTTCTGCGGCGCTGTTGTAATCAGAGAGAGAGATGCTCTTCAATTTCTCCCACGCCTGCAATTTTCTGGCGCGGTTGATGATTCGAAATTTTGAGATCAGATGGGCGAAAACGTCGGCTGAGTTATCAAAATCCAGTAAGTCAAAGGATAGTTCACTGTGTACCAAGGACTGGATGATACCGAGCGCTATTTTCTCATGGTAGGGAATCACGGCTTTGTCTTCTCCCGGGGTGAAGAAATCAGCATTGCGGAAGCGTTTGGCCGCCGTAGTCCGAAGGGCTTGTTCCCATTGCCTGATGTTGGACCCATTGGGCTTGAGTAAATCTTCTGCAGCGAAATCTTTGACCGCCGCGGATATGATGGAGGAGATTTTCGAGTCTTCGTCAAGACTCCAGCGTGCCTGCATTCGGGCCTCCTCGGCGTCCTTGCGAGCGCGGTCATCTTGTCGTCTAGCCTCTTCAGATTGGCGTTGGAGATGGAGCTCGTTGACTAGGTTGGCAAGGTCGAGCTGGACACCGGTTTGATGTTCGCTCGCTCTGTTTTCTGGCGCTGGGGACTGACTGCCGGCGAAAGTTGTCTGGTGGGGAGCTGGTTCCGTACGACGCCAATTAGCTGCTGACGAGCCGATGGTTCGGCCAGTGATACGGGGTTGGAAAGTGGTCTCCTCTGGTGGTTCTTCAGACAGATCGCGGCCTTTGCCCTTGTCGAGACCGAAAAAAGAAGAAGGGCCATCGTGACTGGGTCCTGCGGCCGCGGGAGCTTGGTTCAATCTTTTCCTGAAGTAATCAGTGGTCGATATTTGAGGTCCCAGAAAAGACTTCATTGTCGGAGTCGTCCTGTCAAGTGTTTGAAGACCAGGGATGGGCCGATTTGTAGGTCAAGGTACAAAGCGACCGGAGGGGGTTTTGGTGTCGGACATGGGGTTATGTATGATGGGAGAGAGTTGGAGGAGAGAAAAAAGAAGGGGAAGAAAAAAAAGTTGAGAATTGGGGATAATAGAGTGAGGGAGATCAGGGTGAGAGTTTGGTTGGATCAATCGTCAGAGTTGCGGATTTGAAAGATAAACAGGCCCCAACCGACTCTTCAGTCTCTTATTTTTAAGCTTTAAGTTTTGCCAAACTTCACCTTGTTCGTGCGGTTATGGTTGATCAGACCAACATAAACACTTGCAGGGTGTTTGCCCGACGATACAAGGTTCGGATCTGCTAGCTCTGACTAAACGCAAAAACTCTTGAGCGGTAGTTACGGCACCTGTCTATAGTTGAATGGGATGTTTAGGGTGTTTGAGTTGATGGGGAGTGACAATCGGAGGTAGATAATCCGGATATTCAGAGGAGATGAGAGAAGGGAAGAAAAAAAATATTCTCACCGGCTGACTACAGATGCTCGTCAGGGTTTGACTACTAGACTCGTCCGAATGTCGGACTACAATTGTGGTTACTCGTCCTTTGCCGGCTACTAGTGATGATGGAGAAAGAAAAAAAACGAGCTACTCTAGCAAGATAGGCTCATAACCTGTTAGAGTGGTAGCTTGCAGGATATGTGATTTTATTACTATGTAGTAAAATCATAACTAATACTATCTACAAAATAGTCTGTGACAGTTGTCTCTGTCAAGTACTACCTACATGTCACAACACAGGTCACCCAAGGCTGATGGGTCCAAGTGGGGCGGTTTGTCAAAGTTAACCATGCGCTGGAGCGTTTGGGCGCGGATGCTGTAGCCTAGAAAGTCCTCCGAGTCAAGCATCTTCAGCTTGACGATCTGCTCGTATAGTTCCTCCCGCCATTCTGGAGTGATTGCCACCTCGAAAAGGCGGTCTTTGAACTCCTGCCACAAATTCCCAACGTACGAGTCGACCTCGTTGGCGTAGACTGACAGGAGGTTGGTTTTGTCGATGAAGCTCCCGACTATTCGAATCTTGTTGATGTCAGACTCAATTGCCTTTGTGGCGAAGAAAACTTGTACCCCATGGATCCATTTCAGGAAGGGCTCGACGGCTTGGGCCGGACCAACATATCGAGGTCCATCAGAAGTCCTGATACGCGGAAGTTCTGTCTCAGCGGATCGGACCATTGGGGCCAGCGGAGCGGGGGTTTGTCAAACCAATTCAATGAGTGCAAGAGTGGCTTCCTCCATTCTTGCCATACGTTTTGCGTTGGCTTCCCGCTCTTCCCGGGCTGCATGCCAATCCTTGCGGGCCTGCTCGACCGTTGCCAACTGCGCGTCAACCAGCATCTTCATGTAGTCTGGCGGGGGGTTTCCCCCTTGGTCCCGCTGCGGCTGGTCCATGAGTGAGGGATTACTGGGCTGTGGTTTTTCGTGTGGCAAGCAAGAAGGGAGCGGGGGTGCGCGTGGGGCGGGTGGTGCAGATAACGGAGGGAGTGGGTTAGTGTTGGCGCTGTATGAAGTTGACTCGTCCGCTGGTTGTTCAACGGTCGGCGGGATGAATGGTCTGACAGTGTCGTTGGGCAACGATGAGCTAGTGGGGTCGGAGTCGCTTAATTCGAGGGCCGCGTCACTCGACAATACCAGCTGTTTCAGAAGGCGCTTCTTTGCGTTGGCTGCCCGGATGATGGCGTCGGGATCGGAAATGGGGGTGATATCTTCAGGAGCCATGTTTCTTCTCGTGGACATGGACTGAATGATAGATTGAGTGGCCGCCGATGGTCCAAGTAGTTTGAAGCTCAAAGGAAGACTGCGGAGGACCGAGCAGCTTGACTGGATAGATGTTTGGACGGACGGAGGGAAGAGTATGGACGGACGGACGGACGGATGTTGGGCGGACGGACGGACGGATGTTGGGCGGACGGACGGAATGGACAGAGGTTCGGATGAATGGGCAGACAGACGGTTTGAGGGGAGCGCAGATTGAGGTGAATGACCCAAATCAAGAGGAAAAAAAAAAAAAAAAAGGACAGTGCGGGGTGTACCGGAAATGCCTAGAGGTTGGTAAGACTAGAAAAAAAAAGTGTAAGGGTCAGAAGACCCTTCACTGGTCGGAGGCTTGGGCGCGGAGGGGACAGGGCCAAAAGCCTGAGGAACTTCTAGTTCCAACGTCCTCAGGGGGTCTGTATTGCAGCTAGCACGGCAGAGAGAGTGTCGAAGGGTCCGGGGTCTCTGTGTTAGTCTATGTACAGCTGGTCTTGAGGAAGATCGGAAGAGATCAAGAAGGGAAATGAAGGAACTCACCTAGCACAGCAGAGAGAGTGTCGAAGGGTCTGGGGTCTCTGCCAAGCTAGGAAGGAGGGGGAGCAGTCAAGACTATAACTTTGCTCATGATCTTATGTGATAGGTGGTGTGACACCTGGTGAACCCCGCAAGGCGTGCGGGGCTTCACAGGACCTGTCAGGTCTTGGCTACCGGGACCTGTCAGGCCCCTTCTATTGTAGCCTGGTTATGTACATGACCGGAGGAGACCTAGAGTCCTGGCCTCTCCCAGGAGGAGATCTTGAGTCTTGTCCTCCCCCAGGAGGAGAGCGGGAGTTACGGCGTCTCACAGTCACTCGCGAGTCACGGCGTCTGACAGGCGACGGCGAGTCATGGCGTCTTCCAGGCAAGCCCCGCCGTGACCAGATGAAGAAGACAAAGAATCCCTTCCGCGGCGCTGTCCATTCCCACCGCCCCACCGGTCTTGAGAATTGCTTGAGCGGCCAGACCTGCTCAAATCTGAGTCCAAGTCACTCGAGTCAGTCGACGAGATCTATGAGATGTGCGAGCTTGAATTGTCATCGTCTGAAGAGTCCGCGGCGTCCAACTCGTGTAGCTTAGCCATTATCAATCTGTAAACAGTCAATAAGACGCCATAAAAGTCAGTATGTTACAAGCGTGGGTTGAGATCTTTGATATCTGAGCTCACTGTGGTGCTTGTTTGACATGTTCACGCATTTATTCCGTCCACACTCCAAGTCCAATGCTGGTGACTAAGGAACAACTCGGAACCAATCAGCATGGGTCAAAAAAAAGAAGGGAGATGAAAGGAGCAGACTAAAATTAGTTGATTGAAAATCTGGTGTTCTTAGGATTATCAGTTGGCAATAAGCCCCCGAACCAGACGTGCATCAAGGGATTGTTGAACAAGAGAGCAGAGTTGAATCTAAAGGCTGAACCAATCCAACAGGCTAATATAAACAAATGTACAGCAGTGGCCAGTGCCGGATGGCCGAGCAATGAGGGGGTGATGTAACTTACTGCTCTATACTGTTCAGAGTGGCGCAGGGGATGGAGTAACCAGTAGCAACAGATATGTTTTGTTGTTTATTGCCAGTGTCTAAGCAATGGGTAGCATGGCGCAGGGATTAAATGGCGGGATCGCTTGATCAGATGTGAGGCAGGGACGTGGCGGTGGCGTTGTTGACCAGGCTGTAGCATTGAGGGTGGGTTTGGGCAAGAGTGGGAGAGAGGAGGCAACAGCTGGACGGTTGAGTCCAATGGGTATATAAACAAGGGGGTTGTGAGTGCTATACCCCCAGGGCGTCCTCTGCCACTGTACTTCCAGCGTGCGGTTTGTCCTCACCCCCTCCGCTGTTGCACTTGCTCAGTTTGAGGGGCTGAACTTTTTGGCCCCCTTTGCATATTGCCTTCAATGCGGCGCGCTGGGGGTCATCCTCTCACTGTTTTTTAACCCTGCTAGACAGGGATGTACAGTGTGCCACGGTGCATCAGCTTGCTGGTTGCAGGTTATAGTTGTATTTTTTTTTGTTGTAAATTTTTTTTTGTTGACTAGAGGCCAAGGCGGCTTCGCCGCTGCAAACCCTAGGCTCAGTTGCAACACTCAATTGTAAAACTGACACAACACAACAAAATATTGGACCAATTATTTGTACTAGGGTTCATGGGTGGCTCCGCCACCCTGTGACTAATGGTGTAATAAAAGAAAAAAACTGGGGGCACCAAAAGTAAGCCAAGGTGTGCTTCTGGGGAGGGGGAGGGGGCTTTTCTGGTGCATTCTCAGGAATTTCATACATCTTAGTTGCTACCCTCCCTTACCCAGGAAAAAATTCATCCACTTGAAGTCCTTACAAATGAGGCCAAGAAAGCCCATTCATACCATTTTTGTGCCTACCATTATGGGTTTTGCCAAAAAAACCATACATTTTCATTACCCCCATTTACAGGGGGTTTCCTGGCTGTAAACAGCCAAATTGTTAGGACACATCACTCGTGAAAAAGCTTCATATATGTTGCTTCATCCTTTTCCTCCTCAAACAATCATTTAACCCCTCCTCCAAGCAACCCTTTTGTTATTCATCTATTTTTAAGTGCAAGAGAAAGTGTTGGTTTGAACTTCATTCAGACCCTGCCGCTTTAACCATGTCAAGCTGACACCTATTGTTTGTCCTCACATGTTACTATAAAACGTGATTGAATACAATGGATTGTTATAGGAAATATCTTTGTTCCACTTGAAGGAGTGCACTTTGCAGAGATGAATTTATCCTTGCCCCTAGAGTACTGTTATGACGCTGTCACATGACAAAGCATTAATTAACCGTGAAGAGAATTTTACAAACCATATTTTGCGGCACATATGTGCCGCAAATACGGAGGGGCGCAAACATCCACTAGGGCTGGGGTGTAATATAATTTTACAAACCATCATCCTAAATTGGAGGTATGTAAATAAAACTACTGTAAATAAAGGTTTGTAAAATTTCATCAGATGCGCTTATACCAGATATTCACAGGCTATACCTTGCATGTCTTGCAAGGCAAGGTTGTGTAACTACATAATCATATTTAAAAGTATAACTTTACAACCCATAGTCTTGCAAGCGTTGATGTATTGTAAAAATATGTATGTAAATATACATTTGGCTGCTGTGGGATATAAATTTACAATACAACAGCCCGGCATTTGCAATTGATCAAGCAAAATGTTCAACGCACATCAAGATTCAACTAACATCAAGATTCAACCAACAGACATCAAGATTCTACTAACAGACAACAATGATATCAAACAAATGACATCAGCCCGACAACACCATGCAACCAACCTCCCCAATACCCCCACTACAAACACAAACGGCCCCTCCAGGATCCCGCCGCCGCAATGACAGCTACTCACCCGGCTCCCCCATCTCCCACGACAAACCCAACTAGTGCATGACACCAACTACAATGAATCGAACAAGCCCTTGGTTGTTCAATCCGCCATCTAGCCCAACAAGCCCAATGACTTCACTCCCTCCCTCCAGTCCCATTCCCTCACCCTCTCCCAGAGAATCCGATCCCATCCGCGCTTTTCACAGTCTCTCATCCCCCCACTCAGCTCAAATTCTTCCGATTCTGATGCTACTAAGATGCCTCATTTTCACGTCAAGCATTCCTCTCAAGACACGAAGAAATCCCAAACCAAAGTCCTGAAGAGCCCAAACCGCCCCCAGAAAAGCCCCAAAACTGTCGAAGGTCTTGTCCAAAATCGCCATTGTGGCTAATCACACAAATCTTTCTCACTACATCATTGACCGATCGAAGCTAGAGTTCAACAAAGATCATCCAGCACCTCTTCATCTGCATTTTCACATCAAATTCACCGGCAGCACTGGCGACGCTCACCGACTCAAATTCATGGCAACAACCAATTGGCCATTCAAGTTGACTGTTGGAGGGCATATCTACACGCTAATATGTAAGAGTCAAAGCTCTTCACTGGGCTAGGCGCTGGCACTCAGAGGAGACAAGAGTCTCAAGGGGTTCTGATGCCAACGTTGGGGTCTTCATTGCATCTAGCTCAGGGAGACAAGTCAGTTGGGGCCGGGTGTCTGCTGTGTACAACTGAGGAGAGGAAAAGAAGAAAGATAGAGAAAAGGAACATACCTAGCTCAGGGAGACAAGTCAGTTGGGGCTGGGTGTCTGCTGAGCTAGGAGAGGGAGAAAGGACAAGCTATGTAGACCAAATTGAGTCTTGTGAAAGGTGTTGTGAAACCCGCGAGGCGGGGGTTTTACAGTCTCCCCTCCTATAAAAGAAAAGAAGTATAACTAGTAGACTGAGTAAGTTGATAGGTACTTGAAGTTGCCAATGGTCTACTGGAAGGAGTTTGTGGAGAAGCAGGTTAAAGAAGTCAATGTTGAGAATTTTTGGAGTGTAACAAGGAGAGAAGGGAGGAGGAAATAGAGTGAGAGGTTATGAGGGATGGAAATGGCAGGATCGTGGTAGGAGGATGGAAGAAATGGAAGGGTGGGAGAAAATCTTGATGTGTCGGCATGGTTCTCAATAGGGGAAACTTTTGTGG
Source organism: Puccinia triticina (assembly GCF_026914185.1). Taxonomy (NCBI): domain Eukaryota; kingdom Fungi; phylum Basidiomycota; class Pucciniomycetes; order Pucciniales; family Pucciniaceae; genus Puccinia; species Puccinia triticina. The sequence continues at coordinate 467,481 of NC_070568.1, read as the reverse complement.
AATGAAGCAGTGTTGGGGGAAGTCAAAGTTTCTTCTTCTTCTTCTTCTTATTTTTCTTTGAGGAGTTTGAAGTGCTGGTAGATGGGGCAGCTGGTAAATCAGCAACACTAGAGGGGGACGGGTTCATCACAGCTTCTGCGTTGCGCAATTCATCTGCTTCGTATTCTGCAAGGAGTTTGAGGTATTTATTGATGTTGTTGTAGTAATGCTGGGTCGAGGGGGAGAAGTCTGGGGCAAGTTGGGAGTCAAGCGGAATGTCTTCGTCCTTGAGGACTGTGATGGATCCTATTGCAACTGTCTCATAACATTCAGGTTGGGCGGGTGGCAGCGCAGTGAGGTGGGTAAGGCAGTTGGGATGGGCAGGGCACCGTAAGCTGTAAAGTCTTTCTTGCTTGTCGTTAAACGCGTCAAGAGCTTCATTGTGGGCCTTGCGGTATTCTTCATCAACAGAGCAGGAGTCTGCTGGGGCCGTGATGGTTGGGATAGCCGGGGTGGATGGAGAGGAGAGGGTGCTGAAGGCAGAGGGTGCGACCGAGTGTGTGCCGGAGGTTGCAGGAGCTGACGGAGAATGGTGCAAGTTGTGCGGGGAGCAGGAGGGCGAGTGAGGTGGAGAGGCCGGCGCGGGGCGGAAGGACATAGTTAGGCTGGACGGGCAGGGTGGTTGGGCTTGTGCATGCCTGGGGGTAAATCCAGAAGCTGGGGGGATCTCTGGCGGTGAAGAACCAGGGACTTCATTGAGGGGTTCGCGGGGCGCGGGGAGGCTGGGCTGGCCTTTCTCGATGGGGGCTGGGTTGGCAAGGGGATGGAGGGGAGGCGAGGGCGCGCGCGAGCTGATCGAGGCTCCTGCGCTCGCGAGGGGTCGAGAGGGCTGGCCGGTCGGCGGAGAGGCTGGCGGAGTGGGAGGTGTTGGTGCTTGTAAGGGAAGAGGTGGGGGTTGTGTGAGGGAAGAGGCGGGGGCTGGCTGCTGAGCTCGTCGGTGGTCCGGTGGGAGCTCGGGCTGCTCGAGGGTTGGGCCAGGGAGGAGAGGGTGCGGTATCGGAGCGGGGCAATCGGCCGGATCGGTCGGCGGGGTGGTCTTGGTGGGCTCTACGCTGCGATTGGCTCCGGCGGGGTGCTTCCGGTCTGGTTGGGCAGCTGGCGCTTGGGATGTCGCGCGAGTGCCAGGGGGTGGTTTGAATGTGCAGGCGAGAATGGGCTTAGAGCTTCTGGCTGGAGGAGGAGTTGGGCTGCGGCGAGTGTGGTGTAGCGGTGGAGGTGAGGCTGGGCTGGACGTGGGGTCCAAAGGGCTCGAGGAGCGGGCGGAGTTCGGCGGCGGCAAGGTGGCTGAGCTGGGTGGAAAGGCGGAGGTCGATGGGGAGGATGGCGAGGGCGTTGTGGTAGTCGAGTTGGGCAAGCCCGAGCCTGGGAAGATTGGTGCCGAGCGGCTTGTCCACGCTGCAGCGGCGTTTGACGGCCTGGGGGGAGGCGAAGAGGACGGGCTGGTCCGGCGGGGCTGGCCGTTCGCGAGGGGGGGTGGCGAGGGCCAGGACGCTGAGGAGGCCGGCGTGGAGGGTGCTGGCTGGGCCTCCGAGTGTGGGTGGATAAGCGTCAGGGTGGTGGCCCGTGGTCGAGGAGGAAGGGTCGGTTGAGGCTGCCACAATTCTGCCTGAGGGGAGCTTGAGGCGAGAGTTGTCACGGGGAGACTGGTGTTATCGCTGGCAAAGGTGGTGGGGCATGCTGCAGGGGAAGGTGACTTCTCTCCCGGACATCTTAGTCGTCCACATTGCCAGCCGGCTATCAAGGACCGCGCTGTCTCCTCGGATACAATAGGCTCAAGCCCTTGACCAGTCGAGTATCGGAACCTATCAACGTTAGGTGAGGCTGCTGGAGCAAACGGAACTTGGATGGGGTCTGCCTTCAACAAAAGGAACTGTACCACGGCCTCCAGGTGTCAGATCCTCTCTTTGTGCCTGCGAGTTGCCTGGGTCGCGAGCATCGTACCGGCACGTGGATTGCTTGGCGGTCGTTCTGGCCGGATGTTCGAGCAAACAAAAGGACAAGGGGCCGATGAGTGATCAGTTGTCAATCCCTCAGTCGTTCCGTCAAAGAAAAAGGAGGTGTTGGGGCAAAGGGTGGGAGGTTCGTATTCTAAGTTTGGAAGGTCGTGAGTTCAGGAAAAGGAGGTGAGGGCAGTTTGTGAGTTTGTGTAGTTTGTGTAGTCCACACAACGGAGTAGTCAAGATCCCGTCGTCAGTCAAGCGGGTCTGTTGCAATCAAGTTCGGAGTGAGTTGAGAAAAAAAAATCCTTTGTTGGGATCAGAAAAAAAAAAGTGTAAGAGTCGAAGCTCTTCACTGGGCTAGGCGCTGGCACTCAGAGGAGACAAGAGTCTCAAGGGGTTCTGATGCCAATTTTGGGGTCTTTATTGCATCTAGCTCAGGGAGACAAGTCAGTTGGGGCCGGGTGTCTGCTGTGTACAACTGAGGAGAGGAAAAGAAGAAAGATAGAGAAAAGGAACATACCTAGCTCAGGGAGACAAGTCAGTTGGGGCCGGGTGTCTGCTGAGCTAGGAGAGGGAGAAAGGACAAGCTATGTAGACCAAATTGAGTCTTGTGAAAGGTGTTGTGAAACCCGCGAGGCGGGGGTTTTACATAATATCTTGAGGCTACTGGAAAGATAACCATTATTGGTGTAAGGTATTGCAAAGTGCGAATATCTCCGCCAATAAGGGCAGTTTGACTGCTGTTTGGCTTCATAACAACGCCGCAAATGACAGTTTTGCGCAACAAATCAACCGGGTCCCAAGTTCGATTGCCAGAGCAGATCCATTCACCAGTTGGGTCTTCTATTCTCGCGTGTGGACCCCTTCGGAGGAAGAGTACGTTGAGAAGGCCATTGATAGGATCAAGCAAGATAATCCTGATGCTAGTGGCGACATCCCCTTCAGAGACTTGAAGTCAATTTTGAACGTCTCTCACAACTCAACTTCAATCGCTCATCAGGAGCCTCCGCAAGCAAAAAGTAAGGAAACAAGCAAAAAAATAGGAAAATCCTCATCGGTAACAACAAGAAACAGAAAGGCACAAATCAAAGAAGACTCTGAATCGGAAAGCGGTGAATCAGGAATTGCAGAAATCAACAAGGAAGCCGATGATATCCTTGAAGAGGATGAATCATTCCTTGTAGATCACTCAGCCAATCTAGACTTCTTGTTCCTGGAGGATGACCCCTCCAAAGCTCGGAAGCCAGAACCCTCTAAAGCGCGCAATCCAGACAAATCTTTCCTTCCGGATGATTCTATCCTCACAAATCAAACCGTGGATCAATCAGAAGGTCGCACCCAGCCACAAGCGGCTGCATCCCTTCCCAAAGGCGCGGAAGAAAAGCAAGATTTGTGTCAAATGGCTCCGTCAAAGGCGCCTCTTCGTTTGAAGTTGAAGTTCACGGCTCCGAAAGAACCAAAACCAAGCCCGCAAGTATCCAGGCGCTCTAGCAGGATCAGGAAAGTTGTGTAGGGTGTAGTTTTCATTTTTTTCCGGCCTTTTACACTTGTTTCCGTGTTTTTTCCACTTGTTTCCGTGTTTTTTCCGCTCTTTTTTCCAGTTCTTATGTCCCTGTGACTGCAAAATAAATACACGTATTTTTATCTTTTTTTTTGTGAATTTATACTTATGTGACTCCTCCAGAAATCAATGCCAGAGGTTTGCTTTGAGGGTTGCAAATTATGGTTTGCAAAATTCTATTTTTGAGGTCTGATTCACAGTTTTGCAATACATTATTTGCAGCTCATAAAGGTTTGTGGGTGAATGAGGTGCAAAATTGTAAGATTTGCGCCTGAAATGCCATTTGACATAACTTTTATTTTACAAACCATAAGGTGCATGAAGGATGGATTGCAAAATTAGATATTGGACATCTAGGGTTGGATTTTGAAAAAGTAGTCTTGCAAACCTTCCAATTTGCAAGCTAATTTTTGGGGGTATGTGTTGTAAATTTACATATTAGGGCAACTTTATTTAATTTTACATTTCTTCTGAATTACAAACCATATGTACTGTAAAATTATAGCAACCCATTAATTAAGGCAAAGAAGTTCCATGATATGGTTGTGGTTACCCTTCTGCTTGAAACCTAGTGGTATATGACTGAAGGAAAACATTAAAGCAACACCAGCCTTAGTTGAGGGCTGTTTTCTACTAACAACTCTTCACAAATAATTATGACCACATTGTAGAACAAGATTCAACAAGATTTTTAATGGAGCTTTTATTGGAGAGGTCAGCCCATTTGCTCAAGGCAAGCGCTGGAAGTTCCATAAGTTGGGAGACATGCTAAGAGATGATATTAGCGGATACAGGATTTGTGGGAACATTTGATCAAATCTAGGGGAAAGGTAGACCTATTACTGCTTAGGGTAATTGTCACACATGGCAAGGGGAAAGGATCATAAAGTGAGGCTAAGCGTTGCCAAAATAAGAATTCCTTGTAGAGGGGAAAAAAAACTCAAGATTCAATGTCAGCAGATCTAACCAGGTCAAAAAGTACGCAGACAACTCCTATTGGCCATCTCTTCTTTTCTTTTGAGAATCTCTGGCAGGAGCTTTAGCTCTTTTTCGAGATGTTGTACTGTAGGAGAATCCCCAGTCACTTGGACTACTTCCGGTGGAGAGCCACTTGGGCCGACCGCGCCAACAGATGCAACTTCATGCGCGGTCAGGGCAATCACAGCATTAATTTTTTCAAATTGTAATGTCCCAACCTGTTGCTCAGCTTCAGCTGCCAAAGAAGGGATGGATGAAGAAGCCCGTGCACTGCCAGTCCACCGGACGCTTTACACAACATTCAAAAGACATAAGCACAATGTGAATTGGGAGGAGTAGATGCAAAAATTCAATGAACTCCTTCCAGGTCTCGCAGGACTGCTGTTCCTACTTGGGGGTGGTGGAAGGATGGCACCGCGGTTGCCGCTTGGTGGATTAATCCAAGTGAGGGCGAGGACCTTGCAGGGAAAAACATGGAAAATTCAATTGAGCCCAAAAATAAGCGTTATTGATTATTTGAGTAGACAAGATACAACATGGGCGAGAGCGCCGGTTAGAGTAATAAGGTATATATGTAGGCAGCCGAGAGCGGCTGCTGAGTAGAGAAGCTAGTTGGATAAGACCAATATGGGAGAGAAAAGAAGAGTAATAGCCAAGAGCAGCTGGGAATGAGATGAGAGCAGAGATAAAAGAAGAGTAATAGCCAAGAGCGGCTAGGAATAAGATGAGAGCCCGAGAGCAGGCAGAGGAGATGCCATTGGGTGGCCTAAAATAAGGTACCGGAAAAGGGAAGACCGGTGAGTCTTCACAATGAATTAAGGTGTGGGGAAAAAGTATAAAAGCACACGGCCTGTACATGATTGCAGGTCATCGCTTGGCTCTTGCTTGGCGCCAATTGCTTAAAGAGCCAAGCAATCCAGGTCATTTTGTACCTGTAGTTTGTTGGAAAGTCAGAGGGGGAGGAATGCTGCCAAAGAAAATTGGTTGGCGCGTGTCGGTCCGCTTAATGTTAAACTGCTAATTGTGTTGATTTGCCAACACACAAGAACTTGAAATGGGTGTATTTTATCCAATAAAAAAGACAACATCCCTGAATTTTATTTCCTAGTCCTACACACAAATATATGGAATATTTTATTGTATCACCACTGGGCCTCTACACTACACTACATATGCTAAAGGGGAATCTAGTGATAGCATTGCCACATGTGAGTCTGTAGTGTTAGAGCTTCTAAGCTGCTTTTTGGTACTCTCAAGCACCTTTAGTGATGAAAAACCACTGAATAACTCTACAGCGCAGCGTAGTGGGAGCTATTGCTATTTTGTGTGTGCATGTAGTGCTAGCACACATCAAGAAGAAATTTGCTACACTAAAAGTTCAGATCAGAATTTTTCTACTTCAGGACACACTAATGTCATTGGTGTAGCTGGCCCAATCTTGGTTTTATTAAGACAGTTCAAATCTAGTGATGGTGACTGCTGCTGGTTTATGTACTGGAGTGCTGTCTGTTGGTTTTGGAAATTCATTAATTTCTCAGCCAAATTAGCTTGGTCAGCAACAAAGCTTCAGGTGCTGAGGTCATAAAGTGAATAAGTAGGTTTTTGGCTGCTACATTCACAGCAGAAATTTTGCAGCCGTAGTTTTTGTCTTACATCTTGGAACATTTTCAAGCTTGCACATGCACAACTGAACCTTGCAGAAAATTGGGAGTCCAAAGTGTTGAGTATTATACTCAGGTTTTGTTTTTCTTCTTTCTGCTTCTCAAATGTCACTTCCTTTCTCACATTTCACTCTCATGTTACATGTTGTATGTAGGCTACCTGAGGCAGCAGGCGTGGAAGGACTCCTCTCTCATCCTTCCACGATCGTTGAACACCGCCCCACATTGTGCCTGCTGTTCTCAGTCTCACCGCCCGCTCTTGCTCATCACAAAGATTTATAACAAGCACACAAAAATCCATCAAGTGGAAATAGATCAACTGTTAGTTTTTAGGAACTTAAAAGATTACATGTGTTTGCAAGAGTCATGCTGGCAACCACATGATCTCACTTCAAGAATTTGGGCCAATAAACTATGGAGCTTAGGTCTTAAATCAGGAAAAAAAGTTTGGGTACCTGTGCAACAGGGCGCCAGTTGAAGTTTGGATGAAAACCTGCAGGGAGAATAACACCAGCAGGTCCACACAGCATGCAAACACTACAGAAATTGATGTTGACTGCACCATGCAGCTTCTTGATGACCATAGTGACTTTCATTAACTACAAGTAACCACATTTGACACCTAACCACTCTCTCAATGGCCAGACAGCACATCAAGGGGGAGCAATACCTGCCTCTTTATGGCCAACACAAGCCTGGAATCAACATGGACCAGCTCTTGTGTTGGCTGGAAAGTTGTACCAGCCACTCATCACGTTATAAATGGCCACTCTGTTGCCTAACTTAACTAAGTCCCTCTATTGGAGGGGGGACACCATCCCACAGGGACCCTCTAAAGGAGGGACTTATGTGCTATTTCAACCCCGTGGCAGTAGAGAATTAGAAACATGCTTTTTTTCAATCCCCTCTGGACGCTTCATTTGCCATCAGGCAATAAATGTTTGGAGGAGAAAAATGTGCACAACATCATGGAGTTCCTTTGTACGTATTTTACAAATTTTTTGGGGCCTTGGGTGCCCCATGAATTCCTTTCTTGTGACTGAAAAGTGTCCACTTCATTGTGCATTCCAGTCCACATTTTGCACTGTACGGAATCTGAAATTGATAATGTTAAAACTATGATTGCAGCTCAACCAGAGGAGTTGAGGATGAGAAAAAAATGTAGAAAGAAGGGGACAGCTTAAGCCATCCCAGAAATGTAAATTAGAGCAAAAAAGGTTCAGAAACTCATGTGGGAGATTGGTTTTACAGACCTTTTTTTCCATGCACACGTACAATTTTTTATACTTTGCTAACTATTTATTTACTATTCTAATATAATTGGAACTTATCTAATTTCATATTATGGCAGGCATACATATCAAAAAAATAAATCAAGCAAATATTTTTTATGTGTTAGGCATAGATCAATCGTTGTCCAACTCAATCACTTTCCTTTTGTTTTTCTTGTTGCCTTTTGCGGTTTGGAGCCATTGTTATTGCTGGTGGGTTGAAGGGTGATCCCCGCTGGGTTGAGGAGCAAGAGGCAAAAACTGTGGAACTCCCAATGGGGTGAATTACAATTGGGTACCGCGACTCAATGAGAGTTATGGCGCGCATGCGCAGTTGTGACGTGGCAGCGCTACCAGGCGCGCCAACCACATGTACAACGCTACCAGGCGCACCAACCACATGTACAAGATGTGGTTGACGCTACCAGGCGCACCAACCACGTGTACAAGATGTGGTTGGCGCGCCTGGTAGCGCTGCCACATCACAACTGCGCATGCACGCCATAACTCTCATTGAGTCGCGGGACCCAATCAGAATTCATTGAACCGCGGGACCCAATAGTTTACACACTTGGCAGATTAAACCTAATTCATTGAGTTGCTGTGGTTGGCGCGCCTGGTAGCGCTGCCACGTCACAACTGCGCATGCGCGCCATAACTCTCATTGAGTCGCGGGAACCAATAGTTTACACACTTGGCAGATTAAACCTGATTCATTGAGTCGCAGTACCCAATTGGAGGAAATTAGTAAGTTAGAGCTTGCGGATCAACATTTTGTTTATATGTATTGTGCTCAAATAATTTGAGATGTAGAAAAGGCAGACTTTTAGGTCAGCTGCGCTGAATCTAAGGCTGACACAAGAACTCAGGGAAGGAGTAGAGTTACAAAGAAATGATAAGTTGTAACTAGGGGTAAAATTGCATGAGAAATCAGAATCTGAAGTCAAAGCAACCTTAAGTCTTAAGGTTAAAAAGATATAAACACATTTAGGTATAGAATGGAGATAGAAGGCAGTTTTAGGTCAACTGCGTTGACTCTAAGGCTGACAGTAGCCATTTAACATCCTGCTGATTCCTGTTCCCGACGCTCCCAGGCTACATAAATTGCGCGGTGCTCCCGCTGGGCTGCCAATGTATTGACCCAATCTCTGACCCAAGACCCAACCCGACCTGAAGTTAACTGAACCCAAATTGATCAAAAGCCGGGTCGTGTTCAGGCAGTGTTAACCAAAATGTGACCCAACCTGCCCTGACCCGGAATTATTTGCGGGTTGGGTTCGGGCACTGTTTTCCAACCCAAACCTGATCCAGTTTCATCCCTAGTGCCTGTGATTCCCCCAACCCATATGCGGCTGCAGAGCCATGATATCTGCTGAGCAGTATTTGCAGCGGTACCCGGGTACCACACCACCTTTCCCCCAAAAAGCAGGCAACCGGCAGCACACCCAGCACCGCCTGGAAGGTACCAGGCAGACGCATGGGGTACCCGCCAAGCGGTGCCGGGTACCACTTGACATTCTTTAAACCGTAGGCTGAAAGAGGCAGTGCTCAATGTGGATGTTCCGTGGCTGGAGGGGTGGTTTGTAGCACTAGCGGCACCAGTTGCATCAATAGAGGAGTTGGGTGGGGTGGGCAATCCCTTGTAAAATAACTTACAGTCTACAGCCTGCGAGTCCGGGGCTGGGAGGGCCCAAGGTAGGACTCCTGGGTCTTGCCGGGCACGTTTGAGAAAGGCAGCGGCTTCAAAGTCCTGTGGGTGAGGGTGAATCAAGTGTTGGTTGGAACTTTGTTTGGCATCGTCTGATCGGAAGGACCAAGGAGGTCAGTCAGCGCCAGACTAAGGTTGGGGGGGGGGAGAGGACAGACCAGTTTTTCCAAATAAGAATTAACAAAAGCAAAATTGTTGGCGGTGCAGTCAAAGGGCTCGTGTGGGTCTGGATTCCGGGAAAAGGAAGCAGGGGGAACAGAGCGCAGGGGTCAGGGGGGGTTGTTAAGTTAGTCAACTGTTGTTTCCTTTCTTGATTCTTCTTTCTCTGCTTCCCACATGTCTTTCACCTCTTTTTCTCATTTCACATCACCTGTCACACATTGTTAGTCTACCTGAGTCAGCGCATGTGGAAGTCCCCTTTCCTCATCCTTCCACAACACCGTCCACTCACCCTGCCTCGTGTACGCTGATCTCAGGTAGAGTTCTCAGCTCTTTTGTTCTTCCTTTTTCTCTTGTTCTCTCTCCGTGCTCTATCTCTCCCTTCTTGTGTGTGGCTGATCTTGTGCAATGATAATCCTTCCACAACACTGTCCACTCGCCCCGCCTTGTGTACGCTGATCTCAGCCCAAGAGGTTATGAGCCCAGATCAGCTGTGGACGGTGTGGAACTACTCAAAGGGGAGAATAGAGCTTGGAAGGTAAATGGATAGCAACACTAGTACTAATGTAAGCTATGCAAGGGTGCTGATGAGGCTGCCTTCCTGACTAATGCTGAGGGGATGAGAGTAACACTAAGAAAAAAGAAGAAAAGGTGTGGCTGATTTCTGCTTGATCTTAGGAGCTAGTACTATGAGCTTAACTACTGACTACTGAGGGTAAGAGAGATGGAGGATTGATGAGAGTGGGGAACTTATAATTTCTGTATCCAAAATTATCTATAAATTCTGTATATATTTCTCTGCATGAGGTACAAGTGAGGGGGGGGAAGACAATTCTTATAGTAAGGAGGGATGAGCACAGACAATGAAGAGTTCTGGCTATGAGAATGAAGGTTGTACAAATGAGGAAGAGTGATGTGAACATAGTAACAGTATGTAATGATGAGCAATGCTGAAAAGGGAATGCTGGTTATGGGAATAAAAGAATGTACTAATGGGGAAAAGTGATGAGAACATAGTAACTACTTGTAATGATGAGCACTACTGAAAGAGGTAAGCACAGATCTAATGATGTAATGTGTACAATAGCCATAGTACATAATGAGGAATGTATGTAAAGGGTTTAGTATGTGAAAGTAATTATGTAAAAGTAATGTACTGTAATGATTCAAGTAAGTTACTAATGAATTGAGTATTGTAACTAATGAAGACTGTAGATTATCTGTAAGTCTTATATCCTCTATAACTACTGAACCATTGAAGATAAGGGGGTACTATGTAGGAATGACTATATGTGAAATTTGATGTAGAATCTGAATATGCAATAATAATGAGGTATTTGTGAAGGTTTATGGGGAAATGTTCAATGTAATGATGAATATATGTAAAAGAAAGCAATAAAATACTACTTATGGTTTGGAATGGAGCACCACATCCTCCCCCAACTTATTGTCTGTCCCCAGGCAATGCACCAAAGAGAAGAGTGATCCAGAAAGAGTTGAAGAATGTTGAGTCCAAGAGTCCAAAGTCCAAAGTCCAGTGTTCTTCCTCCAAAAGGTGAAATCCAAAGTCCTGAGTAGCAGTCCAAATCCAGAGAGTCCAGCTTCCAAAGCCAATTAGAATCCAAGTATAATCCAAGTCCAGTATATCTGAGTCCAAGGTATCCAAGTCCAATCCAAAGTCCAATAGTCCTATGTATCCAGAGTATCCATAGTCCAGTATCCAATCCAAAGAGTCCAGTATCCAAAAGAAGGTCCAATTATCAATGAGGGTTGAATGTTTAAGAAGATCTAACTCTGCTGAAGGCAATATCCTTGAGACAGACACATATTAGACTAATTTCCACTCTGGAGAATAATTTTCCCGCCTAACTGAGGCTAAGGAAGAATGCAATGATTGATGATGATTGATTGATTGATTGATGAGGTTGATAATTGTAATTTCTGAAGGGTGTGAATGATTTGGAATTGAATGACTGGATTTCTGAGTTTCTGAGTATATAATGTAAAGTTCAGTGAAGAGAATTTGAAGTCCAGAGAGGTTGATAAGCTGTCCAAAGAATATTCTTGCTCAAGTTGGGTGGTTTCTGAGCTGCAATGTGTTGGAAGAAATTGATTATAATGATGAATGAATGAGTGATTGATTTGTTGGTTGAATAATTCCTAGAATACAGGGTGAAGATTGATGAGCTAGACAGAGCTGAGACCAGCGGACTGAGACCAGCGGACACGATGCGGGTCGAGTGGAGATGGTAGTGGAAGGATGGTATCATTGCACATCAGATATGGATAGAACATAAGAAAGAAAAGAAAAGAAAGAGAAAGAGCAAAGAAGAGAGAGAGAAACAAAGGAAAGATGAGACTACTGTACCTGAGACCAGCGGACACGATGCGGGTCGAGTGGAGATGGTAGTGGAAGGATGAGGAAAGAGTCCTTCCACGTCCGCTGGGCCCAGGTATACTACATACATGTGAAACTAGGTGTAACATGTGGATGAAATGTGTAAAGCAGAAAAAGAACAAAGAAAACCTGAGAACCATAACTCAACACCCCCCCTTGCTGCACACATGAAGAACAAGAAAGAAAGAAAAGAAAGAGGAGGAAATAAAGAAAGAAAGAAAACAAAATATTAGGGAATCAGAGAGAGAGGGAATAAGGGAAGAGAAGAGAAGATCATCCAACAATTCCAAACAGGGTCCTATGTCTTTCAAGGGCAACACGAGGCAGAGGTTTGGTCAGCATATCGGCGACCATATCCTTTGTCGACACATGAAGGAGTGAGACGTCTCCTTCTTTGACACATTCTCGGATAAAATGATATCGGGCGTGGATATGTTTCGTGCGGGCGTGATGTTCAGGGTTCTTTGCGAGTGCTTCCGCACCCTCATTGTCAACGTGAAGGGGAATCGCGGTGTCCGGGCGAAGGCGAAGTTCCGTCAGAAGATGTCTGAGCCAGAGGGCCTCCTTGCACGAATCAGACAAGGCTTTGTATTCGGCTTCGGTGCTTGAAAGCGAGACGGTTGCTTGTTTTCTGGATTTCCAGGAGATTGCGCCATCCCCTAAGCGATACGTGTAGGCTGAGGTTGAACGGCGATCATCACGATCTTCAGCCCAGTCTGAGTCAGAATATCCAGAGCATGAGAGATCCCCACCGAGGCGTAGCTTCAGGTCTTTGGTGGAGATGAGATAGTTGAGAACTCGTACGGCGGCGTACCAGTGGGAGGCGGAAGGATCGCGAAGGTATTGAGACAGACGGTTGACTGCAAAGGAAATGTCTGGGCGGGTGCACTGTGAGACCCAGAGCAGTGCACCGATGAGCTGTGGATATGGTCCAGGCGACGGGGAGTCTTTCGGTTGACGATGAGTAAGATTTTTGAAGTTGACGTCAGTTGGTGTTGGAACAGACACGTGAGTACCGGCGAGGAAGCGATCATTGAGATCCGAGATGTAGTGTCCTTGATTGAGATAGACATATCGGGCGGGTACGTCATGCGTAATCTTCAAAGATAGAAAGTGGTTGAGGTCTTCATCGGCTCCTATTTTGAATTGTCGGCCGATTGAGGAAATAAGAGAATCAACAAAGGATGGCTCGCCAACAATAGCAAGATTGTCAACGTGAGTTGTAAGGGCACCCGAGAGTTTGCCGTTGTCCAGTTTGAAATATAGGGTGGGATCGTACTTCGAGTTTTTCAGGCCTAGGCCTAGGAGCGCCTTGTGGAGTTCAATGTTCCACTGGCGAGGAGATTGTTTCAAGCCGTAGAGTGAGCGGCTCACCTCGCAGACCCAATCGGCATGTTGCGGGTCTTCAAAGCCCGGTGGCTGTTCCATGTAGATGGGCTTGTCAAGGTGTCCGTTAAGGAATGCCGTCTTGAAATCTACTTGACGGCCTTTCCAACTACGACTGGCAAGAAGAGAGAATATTAGTCTGAGTGTTTCCAAGCGTAGCGTTGGGGAGAAAACCTCATCATAGTCGAGTCCCTGGATCTGAGAATAGCCCATGGCTACCAGGCGTGCTTTCAACTTCTGAATGGTTTGATCGGGTCGACGTTTGACTTTGAAGACCCATTTAGATTTGATAATCCGCCTCTTTTCTGGGCGCGGTACGAGTTTCCAGGTTTGCATTCCCAACAGTGATGCAAATTCGTCTTCGGCGGCCTTCATCCAACGGTGTTTATTTGGGGATTTCAGAAGCTGACGCCAAGTCTTTGGTGTGTCAACATCGCCACCAGCAGATGCGTTCTTTGACCATTGACCGTAGCGCTCCGGCGCTTTGCGTTCTCGTGTTGATTGGCGGCGTGGAGGCGGTGGTGCAGGCTTCGGCGACGGAATCTTTGGCGGAGGAAGAGATGGAGAATTTGGCGATTCAGCTTTTGCCGGAGAGGAAGGGGGAGGAGTCGAGGGGACGCGGGGGGGGAGAGGGGGAGACGGAGACGCAGGGAGTGGGGGGAGAGAAATGATGGAGATGTCCGGGGAGAGCAGCGAGGGAGATGACAGCGGGGAGTGTCGGGAAGAGTCTGAATCTGATGGAATTGACTCTACAGAGCGAGGAGCGTTGCCTGGGGCATGGATTGAGGCTGCCAAGCGCCTATCAAAGCAAGGTTTGAGGGGAACGTCAAGTGGCGGGCGATCCGGTGTGGCTACCCGAGGTGGTGGAGATGGGGTGGGAGAAGAATGATCAATAGGGGAAGACGCATCTGGAGCTGGTGGGTGCAGGTTGTTGACGTCCCGACTCGGTTGAGTAATCTTGAGGGGAGAGAGATCCCTAGACGGAGGAATCTTTTTGAGTTGGGACCACGGCATCTCCACTGTGATTGGATCAGATGGAGTGTTCAGTTTTGCGCCGTAAGGGAAAGTTGAATCAACAAACATAACATCACGCGACTTGACAACCGAGCGGTTTTCTAGGTCCCACAGGCGGAACCCATTCCCGTCACAGAGGTAGGAGAGAAGAATGGAGGCCCGTCCCTTTTGATCGATTTTCTTACAGTTTGCCTCAGGTACCTTGTACCAAACAAGGCATCCAAAAGGATGTAGCCGCTCAATGTCGATCTCTTGATGTTGCATTATCGAGGATGGTGAGAGAAAACCTTGCGGGGTTTTGCAAGGGATTGAGTTGTATGGGAAGATCGAGTGTCTGAGGGCATCGGCCCAGAATGATTTCGGAAGCTTGGCTTGCAGGAGAGATGACCTCACCAGATTGCTGATTGTTCGATTGGTTCGTTTGGCGACCCCGTTCAATTCCGGCGAATGAGGAGGACCCGGTTCGTGCTTAATGCCTGCGGAGGACAAGTACGAAGTGAACTGACTTGACAAGTACTCTCCGCCGTTGTCTGTGCGGAGAGCAAGAATCTTGTGGGAACCCTTCTTCTCAAAGAATGCACGAAAAGTTTTGAAACAGGCGAACGAATCGCTTTTTAATTTCATGGGAAAAACTTGGAGAAACTTGGAACAATCGTCTATAAAGGTGATAAAGTACTTATAGCCCTCCCGAGAGACGACCTCATAGGAGCAAACATCCGAGTGAATTAGCTCGCCCGGGGTTGAAGATCGATGAAGAGTTTGAGATCGAAAAGCGTTGCGGGGCATTTTTGATTGGACACAGATGGGGCATTTTTGCACCTCAATCTCGTTCATCGTTGACGGGTGGATATTGTGACGATTCAGAAAGGCTTTGAGGGGTTTGAGGCCGATGTAAGAGAGTCGATAGTGGTATGCAAGCAAAGAGTTGTCAACAGGTGGAGAAATAATGGGATCAGAGGAATATGAGCTCACAGGCTCAGAGGACAGGTAATAGAGATTTCCTCGCCGATAACCACGACCGGAAAGCGAGCCAGTGATGTGGATGGAGTCCGATCGGTAGAGATCGCAGGAGGATTTGGTGAAAACAGCAGTAACGCCCGCGTCGCACATGGCAGCGATGGAGAGGAGCGGTTCATGAAGAGAGGGGACGACTAGAGTTTTGACCTTGACATCGCCGCCTATTGGAAGTCTGGCCGTGCCCTTGTGAGTGGCTTCGACCACAGAGTGGTCGGCAAGGCGGACAGGAGTGTGGTCCGGCTTGGGGTTTTCGACGGTGGCGAGGTCCGGTGTCATTGACATGGAGCATCCAGAGTCCAGGTTTGCATCTCCGGCAGTAAACGCGCCGAAGGAAGCTGAGAGAGCGGCAACCGCGTTACCAGCGACAACGTTGATCTGGGAACCAGAGTAGTCGGATTCTTCATCTTCTTCGTAGGTATGAGACGATTGGCCGAGAGTGGCTGCAGAGGTTCGACCAGCTCGTGCGGCCGGCTTGCTTTGGCCTTGATCCTTGGGATCCACCCGGGGTTGTTGGTTTGCCTTATGCTCGGCGAGAATCTTGCGAGTGTTGTTGCACCGATTGAGATCGTGGCCATCTGCGTTACAGAAATCGCAGTGAAGCGGCTTACGAGTGCGATCACCTGGTCGTTTGTCAGATCGGGGTCTGGCCTTTGCCGACAAGGCCGAGGGGACAACCTCGGTTTGAGACTGTCGTCGGGTGTGCTCGTTTTTCAGAGCTAAGACAATCGCCTCGGACTGTACACCATCTTGATTCATGAGATGGGAAACGCAGGCCATCCAGTCGTCCGGAATTGAACTTAAGAGCGCGGCGGCGTGTACATCGGATGGAGTGAGAGGTTTATCCGGAGTGATGAGAGCGTTGAGGCGATCGTATGCCTTCGCCATGGTGTTAAGATGCGAGAGAAGGTCGTCACCTTCCATTTTCGCGAGAAGGAGCTTGCGAAGCCAGTAGACTCTGCCGCCTGTGGACGAGTCCAGGTGAGAGCGAACAAGCGCCTGCCACATGCCGTATGCGTTCTTCTTGTAGGGTCGGACAGTGAGTAAGTTCGAACCTACGACTGTTTGCGTGAGGATAGCGCAGATTGTTTTGTTGTCTGCTACCCACGAGGCTGGCGGATGTTCGGGCATCGGCTTTTTGATGACATAGTCCAAGTTGACGGCGTCGAAATAGGAGGTCATCACGAGGTCCCAGTCCGGGAAGTTTGAGTCTGGGCCGGGTTCCGTGAGAATGGGGAGACGAGCGGCAGCCGATTTTTGAGAGGAGGCTGCCGAAGAGTCATTGTTGATGGTCACAGTCGCACCAACGGAGGATGCGGGGGCTTTGCCCGAGGTTGAGAGTTTCTTATCGTCAGACATAGCTAAGAGCAAGACGACGAGAGTATTTTGATCCTTTTTGATAGTCCACTTGTAAGATTTCACTCGAAGAAGACCGATATTTAACGTGCTTGGTCGATTGTGGAGCTGGAGCCTAGCGCGGGCTCATAACCTGATGAGCTAGACAGAGCTGAGACCAGCGGACACGATGCGGGTCGAGTGGAGATGGTAGTGGAAGGATGGTATCATTGCACATCAGATATGGATAGAACATAAGAAAGAAAAGAAAAGAAAGAGAAAGAGCAAAGAAGAGAGAGAGAAACAAAGGAAAGATGAGACTACTGTACCTGAGACCAGCAGACACGATGCGGGTCGAGTGGAGATGGTAGTGGAAGGATGAGGAAAGAGTCCTTCCACGTCCGCTGGGCCCAGGTATACTACATACATGTGAAACTAGGTGTAACATGTGGATGAAATGTGTAAAGCAGAAAAAGAACAAAGAAAACCTGAGAACCATAACTCAACAAAGATGATGAAGAAAATTCCAATATGGTGGTGGTTGGATGTCCAGTAATTGCTATGGGATGGTAAGGAATAATGATGGATGGATGGATTGATTGATGGATGATTGAATTGATTGATCCATAATTGATATTAGATGGTAAGGAATCATGATGGATGGATGGATTGATTGATGGATTGAATTGATTGATGATTCCAGAATGAATTCCTTTTCCATGATGATGGTTTTTCTTCTTTCCTTTTCCTTTTTCCCATTATTCTTGAGTACTTGACTCCTTTTAATTTCCCCATGTCCACTACGAAAAAAAGCGTTAATTTTTGTACAGATGAGGAATGGAACATGTGTCCATGCGCGCGTGCTGTCGAAAGAGGGGTCCAGTTGTCTGAGCGGGGGCTCTAAGCAGGAGGCGCGCGTGCGGAATGACGAAAAGAAAAATAGAAATTGATCGACCTGTATCTCCGGAACGGCTCGATGAAAATTCTTGAAACCAAGTTCATCCGAAAGAGGCGATTCTGCAGATTAAAATGGTATATACTGGTTATTTTTAAGGGTTGAGTATCGATTGTGTAGGGCCGGTTAAAGATCCAAGCAAGACCCGCGGGCGCGCGTAGTAGTAAAGCCGTGCAGATTAAGAGACCACTTCCTCCAGATATAACTCAAAAACCCGTCGATGAAATTTTTTAATTACGAGCTCATTTGAAAGGCAAGAAGGAGGAGATGAAACTAGAATAGATTGATATTGAGATTCCTCTCGGCCGATAGGTCGCCGTAAACGTTTAATGAATGGCACCCGCGGGGCCGCGTAAATCCTAGGGAAACTTTGAGGGGTTATAACTTCTAAACGGCTCGATAGAATCGTCCAGAACCAAGTTCAAATGAAAGGCAAGATCGCATTTATGAAGGCTGTAATGATCAATATTAAATTTGAAGCCGGCCGACCGATTATTCGAGCGATTAAAGCTTTATTATGATTTTCCGCGGTTTCCATCGTATAGGAGTTGAAGGGAGATGAATACATGATGAAATACTCTTAAGGTAACGCGAAGGAGCTGTCCAATTAGACTCCTGAAGCTGGCCGATCGATTGGAAAAAGTTATAGGCGAAAAGAATGACGTGAAAGCGTTCCAAGAATTTAATTAAGCTGGGTCGAACACCAGAGTCAACATTAAGAAAATGAAAGAGAATCCGCGCCACACGATTCTGAGCGGTGAAGGCGTCCATAGTGACGTCATAAAATGAAGAAAAAAATGAGTATCTATAAGGCCCCTGGTCGTTGGCCAATGGAAAAGTTCCGTTATCGCATTCAATATCCGTAATGTTTGCCTCCAGCGCCACTTCCACGCCTTCTTCGCCGAAAGAAAACCTCGATAACTCATTAGATTATTCTTCAAAAACGTCCATATCATCTTCGCAGCTTGACGAAGAGGCCGTCATTAGCCCCTCTTACGAAATACCTTTTCTATTCGTAGAGCGCACTCGTTCGTCGACAACATTCACGCGTACAACGCCGGTATGAGAGATTCTTTTAAACCTGAAGAAGTCGATGCCTTGCGTCACTATATCCAACAAGGACTCCTCGCCTTTGCTCGTGAAGACCTCGACGACCCGGTTGCCGCACGAAACGCACGCCTTAAATTGTATAGCCGGTTCCACGACGCTTTTACACATGTATGTCGAATGGATTTCGTATGTATATGAATAAGAATTTGAAAAGAAAGAAGATTGATTATAATACTGATATTTTTTCCTGTTTCTATTTTGATTTTTAGATGGATACTCATTCCATAATAGATGCCATGATAGAGGAAACTGAGGAGAGGAATGCCCTGGAATTATTAAGGATGAGGGACCAAGTGGAAGAGGAGGAAGATGGTTGGAGGGTAGAAGCAGAAATGGAGAGGATAAGAGCTGAGGGTAAGTTCTATTTTTATTCTTTATTGAGGATTTTTACTAATGTTATGCTTTAATTTTCTTTTGATGTCTTTTTATTTTTTTTATTTTTTTTTATTTTTTTAGATAAGGAGAAGGGAAAAGAGAAGGAGAAGGAGGAAAGTGAAATGGAAGAGGGTGATGTAGTGATAAAAGAAGAAGAGGTGAGCTTTTGATTTTTATATTTAGTTATTTTATTTGAGAGTGTTTTGAGACTGATTTATATTGATTTATTTCTGATTTGTTTTATAGATTTGATTTTATTTTGTTATTATGTTATTGTGTAAGAAGATGAGAAAGAGAAAAGAGGAAAGAAATGAATTGATTATTCCTTATTTGTTTTTACCTGGAGTGGTATTCCTTGACATGAGTTGCAGCAAACCTTCTGGCTAATTCTGTGCCATCCAATTCTTCCAAGATGTAAGATCCTCCTGGGTTTTGAGCTTTGATTCTGTAAGGGCCATTCCATTTATTTTCAAAGAGCTTGCCAAACTGAGAGTCCAAAGATTTGTTATACACTACTACTAATTGACCTTTCTTTAGTGGCTGCCTTGATGTTTTCTTCTTGTTCCAATAGTCCACAGAGTTCTTCCTGGAATCCATAAGCTGCTGGTGTGCTTGCTGCAAGATGGTATCCCTGTTTTCAAGCTGCTGAGTCCTAGCCAATAAAAGATCCTGAGTTGATTCTACCTTTGACCAATCCACTCCAAAGAAGGTTTCCAATTCTAGGTCAATGGGGAAGATGGGGGGCTGTCCAAGAACTAATTCATAAGGTGAGTAACCAGTTGATCTTTTGGTGGAAATTCTGTCTGCAAATAAAACTAAAGGTAAATAATTCCTCCACTTCTTGCCTTCTTTTCCACAGAGCTTGACCAAGGTATCCTTAATTGCCTGATGTCCTCTTTCTACCATACCATTTGCTTCAGGATAATAAGGGGTGGTGACTTTGATTTTGATTCCAGATTCCAGAAGGGATTTTTGAAATTGTTGTCCAAATTCAGATCCTCCATCCACTGTGACTGACCAAGGGGCTCCATATCTGTAGATCCAGTTGTCCAAGAACCACTGAGAGATTTTCTTTGCTTGAATCTTTTCTAGTCCAACTGCCTCTACCCATCCAGAAAGGTCATCTCTTGCAATTACCAGGTATTTCCATTTGCCAGCTTTGATGTGAACTGTATCCAAACTGACTCTTCCAAAGATGGTTGCTGCTCCTGTAGGTTTCTTGGGTTCCATTGGAAATTTTGAACTCCTCTTCTGGCAAGCTTCACAAGACTGGACCCACTTGGTAACACCTCTCTTGAGACTTGGCCACCAAAATCTGAGTTTAATCCTTCTGTAGGTTTCAGCAATACCTCTGTGGCCTAAGGATTCATGAAGGGAACTGAGGATGGAATTCTGAGCTGAAGAGGAGGTGACTACTATATGGGAGAATGGTTTGTTGATCCTGTGCAAGACTCCATTGGAAAGGAAGAAGTTGGCTGATTTGTGCAAAATTTGCTTGAATTCCAGGCTGCTGCATCCTGGAGGTTTGTTCATGGTTGAAAGGTATTCCTGGAGGTGCTTCCAAATTCCTTGCTGCAAGTTACTTACCCCCTCCCCCAACTTAGCTGATGTCCCCAGAAGCAGGCCAAAAGAAGAATGTTTAGTTCCAAATCCAGGGTGAAGTTTGATCCAGGTTTCATCTTCATCAAAGCTAGGACAATCATCTTCATCAGAATCAGGGGGTCTTCTTGAAAGTCCATCAGGTAAGGTGAAAGTTTTTCCAGGAGTGTGAACAAGGTCATAGGAGAATAACTGAATAAATCCAATCCATCTGTTCATAGGGGCATTGGGAAGTGAAGGGTTGTTGATCATTCCAATAAGGCACTGGGCATCCACTCTGAGTTGAAAATGTTGGCCCCACAGTTTGGTTTGAAGTTTCTTGAGGATCTTGGCAACACCACAGAGTTCTAATTTGGATTGTGAGTATTTTGATTCCGTGGGTGAAAAGACTACTGACTCATATAACACAGGCCTATCCAATCCATCAGAATCCTGTTGAGTAAGAACAGCACCTGCAGCAATAACACTGGAGTCCACTGAGAGTTTGATTAAGCCAGCATCAGGTCCATAGTCCAATTTCTTTAGGGTGATATCAGTTCCAACAATCCTTTTAAGGTCCTCAAAGGCATCCTGGCAATCTTCAGTCCAATCCCAAGAGGAGTCCTTCCTGGTGAGTCTTCTGAGTGGAGCAGTGAGGGTTGAGTAATTTTTAATGAACATTCTAACATATACACAGATACCTAGGAATCCTCTGACATCTGAAGGAGTGGTGGGAGTTGGCCAGGTTTCAATTTTGTTGAGCTTCTTGATGGATATCCTTCTGCCTTCCTTACAAACCACATGGCCTACCAGATCCAGAGCAGGTACACAGCAAGCAAATTTCTTCCCAGAGATGGTGAGTCCAGCTTCTTCAATCCTGAAAAGAATCCTTTCCAGAGTAATGGCATATTCATAGATAAATCTTCTGATCTGGGGGTTGTCCTTTAGAGTTTCTTCATTGTAGTCAGAGGTTGGTCCTTTTATACCTCCATCATCCACAAAGATTCCCATATGTTGAGGTAGTTCATCCTGGAGTATCCACATCATTTGGGCCTGGTAAACTGCAACTGAATTGGTGGCTCCTTGGGGTAATCTGGTAAGTTGAAATCTTCCAAGGGGTGTTTCAAAGGTGGTCAGAGGTCTGGATTCTGGAGCTAATTCTCTTTCATCATATCCTCCCATAATATCACCTAGTCCATAGCAAGCCCTTCCAGTGAATGATTCAATGAGTTCCTCTGTCTTTGGTGGTAGTCCAGCGTCCTTAATGGTGACTTTGTTGAGTTTCTGAAGGTCATGTACAATTCTGAGCTTACCATCCTGCTTCTTTACACAAAATATAGGGCTGGAATAACTGGAAAAGGATTGTTCATAGAGGCCAGTGCTGAGTCTTTCCCTTACCAATTCTATAACCTGGTCTTTGATGGGTGCAGGGATTGGAATTGGTTTCTGTTGCCAAGGTTCATGGGGAATGACTGGAATAATATAAGGCTTTCCATAGGTGTGTTTAAGAAGGCCTCTTTCTGTTTCCACAAAAGCCAAAGCACCTTGTCTAATCACAATTACCCATACCAGCAGGAGATATTCTTGAGGAGAGAGCCATCCAGGAGGTCCAAAGTTGATGAGGTCCAGCCTTTCTTGAGTAATCTTAGAGGTAGGAGTGAATGGTGGAGGAAAAGGGCTCAAAGGAGTGAGGTAAGGATCTCTGGAGAGTGGTGGCCTTGATAATGGGGGATTGAGAGATAATGGCATTGGTTGGTTTACTGGTTTTATTTTTTTTAGAGTTGATTTATATTTTGCTGAATGAGTGTCTACAGTTTGTTGCTTTTGGTTATTTTCCAGGGTTGCAGTTGTAAGGGAAGGGAACTGAAAACCTGGTCTCAATCTAAAAAATTTACCAGTCCAGAATTGGAAGGTATGCTGGTTTCCCACTTCTGATTACTGGGGAGTATGATTGGAACCAAAAAAGTCTGACCAGCTGAATCCATGATTGAAAGTGCTTCTCCTCTGGCTCCATTGTAGTTGATGTTAGCTGAGACATCCATCGAGAAAGGCTTTCCAATAATCATCTGAACTGGTCCTTTGGCTACCCAGAAATGAACTGTCCTGACTACTTTCCCAATGGTTACCTCCACATCTTCAGCAATTCCAGGTATATCAGTAAGGTGGCCTCCAATTCCTTTGAGCTTCATAGATTTAGCAGTGAGTACCAATCCAAGTTTATGTGCAAGAGTTTCAGGAATAATGTTGACCATAGAGCCAGTATCCAAGAGTGCTTGATGTTTCTCTCCTCCAATAGTGATGGTGATGTATCCAAGGGGGCAGGAGTAGTGAGTAGTGGGTTGCTCCTGTGCTGGTTCTTCTTCATCCTCCATGTCTGTGAAGTTTGCTGATTTGACACCATCCAATGGGACCCTTCTGTTGGTTATCTTCTTCCTGATACAGTCAGTAACTCCTGGTGATATAGCAAAGATTTCTCCAAAGGCCAACTCCATCTTTCCTGCAGTCAACATCCTACTAGCCACTTCCTCTTCAATTCCTGGGTACTCCTTGGCCAAAGTCTTTTCCAAATAGGTTTTCTTAACTGGTTTGTCCTTAGGTGCAGTGGTTGAATCCTTGTCCTTATCCTGGAATCTGACCTGAGGGGAGCCTTTTGAAGTAGGGGATTTGGAAGCACTAGGAGTAGGGGGCTGTGTCATGTGAAGTAAGTCCTCTGTATCCATGTCCATTAGGTCCTGTTTCTCCTTCCTGATCCTTTTGTCTGCCTTGGCTGATTCCTCTTCATCCTGATCCTTAGAGTTGTTTCTAGTCCTCTTTCCAAGGTCTGCTTCATAACTATGGGCTTGATAATAGACTGGGTCCTCCTCTAGTTGGCCAAAAGAAGATGTGAGCTTAGTTTTAGAGTACTCTTCCACTGGGGTTCTGATTGGTCTGCTTGGAATCCAGGGAATAACTGATTTGTCTGGAAGTCTGTAATCTCTTCTGTCCTTGATAACAGCACCACTAG
Organism: Puccinia triticina; assembly: GCF_026914185.1. Taxonomy (NCBI): domain Eukaryota; kingdom Fungi; phylum Basidiomycota; class Pucciniomycetes; order Pucciniales; family Pucciniaceae; genus Puccinia; species Puccinia triticina. Next base: position 443,995 of record NC_070568.1, on the reverse strand, counting down.
ACATGTCCTGGGCAAGTTGAGAGCAGCTGTTGGTTCCATGGGTTTCCTGATGACAATAATAGCATTTGAATGGCCAGGTCCTAGCAGGTTTGTCCATGTGGGGAGGTAGTCCTTTGCCAGCAGTGAGAGATGCAAGTTGTTTGGTAAGGAGTTCCACTTGTTTGTCCAGAGAAATAGAAGCAGTAGGAGCAGTTCCCTGAGTAGCAGGTGTAGGTTTGGAGGTCCTAGGTGAGTTGTCCAAAGTGAATTTCTCTTCTGCCCTCCATTCAGTCCTTCTGTTGACCACTGATCTTGAGTAAACTTCCTGGTGAATGTAGGTAAGAAGAGTTTCAGTGTCTGGCAAGATATCACCTCCATCCTTTGAGGCTAGCATTTGATTGTCCCTCATCAAGCTCCTAGTAACTCTTTGATCCAGATCCTTGTGAAGAGTTTCCAAAAGTAGGTGTCTGAATTCCTCCAGGCTAGTACTGTACCCCATCCTTACCAAGTAGTGAGTGATGGTTTCAAACTAGTTTCTGAATGTGTTGAAGGTTTCCAAGGTGCTGATTCCTCCATCCTGGGCAGATTTGTAGACTAGTTTCCTGAGATCCTCCCTGGTATATCTGACCAATGGCTGAGAAGTTCCAAACTTGGTGAGTAGCTGTTTCTTCAGGGTTTCCCAATCCAAGTTTTCATGGCCTGACATGTCTTCCACTTCATCCTTTAGGTCCAATCCTTTGATAAAAGAAATGATTTGTCCAGCCAGTTCCTTAGAGTTAGCACCATCATCTCTTCCAGCACTTTCATACCTTCTAATGAATTTCTCCACAGGCATGTTGGTTCCATCAAAGAAGAGCTCTTTTTCCATGGGTTTGATCTTAACTCCTCTGCTGACTGGATCCTGGTACCTTGGCATGGCTGGTTCTCTGTTCAAGAAGTGGGTGTTGGACCTGGTAGAGTGAGTTGAATGATCCCTTTGGCACTGGAATCTGGAAAAGCGGGGTGGTGGAACATTTAAATCCTCTGAATCATCTGATGGCTGATTGGTATCCCTGTATCCTGTGAATCTAGGAGCACTGGAAGTCTGAGGTCTAGGAGGAGGTCTGCAAGAACTGGAGTTGGCCTGTGGAATAGAAGAACCCTGTGGATCTGGAGCATTGGAAGGAGCCTGAGGACCTGGACCAGTAGAAGAAGATTGGTGACCTGGACCATTGAGAGGAACCTGAGTCTTACCAGTGTTGGAAGTGGTGGAGTCCTGAACTGTAGCATTACTGGAAGGATCCACTGGAGGGTAAAGACGGGGGGCAACATTGGCGTTGGGAGATCCTTGGGCAGACATGATTGAAACAAGTAAGTTGAATCTGAATCTGAAGATTGATAATGAAGGTGCTGATAGTGTTACTGTTGGTTGAAGTTGATTCTAAAAGCAGGGAGTTGATTTGTAAAGAGAGGAGTATGAGGAGTGTAGGTGAAGTAGTATGTAGCTGATGGTAAAAGTGTTACTAGAGCTGAAGATATCTGAAGTATAGAAAGGCCACTGTTGGGACACCACTTGTGGAACTACTCAAAGGGGAGAATAGAGCTTGGAAGGTAAATGGATAGCAACACTAGTACTAATGTAAGCTATGCAAGGGTGCTGATGAGGCTGCCTTCCTGACTAATGCTGAGGGGATGAGAGTAACACTAAGAAAAAAGAAGAAAAGGTGTGGCTGATTTCTGCTTGATCTTAGGAGCTAGTACTATGAGCTTTAACTACTGACTACTGAGGGTAAGAGAGATGGAGGATTGATGAGAGTGGGGAACTTATAATTTCTGTATCCAAAATTATCTATAAATTCTGTATATATTTCTCTGCATGAGGTACAAGTGAGGGGGGGGAAGACAATTCTTATAGTAAGGAGGGATGAGCACAGACAATGAAGAGTTCTGGCTATGAGAATTAAGGTTGTACAAATGAGGAAGAGTGATGTGAACATAGTAACAGTATGTAATGATGAGCAATGCTGAAAAGGGAATGCTGGTTATGGGAATAAAAGAATGTACTAATGGGGAAAAGTGATGAGAACATAGTAACTACTTGTAATGATGAGCACTACTGAAAGAGGTAAGCACAGATCTAATGATGTAATGTGTACAATAGCCATAGTACATAATGAGGAATGTATGTAAAGGGTTTAGTATGTGAAAGTAATTATGTAAAAGTAATGTACTGTAATGATTCAAGTAAGTTACTAATGAATTGAGTATTGTAACTAATGAAGACTGTAGATTATCTGTAAGTCTTATATCCTCTATAACTACTGAACCATTGAAGATAAGGGGGTACTATGTAGGAATGACTATATGTGAAATTTGATGTAGAATCTGAATATGCAATAATAATGAGGTATTTGTGAAGGTTTATGGGGAAATGTTCAATGTAATGATGAATATATGTAAAAGAAAGCAATAAAATACTACTTATGGTTTGGAATGGAGCACCACAACGGGTGGGAATGGGGGCGGAGTGGATCACGGCTGCTCACCAGTAGCACAAATTTTTTTTGGTTTGGCGCGTGGCCGGCTGGCTGGCTGGCGGGATTGTGGGTGGGTCCAGTTGGGCGGGGAGGGGGAATTGTTGAGTATTATACTCAGGTTTTGTTTCTTTTGTATTCTTCTCACATTTCACTCTTGTCTAGACTTTTCACAGCCCTGTTACATGTTGTATGTAGACTACTTGAGGCAGCAGGCATGGAAGGATTCCTTTCATCATCCTTCCACAAACCTCAAACATTGCCCCGCATTGTGCCTGCTGTTCTCAGGTAGGTTTTAGTTTTCCCTTTCTACCCTTTATATTTTCCTCTTTTCCTTTCTCTCCTCTATATTGATGTTTTAGTCTAACATGCAATATTATCATCCTTCCACAAACCTTGAACACCGACCCGCATTGTGCCTGCTGTTCTCAGCCCAGTTCAGCTCATCAGGTTATGAGCCCAGGGCTACCTGAGTGCTACTTGCTTACAATAGAGACCTGATGAAGTTGTGAATGCTTACTTGTAAGACCATGCAAACCCCTATAAGCCTACATTTAGATCATGTATTCAATCCCTACACTGATCATCTTTCCTGGATCTCATTCCCACTCTCTATCTTGGGTTCAATCCCCACTTCTCATCATTTAGCAAGGGGGGGTGTTGAGTTGTCTGTTAGTCTGCTACCATGATGCATCACCACAGTATGGAGGGCTGTTGGATTGACCCATGAGCACTACCAACCAACCAGGCAGCCACAAATGTCTGTAGCCCAGTTGGTAAAGGCAGCACTCTAGTATGTGTCTCAGCATAGCTGAGGTTGTGAGTTTGACTCTCACCAGACACATCTTCATTTTACAGTCTCTACAGGAATTGGGTTGGGGGGCATTTTTGCTGGAGGGGGGGGGGGGGAATGGGACGGACAAAGGTGGAAGAAGGGGGAAGGTTTGGAAGGTCCGTTTGGTGTATATTCTGGCTGCCGGACCCGCAAGCTTTCCTGGCCTTGCTGTAGCTCTGTTGTGGGCATTGAGAGGAGCTTGTTACAGCAAGGCCAGGAAAGCTTGCGGGTCCAGCAGCCAGGCTGCCGGACCCGCAAGCTTTCCTGGCCTTGCTGTAGTTTCTTCCAGACATGGAGAGAAGTAAAAACTCACCTCAATGACCAATTTGTTCCAGACATCGGGGCAGTTTTTACTCCTCTCAATGAACGGAGTAAACCGGTGTGGTAAGCCAATCCTGATCTACCCAGAAAACCAGCAACCATCAATCACAAGGCTGTCACACCTCAAAACTAAATCCCATACCTCTGGCCCCCTTGTCAGCAAAGCCCAAGGCCCTCAACATCCCCACTCAATGGTCATACCCTGGATTATTCTCTCTTCTCACACTCCCCCTCTCTTGGATAAACCCTCTCCCTAGTCTCAAACATCTACCCAGATCACATTTTACCCCCTTCTTCTAGTTTTTCCTTAGAACCATGTGCTCAAAGATGTATAAGCACCCTTGAAACCATTCACCCTCCAAACCCAAAATGATACACATTATACTAGACATAGCCCCAAACCCCACCTAGATTGTTACTTGCTGAAACACTTCCTGAAACACCTGACTCCTCCTATCTTAGATCCCTAGATTACTTGTTCCTGAAACACCTGAATCCTCCTATCTTAGATCCCTAGCTTACTTCTTCCTGAAACACTTCCTGAAACTCATAACTCCTCCCATCTTAGATCATAGAATATTCTACCCCTGTTATGTCTCACATATCCCCTCCTCCAACTAGGAAGATTGCACCATAGCCCCCAGAAGATGGCATCATCTCCACCCACTATTACACCATCATGTGACTCCTTGACCCACTGCTCTGACCACATGGCTGTTTCATCCTATAGAAGTAGAATGTTCTATGCTTCTCTTCAGGTTATCCTTGTTTCCTCATGGCTCCTCTTTCTTGTGTATATAAACTTGGTTGTTTTCCTCTTCATTTGTTCCCCATCAGATCCTGTCAAAGTAATTCAGATCACTGGTCACCTATCAATAGCCTTGCTTATGCCAATAAATCAGATTATACAAGCTTGATATCTGTGTACAAAATATTAGATTAGTAGAAAAGTAACCCTCAAGACATACCTCAAGAATCCTCTATAGCTGCACCTTTCCATAAGAGTCCACACTCTTATATCTTTTTCTTGTTCCCAGAGAGGCAGCACATTAAAGCACCATTCCCTCTCCAGCTCTATTCATCCCAAAGAGAAGTTCCACACTGGTCATTAAGAGTACATCAATGGCCGGTTTGTTCTGGTCATCAGGAGAAGTAAACACTCCCCTTGATGGCCGCTCTTTTCTGTTTATCAAGGGAATTTTACTCCCCTCAATGACTGGGACAGAGCTTTCATTGAGAGAAATACATCCTCCCCTCAATGACCGGATCTTTCCGGTCATCAAGAGCAACACAGGGTAGTTACGATACCAGCAATGGTATCGTAACGGTACCGTATCGTGTTGTGGTGTGTTACTGTTGCTGTTACTGGTAACGGCGGTGCGCTACCGCTACTTTGGTGTTCTCCTGATTTTTTTGAGGGGCACGATACGATATATTTTTGTCGCAGAGGGCATTATTTTTTTCAATACAATAGATGAAGAGGGTTCGTTACTCAGAACTAGTAACAAAATATATGTACATAGCAAGGCTGCCATTCAAGTGCCCGCATTTTTCTGGGGTGCACGCACCAGAGATGCCAAAACTTTACCTGCTTCCTCAAAGTCGCCGGTGAGAGGAACCTGCTCCCTCAACCACATCAAACTGCTGACGCAGCGAGACATGGTTGAAGGGAGTAGGCCGCCTCGTCTACTGCTGCAAACGTCGGAAGCAGCTGAGAACAAGCGCTCGACTGCGCACGAACTCCCTGAGCAACCAAGGTATGCCCGGGCCATCCGAGAGAGTGATGGATAGGTTTTACAGTTTGCCTTCCACCACGTCAACGGAGTTGACTTGTCGTTTATCTCCTTACTTGTGAAAACAAGATCTGCCTTGAGGAAGGTTTCAACTTTGTTTGCATGCGGAGTTGAGGGCTTCTGATTCATTCGGGATGCCAGGCAAGCCATAAACAAGGATGTGTCCGCCTCCGGGGGCCTTGATTCTCCAAGGATAGTGATATCTGCTTCCGGGGCAGAGACGGCTGACAGTGGCTGTTCCTTGTATTCCAAGAATCACAAATTCAGAAGTTTGATGCACTCCTTGACCTCGGCACTGTCCGATCCGTAGACAAGTTCAAAGACATGCATCCGGTAGCATGGATGTAGAACAGTGGCCAGCTTGAGTGTCTCACACTCCATAGCTTCAGCCAAATACTTCTCAACGCGCTCGAGCATTGAGTGGTACATTGGATACAGCATGTCGGTCTCTTCTGACCGGTCTAATTTGCTGGAGAGTTGATCTTTAAGCTCGAGATATTTAGGTATAACATGCGCGCCGGTCCCTTGATTCCCTTCCATTTGGGAGGTTAGTTTGACAAAAACCTGGTGATTGTAAAAATCACCTTCCTGTCACATCTGTGACATGACTCTCTTCTCTCCAGTACTCGCTTGAACTCTATTCCTCTTTTTATTTCTTCCCCTCTCGCACTCTCGACTTCTCTTCTTTAAACTCACTCCTCAACCTTACTTCAAATCAACAACTTCAAGAACCTCAATTCCACCCTACGGCGACTCATCTCAACTCGTCGATCACTCCAACCTCATCGCTCACTCCTCACTCTCACCTCTATTTCTTCTACTTTCCTCTTTCTTCTTCCTTCAAATTGTCTGGTGAGATCTTACCCTCAGTCTTCTCAATCATCCCAACAAATCAACTCAACTAACTCTTTGTTCTCAGTGTCTGCTCCTCTCAACTTCCTATCCTGTTCTCCATCTCTCAATTGCCATATCTCACACGTCTCTGCTTGTCCCAACGTTAGTTTCTATCCTCTTCTCAATCTCTCTAAAAACTTCAAGTGTTCTTTCTTTCTAATTGTTCTTTTACTCTAGTGTGTCGGTTTTATTTAGGTCTCAATTCACAAATCAATATTCTTTTAGTGATGATTGTGGGTTCAGTAAGACAGCGGAAGGAGTACTTGTGTATTGAGGACACATACCTCCAGCTCGCGATTCAAGTTGTCAATCTTTTTCCAATCGCGAGGAGAAAACAGAATATCATTGAAAACTCCATTGTTCTGCTGTTGATCCTCCTTCAGCAGTTGATCAATGACTTCTCGGGCATCGATGGCTTTTTGGTGGCTTTCGTATCTGATGTTCCATCGAATGCCGTAACCGGCTATCAATGGGGCTACCTTTACGCCCATCCTTTCAGCCATACGAGTAAAACTACCTCGCTGAGCAGCAGATTGGGTGATCTGTTTGATCACAGTATTGAGCTTGTTTATAAGCACCTGGATCTCATTGGTCTTCTTGTGCTTTTCCGAACCGGCTCCTCCAGCCGTTTCATTGTTGCGAGACTTGCTGGTATCCTCATTGGAGAGTTCATCGTCCGCATTTCCGTAGTCGCTTTGGGAAGCGTAATCATCGTCCACGTCAAGGGCCGTACTAGTAGCAATAGCCGTTGGTTCTGAACGGACTGCCGATCCCGCCGCGCCGTCGAGGTCCTCATCCTCCTCAGTGATTCTACCCAGAATAGGGAAGAATCCCAACACAGACTGCTTCGTTTTTTCAGGAGGGAGAGTTTTGAGTGATAAGGAATTGAGGCCGGCATTTGCAATCAATGCCAGCTTGTGACAGAAGCACCGGATGTGCATAGTCATAGGATCCCACGAGCCTGCGGTGGGTGGCTCATTGGAATATAATAAAAGATACATCTCTTCGGCCATTGTATTGTTGTTTGAGCCAGAGTCAGTGGTCTGTGCCAGCATCTTATTAAATAACTTCTTCTTGTTGAGGAGTCTTGCGATGGGCCGTGCAAGTAAGTGTCCAAAATGTTTCCATGGAATCATTTTGAGTGTCAAATGTCGGACCGTATACTGCCAGTCCGAATCAATGTAAGCCACTGAGGCACCAATGAAGGCAAACCGGTTCCCCTTTGTCGTCCATACATCATGGATCAGGGTGAACTTGGTGTCAAGGTTCTTCATCAAGAAAAACGAGCATCAGTTAAGCAGTCACATCCTCAGAAGTAACTAGAATTTGAACGTACATTCAACTCGTCAAAGACTGTCTTCTTTAGCATTGAGTACAACTTTTTTGACTCATCGGCCGACCACCTTTGACCAAATAGAAAAGCCTTTGGGTTTGCGTATTGAAGAGCCGCACGAAGTATCTCGTCTTCAATTCGAGACCATGGCAGCGCTTGTCGGATCTGCTATAGCATAATCAATTGGTTTAGAACCCAATTGACAAAATTTTGCTTGTTCTGAAGAAAGCTGTTGATGACCATTTGCTTAGCATCACCGCCGCCATGGGCTTGGGCAAGATTGCGCTCAGCAACTGTCGGGGGTAACTTTGCACCCGACTCCTTTGCCTTTGCTCGATTCACACAGCCGTGGCTTTTCTTCTCTGACTGAGTTGAACCGTCACGGTGTACCTTCAAGTTTCCTCTAGATGTCGCGTGCGCACGATAAATCTCTCCACACCACTTGCATTTATAATTAATCTGAGCGTTTCCTTTGTCTTCTTTCTTTCGAAAAGGTGGTTCGAAGAAATCTAGAATATCATCGTACTCTTTTTCAAGCTTTTTTTGGCTTCCCTTGGACCGATCTCAATGGATTCATTGGTATCCTGACTGAAGTCATGGGCTTCGCCGGTTGCGTTCACCTAAATACCACACAGGTTTGTAATTTACCTCAATAAAAATTCTCATGTGATTACATTCTTCTTCTAGTCTACACGCACCTCCTGACTTTCCAAGGCCTTTTTGGTTACCTTCTTCGGGTTTTTCTTCTTTTTGACAATAGCAACAGTGCGGGTGTCTGTCGCAGACGAATCCTCTTTGATCACCCTTTTTTTCCTGGGCTGCCGCTTGCCTTTGGGGCCCGTTGCACGGCCAGATTCCGAAGAAGGGGCCGTCACCTCTCCAGCTGGTTTGGTTAATCTGGCCCGGGAGTCCGAGCCAGTTGGCACCATGCCTGGTTCAACAACCGCAGACGAAGCTCGATTTGAACGGCGGAGTTGAGACTGGTCGGTCGCATATCTGCTGGCGTTAGCATCTTCGGTACTGTTGGCAGTAGTTTGAGTGTTTGGAGGCATTTTTGATTGTTTGGAAATTTAAAGGGTGGAGGGGCAACAATAAAAGAGGTGATGGCTGCTGTGGCACAAAAAAAACCGGGGGACTAAAGCATGGACACAGGGGTGAAACATGACATAGCGCGCTACCGCCCGTCAACAGGGGTGAAATGTGTTGCAGGGCGTTACCACCCATTATGCGCCGTTACCGCCCAATACGGGGCGTTTCGGTACTCAAATCTCCTCCCAAAAAAAACTTTCTCTCGCTACGGTACCCACTGGCCACAGAAAAGGCCGTTACTGCTATTGGTAACGGAGTAGCTGGGTAACAGGGATCGATTCAATACAAAATTGCGCCCAATATCGTATTGAATTGTATCAACCCACTGTTGTTGGGAGGAGTGTACTCCCCTCAAAGACTGGATTGTTCCGGTCATCAAGAGGAGTGTACTCCCCTCGATGACTGGATTGATCCTGTCATTGAGAGGAGTGTACCCCCCTCAATGACTGGATTGTTCCGGTCATCAAGAGGAGTGTACTCCCCTTGATGACCGCATTGTTCCGGTCATTGAGAGGAGTTTACTCCCCTCAATGGCTGCATTGTTCTGGTCATCAAGACGGGTGTACTCCCCTCAATGACTGGATTGTTCCAGTAATTGAGAGGAGTGTACTCCTCTGGATGACTGGATTGATCCGGTCATTGAGACAAGTGTACTCCCCTCAATGACTGGATTGTTCTGGTCATTGAGAGGAGTGTACTACCCTTGATGGCTGCATTGTTCTGGTCATCAAGACAATTGTACTCCCCTTGATGACTGGAACAGTGTTCATTGAGAACTGGATTGCTCCAGTCATCAAGGGAGGTACTCCCCTTGATGACTGGAACACAGCGTTCAGCAAAAGATGTACATACTCTCCTTGATGGCCTGTACATCTGGCCATCAAGAGGAGGTTCAATGAATGGACTCCTATCAATGAGGAGTGGGTGCCGGCATTGGGGGGATCTCAATGAGCGGTACAAGAGCCTGCCATGGGGTCTCATTTTCAGCCACCATTTTGACAACGCCGACTATTAATTTTCATCTTTGAGTCATGTACATATGTGACAGGTTGGCGTTTGGGGTCATTTCAAGCATCACTGCTCTTCACAGCCCCGACCACTGTTTGGCCAGGCTGGATCTGGAGGAACCTGTCCCAGAAAAGGCAGAAGCTTGGCAAGGAGGACGGCGGGGTAGCAGCAATGAGGCGTGTATTTAACGTGGAAACAGGGGCGTGTGACAGGGGTGGCGCGGCGTAGATTTGTGGCCTGGGCAACGGTGAAAAATTTGATTCAAGGGCAAGAGGATTTTCTTGTGCGGGGCCTTCTTTGTCTTACCGGGATGCCCAAGTGAAGGTTGAGAAGGCAACTCCGAGGCGGTGAAGATGGCGCAGGGCTGGTTTTATCTGTGCTGTTGAATTGAGCTGGCAACAAGTGCAACCCGGGTATAAAGGAGGGCACCATGTCAAGCAAAAATGTCCCCCAGGGATTCTGGTTTTGTCCACCCCCTCCCTGGAAGTCCCCTAGTTGCTTGATTATGCCCCTCCTGGACAGCTCTAACACAGAGTCTTTCACAACCGGCCCTTTTTTTGCTTATTTCTCTGGCACAGCTGGAGGGTCATCCATAGGGCCTTTGGGTCTTTGGGGATATTTTCAACAGCTGTGTGTATTATCTAAATTGTGTGCTCTTCTGTTATGTAATTTCTAAATTCAAAATACACCAAAACTTAGATCTAGGTTTCCACATTTGTGTGGATTTAAGAAACTTGGATGTCAACTGTACTAAGGACACTTGGATATGAATGGCTGCAGGTGGGTGAATCAACATCCACTGGTGTCACATGAAGATCCCTAATTGAGGGTAAGACCTGTATTTAAATGAAAGGTCATGAATGAGTGACACCAGCAGGTATGATAAAGCTAAGAGTAGCAGAACCACAACCTGACAGGGTTTGCCCTTCCTTCTGATCACCTTGTTTTGAGGGTGTTCCGCTGGGACATTCCCTACACGGGAGATGCACTTTTAAGCTTTTTTGGCGGATAACCTTCAAAGTGAGAGTTTTCTTTTGAAAAATCCTCAAGGTCGCGCCCCTTGGTTAACTTTTGAGAATTGTTCAACCTTTTTCCGAGATTTTCTGAAAAATTCCGAATGTCTTTCGAATGGTTGGCTGAGAGATCCGTTCGGAAAGCGGATATGGCGGGATCAAATCTTAAAACTTTTCAGCCGGATATACTTCGAAAAATCCTTGGAGGTCGCACAGCCCGCCCCCCGAAAGAGATTTGAATACATATTTTTGGGAGGCTTCTCAAGAGTTGTGCTTGGGGTCGCCCTCCTTAAAGTCCTCTTGGGTCAAACAGGTTGTCTTGAAAACAAGTACTTCATAGCAAGATATGTAACTAATCTGATGGAGTCGGCGCAACAGTCCTGACTCCTGGACCTGAGTTTTCTGTCGGAACAGATCAGGACATCCAACCCTATCCTGTATGTATGCATTGGTGTGCTGCAAGAAAAGCATCCTCATTGAGGTGTAGCATTTGTTCACTCCTCACCACCCTTTGCTCTTGAATATCAAACATTACTCTGATTTCCTATCAAGCAAACCTACGCAAGAAACATTTCAGAATGATCTGAAAACGCAGAGCGCTGGCTCTCTATGGCGCACTATGGGTCATCATCCAAACGCAAGACCAATCTTCCAGCTCCGGATTTCTAAAACGAGCATGTCAGCCAAACCTGCCGGAGGCTACTCATGTTGCGTGAGTTCTTAACAAATTTCAGACATAACAGCCACACATGAAATAACCACACAATCACCTTTAAAAACTTAAAATAGCTCCACATTACCAGCTGATTCAACCCGGTAAGTCACCTCTTGTGGAGGCAGACACAAACAGATGGATGTAATTTGATGATTCAACAAATATGTAAAATGGATTCTGTTACCCAGCGGTTCAACTGCATCTTGTCTGGAAAACAATGTCTTTGTATAGCATAGCATGCGCGTAAAAGTCTGAATTGGATGATTTTTCTAACCCTGACATTACCCTGATTTTCACGCTTTAATTTCAATCACCTTGAAAATGAGTATGTAGTGGATCTGGAACAAGGATACCTGATGCATTGGATGATCTGAAGGATGATAAGAATGATTGGCCTACTCAGTAAGTAATTTTAGAAATTCTTTGGTTTGATAATAATGATCATTTGGATGAAAATGAGATGAATAATCATTTCCCAAATGGTTTTGCAATAGTGGTGAAAGGGAAGAACACAGCAAACTCTCCCAAATTTTGAGAGAACCAAACAATAATTTGCAGCGTAGGTCATGCAACAATCCATGGAGAATTCCCTCCAATCACAAATATCAAAGGCTGGCCATTTGAATTTATAATCCAGGAAATGACCATGTTGTCCAAGTTGATCAGGGTGAAGAAACCAGTGGTAAAACTCTTCCACACAACATAAAAGAAGAAAGGATGGTGTAAGGATCTGTACATTACAACACATGCAGTCTTGAAACTGATAGACTTCTATAATTGGAACCAAATTTAGACCATACAGGTACTTTATTGCTACATCCCAAGAAGTCTTCAAATTGAGTCATGAATTGAAAGTTAAGCTGGATATCTCTCTGAAGTAGGTTAATTTGGTTGATTCAGAACAGAAAAACCAATTTCATTTGAGGAATTGATTTCCACACTTTAATTTCCTGGCTCATTCCTATGGTATTAAAACCATCAGAGGATCATTGCGTGGGAAAATTGGGAAAAAAACTGGATCATTATTAAAACTTTCAGAGCTGATTGATTATACCTTGGATTTCATGATGATATCTGCAGAGTAAGTTTTTATGCATATTGTTTTGGTCAGAATTGGATCATGGACTGAATCTAAATTGGTTTATTATCAACACAGAGAGAAATATAGTAAGTTGCGACACAACATAGGATCTTACCAGCATATCAAATCTTATATAATGGATAAATTCAACCATATGTATGTTCCTACTCAAAATTTCTGCAAGAAAGATAGATAAACTTAACTTATTGCTTTATAATTAATCAAATCCAGTACTGTTGATGAAGCAATTGAAAAATACCATCCAACAGCATCAGAAGAACACAAGGAGTCTATGAGAATATTTGTATTGGGTCCAAAAGCTAAAGTCAGATCATCCACAGAAAATAACAATTATTGGTTACCTAATGATATTGAAGAATTGCTTGCACACTGGAGCGTTATTTCAGGACCAGGTGGGTCAAATTGGAATCTTTTATAGATAGATTAAACTTTTTCAATTCAAAAGTTGATGGAGTTAATGAAAAATTTCAAATTTCACATATATAAATTGGCTGGCAAAATAGACAAAAGTCCCACATGGATGTGAGTTGGTAATTAGATTTTGGGAGAGAGAATGTGTGCTGATTTTAAAGTTTTTTGATTTCAGCTCATGGAGGCAATTTGATCTTGTCAAAAGGGTTGTTGGGTTTTTACCTGATAAAATGGAAAGCTTGAATGGCTATTTGGAGTAGGTTTCCAATTAGAGCTTCAAAAGATCAATCTCATTGGTTATCCAATCATGCATGTTTCATTTTTTAATTGACTTGGCTGGCTTTCACCAATCAATTCATATACAGAGGATTGCTTTTGTGGGACAGAAATGATGAAAACCAACAAATTTCACTTGAAGAACTGGTTCATTTTATCTTAATTTGGGCCAAGGATAATAATGTGTTAGTCTTCAATTCTGATTTTTTCTTTGTTGAGATTCAATTTCTCATTCAATTTGTTTTCCAGCTACTGCAATTATCGCATTCGCGACTTCAATGATCTGATTTTCTATGAAAATTACTCGAGTGAAACCCTTCGTCAACTCATGTGTGTATCAGATTTAGTCTTCTTTTGCACATAAAAAGGGGTGGTTGACAGAAGTTTTGATCTGGTGGAGTTAATTTCACAGAAAAAAGAACAGATTGTTGAATGAGATGGTTGATTCACTGGGGATCAAGATGTCACAAATGGAAAAGGATTCATTTAGATATTTTATTTCACAAACAAATAACAAAGTCTTTGAAACAGGAAACTCAGCCTTGAATGTGTGGCAGAGAATGTTTGAAGATTGGAAGAAAAGCCAAGACAAAGTAAACTTACAATGTCAATAAAAGTGAAAATCCAGATCATACTGAAAAAATGGCTGATTATAAATTATTTTTGAACCTGTAAATTTATCTACAACACAAAAATAGCCCAAAAACCAAAGTTAGACGACCAAACTACTGAGGATTTAACCATTTATGAATCACATGGAGAAAGCAAAAAGGGCCAACATATTCAAGAGGAACTTGAAGCAAATTATGAACCAGGGCCAAAGAAGATGTATGTACTTGACTAAATGCTAATTCTAAACACAGATTTTTGCTGGGGAACTAAGTTTCAATTCCTCCAAATCTGAAAAAAAATCTCACTGGAGGAGTTCCTGAACTTGAAGCCTGATCTATCTAGGTACCAAAAAAAATCTTTCAGCTTATTTGCAGCATGTAATTAAGGTGTCAGTATGGGAAAAAAATCAAACTCAGGCATATGGGAGTTAGAAGAGGTGGAGAAATTATTTCAAGAATGGAAGAGAAGCAACAAATGGTACCAAATTAAAACCTGGTGGAAGAGTTTAAAGCATAAATTCCTGAAAACCTGGAATAAACTGATTGAATCCCTTAAAGGAGGCTTTGCTAGAGGTTCCAAGTGAAATGATTCAACTTTCCAGTATCCCTTTGTCAGTAAAAAAGTTTGACAGAAACACTTGCACACTTGGAATCATGTTTCAAACATTTCTTCTACAAATTTCTTTATCCATTAGGCTTCTCAAAGCTACAATATACCAGTGTTGCCATGAAAACACAAAACCTGATTTGAAGGGACTGTCAAAAGCTGTCAAATTTTGTCCCTTCAAAAATTTCTTTATGGCAATATGCTATGATGTTAAATGTTTTTATGTTTTTAACTTTGAGGGCTGTACATATATTTACTCTACAAAACGTTTATACAAAAAATTGTTTATTCATACTCCACATGTTTCCAATGCATTTTAACAAAAATTTCTTATCCATCTAAAAGAAAGTTTCAATGGAGCTCAATGAACTACCTAAGGACCCAGGAAAGCCCCTATGGAACACTGTAACCTAAATTCTCATATTTTTGAAAAATTCATACATTTTTGGAGCTCATTCATACATGTTTCATGTGTAGGTTCAGAGCTTGGTCTAAAAATTCATACAAATTTTGTGCCTACATTTTTTTTGGGGGTCACTTGGGCAGGGTTGATAAGAAGGACAGAAAGTGGGATGCAACCTGTGGATGGATTAGGTGGCGCAGGGGGAGGTGGATTGATATACTTTGTATATACTTGTGGCAGTGGTAATGGAGCCGCAGCCGGAGGGTAGGTGGGTGTGGCACCGCTCCAGCCTAGAACTGTAGACTCAATTCATACAGAAAAATTATTACCGACAAGGCTTTCAACCTTAGCTTGAGCCCCTGATTCTCATACATTTTTGGTTACTACCCCCTTGCCCTTAGGAAAAATTCATACAATTGAGGTCAGTACCTCTACTGGCCAATATGACCATTCATACATCTGGGGTGCGTAGGTTTTTTGGTTTTTGACAAAAAAATCATACATTTTGGTTACTGTGTTCCATAGGGGGTCCTACTAAATATCAAGGAGTTAAATCCTGTGCTCATGAATTCTTGCATTTGACCCAGTACATACATAGTATGCATGCCAGGTGATCAGCGCTACAGCCTGCACCAATGAACCGAGATGATCAGAAAGAACAGGACGGAACCCCTGCATTGAAGGGAAGAGCAAATTTTCATGTTGAAGTTGGTGAGGAAAACAACAAGAGAAGAGATACATACAAAGTACTTAAATCTGATGCAATTGAGAGCGGGCGGAAAAGCTTATAATCTTCCCGCCGGTCCATTTCCGTCGATGGGGTTTGTGGCAGCAAGTTGTTACATACACTGCATCAAACGTATCTAAGCCCTCGTCCCCGAAGCGGCCGGGGGGCACCCATTTGGCCTGGGAGAATCGAGATCTCTCCCCCGCTTACACCTACGGCTTGGCGGTGCCGCGGGCTTTGTTACGCTCGACACTGCATACCCCCACAGGGAATAGAAACCAAATCTTCAGAAAGGCAGTCTCAACATGAAGAATCTTGCTCATCTGATGAAGGGTTTTGCCTTTGCCCAAGACATGGGCAGCGGAGGGTCAGACTCAGGGTTGAGACCGCCATGGCAACATCCACGCGCGGTTACCCTCACAATATTCTCCGTCATCACCCCCCAGATGCTTATGACCGCGCCATGTCTTACTCTCCACCTCGAAAACGAACAATGCAATTTCCCCTGCTGCTCTGTAACTTTGGTTTGACTCAAAGCTTCCAGGATCAAGTTTAAGTTTTCAACTTTGACAGAAGACTTGGATCGTTGAAAAAAACTAGGCATATCATAGTATCACTCCAGAAGGTATCAAGAAATACATATTTTGAATATCATCCTACGACATTCTGGGTGTGTTCGGATGTGAAGAGAATTCACATTTAAGGACACGGGCTGACATGATTGAGTCCTACCCGACAGTAAGTCTACCGCAATGACGGAAAGCAAAGAAAAAAAGAGAAGAAAAAGGAAAGAAATTTGTCCTCAATATCATTAATTTACTTTCAAGTAGAATTCAAGATGAAACTAAGCGTAAAAGGATTCATCTGGCTTATTTCTTGTCTTCTTTTTGTTGCGCTGGAGATCAGAGGGATTCTCGGTCGGGGCAAGACTGGAGATTGCGGATTTTTTGTTCGCATAGACCGCGTTTTTGATCAGTAATGCCAAGATGCTATTGGTGTGAGAGGATCATCAACTTAGACTCAATCAGATCAGGTGGAAATTAGAAAGTTATCCTTTTTGCTCAACTTACATGTTTCCGATGATGGCAGTATGTCCATGTGTGCCCTGAAGAAAGAGTAAGCTAGTCGTCAGAATAGTTTCAACATAATCAGAGTAGGGTGTCGTCCATACAAGTTGCTCTATCAGGACCCATGTCGGATCATTAAAAAAGTTGATTCCTTTGTATGAAAGCTGAAGTTTGTTTTGATCAAAAAAGTCAACAGATTAATAGAAAGAACATTTAGCCTCTGAAGCCAATTTGTGGTGGAGCGGGCCTCAGCGCTGATGCAGCTGAATACTTACCATGTACAATAGTGGTGGACAGTACAAAACCGTGTCAAGATAAAGTAAGAACGCGTGTTTTATTAGTCGTTTTCTCACTTTCTCTTGGTCCGCCATTTCTTGCGCAGGTGTTTTGCTGAGGGTCATGATCTGGAGCTGGTAGTTTGGCGGTGCATCTTCAACAGGCTCTGTTTGCAAGGCACATTCGGGGATAACCTGGTTGCGTAGCCCTCGCAAAGCAAATATTGAGGTAGGAACATACAGCTTATCACAGGGGTATTCATATATTTTCGTCATTTTTCAATCTATTTAAAACTTCGTGAAAGGGAGTTGATTCCAGTGCAGCGCTGTGCCTTTTGACTTACAGTTGCTATGAGTAAATGTTGCACAATATACAAGACCTGAATTAATCTAACATCATGGGCGAAACGTTCCTGAAGGTGGAAAAGTGAATGGCAAAAACCTGGTGAGTACAGATTATGATGGTACCCCAGAACGTGATTGGAAGGTTGGTTTATAATAGTATGGCATCCGACTTACGGTTCCCCGGAGAACTCTTTGTCCCGGCTCTAGAATAAGTCCAAACATACTCAAGTAGTTGTAGGTTTCCGCTCGATAGGTTGGCGCGGCTTTGACGAGAGTCTCGATAATCTCTTCGGAAGCCTTTTCGATTCCTCTGATGCTCAGTGTACCTTTTTTTCGTGCAGTTTTGATTCAGCATTGCGCACGAAAATTTGTATCCACTGCAACGTACCTTGGATGGAAGTCCCCAACAGTATAACTTTGATAAAGATGCGTAAGTGAAAGTTGTCAGGCTAGGCTGCTTACTCTACAACTACGTCCGATTTCAGAACCACATACCGCCAGGAACGGTGAGAACGGCCAGTAGTAAGCCGTTTGCGGCGAAACGGATGTACGGCGGCAGTCTGATTGATGCTCCAGCTCGAGCTCGAGCTCTCAAAGAGGAGAAGGACATCACTGTTTCGATACCGCAAATCCACAAAAATACTTTGTTGCGTTCATTTCACAAAGTATTTAGTCACGCTATGGCCAGCTGATTCCAGGAGAAGTGCAAGCTGGACGAGAAGATAAGTAAACATACACCTGAAAGGCATTTTCGAGTAAGTCGTTGTGTGTGCACCAGAGGCAGAAACACCGTCAACTCACCAACAAACATTCGCTGCAATAGGGAACTTGCAGGTGCGTAAGATTAGTTTTCTAGAAAAAACTAAAGTGCCTTGCTCAACGAATTCCTGTGTCACGAGATCAGCGACGGCCACTGTTTCCCCGTACAGTAACAGTTTGAGTTAGCTCATACACAACACCTAGCTCGCAGCGGAATTGCGCCAGCTGCACACATTGCGGAATCTCACGTACACACAGAAAATACGAGCATTAAAACTACAGTTTCATTGAGCACCTCCACATGAATCAAGCCAACTTTTGCGGGAGCAGAATAAAGACTAGTCAGTTTGATTTTCGTATGGGCAGCTTCTTTATAAATTGACCCGCCTAGGACTAACTGACGTTTGTTAAATCTAAAAAAACGCAATTTTTTGGCTTTCTTTCTCAGCCACAGAACAGCTATGGCTTGACCACATAAGCTTATCAAAAAAATAAAATAGAAGATGCAGAGTACCCAAAGAGCCGTATCATTATGACCTCCTATATTAATCCATGTAGGTTAGCACGTAGTTTGACTGACACGCAAAACTGGAAGGCGATGATCCTTCGGACGATAATACCCCACAGAACGGGCTTGGCTATCTGTTTGGGGCGTTCAAGTCAGCTTATGATATACCTGAATAGCAGGTCAGTATTACCTACTCGAGTTTCTTGCTGAACTTTTCCGGCCAGGGCCAAATAAGGATTGGTCGATCGCGGTAGGCTGGCCACGAATTTTATCATTTCTTGTGTTGGGTCCGCCATATCTTTGGAGTAACAGAAATAGCTGGTGTGGTGTCGATGAGCCGAACAGGCGAAGGATCGGGCGTTATCGCAAGCCTCCGCAAATTTATCATGATGGCTTTATAGCTTTGATGGATGCATTTTTCTGAAACCTAAAATCTACAGTTGTGCTTGCATAAAGACGCGATAGACTCACTTCTAGGATGAGCTGTTGAGGATTGTGCACCTAAAAGTATATGATTATCCCAAACTGCGGTCTGGGAAACTGAGCGGTGGTTTGATCGAGGAGCTTGTGGATGGAAATTTAATTAGACGAAGGAAAAGCGAGACGAACACGGATGCAGAGAGAGGAAAGCGTGCAGCAGTCAGACTTCGAAGCCGACTGACAGCATTCCCTATTTTTATTTTTACTTCTATAGATGCAATGTGGAGCTTGAGTTCCGAGTCTGACTGCTCTAAGATTGTCCAAGCAAAAGGGTAACAGCCGCAAAATCGAGTGAAATCGTGGACCAGGTGGTGATACCGGCAACCGAACATCACTCAGGTGGAATTTGGAAAAGATCTTGAAAGGTGGCAGAGTGGCTGCCGCAAATCATTTCGGATCTTCATCTGAATGCAATCATCAAGATCACTCCTGATATGAGTGGTACCCCCGCTACCTCCACTCGACCCTGGCCGGCGCGGCCATTGGCAAGCACAGTTGCTGAACGTGTAAGCAAATTATGCTTTACATATGGCTGGAGAAGCGACGATCCACCTCAAGGTCCACCTTCATTTTGTAATATGTAAGTACAATGGAGGACTTCCCGTCATTTTTGAATAAATCTGGAATTTCAGATTTCGCAGGGAAATCTGGAATTTGGGACTCTGGATTGCTTCGGGGATCTTCGGGGAGCTAGATTTCCCTGCGAAATCTGAAATCTGGCGGCTCAGATCTGACTTTCCAGATCGACGGGAAGTCCTCCAATCAATCCAATCAGTATGTAAATATATACCTCGAGGCTCGACTCTCGAGCTCGCGACGGGAAGTTGAGCGCAAGAAAAAACTCTACGACAGTAAATATACAATTTATTTGAGTTGCATTTCTTCGATATCAGAAGACCCCTTGGTCCCATGTGATGTGCGTTATGTCTCCGATTTATGAATCTCGATTCCACACCACTTGCTCAGACAAACATTCATTAGTTTTGCTCAGCGAAACTGATTTTTCATAGATGGAGGAAATAAATGCGCTGATAAGAGTCACCTTTGAGGTTGGGGTGGGCTAGATGCACACCCGGCCACCTTGACTACATGAACTCATCAAAATTTGGCGTGTATAGAAGTCGTGCGCTGCCAGAAAGAGGGGGCGCTCAGCAGCCCATGACAAAAGCAGGGAATGCACAGCTGCGCGCGCCAAGAACTGAGACCCACGGCAGCCTCGGCTGCGGAGAAGTCGGATATGACGTGCGCACCCTCGTTTGACGTGCCGGTGTGCCGCCGAGAAGTCCTACTCGGTGAAGTGATTACCTGTCTGTGAAGGAAAGCAAAGATGAGAAATTTCCAATTTTCATCTGATCTGATTGAGTCTAGGATGATGATGCTCTTATACCAATAGCCTCCTGGCATTACTGGGCAAAAACACGGTCTACGCCAACAAAAAACCGCAATTTCCAGTCATGCAGTGATTCCCTCTGACCTCGAGCGCAACAAAAAGAACACAAGAGATAAGCCATATGAATCCTTTTACTCTGAGCTTCAGTTTGAATGCATAATGATACGCAGGACATATGTACTTCTCTCTTTTTTGTTTTTGCTTCTTACTGTTGGGTAAAGACCAACCATGTTAGCCCGGAATTGTATTTCAGGCTAGCCCTTTTAGGGCAATACTACATTGATATATATCTGTAGTTGTTGTAAGAATTCAAGTGTCATTTTTCTGCCATAATTATAAATTTATGGTGTCCATCAAGCAGATGTAGTGGTGGCAGCCATCAGAAACCCCAACCCTAGGGCAAAAGCTCACATGAAAAATAGATTTCACAAGCTTTATAGACTGATTTTCTGAGATACTGGCTTCTCAATGTGAAGAGTATTGGATATCATAGCTTCAATTCTCAGGACATGCTGCCATGACTCCCCATCATTAAAGTTGAACCAGCAGAGTCACCAGGGGAGACTTTGACGCAATCTCCAGAGAGTGCCTGATTATAATTTTATGTTGTTCTGAGTCTGATTTCAGTCAGATGTGTATTAGGAAATTATTGATAAATTATTCAGAAGTCAATGGGAAGTCTGTTATAATTTATGAGGAAGTATCACAGGACCTCATGCAATGTTTTATAGAACTCTTTCATTCTTTATGTATAGCTCAATTACAACATATAATGAAATGATAGTTTATGGTATTCAAAATTGCATATTTCACTCTTTACATAAAATCATAAAGCCAATTTTTGCTGGGAGATGTCAGTGTGCATAAAACTTAAAGTGACATCTCCCAGCCAAAATTGCAGTTTATGATTTTATGTAAAAAAATCTTATGCCATTTTGAAAGGGGGGTTCACAATAGGATAAAAATAAAACTTTAGAGCTAATTTTAAGGCCTTTATGAACAACTTTTTAAAAAATAAAGATTTTGCTCTGATTCTCAGGGGATACCCAGTCCTGTACACCTTGCCAGTTTTTTAAAAATTTGTTGATAAAGACCTTAAAATTGACTCTAAAATTTTACTTTTATCCTATTGTGAACCCCCCTAATACCATAGTTACTCAATGCCCAAATATTAATCATTTATGGCGAATTTATTTTGATCAATTTCTCTACGTGCAAGGGGTTTCACACACCATAAATGTGACTAGCTGGGGCTTTAATGGCTTTCTGACCAGTTTTTTACTTGTTGTGGAGCTGTGAAAAGCCCCTCTGGCAATCTGTCCCCCCAATGTACGCGCGTACACAAAGGTTACATTGGCAAAATGAAAAAAACAGCTCACATGCATGTGCATGTAGACATTAAAACACAAAAACACACAAAAAAAAACAATCTTATATGTGTTAAGAAGCCAGGTTGTCTAGCTGAAATATGGTACCACAAACCTCCAAGCTTGACTTGACTCATATTTTCACCCTATCTTCATCCTTTTTTGGCTCAATTATAGATGATACCAGCCTTTCCTAGGGAAACATGCCAATTCAGATGGGTGTTTCACATCATTCTAACTGGGGTGTACATGTTGTTGATCTGAAAGAGGCCCAGCCTGCAATTTTCAAAAAACTTTTATGCATGCACATGAGGGAAAAATGAGCAAAGTGAAAACAATGAACACCTTCATGAGCATGTGAATAATATGAATTTAACCCCAAGAAATCATCACAATCAACAAACAGTTCAACTTGAATTATGATTCAATTGTGTTCATTGTGTCCTAGTGGTTTCAACTGTGTTCTGAACTTCTGCATGACTTGTGGATCATTTATGGATGAATTCAGGATCAGTTTCAGATCAGTTGTGGAACATTTCCAGAATCTTTTATTACTTCTTACACTACCTTCATCAAAGGCATCCAGCAAAGTTACAGAAAATGGGTACGGTATGGCACTCTCTGGAGAGTGCGTCGAAATCTCCCCTGGTGAGTAGGGGTGCCAAGGGATATGTACATATTGGTCTCTTGTGGTAATTATCATCAATCCAGGATTCTTCCCGCATTAAGTCATTGTACCCGGTTTGTGTCCCAAAACGTTGGGGAAAAAGGCTTTTGAAGGTTACTCAGGGGCCAGAGGTGCCACTGAAGGCCAAAAGCCCCCCGCAATGGGTAGGAATACTTGTGGGCCGTTGGGCCTGTCATTGGGGGCCTTGGGGCCAGGCTCTAGGCGGGAGGATCAGTTTCCACAATGCCCATTGCCCACTCTCATTTAGAATTGACAACCTCCAAAGAGACCAAAAATGTGGTCAAATGCCAACAGAAAGTCATCCAATGTGAGTTTTGAGCCCATACTACACTCTCAGTTTGGGCCTGCGCCTGGTTTTTAACTTTTGCCCGCAGTGTGGTAATCAATTCTGGAACACATGTCAAATTGTCCACGGAGCAATCAGTGCGGCGCACAGGCGGTGCGGAAACAGTGCGGAACGGAGCGGAGCAGAGCGCTCAACTGAAGGTGGCGGCGCGCGGAGCTCAACGGCGGAACTGGACTCAGAATAAGCAGGCCAGCGCGGACTGGATAGTGGAGGTGGGGATTGGGGGAAGCCGTGGCAGCCAGAAGGGCGGCGTGTGGGATCCTGACATCATAGGCTAGACAGGTGCGTGGAAGCTAGAGAGAGGAGTTTGACGGCGGTCAAAGGCGAGCGGCGGAGACGACAGGAGTTGACGTGAGAGCAAAGCTTGGCGGATGACGTGCGTTGTGGTGCTCCATTCCAAACCATAAGTAGTATTTTACTGTCTTCTTTTACATATATTCATCATTACATTGCCTATCATTCCACACCCCTTCACAAATACCTCATTATTATTGCATATTCAAATTCTACGCCTCATTTCACATATAGTCACTCATACATAGTACACCCCTATCTTCAATGGTTCAATAGTTATAGAGAATATAAAACTTACAGAAAACCTACAGTCTTCATTAGTTACAATACTCATTTCATTAGTAACTTAATTGAATCATTACATCACATTCTTTTCACAGATATTTTCTCACATACTAAACCCTTTACATACATTACTCATTATGTACTATGCCTATTGTACACATTAAATCATTGGATCTGTGCTTACCTTTTTCAGTAGTGCTCATCATTACAAGTTGTTACTATGTTCACATCACTTTCCCCATTTGTACAGTTTTTTCTTCCCATAGCCAGAACCCTTCCCCATTTGTACAACCTTCATTCCCATAGCCAGAACTCCTCATTGTCTGTGCTCATCCTTCCTTCATATAAGAACTTTCCTTTCCCCCTCACTTGTACCTTAGGGAAGATTTATGCAGAGATTATATACAGAAATTATAGCAGAAATCACTCATCACCTAATGCTCATTGATATCATTGATGTTGCCCCTGAACCCATTGCCATTGGATCATTGCCATTGCTTTCCCCTCTCCCATCACTGCTCCAAACCCTCTCACCCTCAGTAGTCAGTAGTTAAGCTCATAGTACTAGCTCCTAAGATCAAGCAGAAATCAGCCACACCTTTTCCTTCTTTTTCTTAGTGTTACTCTCATCCCCTCAGCATTAGTCAGGAAGGCAGCCTCATCAGCACCCTTGCATAGCTTACATTAGTACTAGTGTTGCTATCCATTTCCCTTCCAAGCTCTATTCTCCCCTTTGAGTAGTTCCACAGCGTGTGTGTATAGCGCTTGGCGGATGACAAGTGTGCGTGTGTGAACGGAGTTAGCGGATGGTGTGCGTGGGAGGCAGGCAGAGGATATATTTTAGTTCTCTTCCCTCTCTCTATAAAACCACAGTGGGGGAGGGAGGATTCTGCATCATACTCCCCACAGACTCTCTTTTTACGGTTTTACTTTAGTTTGTGGATTATTGTGCTTCTTTTACTTAGTGTATGTTGCGGAGCGGAGTTTTACGTTGCAGACTTGCTGTATGTGTTACGGTTGTGCTTTGCGGAGTTTTTTTACTTGCTTTATGGCTGTTTTCTTGCAGTTTTGCGGAGTCTTGTGGCGAAATTATCTTCTTTATGCGGCGGAGCTTTGTTTTGCGCTTTACGTCTGTGGAGTTTTATTATTTTACGTGCTTTACTTTATTTATCCCACCCAGAGCCCTACAACGCGGCGGAGCTGCGGAGCGGAGTTTCTCCAGATCACCCAACGTTACCTGGGAATCATCTTGGAGCAGCGGAGTCCTGCCAATTCTATGCAGTGACCAGTTTTGTTCATCACAACGGAAAAGTTAAAAATCAAAAATGGCCAATGACTGAAACAAAACTTGATTGTAACATGTTTTTTCTCCTTCAATCTTATCTCAACCAAATATATGAATCTATACTCACTCAATAGCTCAAACCCAGCAAAAAGGATTTGCTTGTTTAATTGGGTTTTCCAGTGCCACACATACAGATGAAAAATACTTTCTGATGACTGAAATGATTGAGATCTATATTTGTGAGTTTTTGGTCATTGTTAGATATTCCCTGTATGGAATAATACTATTTGACAATCATTGACTGGATGAGGAGGGATAATCTCCTGCAGGACCACCGGCTGTGGGGTCATACAAATGATCAACAGATGTACTTTGCATGATCAACAGATGTACTTTGCATGATCAACAGATGTACTTTGCGCACTGCAAAAAACTTGTGGCACACTGTGGGGGTTGGCAAATCAATGTCGCGACCACAGTCAACGTTTTAAACGCTGCGCTGCGCTAAAAAAAGCGGTCATTTAGCGCAGCGTAGCGGTCACACCGCTACGTCCCAGAGGCATGTAGCGGAAGCTGTTGAAAAAACCACTGCACTACTTGCTACGCGCAGCGGTTTACCGCTACCCACCCGGGGCAATTAGCGATAGCGCAGCGGAAGCGGAAATCCGCTGCGCTATCCGCTAAATTAGCGGATAGAGGAATTTAACTGCATGTTAAACCTCTTTTAACATGATTTAAACCATTTTCTTTCTTCTTTTTCAAACCGCTGCGCTACCGCTGAAGCGCAGCGGTTCAGCGCTACGTGACCACTTTTTTTAGTGCGCTAAAATTATCTTTTTTTTCTTCAGGAAAACAAAAAGCGGTTAGCGCAGCTGTTACAACATTGCCACAGAGAGCAGTAGCTCAAAACGCTTTGCACACTTCAAACACAAAACTATGAAATTCTCACTTTTTTTTCTGCCAGCTGGTAGAGGGGATTTTTCTTGCCCCTCCATCAAATTATCAGAGGATTTGAAGCCCTCAGCTGGACACAAAAAAAGGACAAAAAGGAAACACAAAAAATAACCTGAGCGCAGGCTACCGCTCCCCTGGAAATGCTCCTCCGCGGCTTTCAGCCTGCCAAATACTCACAGATTGGGTACACAGCCCCTCAAAAACAAAGTTTGAGGGGCAGAAGCTCCGGCTGCCGTACCAATGGCCGGCACAGCCCGGTCATTGAGTGGTGTCTGCACACTCCCCCAATGACCGGCCAGCACACACGTGAAGTGCAGATTCCCAGTCATCATGGGGAATGTGTACTCCTCTTGATGACCGGGTTGCTCCGGTCATTGGAAGGAGCAAATATTTTACTTGATGACCAAGTCCACCCCAGTCATGGAGAGGAGTAAACACTTGCCTTGATGACCGGCTCCGTTCCGGTCATTGAGAGTAATGTCAGCCTTAAAGTCAACACAGTTGAGCTAAAACTGCCTTTTATCTCCATTTTATACCTAAATGTGTTTATATCTTTTGAAACTTAAGAATTAAGGTTTTTTTGACTTCATATTCTGATTTCTCATACAAGTTTGACCCTGGTGTTCACTTATCACTTTTCAATATCTCTGCTCCTTCATAGAGTTTGTGGTTTTTGATGCATATGCGCAGCAACATGTGTAGGTGCACCTGAGCACTCCAAACCACATGTACATATGTGATTATGGCATCCAACTTTGAAAATTTTGTAAGTCAGGATCCCCCATGCAGCTGGAGTATCCACAACACCAGACAACCAGCCAACCAGGACCACAAAACACCTTTAGGACAAACCCCAGGATCACCCACAGAGGCTGCTTAGCTCCCAGTATCAACAGCAGATATTGACAGTAAGTTCCCTCTCTGACTGACCTTGTTTATCCAGAGTGAACTCTGTTTCTCTTGACTGCTTCTCTCCCTGTTTGATTTCGCTCTTCTCTTTTGATCACACGTCATCATATATCCAGACCTCTTATCCCAAGGATCCCTCTGATTGCATATCCTTCTTTTTATGTGGCTTTTGTCAGGAACAAACCACATATTTTTCCCTTTGAATAACCTTGACTATCCACAGAGAAGTCTAGAAAATTGTGGCTGATTAGACTTGCCTAATTCAGATACCTTCCATGTTTCCATTGTGAGAAGAGGCTGTTGCAATCTCTGGCAAAGCTTGGCAGCACTCCCTTAAGGAGTAGCATTGCTAGTGCATCTGAGTTCCCACCTGCAGGTCAACAGAACCTTTATTATCATCTCTCAGATCATCTCTTTCTTTCTCTCTCTTTTTCTCTTACTGTTTGTTATTTCTTTATCCCAAGAAATCCAAGCAGTGCCCACCCATTTATCTTGTGTCCTGCTGTCACATAAGAGACACAGGCTCACAATTAATTTTTTGACCGGAACAGGCCCGGTCTTTGAGAGGAGTGCAAACTCTACTTGATGACTGTGTCTGTTCCGGTGATTGAGAGTATAACATACTCCCCTCTCCAGTTATCAAGGAGTAACCACTGCCCTCAATGACCGGGTCCGGCTCCTCTTGTTGACCAGAGGCAGAGTAGAGATAGTCATTCGGTACCCGCGGCGGGTACCTAGTACCGCTTGGCGGGTACCCCCTTGCACCCGCCTCGCACCCGCGCAGCGGTGCCGGGTGCGGTACTAGGTACCGGCTTTTGGCCGGAAAGCGGTGCGGTACCCGGGTACCGCCTACAAGTACCTCCCACCCCCCGGGGGATTGAGGGCCTTGACTCGGTAGATCCAGCTTGGCGAAGGTCTCCCAGCAAGCTGGGAGGATTCCTCTCGGCATTTCCAGCTCGCCGAGGGGACTCCTCCCGGGGAGCTGGATACACATATTGTATCCAGCTCGCGGCCGCCGAGGAACCTCCTGATGAGCTGGAGAGGAGTCCCCTCGCCGAGCTGGATACATATGTATCCAGCTCGCCGAGAGGAATCTTCCAAGGGAGCTGGATGTGTCCAGCTCGCCGTGAGACCTCCTTACCCGAGCTGGAAATTGTGTATCCATCTCGGCGAGAGATGAGTCATCTCGGCGAGCTGGATACATATTATGTATCCAGCTCGGCGAGGGATGTCCACCCGGCGAGCTGGACGCATATCCAGCTCGCTGGGTGGCCTTGCCTCTTTGACCGGAGCCATTCTGTTGAGGTGGCTCATCTGTTGTGTGCTTCAATCTTTCATTTCACGCTTATGTCACACCATGTGACATCTTGTTCTCCCTTTCTCATGTCTCTATATAACCTGAGCAGCAGTGTTGGTTGGACCTTTCTTCATCCTTCCAACACACGCTCAACATTCGCTTCTGCTGCTCAGGTTAGTATTTCTCTTGTTTCTCATTCTCTTCATTTTCTCTCCATGTTGCAATTTATCCTTCCAACACACGCTCAACATTCGCTTCTGCTGCTCAGTCTATCGCAACAGGTTATGAGTCCCAGCTGCACTTAAATCAGCGCAACCTCTTTATAAAAGCGAAAAAGACTCTCGGAAGCGTGGTGTGTTCACAACCAAACCTAGGATCAATCTCAAAGCTGTTTCACTTGCTATCAGTAAAACACCTCTCATCATGGCAGACATCGCTGCTCCCGACATCTCGGAACCCTCCTCACTAAAAGTCACCGGTATCCCCCAACTTCAGGCTCCCGCCCCGGATTCAAACTACTTGAACTGGACATTCGCCGTCTCCGTTCATCTTGCCTCAATCAATCTCGGCTATCTCCTCGAGGAGGTCAAACCCGAGGACCGACCAGCAAGATGGGCGAAAGACAACTCTGATGTGTGTTCATTCCTTGTCCGAACGGTGCATCAGGACAACTTCCGCTTCATCCGAGCCTTCCCCAGCAATGCGAAAGGAATGTGGGATGCTCTTCAAGAAGCCCATATCGATTCCACGGCAGGAGGTCGAATCTACTGGCTACGAAAGCTCGTTCTCCTTCGTCTCACAAACGACAACGTGGACGCTCACATAAAAGAAATGGCTCTATGCGCGGAAAGACTCAATTCTCTCATCACCGCCAAAAAGCCCCTCACCATCGACGACATTCATGCAGCAGCACTCCTCGGTTCGCTCCCCGTGGACTGGTTGCACTGTGTCTCCTCGATGATGAACGAAGACGACATCACCTCTTCTCGAATCGTCTCGGCCCTCAAAGCCGAGTCTCTCCGCCGTAAATCTCGCACAGAGGAGGACTCCGCAATCTCAGCTTCTAAGGCCAATGTCTCCTCCTCCAACAGCAGAAACCGTCCTCCCAGAGACAACTCACTCTACTGTTCCTTCTGCCGGATCAAGGGACATGAGCTATCAGCGTGCGAAAATGCGGCTCGAATTCTGAACGATCATCAACGTTCCAGGCAACAGGATAATGACTCCAATCGCCGCTCGGATTCCGACAAAGCTTCCAATCGCCGCGGTGGCCCTGGTCGTCAGTCTTCAAACCGTGGTCGTCAACCATCTCAACCCGAAGCCAAAGCTGGCCTAACCACAGTTGTCGAGCTTGGCAGTGACTCCGCAAACGAATCAGACTATTCTGGTTCCGAATACGCTAGCAACGCTTCTGCCCACACCAACACCATCCACGTATCCAAAGTCTCGGTCGATGCCAATATCGACTCTGGATGCTCCATGAGCATGACTCCGGACATTGATCAAGTTGCCAACATCAAAGCTGCAACCACTCCTGTCCGCCTCGCCGACCACTCGGTGGTTCGCGCCACCCACAAGGGCACCTCGTCCCTTCCACTCACTATCTCGAAGTCGGTCAAAACTTTGGTCGTCCCGAGCTTGGCCGAGCCTCTTCTGTCCGTTGCTGGGATGTGTGACTCCTCTCTTTGTGTTGTTTTCACCTCGGACTCATGCGACATATACGACGCCAAGGACTTCAACGCGTCCGGTTCTCTCGTGGGCCGTGGCTATCGCAAAGGAAATCTCTTCTACCTTCCGACCGCTGAGGTGACGTCTCAGGCTACCTCTCTGGACTCTCCTCATATGGCTGACGACTCTCTCATGGGTTACCATCTTTGGCTATCTCATTTAGGCCTCAAAGCTCTCAAGAAGCTTCTCAGCTTAAACAACATCAAGCCCACGCACATGAATGAAATTTCAGTTCAACAATGTCCTGTATGCATTCAGGCAAAAATGCACCGGTCTCCATTTCATTCTCGTTCCTCCTATCGCTCTTCCCTTCCCGGTGGTCTCATCCACTCTGACGTAGGCTCCTTTGAAGTCCATTCCCGAGAGGGATACAAATACTTTGTAACTTTCATTGACGATTACTCTAAGGCTGTTTTCATTTTTCCAATGAAATGTAAAAGCAAAGTCTTTCGTTGTTTCAAAATCTTCAAAGCTTCCTTTGAAAAGGATGGTCGCTATAAGGTTCTCTCTCTGCGTTCGGACAATGGTGGCGAATATCTTTCAAAAGCTTTTGAAAACTTCTTGCTTGATTCAGGAATTAAGCATGAGCCTGGACCGCCACACTCTCCAGAACTAAACGGAGTAGCTGAGCGTGCCAACAGGACTTTTGGTAACCTCATTCGGTGTCTCCTCCTTGGATCCAAACTCCCCAAATCGTTCTGGGTCGACGCTCTCCGACATATCCTCCATTCTTACAACTCTATTCCCCTTTCCACTCCTTCCGGATTCCACTCTCCCAACTCGATCCTCAACACTGACCATACTCCGCTACACAATCTCCATCCGTTTGGCTGCTTAGTATGGTATAAAGTTCCGGAAGCAAACCGGAAGAAACTGGATCCCAAGGGCCGCGCCTCTCTCTTCCTCTCCTATCTCTCCGACGGGAATGGCTACCGCGTTTGGGATCTGCAAAACAAACAGGTTGTCAAGACACAAGACGTCCTTTTTCACGATACAGTATTCCCATACAATCATCGCGTCATTGGACCAGTCCCGGACATTGTAGTCGAAGTTCCGTGGCCTTCTGTCAACACTCCTACTCCTTCTGCTCCTTCTGTCGCTCCCTCCACTCCCCAGCCTATTTCTGTCATCAATCCCCTTCCATCCATCCTTGAATCTCCTCCACTTCATGTCCCTCTTCAAAACCGTTTTGACAGAAGGCTAACCGCATCCATACATGCTCCTCTTAACCAGCTCCGGCATCCTTCGACGATTTCGCTCCCGAGCTCCCCTGAAAACTCCTCATCTGAGAGTAAGTCGGCCCCTTCCCCGGTTTCTCTCCCGTCTCCTTTCCTTCGGCCATCTTCTCCGCCGTCCCTTCTTCCCCCTGCCACTTTGCTACCGCCGCCGCAACAAACCCAGGCCCCGGCTCACAGGACAAACTCTCCCTGCCGCCTTCCTCTTCCCCCTTCACCCCCTCCGCCTACCAGGCCAATCTCGCCTGTCCCTGCAGAAATCCCTCTTCCAGCATCTCCCCCCAGATTGCCAACTCCTCCTCCGGTACGACGGTCAAACAGATCCCGCAAAGCACCCGAACACTTTGGCCAATGGTCCAAATCAGCTCTCACCTCGGAATCTGTTGATACCCCTAAAACATGGCGGCAACTTCAACGCTCTCCCAACAAAGACCAATGGTTAAAAGCTGCTACCGAGGAGTTCTCCTCTCTTCTAGGAATGGAGACCT
The DNA here is from genome assembly GCF_026914185.1 of Puccinia triticina. Lineage (NCBI taxonomy): Eukaryota > Fungi > Basidiomycota > Pucciniomycetes > Pucciniales > Pucciniaceae > Puccinia > Puccinia triticina. The sequence goes on along the minus strand of NC_070568.1, from coordinate 412,665 downwards.
GGCGTCTTGTCCCCCGGCCCGAGAAACGGAAGATTATCAAATCCAAATGGGTTTTCAAAGTTAAAAGGCGTCCCGACAAAACCATACAAAAACTAAAAGCAAGACTGGTTGCTATGGGCTACTCCCAAATCCGTGGTCAAGATTACGATGAAGTATTCTCCCCAACGCTACGTATGGAAACTTTGCGGCTAATATGTAGTCTTCTCGCTGTCCGGAAGTGGACCGGTCGTCAGGTGGATTTCAAAACCGCCTTCTTGAATGGACAACTCGACGCTCCTATATACATGGAACAACCAGCAGGTTTCGAAGACTCTGTCCATCCAGACTATGTCTGTGAGGTAACCCGTTCTTTGTATGGTCTGAAGCAATCGCCGCGTCAGTGGAACCACGAGCTACATGGGGCTCTCCTGGATCTTGGTCTTCACCAATCCAAATACGATCCTACGCTCTACTTTCGTCTTCAAGGAAAAACTCTCATTGGCGCCATCACTGTACACGTTGACGATTTGGCTATTGTTGGTGAAAACTCCTTTGTCACCAATCTAATTGCCTCCCTTGGACGCCGTTTCGAGATCGGCGCAGACGATGAGCTACACCATTTCCTATCAATCAAAATCACAAGGGAAATCAAAAATCGTCTTGTTTACATGTCACAAACCCACTATATCGAAAGCATCACGGAAAAATTCCTGTCTGGAAGTCTTCCCTCAACAGCGACTCCAACTGATTCTCTATTCAAAGATCTTCGCCGTCGAAAACCCGATGAACCTTCCTCTCCTGGCCCTTACAATCAAATCATAGGCTCTCTGCTATGGGTTGCTCAATCAACCCGTCCCGACGTGTCTTTTGCGGTCAACAAACTATCCCAATTTCTGAAAGACCCATCTGCCGCTCACTGGTTCGCCGCCGTACGCGTTCTCAACTACCTCAACACAACGAAGTCACTGCGTCTCCGTCTAGGTGGTAATCTGACATGCAGCGGTTACTCAGATGCTGATTGGGCTGAAGACCGCGAAGACAGACGGTCAACCTCCGCGTACACCTACCGCATCGGCGACGGATCAATTTCTTGGAAATCGAGGAAACAAGCCACCGTGTCCCTTTCAAGCACAGAATCCAAGTACAAAGCCCTATCGGACTCGTGCAAAGAAGGATTATGGCTCCGCAGCATCCTAATCGAACTCCATCTCCGACCACAAAGAGCTATTCCCCTGCACGTTGATAATGAAGGCGCCGAGGCACTCGCGAACAATCCAGAACACCACTCACGCACGAAACACATTGACGCACAATACCACTTTTTTCGAGAATGTGTGAAAGATGGAAAAATTGAGATTATCCATGTATCGACACATGATATGCTTGCCGATATGCTCACCAAGCCCCTTCCAAGGATTCTTCTGGAAAAACATCGGACCATGTTTGGCATTGTTTGAATCTAGTCTTTGTCAAAAACTCTTCAACTTCCTGTGGACTTCTTTTTCCTTTTTTTTGTTCACCTCAGTTTTCAGCAAGGGGAGGTGTTGAGGTGGCTCATCTGTTGTGTGCTTCAATCTTTCATTTCACGCTTATGTCACACCATGTGACATCTTGTTCTCCCTTTCTCATGTCTCTATATAACCTGAGCAGCAGTGTTGGTTGGACCTTTCTTCATCCTTCCAACACACGCTCAACATTCGCTTCTGCTGCTCAGGTTAGTATTTCTCTTGTTTCTCATTCTCTTCATTTTCTCTCCATGTTGCAATTTATCCTTCCAACACACGCTCAACATTCGCTTCTGCTGCTCAGTCTATCGCAACACATTCCTCCGGTCAAAGAGGTGTACATGCCTCCAATCGGATGGATCAATTCCTCCGGTCAAAGAGGAGAGCCAGTGCTTGCCGGGGGGAGTCCCTCACGGCGAACAGTGGTCTTTTTGCCCTCCAGCTTGTCGCAAGGGCGGCAAAAAACTGGATGGAGCAAGCAGGACAGCAGGACGCTGCCACACCAACAAATATCACGGGTGGTACCCGCGGTACCCTCCAGCGGTACCCGTGGTACCTCCCAGGCGGTGCTGGGTGCGGTACTAGGTACCTGAAATTGGCCGAAAAGCGGTGCGGTACCCGGGTACCGCTTGGTACCCGGGTCCCAAATGACTATCTCTAAGGCAGAGCGGACCCATTCATTGAGGGGCTATTCTGGACATCATCAAGAGGTAGTACATCCTCATGTTAATGACCAACTTGTTTTGGTCATTGAGAGGAGTGTTTATCTCCTCTCAATGACCAGAACGGACCCGGTCATTGAGGCAAATTTTTACCCATCTCCATGACTGGGGTGGACTTGGTCATTGAGTAAAGTATGTGCTCCTTCCAATGACCAGAGCAACCCAGTCATCAAGAGGAGTACATATTCCCCTTGATGACCGGTGATCTGCACTTCACGTGTGCTGGCCGGTCATTGGGGGAATGTGTAGACGCCTCTCAATGACCAGGCTGTGCCCTAACTTAACTAAGTCCCTCCTTGGGGGAGCAAAGCGACCTCCAAAGGAGGGACTTTTTTTAAAAAAAAAATAATAATTTTGCCTTTGGCATTGAACACTATGAATATCATGATATCTACCTACAAGCATTTTTATTTTTTTTATGTTTGTAGTTGGTTTTTTTCCAGTACTTTTTTCTATGGGGCCAAGTTCTGTAGAGGATGTGGTAATCTTAACAACTAGGGACAATGAGCTGTGATGTGGGTTTGTGGGATGGAAGGGGTGCAACCATTTTTCAGGTTGATTAAATTGGGTAACAGGTATTGAAATTGAAGAATTTTTATACATATAAAGCGGAAAACTAATAAGTGGGTTGAAGGTTGGATGGGTGGTGTGTAGTTGTCCAAGTGCAGAAGTGGTAGCAGCCAGGGGTTGGTTCCACCGGGATTTGAACACCGGACTTGTCACTCTCTTTGAAGTGATTGTATTATGCTGGCGCAGGGGAGACACCAAGCTTCTGTGGGTGATGGTTACCGCTAGGTCATCTGGACCCCTTGGAGGGACTTACTTATGTCACACTTCTTGCCTGAGAGAATGGGGCTTGTGTGGCTTTTTATGCCATTTTTTCCTTTCTTCCTTCACACAGAAAAACTAGGCAGCCTCTGCTGGCGCCCTGAAGGGTCAAGATAGCTGAACATCTTGGCTTCATGTCCCTGTCCTCATGATGAGGATTGGATGCAGGAGTTGCAGTGGCCAAGGCATCTTAACCAGAGCATGTAGAGCCTGGTTCCTGTGTAAGTGAATTGAAAACCCATACTGTTTTCTGTGGTCAGTTCAATCCGCACAGAATACAGCTCAAGGAACCTTGAAAATACATAACTTTGAAGGGTCATGGAGCAACAATGGTTGGACTTGCAGGAACATGTGTAGCGGCAAAAGATAGGGAAGAGTGAGACAAGTTTCCTGATCCAAATGGCATGCCTGGGGCCCTTTGGGAACAGGGTCAAAAATTGAAAGGCACAAAATTGCCTGCAAAAATATTTGGAAGATCAGAATCTCTCAGGCCAAAATGTGGAAATTAGTCCCAAGTCCCTCCTTTGGAGGTCGTGCTTTGTTCCAGCCCAGGCTGTACCAGGGTCCTCCAAAGTGGGGGACTTGTGTTAAGTTAGGGCTGTGCGGGCCATCAGTCTGGCAGCCAGAGCTTCTGCCCCTCAAACTTTGTTTTTGAGGGGTAGCGTACCCAATCCGTGAGTATTTGGAAGGTTGAAAACCCCCGAGAGGAGCATTCCTGGTGTGGTAGACAGAAAAGTGAAAAATCAAAAGTTTTTTCTCATACATATATTTACTCACCCTAGGCCTCAAGGTACCACCAAATGGACCTCAGAGATGGATTCTACGGCCAATTTTACCCCTATTCACCACTGGAAGCGTCACTGTCACTGGAACCCCACTGGATTGGAAGTTACACCCTCTTGCACCCTCATGGACACGGCCTGCCCCAGTCATCAACCTGTCACACCCCTCAAGTCACCTTTCCCAGGTATACACATACTCAAACCCAGCCAAACACATACTCTTTTCTATCCCTCTTATCTCCACTGCATATGCAGGGGACCATCCCCATTTCTTCTATATTTGACATGTCCCCGCTATGGCGCTTCTACCTGTGCGCGGTAGACGGCGGTTTGAGGGGATGTTGCTAAAGCTGCCCTCTTGCGGCGGTCCGGATCTTATGAGCGCAGAGAAATCAAAATAAAGACTTGATAGCGATGGGGGGGGGGATTTTTATGTGAGAAGGAACGAGGGAGTTGGATTACCCTCGGCGAGTGTGGTTGATAAGCTCCGGGAATGTTCTCTTAATAAGGTCAGGAAGTACTTTGTTGAGTTCGAAGGCTCGGGAATGAATTAACTCAGAAGTCTGGGGAAGGATCTTCACGATCCGGATCAGTAAGCTCTCAGAAGTGATGATATCCTTTTCGTCGGGAGCCGAATACCATGCGGATCCTTCCTCCAAGTTCGGCTGAACTTGGATTCCAGACCCGCGACAGGCTGCGCGACAGGCCCTTGTGCCCGCCGCGCGCATACAACTTATGATAAAATGAGAGAGGGAAGGAAACAAGAAAACAAAACAACAAAACCAGGCACTAGATAAAACCAACCCTCCACCTACACTCCCCTCCAACGCGCGCAAGAATAAAAAAAAAAAGAAACAAAACAAGATAACAGCGCACACAAACATAAGACAAAAGAAAACAGAAAAGAAGAAAGGGTGAAATAAGTGGAAAAAGGAAACAGTAAGATAACATGAAGAAGGCCAACAAAATAAAGAAACCACGACCGGTATCCGCCGCCTTGATCCTGAAACGCGGAAGCTTGAGGATCCAGATCTTGAGAGGGCTTGATGTCCTGAATTCAGCCCCATGAGTGCCTCCACCAATTTGATCACCACATCCGCCCACCATTTGCAGACTTTCCCTAGTCTGCTCCTCCCGTCGCGCCTTCCTGTTGGAGAATGGATGAAGAAAAAAAAGATTTCCCGCGCGGCTCACATGTGTGGCAAATGTAATGTTTCGAAAAAACGGTAGCAAATACCCTAAGGTGCATACACATGGGAGGACTTACTTCTATTCTCCAGTGCCCCCACGGGAATGATATCTCTTCACCTGATCAGCAGCAAAGCGCCTCTTAAGTTCCGTCCCATCCAGCTCCGACAACACGTAAGACCCGCCTCCCACTTGCTTGACGACGCGGAATGGACCGTTCCATTTGTGCGCAAACAGTTGACCCCACTGGGTCTTGAGAGCTCGGTTGTATGCTAAGACCATGTCGCCAGGACACAGCGGTTCTCGGATCCGGTCGGCGCGTTTCTCGTCCCAGTAGCGGACCGCGTCGCCGCGGGCCTCCATCAATTTCCTGTACGCAACCCCGCGAGATTCCTCGCTGCGCTCCAGTTGCCTAGACCGCGCCACTATCAGATCCTCCGTTGTTCGCACTGAATCCCAATTGACGCCCAGGTACGATTCTATCTCTAGGTCCAGGGGCAGGGCCGCGCGCTGACCGAACACCAGCTTGTAGGGGGAGTAGACTGTAGTTCGCTTAGTTGAGATTCGGTCCGCGAACAGCACCAGAGGGAGGAATTTACGGCAATTCTTGCCGCTTTCGCCGGCCAGCTTAACCAAAGCCGCTTTCAAAGGCCCGTGTCCCCTTTCGACCATACCCTGCCCCTCGGGGTAGTATGGGGTGGACACTTGATGCTGTCCCGGAAGTCCTTTCAACATTTCCGCGAGAGCGCCGCCAAACTCGGAACCTCCATCGGTGGAATAAGATTGAGCAAGGCCGTACCGCATTGTCCAATTCTCCTGCAAGAACGCAGCTACCGCTTCAGATGTCAGGTTGTTGAGGATCTTTGCTTCTACCCAACCAGAGAAATCATCTCTAGCTACGATGAGGTACTTAGCTCCGCTGGCTTTGAGGTGAACCGCGTCCATCGCGACTCGCCCAAAAACAGTGGCCTCTCCGGTAGGATACCGCAACTCTTGAGGCCGGCGGAGGTCGCGTCTTTGACAAGCATCGCAGCTTTGACACCATCGAGTGACGGCCTGTTTCAGCGAGGGCCACCAAAATCGCTCAGAGGCGCGACGGTAAGTCTCGGCCACGCCTCGGTGACCCAAGTCCTCATGCAGCTGTTGAAGAATCGAGTCCTGCTTGGCAGGAATGGTGACAACGACGCGCGGTAGAGGGGTTCCGCGCTTCATGAGTCTCCCCGCCTGCAAAAAGAAATTGGAGGATCTACGCTTCAGTGCCCGAAAATCCTTCGAATCCATGTCTTCCGGCCTCTCCAATGTCTCCAGTAACCTTTCCATTGCGCGCCAATAACCTTCCTGGTAGCCTGAATATTCGTTTTGCTGCGCTGAGAAAACATGGACTGGTCGGATATGAGGGGCTTCCTCATCAAAATCAGAAGGAGGATCGGATTCATCGTCGCCTTGGGGCCTTCGAGACAGGCCATCCGGCATAGTGAAAGATTTGCCGGGGCGATGTACAATGTCAAAAGAGAATAAATGAATAAATGAGACCCAACGTGTCATGGGTGCATTCGGTAAACTCGGGGCATTAATCATCTGTATCAGCGACTGCGCGTCGACCTGCAACTCGAAGTGCTGTCCCCACAGGACCATCTGAAGCTTTTTCAAGACTCGCGCCACGCCACACAACTCCAGCTTCGATTGTGAGTACCGAGATTCAACGTCTGAGAACAAAAGAGATTCGTAAAGCGCGGGGCGGTCGAATCCATTAACGTCCGCCTGAGTAAGAACAGCCCCTGCCGCGTGGAAACTCAAGTCCACCGCAAGCTTGATTTTTCCCGCATCCGGACTGTAATCAATCTTGACCAGCACGATATCTTCACCCACGACCCGCTTGAGCTCCTGAAACGCCTTCTCACACTCGTCAGTCCATTCCCAGTCAGAATCCTTGCGGGTCAGTCGACGAAGGGGCAAGCAGATCTGAGACAGCGCTGGGATAAAAATCCGGACATATACCACGACGCCCAAGAAGCCGCGTACTTCCGTTGCGCTAGTTGGAGTCGGCCACGAGATGATCTTGTTGACCTTGGCGGGTGCCATCCTCCGGCCTTCCTTACACACTACGTGTCCAACAATCTCGAGAGCCGGCACGCAAGCCGCGAGTTTGGAAGCGGAAACCGTTAATCCTGACTCCTCTATCCTAAAGAGTATGCACTCTAAGGTCTCCGCATACTCCCAGATGAACCTACGGATCTCGGAATGCCAGGGCAGCAGCTTGTTGTTGTAATCAGACTTAGGGCCCTTGATGCCGCCGTCGTCGATAAAGATGCCGGCGTGATCCGGTATTTCATCCTGGAGTATCCAGACCATTTGAGCTTGATACACGGCTACCAAATTGGTAGCCCCTTGAGGCAATCGCGTAAGCTGGAACCGTCCCAAAGGCGTGTCAAAGGTGGTAAGCGGCCGAGAAATTGGGTGAAGAGCGCGCTCATTGTAGCCGCCCATGATATCTCCCAAACCGTAACAAGCCCGCCCTGAGAATGACTCCACGAACTCCTCGGTAGCTGGCGGAACTCCTGCGTCCCGAATGGTCACTTTATTGAGCGGCTGAAGGTCGTGAACAATGCGCAACTTGCCGTTTCCCTTAAGTACACAGAACACGGGGCTTGAGTAACTTGACGTAGACTGCTCGTACAATCCATTACGAACCCGCTCCCGGATCAGTCTTGAGTATTCATCCATCTTGGCAGCAGGGATAGGAATTTTCCGCTTCTGCCACGGTTTGTGTTCCACGACAGGGATTATATACGGCATTCCGTAAGATTCCTTCAGTAGTCCTCGCTCATCTTTGGTGAAAGCTATCGCCAGATTCCGTTTGGCTAGCACATTCTTGATCAGGGCTAATTCCGCCGGATAAAGCCAACCTGGTGGTCCGAAATTGACTACGCCTAGCCGTTCCTCTGTAACCCTTCCCTTTGGCACGAATGGTCCCGCTAGAGATCGAGGCAAACCGCAGTAGGGGTCCCGCGAAAGCGGAGGCCGACGGAGAGGGGGATTCAATTCTTGAGGCATAGGCTTGTTAACCGGTTTGATCTTCTTCAATACCGGCTTGTATTTTGCCGCAAACATCAGATATTCACCGCTGCGCCACAATTCCGCCAAAGCCACCTGCGCCTTATGCCCGAGTCCAGCTTCCACAAGGAGAGAGGTCCGATGCTCCGACAGGTCTTCGAACACCGCCTTATCTGAGAAAGACAATCCAACAGCGGGTTGTTCTTTGCTCACGTATGTGGCACGGGGCAGGGTTTTCGAAAACAACGGAGCATCACGCCTCGGAGGTGCATATTGGTGGGAACTTACTTTTACCCCAAATGCCCTCCACGATGGCCCAAAAAATACCGTTCCTCCTTCGCCGCTTACTTGATGTGAACATAGTTTAAGCTCGTTGCGGAGCACCGCACCATACTCCCTACAGGGTGAAAGAAGTTTATGCTCATTGCGGAGCGGTACTAGTTTAGGCTTGTTGCGGAGTAGCACGAGTTTAGACTCATCGTGGAGCTTATGAAGTTTATTCTCATTACGGAGACGGTCTTGTAAAGCTTCCTGAAACGAGACCTGGGAGATCGCGAAGGGTTCTTGCAAATTGGCTGAGTCCTCTTTGAAGTGACGCGAGGATACTTTCTTCTCTTCAGGTCAAGTTAAATCCGTCGACAGCGGTTTCTGAGATCTGAAAACAGAGGCGGACGAATAGGGACGGCTCACGAGAGTGGCACGAGGCAGGGTTTTGACAAAGGTAGTAGATACCCTGGAGGTGCATAAACTGGGAGGACTTACTTCTAGTTCTGTCTGCCTCCGCTGGGTTCCAGCTTCCTCCTCACTCGGGCCTCTTCTGATGTACATGTTGGGTTGAAAACTGAGTTGAAATTGAGCGGAAATATTCTTTTTGACGGTTTTGATTATCTTGAGATGTTTTTCGGATTTGATGTTTTGCTGATCGGAAAAAAGAAAAGAACTCGGGAAAACGGGCCTTTGATCCTCTGGGTTTTGAGTTGATTCGACGGCGAGAGTGCGAGGATCTAGATTAAAACCGCCGTGCACCGAATCAACTAAAGTCATAAAAAAGGACGATCATCCTCAGACTCGTCAGGGAGCCGCGCCGCGTGAGTCAGCACGGCCTTGCGCCCTTGACCTGGGAATTCGCGTTCCCACCGCCCGGATCCAGTAGAGCATAGTGACAACTCGATGTCCCGACCATTTGCGTCGGGAATGATGATCTTCTTGCCGGATTGTGGGTTGAAAGAAAGCGTAGCCGCCACGTCCATCAAAAAGGGTTGTCCCAAGATCAAAGGGCCTTCGTTGCGAGTAATCCAGAAATGGCAGGTCCTGTCAATCGTCTTCCCCACCCGAATCGGAACGTCCTCAGCCACGCCTATCAATTCGCAAGCCTGGTTGTTGATGCCGTACACCGCCGATAGGAAATTGACTCGGGGACTAAGGTTGAATTGATTCGCCGTTGTGTCCGAAATTAGGTTAAGCTGCGACCCAGAATCAATAAGGGGCTTCGCTGGGGTTTCGCCCTCGCCTATGAGACACGACAGGTAACCTAATGGGCAGGAATAAAGATTTAAATCTGCCCCCAAGTCCCTTACTTCGTCTCCCTCCGCGAGCGTGCCAGAATGAACCTTGAGCTCTTCCGCGCCAACTTCCACGCGCCTTCGTGACACCCACTTTTTTACACCCTCTGCGACAGTAGGCGCAAGGGCGAGCAGCTCCGCCACAGTCATGTGGGGCACAGGCAGGTCGAATATCTTCTTCAGCGCACCGTCGACAGCATTTGGATGATCACGAGCAACGTCCCGCTCGAAACGAACTTTTGGGCCGACAGGCTTCGATGCCTGCGACGGAGTATCCGGACGTGAATCTGCTTCCATCTGTGCTTCACCAGAACCACGCTCGAAGAGCTCCGGTTCTTCCTCCATCGCCTGCGTTTCTTGCGATTCCTTTGGGACTGGGGCGCGTCTGATGGGTCGCTTCGCTGCACTTCCAGGAACAGAAGGAGCCTTATAAAGCTTGGGGTCTTCGTGCCGTTTCCTGCCGGCCGGATCCGCCTCATACACGCTTGAGAATGACTGAGAAGAGATTGCGGGCGGGTACCACTGTTGAAGGGAGCCGCACCCCGCCTTATATTCTACCGCTGGTTCCGAGGTCGCCTGATTCACGCGCGGCGAAGGATAGGAAGCCACGACGTGTCGAATCGGTCGGCTAGAATCCCAAGGAATAAGCGCGCCATTTGGCAAGAAGAAGTTCGTGCCTTCCTGTTCGACGAGCTTCTCCTCCTTGTCCTTCTGGAGCTCAAAACAGCTCTTGGTCCCGTGCCCCTCACGATGGCAATAGAAGCACACCATGGGCGGTCTCGTGCCCGACGACTGCGACGGCTTAGCAGGTATAGCCGCTATTTTCTGATCGATCCGCTGCTCAAAGGCCTCGAATAACTTGGACAGCTCGTCCATGCTAGGGGCAGGTGCCGACGAAGGGACTGTGTCTTTGGGGCGACGATCAACGCCCATCTTCTGCATCACCGCGTTACCGTCTTGGAAAGGGGAAGCCGGCACCGGATTCGCGGACCTGGATTCTTCAAACGTGAGCGCAGTTTGCTCTTTCATAACCTCGTCCGCGGCGTCTTTAAGCACTTTGAAGGGAGGAAGTTTGAATCGATTATCCAGCGTGGTAACCATGGTCTTCTCCCTAATCAGCTTTTTACGAATTTCGTCCTGGACCGTCGACAAAAAGGACTGGTAATAGGAGTTTCGGATCTCCTCGACCGAATCAATATGAGCCTTAGACAAAAGATACGACTGAATGGGTTCCCAGGATTGCCGGAACACCTGATAGTCCGCTGCCGAGGCCACGCCGCCTTTAGCCGACCAATTCTGCACCAGCGAGCTAAGATCGCGCGTCGTGAACCGAGCAGTATCCACCTGGTGTAAGGGTCCAATGGACCCTCACTGATGAGATGGATGAAAAGGCACAGAGATCGGCTGGTAGGCCGTCTAAGGATGTCTAGGTCCAAACTGTCGGGGGATTGATTGCAGAGGCTAGCCGGGAGAGAGGAGAGACTCTCTCTATTAGTCTAAATACACCAACAGGCGACGAGAAGGAAAAGAGAAGAGAAGAATGAAAACAATGCTTACCTAGCCGGGAGAGAGGAGAGACTCTCTGCCGGACTAGGGAAGCAGCAGCTCAGGCTAAGTATACGATGCGCGGGGGGTTACGTCATCCCATGACTCTTCGTGTGGAGCCCCGATGTCGAGGGGGGCTTCACAGTCTCCCCCCCTATATAGAGAGCAAAAGAGGGGGAGGAATGGCTATTGTAAAATGGTGGATGGTGACGGGAAGACAGAAGGAAAGAAGGAGACCGAGGACGATGAATTTGGGTGAAAGCAGTCGGATGATAAGGAAACCGGGGGCATAAGGGGTGACGACGGAAGGGGCGGTCAGACAGGGTACGAGAAACGTGGCGGGGAATTTTCGTCGGCTGGGCTGGTGGCCTGCGTGAATGAGGTCGACTAGAATGAGTAATGTGTGTCTCCGTTGGAAGTTCTAGCTCTGAGTTGGACGAAAACGGTTGGACTGGGGTTGGGAGAATCGGGCACAACAGGTAAGTCGGAACTGATGAGTGTAACGCGAGGCAGCGTAGGTCAGGCATCTGGACTGGCGGTGGAAACGCTGATGACTTCGGTCGGTGGATCTTCAATTGTGGGCGAGCTGTGGGGGTAAGGACGCGTAAGCGTCGCCCAGCATGGAATTCATGAAGCACTCGGTCGGGGGAACGGACAGGATGTGGAATGGGGGGAGCATTGGAAATGGGCACATACTCCGTGGTCCCGTCATCGTCCACGGGGAGCCACCTATCGAGGACTGACTCCACTCGCTCATCAACCGCGTGTACGTCAATGAGGTCGGAGGTGTCAGTGGGTTCTTCTGGGAGTGAGTACGAAGCGTCGTCCGATTTTGGGGCAAGTTCAGCCTCTCTTTTGATTTCATCGAGCGGTTGATCGCCATACGCTAAAGTCGTTGCTTCAAGTTGGCCTTTGATAGCCGAGATCAACGACACCTGAGAGTGTTCAAACGGTGGGGCTTCGTCCATGCCTGCTACTCCTGCCGGTTTGCCTGTGGGTCTGCCTGCAGGTCCGGTTTGTTTCTGAGTCGGACTTGACCAAGCCCGTGGGGCCACGTAATTCGGTGGTTTCGGCGGGATCTGGAAAGTCGGTGGGATGTAGAGCCTTGATCTGTCTGGTGGACCGGGACAAGCTCCAGCAGGGTTTCCGCAATGCTTTTTACAGAAATGGCATTTCCCTACCGAATCGAGGTAAGAATGCATCTTCCAGAGGTACAACTCGGGCTCGAGACGATTGGAGCCGAGTGGGGTCGCGTTGGCGCCGGTGGCGACAGAACGGTAGGAGGATTGGCGATTCTTAGCGAAGTCGGCGTAGAATCCATTAACGCGGTTCTCAAAGGTGCCATACTTGAACGGCTTCTGAGCGAGTAATTGGAAGTCGCGCACTTTGCTCTGAAGCGCTTGAGGTAGTCCTAAGACGACGAATTCAGCAAGGTCGAGGTCATCAAATACATCTTTCTCGAAGTTGACGAGGGACTGGAGAGTGCGGGCTCGGCTGCTGTACTGGATGAACAATTCGGCATTGGACATCTCGAGGCGAACTATCGATCGTCGGAGGTCTGCTCGCCAGTCTTCTGGGAGACAGAATTCAAAAAGTCGATCACGGAACTCCTCCCATGACTTCCCGGCGAACTTTGGACTTTCGACCCGGTAGAACGCAGTCAAGTTAGTGTCAGCAATCAGGGAGCCGATGATGAGACGCTTGTTGTCCGCATGAGTAACCGCCTTTGTCAAAAAGAAGATGGTGACGGCTTGGATCCACGTCAGAAAGACTTCGGCGTCTTGGAGAGGTCCGTTAAATTTGGGCCCGTCGGATGTTCGGAACTTTGTCAAGTCCACTCGATCAGACTGTGGAGCCGGGGACACTTCTTGTTTGATTCTGCCAGCTAACGCAGCTTTCTCAAGGGCTTTGATGCGTTCTCGATCAATCTTGCGCTGTTCAGCAAAACGATCCGCATCGGCTTTCCGTTGTTCTGCATCAATTCGGCGTTGTTCCTCGGCTTGTTGCTGTGCCGCCTGGAATTGGACCGCCGTGTTCTTTTGGATGGTGAGGACTGCCTTGAGGCAGTCGCTTAAGGAAAGCTCCTGCTCTGCGTCTTCCGGCTGGTAACCGGTCGAACTGGAAGTCGGGTTCATGCTTTGCTTGGTTGAGGGAGCAGGGAAGTTGGGGTCGTAGTTCGGGTGGTCAGACAATAGCATTTGGGCGATCGCGGCGTTGTTCGATGCTGCGAGGGCGTCCAGGCGAGCCCGTCGACAGGCGGTACGGAGAATTTCTTCGGGGTCGGAGATCGGAAGGAGAGGGCCCGTGTTGGTGTTTCTTGTGGTCATGAACCGTGCTCGGCTCGGGGAGTGACGTGGTGTGAAGATGAGGGAAAAAGGAAGGAGGTTGATTGGATGAAAAAAAAAGTGGAGTTTGGTGTGAACAATCACACCGATACGAGGTCGAATATACGGGCAGCGGATCGAGAGCAGAAGTCAAGGGCAGAGGTCAATGTTTCTGAGGGCTTAGACGAGCGAGGACGAGGTCAGAAGGCGAGCGAGAACGAGGTCAGAAGGCGATGACAAGGTCGATAGTTTCGACCAAGACGGGGAGTGATCGGTTCGTTTGGATCAAGAAAAAAAAAGTGTAAGGGTCCAATGGACCCTCACTGATGAGATGGATGAAAAGGCACAGAGATCGGCTGGTAGGCCGTCTAAGGATGTCTAGGTCCAAACTGTCGGGGGATTGATTGCAGAGGCTAGCCGGGAGAGAGGAGAGACTCTCTCTATTAGTCTAAATACACCAACAGGCGACGAGAAGGAAAAGAGAAGAGAAGAATGAAAACAATGCTTACCTAGCCGGGAGAGAGGAGAGACTCTCTGCCGGACTAGGGAAGCAGCAGCTCAGGCTAAGTATACGATGCGCGGGGGGTTACGTTATCCCATGACTCTTCGTGTGGAGCCCCGATGTCAAGGGGGGCTTCACACCTGGCCCCAGTAAGCTACCATGGCCGCCTTCAACTTAGGCCAGTCGGGGGGACTGAATCCGTCCAAAGTCTCGAGGACGTCCAGCAGCTCATCGTTGGCGACAAAAAGCCTGATCTGCTTGGCCATGTCCAGCTCCGTGGCCTCGTCAAGACCCGCGACCATCTCGTAAGTTTCAATGAACCTCTCGACCTTGGTTCAATCGAAGCAAAGCCGTTTGTTGGCCGACTTGATCTTGACCATCGCGAAGCTTCCTGAGATAAAAGAACGGCAGACGACAGGGTGCGGCTCACAGCGTGGCGGGTGATGCTTTTCGACTAGTGTAGAAGACCCTGGAGGTGCACAATGGAGGGGACTTACTTATAGCTCTCCTGTGCCCCGCAGCTGAAACCTGACAATAAATATCAAAGGAAAAAAAAAAAAAAAAAAAAAAAGAATTCGAATTGATCTTGATCCTAAAACGAGGATCCTCAAACGTCTTGAAGAAATCCAAAGAAACCGAAATCCAGCTTAAGACCACTAGTCCGTCTCGAAATCCTGAGGCGAGACTGTAAATCTTGAGGTCGCTGGTTCGATCCCGGCTCGGGGGACCAATATGGCGCTTCTACCTGTGCGCGGTAGACGGCGGTTTGAGGGGATGTTGCTAAAGCTGCCCTCTTGCGGCGGTCCGGATCTTATGAGCGCAGAGAAATCAAAATAAAGACTTGATAGCGATGGGGGGGGGGGGGGGGTTTATGTGAGAAGGAACAAGGGAGTTGGATTACCCTCAGCGAGTGTGGTTGATAAGCTCCGGGAATGTTCTCTTAATAAGGTCAGGAAGTACTTTGTCGAGTTCGAAGGCTCGGGAATGAATTAACTCAGAAGTCTGGGGAAGGATCTTCACGATCCGGATCAGTAAGCTCTCAGAAGTGATGATATCCTTTTCGTCGGGAGCCGAATACCATGCGGATCCTTCCTCCAAGTTCGGCTGAACTTGGATTCCAGACCCGCGACAGGCTGCGCGACAGGCCCTTGTGCCCGCCGCGCGCATACAACTTATGATAAAATGAGAGAGGGAAGGAAACAAGAAAACAAAACAACAAAACCAGGCACTAGATAAAACCAACCCTCCACCTACACTCCCCTCCAACGCGCGCAAGAATAAAAAAAAAAAGAAACAAAACAAGATAACAGCGCACACAAACATAAGACAAAAGAAAACAGAAAAGAAGAAAGGGTGAAATAAGTGGAAAAAGGAAACAGTAAGATAACATGAAGAAGGCCAACAAAATAAAGAAACCACGACCGGTATCCGCCGCCTTGATCCTGAAACGCGGAAGCTTGAGGATCCAGATCTTGAGAGGGCTTGATGTCCTGAATTCAGCCCCATGAGTGCCTCCACCAATTTGATCACCACACCGCTTTGTTTGCGCACCCCTTGCAGCTGCATGCAGTCTTCTGACCCCATTTCTGCACTCCTTGCATTAGTATGACATCCTTCATGCACCCCTTGCATGAGGTCCCCCTGTATTTGACATTTCCCCGCTTTGTTTATGCGCTCCTTGCATTAGTATGACATCATCTTTCATTTCTCACCCCACTTTTTGCCTGTATTTAGTATCTTCTGACACCACTTGTACGCAGCCCACCAGCTAAAATACCTCATTCAGGGTCCCCCTTGTAGCTAAAATCCCTCACATTTGTCTATATAAGGAGTTCTCTTGCCCAGCTGTTTTTCCCTCAGCTCAGTATTCCCCAGTTATTTACATACCACCCTTCACACTTACCATCACCACCACACATCACTACAACCCTTATATTTGCAAATAACTACTGAACTCACTCTCAACTCTCACATACCTGTCATCAAACAACTTCATCTGGAACTAGACCAGACCTATCACTTGATTAAAACTTGCCAAGCTTAGCTTGGTGGGTCTTGTTATCTGATAGTATAGAAGGGCAGAGTTTGCACCTCCATCATCCCCTTCTCCATTCAGCAAAAGGGTTTCACAACCACTTTTGAGTCTTACACCGGGGGAGCAGGAGCCTGCGCCCAGGTTATTTTTTGTGTTTCTTTTTCATCCTTTTTTTGTGTCCAGCTGAGGGCTCCAAATCCTCCAAGACTTTGGAGGGGGGGCAAGAAGAATCTCTTCTGCCAGCTGGCAGAAAAAAACCGGTAATTTTAAGGTTTTTAATCTGCAGTGCGCGAAGCGTTTTGAGCTACTGCGCACTGTGGCCAGGACGTCAAGTGGAGGCCCCCTGCAGTGCGCGACAAGTTTTTTGCAGTGCGCAAATTACATCCAATGAACAAATGTGTTTTGTTCATGCATTGCTTAACCCGCCCCAAGTGAACTTCTGGATAGAGAACGGTGTGGTAGATGGAAAAGTGGAAAAAAAAAAATCCATGCCACACAATTACTCATACTAGGCCTCAAGATACCACCAAATGGACCCCAGAAATGGATTCTACGGCCAATTTTACCCCTAGTCACCACTTGAAGCACCCCTGGACCCCCTCTAGTGTGGAAGTTACACCTCATGGACACCTATCACACGGCCAGCCCCAGTAACCCAGCTGTCACCTGCTTCAATCCAAGTTTCACAGTAGTACACTTATACATATCACAGGATACAAACATAAATCTCCCTGACAGGCTACACTCATTAAATATTAGCTATAAACACTCGTTTATATACATAGTATGACATCATTTACACTGTTTCTGCAGCCTCAGACTTTGTGTATACACTAATTCCCCCTGTATGACAGCTCATGCAGTCTACTGTCACCTCATGCATGCATTAGAATGTTCTTTTGTATATTCTGACATCATGTATGCACCCCTGGCATATTTAGAATGTTCTGTGGTATATTCTGACACCATTCATGCGCCCCTGAGGGGTTATGACATCATTTGTATCTACCCCCACCAGCTAAAATCCCTCACCCTGCTGTTGCGGCTCCACTTTTGTCTATAAAAGGAGCTCTCTCCACCCCCAATGGCCTGCTCCCCAGTTCCTCACCCAGAACTCACAAGAAGTCACCCAACACTCATCCACACTCTAATCCTAAAACCCTTACAACAATGACTCAACCCTTATAACAATAATTCAACCCTTATAACAAAGTAATTAAAACACTTACATGTTGCCAGTCAAACAGATTTCATCTGGAACAGACCAGACCTATCACTTAATAAAACTTGCCAAGCTGAGCTTGGTGGGTCTTGTTGACTGATAAAAGAAGGGCAGAGCTTGTAACTCCATCATACCCTTCACCATTCAGCTGTAGAGACTGTAAAATGAAGATGTGTCTGGTGAGAGTCGAACTCACAACCTCAGCTATGCTGAGACACATGCTAGAGTGCTGCCTTTACCAACTAGGCTACAGACGCTTGTGGCTGCCAGCTGGGTGGTTGGTTGGTAGTGGTCATGGGTCGATCCGACAGCCCTCCATACTGTGGTGATACATCATGGTAGCAGAATAACAGACAACTCAACATCAGCAAAAGGTTTTCATTACCACTTTTGAGTCTTACAACGGTACATTGAATTTCCTGTGTCATGTGATGCTACTGGCTGGGGGTGCATGTAATCCACTTGTTGAGCTTGGTGAATAAATTGGTTGCCCCACCCCAATTGAACTTCTGGATGAAGATTGGTACATTGAATTTCCTGTGGTACTACCCCCTGGGGGGCATTTAATCCACCCAATGGGTTTGATGTGTACAGTGGGTCATCCAAAGTTTTCACCTCCACAATTTTCAACGCAGAAGCTCAGGCCACAGACTTTAATTCATGAGATTGGCCACAGGGGTGGAAGAGAAGTTCCAACGAAATTATGAGATAAAAAAAAGTAGAAATAAAAAAATGAAAAATGTGAAAATTATTTGATTTCTTGCAAATTTCTCAGAATGTTCATTACTGCTCAAATCAAGGAGGTAAAATTGGAGAGCAAAGTATGGCATGCAACAAGAATGATAAAAAATGGAAAATTTTGAACCCATTGCCAATGATTTTTATTGAATCAAATAGATTGAGTCAAATTAGTGGTTATTTGGGCTACATTCCCTGAGTTCAATTTGAAATTGGTGGATAGCCCATCCACCCAAAAAATTATTGAAAATGGTTTCAATTTTTTTCAATTTTTATCATTCTTATTGCATGCCATACTATGCTCTCCAATTTTCCCTCCTTGGTTTGAGCAGTGATGAACATTCTGAGAAATTTGCAAAAAATTAAATAAGTTTCACATTTTTCATTTTTTTTATACTTTTTTTTATCTCATAATCATTCTTTGGAACTTCTCTTCCACCCCTGTGGCCAATCTCATGAATTAAAGTCTGCGGCCTGAGCTTCTGCGTTGAAAATAGTGGAGGTCCATTCCACTGTGCTGGGCATTCCTAGTGCCATGGGAAGTTATGAGTTGCCTGAGTAGTACTCAGGCTAATTTCTCTCGGTGGGATTGATTCCCACTTGGGCTGACCCAGGTGCTACTGTAGCCCTCAAGTCACCCGGTTACGGGCTGAGGGGAGTTAGTTCCCTTTCTCTCTCTTTGCTCCTTTCCCTAGAACAGGGTTTGGAGCTCCTCAAGGATTTGTCCTCAATTGAGAGTAGGGGTTATCTGAAGGGGGGGTACTGGTTGTTCCTCCTTCAGAAATTGTCACTCCTAGATAATTTTAGGTCCTCTGTTCTTACAGGACCCCAAAAGCTGGAGCCCACACCCATAACTCAGGTGGGGCCTGAGCCTGGCTCCCTAACAATATCCCTCAGCGCGGATCCATCTTTGCATTGCTTCCTTGGACTATGATTCTACTTGAGTAATTAACTCTTCTAAGTCTCTTGGTACCGCTATCACTAGCTGGTCTTGGCTCCTGTGTCCGTCTTGTATTCCTCTTGATAGGGTGTCCGCTCTGTTTTCTGCTGACGAGACGCGTTTGGCTACTAGTTTTATCTGGTGTTTTATCAGCATCTTCTGTATAATCTTCCATTCAGAATTCAAAAATCTATCGCCTGATTTCCTCTTGTGGATAACTGACTTGGTTGTTGAATTGTCTGTCCAAACTATGAAGGTTTTGCTCTTTTTTGCCCCGATTTTGATTAGCATCAGTAAGCCGAGCCACACCGCAATAGTTTCCAGGTAGGATATTCTTTCCTTCTCTGTCTTTTCCAGTAATCCTTCTTCTAGCTTTTCAATTGACCTTAAGCACAATTGGGCCCACTTGCGGCCTATCAGCACACCTATCCCAAAGCTGGTAGATGTGTCACCCACCCACACAATTTCTGTTGGGTCGGGGTTAGAAATCAATCTAGTGCATTCAAATCTGAGCAGGGTCGAGAGCCATTTGTGAAGGTCTTTGTTGACGTCTAGGGGGACCGGGCGGACTGATTTCCGGTCGACCCATTCCATAAGCCATTTATAGAGACTGCAAAGGTAGAAGCGGAGCTGTGGCAGGGCGTAAGTGACATGGTTCAGTTGTCTGACTAGTATCTTGCACTGACCGTTGTAGGGACTCCAAAGGGATGGATGAGTGGTAATCGAAGTTCTGTTGAGGGGGAGATAAGTTGTGAATAAGTTGAAAGCCTATTGCAATTTACGGGTGGTTTGAAAGACCTGCCCCTTTGATCAGCGGTGGGCAGATACGTTACTTTACGTTACGGCAGTGGAATTGGATAACGTAACATCTTTTAAGTTATCCAAATTGGCCATTTTGGTAACGTACAAAATTTGGGCAGTAAAATATAGTAAAGTAACTTTTTTTTCAACCCGATTTTTTATGTTTTTGGTAACACAACTTTTTTGATATGGGGCTTTTTGTAAAGGGGGTTGACATTATTGAAAAAAAGAGAGTGTTGGTATCATGTCTTAAGCTTATTGCACCGCCAGCAAACATCGGACGTAAACCAGATTTCGTCGCGCTGACAAAATCCAAACTTAATTTCAAACTTGCGCCCCGGGTGTGTTGTCACCTGTTGTGGATTTCGTCACCTGCCACTCTCAATGGCAGGTGCAAGAGAGCACAACTCCCTCGATGGCCGGTTAGCACCGGCCATCGAGGGAACATACACACCTAGCTCCCTTGATGGCCCGTCTGTACCAGCCATCAAGAGGAACACCCTACACCCTCTTGATGGCCGGTCAGTACCGGCCAGCAAGAGTAAAGCACTATTTATACTCTCAATGGCCGCTACTGACCAGCCATCAAGAGGTGATACACACACTAAACTCTTGATGGCCCGTACTGGCCGGTCATCAAGAGCAATACTCTCTGGGTGATGTGTATACACATCACCCTTGATGACCAGTTAGTACCAGCCATCGAGAGGAACATAACACACTCTTGATGGCCTGGACTGATCGGCCATCAAGAGGACATGCGCATCTCGCACAGTGACCCAACTGGTCATTAAGAGCAAAGCGCTTCACTCTTGATGGCCAGTCAGCGCAGGCCATCAAGAGTGTAGTATATTCCTCTTGATGGCCAGTACTGACGGGCCATTGAGTGGGGTGTGTATGTCCTCTCAATGGCTGGTCAGTCCAGGCCATTGAGAGTGTATTATGTTCCTCTCAATGGCTGGTACTGACTGGTCATCAAGGGTGATGTGTATACACATCACCCAGAGAGTTTTGCTCTCAATGACCGGCCAGTACGGGCCATCAAGATTTTAGTGTGTGTATCACCTCTTGATGGCCGGTCAGTAGCGGCCATCAAGAGTATAAATAGTTCTTTACTCTTGCTGGCCGGTACTGACCGGCCATCGAGAGGGTGTAGGGTGTTCCTCTTGATGGCCGGTACAGACGGGCCATCAAGGGAGCTAGGTGTGTATGTTCCCTTGATGGCCGGTTAGCACCTGCCATCAAGGGAGTCGTGCTCTCTTGCACCTGCCACTGAGAGTGGCAGGTGACGAAATCCACAACAGGTGACAACACACCCGGGGCGCGAGTTTGAAATTAAGTTTGGATTTTGTCAGCGCGACGAAATCCGGTTTACGTCAGCTGTTTGCTGGCGGTGTTGGTTAAGGCTTGCCTCTCTGAGGTTAGTGATGTTCAAAGTTGTGGGTTCAACCCTCACTCTGAACAACTTTTAATCTGGCTTCCTGGCAGCATACTGAGTTTATGTGATTGTTTAGTGTCAACTTGAGTGAACATCTTGCTCATATTGATAAAAACAACCACAAATCAGGGCCTTTACCAGAAAGTTACACCAAAGTTACCCAAATCTGGGAAAAAATGTAACATAACTGGTTTTGTTCAAAATAACTAGGGAACGTAACTAGATAAAATGGAGCCCATTTTCTGCAGGAGATATTGTAACTCCAAATTAGATATCTGTAACTAGCAGATAACGTAACTGTAAAGGTTATGTTACCCTCATAGTTATCCATTTGGAGAACGTATCTGCCCACCGCTGCTCTGATGGTACTATGCCAATAACCAAGAGTCTTGTAATCAATATTTAAATGGTGTGGCTGATTCCAAAGATAGCTCTTACTTTTGTATATTAATCTCTATCTGACCTAGATCACTTGCATCAATAGTTGTGGTGAATCTTTTGTAACTTGGTTTAACGTGGTGGTTGCAATAAAGTTCGATATATGTTGTAAAATTTGTGATGTTAAATTGCTGACACTATGTTGTTATAATAATTTGTTACAAAGTAAATATATATATATATATATATGGGTTGGATGTTGGATGTTGGTTGGTTGGTTGGTTTTTGGTTCTACTACTGTTTTTAACACACACTAACACTACAAACATTTATTATTTTGCCCAAAAAAAAAAAAAAGTCAACGTGAAAAAAATAAAACCAAAATTTCACTCAGGGGAACAAACTGAGCGTGCTGAGCCAAAAAAATAAAATGTCCCAAACCAAGCAAAAATCATTGGACAATGTTTTGGGATGGTTTTTTTTCACGGGCCTGGCGGGCCTGGAGCGGGCTTGAGCGGGCCTGAGACGGGCCTGCCCCAAAAGCACATTGGGTCAGTATTAAAGGAGTTTTGCCTTGCCCTGGGGGCTTCTGGGGCTTTTAATGGGCCCAAAATCTCAACATGGGCTTTTGATGGTCTAGAAGTATCAACCTGGGCCGCTGAATAGCCCATGGGCCTTTGAATTCCCAGAAAGCCCACCATGAGCCCCCACACATACTAATGGGCTCTTGTTGGCCCATGAAGATCCCTATGGGCCAACAATACTTCCATCATGGGATCCCATGGGCTTTTTGCTTACTTTCTGGGCCACAAAAAGCCCATGGGGAGCTTTTTGGACCACCAAAAGCCCATGAGGATATCTGTTGACCCATGGAGATCTTCATGGGCCACCAAAAGCCCATGAGGGTATCTGTTGGCCCCTGGAGATCTTCATGGGCTACCAAGAACCTATTAGCTATGTGGGAGCTCATGGTGGGCTTTCTGGGAATTCAAAGGCCCATGGGCTATTCAGTGGCCCTGGTTGATACTTCTAGACCACCAAAAGCCCATGTTGAGATTATGGGCCCATCAAAAGCCCCAGAAGCTCCCAGGGAAAGGCAAAACTCCTTTAATACTGACCCAATGTGTTTTTGGGGCAGGCCCGTCTCAGGCCCGCTCAAGCCCGCTCCAGGCCCGCCAGGCCCGTGAAAAAAAACCATCCCAAAACATTGTCCAATGATTTCTGCTCAGTTTGGGACATTTTATTTTTTTGGCTCAGCATGCTCAGTTTGTTCCCCTGAGTGAAATTTTGGTTTTATTTTTTTTCATGTTGACTTTTATTTATTTTTTGGGCAAAATAATAAATGTTTGTAGTGTAAAGCTCTCTACACTACTCCACTACTAATAACCAAAATAAACAGACCTTCCTAGGCTGCTACAAACTTATAAGCTAACCACAGTGACCAAACCTCTATAGGCTGATCCTAACTAAACTAACTAACCACTTGTGACCAAACCTCTGCAGGCTGATGGGGAAAAAGGAAAATTATAGTGGGGAGAGGCCCTCCTTTTATGTTGGAGGATGAGGGATTTCTGCTTCAGGAAGCTCCTTGTGAGGGATTTCTCCTGCAGGGGTTCTCACATACACAGCCTTTCTACACAGCCACAAATACAAACAACACAGATTTGCTGTGCTAGATACACTTTAACTCCACAGCCAAACATCTATGATATACAAACTAACAAACAAATACACAGCCTTCAGCAGCAGATTCTGTGGAAGGTGGACCAGATACACCCTATCTCCACCTCCAAACAACTCAGCTTCCTGATAGATACCTTCTAACTCCACCTCCAAATAACACAGCCTCCTGATAGAATCTTCCGTGAACAAGCAAATACACAGCCTCCAGCCAAAGATGCTGTGCAGGCTTTGCTAGATACCTTCTAACTCCACCTCCAAATAACACAGCCTCCTGATAGAATCTTTGTTGAACAAGCAGGTGCATAGAATGCAACTATCCTTGTCCATTCTGGATTCTGGGGGTCTGGGCCTCTCCTCCTATTCCTCCTGTTCCTTCCTCCCTTCCTTCTTCCTTTGCGCTCCTTCCTTCCGTTCCTGGTTGAGACTATTCCTTACTACAAATCCTTCCTTGGTTTGTATGTGTCTAACTGTTGATGTGATACTATCTCCTCCTCTTGTATGATGACTGTACTGTCTCCACACCCTGTTGTATACTTTTCGGCATTGACACAGGCACAGAACACCACACCGTATTTGAAACGCGCTCTGTGTTTGAGGAATGTCAGGGTACGTCTCTAAGGTGGTGTTACCCTGAATTAACTTGATACTGAGTATAAATGAGGACAGTGCTGGCGAGGCGGGAAAACAACTAAAACACTTAGACCAAAGTCTATCTCTACTCAACTGTCTATGCGGGAGGAGGAGCCACACCTCTTGGGCAAGAGGGGCCTAGCGGAGAAAGAGTCTCGCTGGGATCTAGAGGATCCAGACGGCTGGAAAAGGAGAGAGTAGAGAAGAGAAGAGCCTCTCAAACTTACCTGGTCGGAGACTTACTAGTATCCAGGAGGTAAGTCAAAGGCCGAGGGGAGTCGCGCGTGAAGGTTGGTGGAGAGGGAGGGCAGTTCAAAGGGTTGTGAATTAAGGAAGTTGAGTCAATGAAAAGATGGGAGTTCTAGAGGTCAAGGCCCCAATCATTGATGTCTCAACAATGTAAGCGGGCTTGGTACCAAAAACTCTGGGGGAAGTTCTCTTGACAAGAGCCTCCCCTACTATATAAAGGGAGAAAGGATCTCCGTGCGCGGAATCCTTTCTTCTCCTAACTTCCAGCCCGCTGTTAAGCAGGCATAGTAATCTACACTGCACATTGTGCTACTCAACACCACGACTTGGCAGCACCACTATGTCAGTGCTTTGCCGAGTCCATTGTCGCGCCTCATTACGGCAGCAGAAGTTGTTCTTTCCGCGTAAGGGGCGGTCCATGGCAACCTTCTGTGCTGTCCAAACTAACAGAGGGTTGACAAGGAAGCTCTCAAGTTGTCCAATACGCTTTTTGAGCTTAGCTTCTGGGAGGCGTACCGTCTTCTGGAAGCCATTCCAAATAAAACCAACATATTTCTGCTCGGTTAAGAACGGGGCGAATTTCTCCTTATTAGTCTTAACGCCTAGCTGGTCTGATTGTATTACTACATCCTTCATCTCTACTGCCGAACGTGCATCCTTAACAAAGAGGTTGTCATTGACCCATTGGAAGATAGTGATGATGTCAAACTCCTTCATCATAATTTGCTTCAACGCATTGGCTGGTCGACCAAATGAGCCACACCCTGCTACCCCTCCAAAGGTAATACGCGTGTTGAGTAGGATCTTGTTGTCAAATTTCCTCAGCATCAGGTATGGCCACTGGTTTGGTGCCGTTTGGATTTGCCGGTAGGCTTTTTCCCAGTCAAATATTGCCAAAAGGACGGGGTGTTTCAGCTCCCTGATGAATTTCTCCACGGTGTTGAAATTGTCCCAGGTGGTGGTGCAGTCTTCTGCACTCACAAACAAGTTCACAGACGATATGTTGTGTCTGCCATGGGGGAAGGATAAATCATTGATTGGACGCAAAGATCTGTCGCCGTTTATTAGGGCGCCTAAAGGGTTGGTGCGGAAAAACGGGAATCACTGATTCACTTCTTTGTGGCTGAACGGCCCAAACTGTTGTGCTTGAAGCGCCGACTCATGATTTGGGGGGGTGTAGAAGGGACTTGGTGATTCCACCATGTGCTGGGGAATGCCTTGGTCAAAGCCATGCACAAACCCGTGCAAGACATCCTCAAACTGAGGAAGTAAGTTCCACTTACTTGGAGCATTGTTCCACTTGGGAAGTTCATCTCACAGGACACCGCAGTTGGCCACCTCGGGCTAGGTGTCATGGGACTCAAGCAAGGCTTCTTAGCGCTTGGGGGCATCAGGGGACTTTCATTACCGTGGACTGTCAATCTATTGTAATTACAAGAGAGGAGAGCAGGATCAAAAAACGGGGTCCTAGCAACAGTGACTATTTTCAGCGCTATGGTTGGGTGGTGGGGTCTGTGTACCGTCAATCTATTGTAATTACAAGAGAGGAGAGCAGGATCAAAAAACGGGGTCCTAGCAACAGTGACTATTTTCAGTGCTATGGTTGGGTGGTGGGGTCTTTCCCAGTGGGGTGACTGAAAGTGGGGGGGGGGGAGATCAACAGGGAATGGAAGATATGATCATGTGTGAGGGGGCGGGTAGCCTACGAGTTCCTTCCTCGGTGGTTCCTTCTGGTGTTGCAATCGTTGTATGCCACATCGTACCGGTTTCCTTTGTACCCCTGGGTGTGAGGGTATCTACCAGAACCTGAGCCGGAGCCGTGGTTATAAGGCAGGGAATGGCCTTGTTGCTGTCCTCTCCCAGCTTGTTGGTTCTGGTTGGTGGTTGACTTCACAGTATGACCGCCTGTTGTCCCCTGTGTTTCCGATTTTGAGCTGTTGGTGCCTGTGACGGGGTCCCAGGCCTTCTGAGGGCCGCCTTTGATGTGTGGGTTCTCTGTGAAATCCGTTTCGTCAAATTTCCTGCAGTGTGCAATCATCTTCTGAGCAATGGTGTTGTTGAAGACGGAAATGTTTCAGATCAAAATGGATTTGTTTGGCATCTCAATTTGGTGGGTGAATGCGTTGGTCCTCACGTTTATGTCATAGGAGTCCGCTTATGACTAATGTTGCAAATTTGGCCTGAGAGTTCCGGGCGATTGTGGCTTTTCAACCATTTTTTTTCTTTAGCCCCTCACACAACAAAAACCATCCCAACCCAGGTGAAGTCGTGAAGGGGCTGAATAGCCATCCATCTTAGCTTCCCGTGCCTGTTCTCAAAAAAAAAAATGGACACCTGAGCTGGAATTGACAAGACATCTTAACAAGAGCCTGGTTTCCTCACATGCCATACTGCTTTCCGCCACCACTATGGGTAAAAGTGGTAGTATGCATTTTCAGTGTACCTCATTTGTTGGACAAACCTTTGGAGTCATAAATCCATGCTGTGTAAAAAGTTGGTCACAGTGCCTCTTGTGGAGGAGGAGCCACCTGGCAAATTTTGGGTAGTTGGTGATTTCAATCAAGGCAGCGTAGAAGCCTTGATGGTTTATAGACCACTCTGCGTATGTCTGTGTGTACTTGCAGGGGTAAGGGTAGCCCGTGTACCGATCCTTGTCAATGTTGGTTTTGTCTACCCGACTTCTTTTTTGAGAGTAATGAAGAATTGCCTTATCTTGCCAGACCTCGTTAAAGATGGTTAGGGGGAGGGGGGCTCAGAGCTTGGTAAGGTTTTTCTTGAAGAATGGTGTGAATCCAACATTATGGCTTGCTGGCCTCGCGTTGTCGACAAAAACCACGCCTCCGGGTGTTGTGTTGGTTCCTCTTGCTTGACTCTTCTCGCCTGTCAAGTCAAGAGCCGGGGATATGATTGTGACGGGGTCTCAACCGGCCAGTGGGGTGGGGTGCGGGTGTGAGCTAGCTGCTGGTAGAGTCTTGGGTTTGGTTAACCCCTTGCATATTGCAAAGTAGCGTTTGGCCAGTGCTGTATTGCCCGCGTCCTCCGCCGCGAAGGCGCAGTCGGTGAGCCAATTTATTTTCCTCCTAACAGACTCCTCAATGCTAGAGCCCTCAGTGGTAGTGGGGTGCCCTGCTGCGTCGGCGTCAACTGGATTTGCCGCTGTGTAGGGTAAACAACAGGGCAAAACTTAGTCTTGCATAATTCCTCTGGGTCCTGGTGTTGGCTGATGGACCTGACTTCTATTTATTTCTTTTACTTACCCGTTCCATCTCCACATTGTTTGCCCAAGGCTGAAACCGCTGCACTAAAAGTAGTGCAGCGCAGCAGAAATGGGCTTGCTGCGCTGCACTTTTTTATAGTGATTTTCTGCTACCGCTTAAGCTTTTTGAAAATGGAGGGAAAATTCCTTTTTTTTAGTGGACCACAAAAGCGCAAAACCGCTGCTTGGTAGCGCAGCGCAGCGGCACTTTGCTAAAAAAGCAGGATTTGCAGCGGCAGATCCCGCTTTTATAATCTGGGTTCCTGCTTTTTGCGCTTTTTTGCTTTTAGCACTTTATGAGTGCAGCATAGCTAATATTACTGCATGTTGGCGGCAATAGAGAGAAAATTAACTCAAAAAGAAACTAAAAAAGTGAACTATACCCCCTGAGTCTTGGTTGTAAAATGAAGCATGTATATTCATAAGGTTATCCGGATAGATGGTAAAAAAGGTTATGGAAATAGAATTTGGAAATTCAAACTGAGTTGGGTGGGTGATGTGGGTCCTGGGAAATCTGCAATTGGGATGAGACCAAGCAGTCAGTGACTGCCGGAGCAAAAAAATTGGCACATTCAGTCCCACAAGCGCAGCTTGTGCTGCGCTTGTGGGACTGATCCGTGTTGGAGTGGTAGCTCGCAGCACCAGGAAAAAAAAATAGTCACTTGATGACAAGTGACATCATGCCAGCTCCAGCGGGCTACCCACCATCTACCCATCATCTACCCACCATCTACCCACCATCTAACCAGTTTAAGAATTTCCACAGGAGATCCTCAGTTTTTGCTGGGCACCACTGATCCCCATTTCTGGTCAGCTGATACTCAGCTTTAGCTCCCAGCTTATGCTCAGCTTTGGTGCCCAGCTCATGCTCAGCTTTGTTGCCCAGATCAGAACCAGTCCTGGCCCAGCTTATTTTAAGCTTTATTCCAGTCATGGCTCAGCTTAGACTCAGATTAGGATTATCATTGGCCCAGCCAATGCTCAGCTTTGGACCAGTATTGGCTCAGCTGATTTTCAGCTTTGGATAAATCTTGGCCCAGCCAATGCTCAGATTCTGAGTCTGACCACTCCTGTAACAGCTTATGCTCATCTGTGGACCAGCCTTGGCTCAGCTGATGCTCAGCTGTGGGCCAACCTTGGCTAAGACAATGCTCAGCTGTGGACCAGCCTTGGCTCAGCTGATGCTCAGTTGTGGACCATCCTTGGCTCAGCTGATGCTCAGCTGTGGACCAGCCTTGGCTCAGCTGATGCTCAGCTGTGGACCAGCCTTGGCTCAGCTGATGCTCAGCTGTGGACCAGCCTTGGCTCAGCCAATGCTCAGCTGTGGACCAGCCTTGGCTCAGCTGATGCTCAGCTGTGGACCAGCCTTGGCTCAGCTGATGCTCAGCTTTGTACCAGCATTGGCTCAGCCAATGCTCAGCTTTTGAAAATTTTGGCCCAGCTGGTGTTAATCTTTGGAACAGTATTTTCCCAGCTGATCCTAAGCTCTGCACAAGCCTTTTCCAAGATTATGCTCAGCTTTGGACCATTGTTGGCTAAGCTGATGCTCAGATTTGGAATGTTCTTGGTCCAGCTGACACTTGGATTTGTTTCAGGCTTGGAATATCCAATGCTCAGCTGTGGCCCAGGCTCAGCCAATGCTCAGCTTTGGCCCAGGCTCAGTCAATTCCTACTGCTCAGCTTATGATGAGCATCAGCTGTTCCTGGGAAAAAATTAGGATCAGCTGACTGTGCCACATTGAGTCCTCTGGTGCAGTCCTGCAAGCTCTACAAGTGCTGGTGGAGCAGACTTGGAGCAGCGCTGGAGTAGCTCTGGAGCAGAAACCAAAGCTGCATCATGTCACTTGCCATCAAGTGACTATTTTTTTTTCCTGGTACAGGAATGATGATTTTATTACGGTGTGATAAAATCAGAATAAAACTATCTACAAAATATCTGTGACAGTTAACGCTGTCAAGTACTAAATACATGTCACAACAATCCAGAGGCGGAGCAAGGAAAGCGGGGGCCAATACTTCGCTTTTTGAGCTGAATTAACTGGGCAGCGCCAAAAGTGCGGAAGAAGTATCAGCTAAAAAGCAATGCAGCGCACAAAAGCGCCCCAGTAGCGGTTGAAAGCGCACACCGCTATTGCTGCGCTTTCCCGCAGCGAAAGCGCCGCTTTTTCAAATGCGCTTACGCTATGTCATCCAGGGAAATAGCGGTGTTTTGCTGCAGAAAGCGGTAGCGCAGCGCGGTGACGCTACCGCTTCAGCTTTTTGGGCTGGGGGGTTAGCGACGCCCGCTGCGCTGCTCTAAAATCGCCGCTTTCTGCACATAGCGCAGCTTTTCAGTCTTGGTTCGCCAAACAGATCGCTGCAGAGGCTCGCGAGTGCGTTACCTCTGCTTGGTTGGACTTCCTCGCGATTGGCCAACGGGCCTTCCTTTGGGGTTGGTTGCTCCGTTAGAGACCTTGATTCGGCGGGGGCTTTTGATGACGACCTTGTTGTACAGTTGGTGGGGGCTGTGACCTTGGCCTTCTTCTGCTTCTGAGGTTTCGAGGTCAGGTTCTCGGCGATCTCGCGTTGTATCAGTGGCTCGTCCAGATCGGGGGTGTCTTCTGCGCTTGCTTGTGCCAGTCGTTTGACGTGGTCAGATGCTTCTTTCATCTGGTCCGTCATAGTGAAAAATGCGGCAAAAAATTTCTTCTGGCAGTTTGACGGCGATTGTCGGGTGTCGAGTTTGATGCACGGCGATCCGGAAAGCTGCCTGAGTTCCGGCCTGAGCTCTCTGCCGGTGTATCCCTCCCGTGTGGGTGGGTTTACTGCGGCTGCGCCTCTCCGCGCTTTGTGCGCCGTCCCAGCATCACTTCCGCCTTGGGGCGGCGTGTTGCCCATTGGGCGCGCCGCTCCATGGACTACGCCCCCATCCACTGCGCTCCTGCAAGCAACCTTGAAAACTTTGGATGACCCACTGTACATTAAGGGGTTTCAAAGTAGACCCGCGCATGCAAGTTGCAAGAGGTTGTAAGGCATGGCAAGCCGGCGTTCAACTCAAATGTTGAACGTCAACTTGCAGTCTCCTTGCAAAACTGGGTTATGCAAAGTGACCTGCATGCACGCGCAGGTCTACTTTGAAACCCCCTATTGTTTGAGGATGGTAGAATGGATTTCCCAAAGTGTTGCCTGCTGAGGAGGCATATAATTGTCTCATTGTGTTTGATGCATAAATTGATCCTCTCCCTCTTGATGGGTTTCTGGAAGAGGAATGGTAGATGGAATGGTCCATAGTGTGGTATACTGTTCCACTTTTGATGGGTGATGGTACATGATTCTGCCTGCTGGGCCAGGCATTGTTGGAGGGCCAGATGTTGCTTCTGAAGGGATCTGGAGGCTTGAAGATATTTTTAAAGATCCAGAAAGGCATTGACAACAGTTCCACCTGATGGCATAGTATAGAGATCACACCTTGATTCTGTAGGTAAAGAAGTGTGTGGGTCTGGATTGAACTTGTTAAATAGGTTGGGGGATTGTTGAATGTATTTTACAGAATTGCTTCTGCTCCTCTGAATATTTTGGTGGAGTTGGACAGATTGCACAGAATTTCTCCTACCTGTCAGCTGGTGCTCTCACGTAGAGAACTAGCTGTACAAAAGTTTAGTAATATATTATATTACTAAAGACTAAATACAAAGAGTAGAGGAAAATAAGAAAGAATATAAAGAAATTTATCGAGTGTTCTGAGTCTTTGACTCTGTATATTTTTATTATAGAATCTACTAGTCTAGGATAGACTGATTAAGCTGGACTAGCCTAGCCTCTCCGGATAGAGAAGCTATCGGAGGTTTAGTCTCAGATATTTATGAGAGTTAATTGGTTTGCTTCCGGCTAAAGAGCGCGGTCGGGTTATTACCAATAAACCCAGGATTATTAATGAATGGTTATATATATATATATATTATTGAGGTAAAGAGGTGGATGAGAAATAGTAAGGGGTTCAAAAGCGAAGGATCTATGAGAATAGTGATTCTTAGGTAGTCTAGGCGTTTAACTTACAGAGCAAGACCTTCAGCGCTATCTCTAACGAGCACGGTGCAATTTTACGAGTTAAGATCTAAAAGTCAATCGGAAGAATAACTATTCAGTTATTGTATTCTTTCCAGCGGAAGATAGTCGATCTGATACTAATACTAGTTAGAGGAGTCTAACAATAGAGTACTTTTGCAGTCTATCGTAGAAAGTAATCTAAGTAGTAGTCTTACCGATTTCGTATATCTTTCGCGAGGACGGAATAAAAATTTTGATCTGTTTTTCTCTGAGGAGCGGAGACAAACCGTTCCTCTGTCTAGTTTGAGGGAGTCTCTCAACGTTCTCTCATCGCTGAGCTCGGTGATGCGTTCGTCATCTTACAGCTTTGGACATTTTCAGTCTTATATTTGTTGTTTATCCTTTTTTGTAATGTTCTTAACTTTTATTACAATAGTTTAATAAAGTGTATTCAATATCATTTTTTATTCATAATCTCTTTGAGCGCCCGCGCTGCGCTTGTTCTGGCTCAATGGCTTTAATGTAGCGCTCACTCCGCATTATTCTAGTAGGGCGCCTGCACTCTTGATTAGTGCTCTTACTTAAAGCGGTATTGTCTTCTTTTAATTATATTACTTTTATGTTTATATTAAATTTGATGTTATTTGAAACCCTTCTGGACATATTAATGTCTCAAGGGTTGACACTACCCCTATGACTTCACTGTTGATTTGACAACTTGGGAAGAAGACCTGCAAGTGTGAAATGATAAGTGATGTGCTTATTCCACTTTTTTGATTGGTTTCCTGATGTATCATCACAACAAAAGGCAATTGGAACATGCCTAATAATCATATTACCAGACTTCTCCCGCCAGTCATTTGGTAAAGAAATGGGGGTGAAGGCTCCATGATCCTCCTCTGAAAAAAATCCAAAAGAAAAACGTTAAAAATTCTGTCACTTTTTTTTTGCCCCATACCCCCAACGTAGCTCACCCCATATTGTGTTTTTGCACACAGATGACAATGGTTTGTGACCCCACATGCAGATTTCAAAATAATTCAATTAAAATTCTTCACAAGCAATGGAAAACAACTGATCATTTATATGGCAGGGTTTATGTATTATCATCTTGAATCTTGGCTCATGAGGCAAACCATTGTGCTTCAATTTGACACATTTGGTGTACATTTATCTTCTTGTTTGTAAAGGAAGATAGGTACCACCGATTCCCCTTAGTGTAAATGACATGGCTCATAGATTTAGTAATGATTTTTGTTTATGGCCACCATTTGTGCACAATATTCCCAAGAAAGGTTCTCACACCACTCTTAACTCTGGGACAATTTGTATATAATTTTCCCACCTGAATATACAGGGTAAAACTCCAAGTGAGGGGACACATATGGGTTTGCCAAATCCTACGCAGAAGATAATCCAAACTGTTCAAAAAACTGTGTTTTTAATTGAATCTAATGCAGTATGCTTAGCAGATCTCACATTGACTAGGGAAATAAGCTTCTGTACACTCAGGGAATAGCATTGATTCTTAAATACACTTTCTCTTTCATTGGGATTCATGTTGAGCATGTCTCTAAGCTTGGCCTTAGCCCGGCAGCGGAGTTCTAATCCGCAGAGCTCAACATGTGAGCAGACATTTTCATATTGCATGCACAAAAGGATTGTTGGAATTTCTTCTCTCTCTCTTACTTATCCCAAAAATCCCTTACTCCATGATAATGTTTTACCATAACAAGTAGCTTATTTTTGATCTGATTAAATCTTTGTGGCGGCCTTTTATGTCATTAGAACTCTGAGGAATAGCCTTCTGTATCATAATCTTATTCAACTTCTGTCTCTAACTTATCTTTATTCATTATCAACTTTAAATTTTATTCATTATCAAAAACGTGTATATAAAACTTTATTCATACAAGTAATAACATCATCAGTTCTCCTCTTTTCCTGAGTTGACCACCTTGTGCCCCCTCCAAGGATCTCGAGACTGTTCACCAAAAAAATCTTTTCTTCCTTTTCTCTTTCCCTCTTTGGTGAGAATTTTAACAAGGATAGTATGAATGTAGCCAGTAAGAAGGATTGAGACCAGTTGCTGCGCCGCGCAAAGGAAATTAAACCCTGTTTCAGCTGTTTCCTGGCCCCAGCTGACAAGCCCGGCTTTGCCGGACTTGAGGGGATTTTGCAACACTCACCGCCAAGCCCGCAAATGGGTACCACCCTTGATATTCGACTTTGGGTTCTTCCTCCTTGCCTTCGCCCCCTCCATCCACTTGTCCACCTGACTGGCCGGATGGAAGATGTTGATCACCTCCAGCATGTTCAGATGCTCGTCCTTGCTGTCTCTCTCACCATCCTGATGGTCATTCACACAATTTGAGGTATTTTGTGCAGCTTGACCGTACTCTGGCCACAAACATGACGGAAGGTTTATAAGGTGAGTGAAGAGCGATACTGAATATGCTAGGTTTAAAGAGATGATACAGTCTCGTGCACGTTACGCTCTGGAGCGCAGCATAGCGCCGCGATGATGCTCGAGTTTCAACAGGCCGTTGAACCAATTTGAAAGTGCCCGTGAGCTGTCCTGAGAGTGAGTGTCAAAAATGATCGGAAAACAATGAAGCAAGCATCGTTGTGGGAAGCGGGTGATGCGATCGGCCGGCAAATTGCCGGTGGTGTGTGGTTGAATGGTGATCGAACGGTGGGCAAGCGGCCCTGACCGCTTTTGCAGGAGGGTTCGGGTGGGACGGCGTGTTGCCGGACGGGTCAACGTGCCTTTACTTTTGCCAGCGGGTTGTCCGCTTGCGCATTGGCGGGGGGGCCGCCAAGTTCGGCGGTCCACTTGACGGTTGACGGGAGGCCGGCATGCGAACGGTCAACGCTGGCTGGGGGGGGGGGGGGACCGTCAAAATTGACGGCCGAACTTTTGGCGCTTTGGCGGCGCACTGCAACTGCCGTGTAGAGGTGCCTTCGCATGTATCCCTTACCTCAGTCTTTGACTGCGTCGAAGGGGGGCCCATAGGTCGGGTTGCTTGTCTGCAACCAGGGGTTGTTTGTCTGCAACCAGGGGTTGCTTGTCTGCAACCAGGGGTTGTTTGTCCTTGTGTTTCTGTTTGAGGTGCCCTTACAAGGCATCCTCTTTCCCCCAGTTCCTTTTCATATTCAGGCCATTCGCCAGTTTCCTCTCATCTTGTGCGCGTGTCTATTCCGCTGAGCCTCTGCATCCTGAAGAGCCCCGCCTCAGATCCAGAAATATCCGCCTATATCCGCAGGTTTCGGAACCTCGGGTTTCAGATATCTGGCTTGATCCGCGGTCCCACGACAGATATCCCGGATTATCTACCGGATATCCCAAGCGGGATATTGGCTAAGGGTTGAAGTGGATCGACATGGCTCAGGCAGGTCATTTTTCTAGAAGAAATCTCATCTTCTCTGCAACTTGTCATACTTTTTTGGGGGCAAGTGTGCATAGATCTGACGTATTGGTTTTGACACGTGCCGTGTTGCACCACTCATCATTTTTGAGATTCACAGTCAAATTCCCCTCACAATGGCCTTGGAAAAGAGTCCGAAGACGAACCAACCCCCGAGGATCCCACATTTCAAGGAAACCAATCCAAGTTCATTTTCAGCGCCGATGAAACCTCTCTTCGCTCCAAAAAGAAGCGGAAAGATAATGAAGGGGTTGACGATGATGATGATGATGAGGATGACGTTACCTCTGAGCGCAAGAAGAATCCTGGCAGGCGAAAAATAGACATCGAATACATTCAAGACAAGAGCAAGCGTGTGAGTATTTCATCTTGATGAACCAATCTTAAACACCAGCGTCTTCTAATTAGCACTGATATGGTCACTTTAGCACATCACTTTTTCTAAACGTAAGGCCGGCATCATGAAAAAAGTTTGTCGTGCTGTTTCCTTCAGACGGATGAGAGAACAGATCGCTTATGGCTGATTGAAATGAAATTCAGGCCTATGAGCTGGCGACGCTAACGGGCACTCAGCTACTACTACTTGTGGTATCCGAAACTGGGATTGTATACACGTTTACTACGCCTAACCTCCAGCCGATAGTCTCTGATGATCCTGGAAAAAGCCTGATCTCGGTAAGTGTTTTGTTTGAATCCCACTGCGCAGATCGATTTTTCTCAGGTTGATGAAGCTGTACATGCTCCATTGAACAGTCTTGCTTAAATGACGGCGAAGCAGAGATTCGTATCGAACAAGAGGATCCCGAGGAGGGGCCGGCCAATCCAGCGGGCGCGGCTGAAGAACATGATTTGATGGTCATGCCTTCAAATCATCTCGTTCCATCTGGCACTCTTCAGCAACCAATCAGCGAACCCTATCATCCGGGAAGCCAAGATGTCGCGTTGGCCAGCTCTTTAGCTACAAATAACACGATCCCCTTTTTCCATGAGTCTTCTCAGCCGTTGTCCCAGCCATACAATTCGATGTTTCTAAGTCCATCAGACATTCAGAATGCATATCCCAATCTGGGTTCACAAATCGGCTTATCCGCCTCAGATAGTCTCGCCACAGTCCCCAGCCTCCAGATCTGTCCTCCAGGACCAACCAATCTGAATCCGCAAGAAAACCAATCGATGTTTTCTATGGACGGCTTCTTACAACTGGGGGATCCGAGTGAATGCCGTAAGATCAAGAGACGCAGGACAGAAACGGACCTTCGTCAGCGGGCGGCGCTGTCGAGCCAAAGTGCAACCCCGCCCGCGTTGCCTAGCCAATTCCCATTTGACGCTCAGTACAACTCATGGCTTGGAGCACCTGATCCGATTAAGATAGGCTCAATGCCCGGCAATCGGTCTAACGTTTTCAATGCCCCAACTTTCAATACCGTTGCATCGAGTTTCTTATTCAAAGAGTCTGGGCAATTCTACGGAGCTATGGACTTGGAGTCTACCAACCAAAACCTTCAAACGCCGGTTGAGCAAAATGTTGTCCTCTTCCTTGATGCGTGTGATCATTATCCTCTAGGAGACACAAGCCTTGATTCAAGAAAGTGGCGCCAGGAACTGTTCCCTCCAAAGCAACTATTCGCGGGGTGCTTGAAGTTTTTCTTCGAGGAATATTTGCGTGAGTAGTTTTTCTCGATTCCTTTCTTGCACTGCCTTGATCGCTACTGATTCTTCTTTCCACCTCCAAAGCCCTTCTCAAACACGTGCCGTTGGAGGGCTTGGCCTCTTATTGTGAGGATCTACAAAAGCTAGTCCAGTTCTCATGTATCTTCTACGAGGATCCCGAACAGGCCACGACAGAGCTCTGCGAAATCATCAAAAGCTCTTCGGGCGCATACGTTCAGAATATGCACCTGGGTGCCCACAGCTCAACTTCTGCCCAAGGCGCGCCGGTTACTTCCCCTCTTCCAACCACCTTCAATACGAGACTGAAATGCGCACCAAAGCTGAAACCGAGGAAAGGAGTAAATATAACCCTCAGGGGAGGGCGTCTCCAGACCATCTTGGATGAATACACGGATTGGTGTCGCAAAAACAAATCGAGTTGGTCTGGGAATAAGCCGAACAGCCACGTCAAAGGATGGTTGAAGATTGAAAGGGTTCGGCGTACGTTTTGCTGTTGCACCTTCGTTGGAGAAAGTTGGTTACCTGTTTCTCTACTTTCTTCATCAAGCTTGCTATGCATGGCTCACGTTTAGCTGACGGACGCTTGCTGAATTGCTACAATCACTCAATAACTGAAAGGTTCCAGCGAAGGAATACCGGCGGTATTGAAGATCCGCTTTCCGGCATCAGCCATCAAATTAATCCGCAAAGAAGACAAATTGGAGTTGGAGGTTCAAAACTCGGATGATGGGAGTGAGTGGAATATTTTCAACCATTTCAACTTTGAGCTATGCCCAGGAGACGAACATGAAGAGGAAGAGTCCAACATAGTATCCGGTGAGGGAGCTGTGGATCCAAGCATCCTCCAAAGAATCTGCGAAGAAAAGAAATTGAATCTTTTGGACGCCCAAAGATGGATCGAAAACCAACGCTTGATGAAGTTATATATAGAGGCGGGTGATTTTGAAGATGATGGGTTTGAAAGTAAAGTGCCACCTAAAGGTGGCAAACAAGCTTTCAGGTAAGCAACCCCCTCCACGAACTTCTTACTCCAGTCGGATCTATGTGCTGCGTTGTTGACCTCCCCACTTATCTGTTCCAGGGTTAAAAAACCACCGATTGCTGGACCCAAAACCAGTGATTCCTCTCAGTTTGAATTTGAAGAACTAGCCCACCTAAAAGCCTTGAATTCTCCCCATTGAACTGCTCTCAATTATCACCTGCATGCGAAATCTGGAAACTACATATTACTTAGTTCTGCAAACCAGAGTCGAATCATTCACACCTTCATGGGGCTGCTCCCACGTTTTTGACCTATTTATTTTTGATTTCTTATGATTAATATTTGCGTATATAATTCACATCTCGACGCCTAAGTATAATTACATTTTCTCACCCTAGATAATAGAGGAAAATTTAAAAATAATAATACAACACATCATCCCAAGCATTCCAGGAATTCACTAGTATTTATTCACCCTTGTCCAAATCCTTATTATTATACATTCACAAGAGACAGATCTCATTTTATATTTTCATCCGGTTGTTGAGAAACCACTCCAGCACATCCACTCCATAGACACGTAATCCATACATCTGTATAAAACAAAAAATG
This sequence comes from Puccinia triticina, assembly GCF_026914185.1. Lineage (NCBI taxonomy): Eukaryota > Fungi > Basidiomycota > Pucciniomycetes > Pucciniales > Pucciniaceae > Puccinia > Puccinia triticina. The sequence goes on along the minus strand of NC_070568.1, from coordinate 374,585 downwards.
TGTGCGGTTTGATTCATCAGGCCCACTGTTTCGACTGCTGCCCTTTCAGCAAGCGCTCACAGTTTATTGCCCCACATGATGACATTAGGTGAAGTGGGATGAAGTAAGAGAGAGTGCGCAAAACATGACAAGGATAGGTCATACTGATCTACATACATGGAAAGGACCAACTTCAAAACAGGTTATGAAAGCCTACAAACCTGTTTCAAAATTATGATTTCCGTTCTTCTCCGAACTTAACCCAAGTCCCTCGCTGCTGCGGGCGTCTGGTCTTGCGAAGCAAGCCTCCGATAGCCCTCGGCAGGAGGAGTTCAGCCTACCCCCCGGGGGCCCGAAGTCTCGAGGGACTTTGTTAAGTTCGGTTCTTCTCCCATGTAACGGCAGTTGAACAGACTTGTAGCTATGCGCTGAGGAATATCAAGTCTTCGATGGAACTGGTTTCCACGTATGCTACGCCTAATTAAAATCACACTTCTGAAGGTGATCAGGTTACGACACAACTGGTCTGCCAACACTCATAGCAAAGCTGACCGAAGCACGCTTCGTGGTGATAAGGTGTATCGAAGTTAAGCGCCTCCAGAGTATGTAGCGTTATTGATCCCTCCCATCTCAATGATTGATTAATTTGGCTGCGCACTCTTGTTTATATGTGGGTAAGAGGACGTCTTTTTTGACTCGGCCTGCAACTATTTAGGTATGGTCTCAGACTCTGATGCGTAGATAGACAACCTTGAACAGGCCGAAACTCGAACAGTCGTTCAAATCAAATTAGAAGTTCATTTCCACGTACTTATTTAAACATATAAGCATTAATGTTGCTGATCGTATTTTTGGCCTCTCTGTTGATGAGTATCACTCCCTCTTCACATTCACTCGCTCTCAGTGATGGACTACAAGGCAAGAATGTGGGAAGCGAAGGCGGTATGGCCGAAGCCGCGTCCAACGACGGCCAAGAAGGCTTATCCAAACCTGAAATTATGGAAATCGATGAGGCGGGAGGATCTGGCTCCGCTCTCATGATGACCGTAGAGGACCGCCGAAGGAGTTTTTTTGTTCCGCAATTCGAGGCCGATGAGGAAGTAGATGATGATATTAGTTCACGAAGTTCTGGCAGTTCTACTCCTCTGGCAGAGCTCAGCCCCCGCAGAGGGAAAAGATTGCGCTGGAAAACCAAGTTAATGGGTCAAATTGAAAAATTTCCAACCCGTATCATCAGTCCAAGGATCCAGGGCTTCTTAGCAAGTTTTACGAGCTTCAGTCATGATGGAGCCTTTTTTGATTGTCCCTTGAAGCGCCTCCCCAGCTTCTCTAGGCTCGGCAAGATGAGCAAGGAGCAAGTCGATCAAGAGATCGATATGATTCTCGACAGGGTGTTTGCGAGCAAGCGTCGAGTCAGGAAATACTCACAAGTCATCGAAGATTATGATCAAGCGTCCATCAAACAGAGATTCAAAGAAACCTTGGATCAACTCCGACTGTTTACTGAGCAGGCCGCTGCTATAGAAGATCGTGTGCGCACACGCAGCCAGCAAATTCTTAGCAACCTTCGGGCGATTCTAGTTATTGATCCGGCTTCTTCAAAGACAGGGACAGATCCCTTAGTGAGATTATTCAAACAGCTGAGCAAGTATCAGTATGAAAAACTGTTGGTTGATCGAGGGGGTATGCAGCTTTTGTTTGATTTCTTCTTGGTGTTCATGAATTGATGATCTGATTTTTCTCAATAAACCCGAATGAATCCGTAGTGATCCAAACCTACCTGGCCGAGGAAAGCCCATATCTGGTGGATTTGTTCGGGTTTTTCGGACCCAGGGATGTGATTCTGCCGATGATCAAGGCTGAAGTTGAGCAACAGGTGCGATCGGGGAGGTGGGTGTTCCCGGGGAGACCTACCATATCAGTTGATACTTTTTTCAGGAAGCTTGAGGTTCTCCAGCGGAAATTAGCCGAATTGGTGGCTTTTGATCATCAGGTGAACCTAGCGATGGTCGACACCTTCAGGGCTTGTCCGGGATATCCTAAGTGGCTAGTGAATACAATTCAAGTACTTGGAAGGGACCTGGTTACTAGTTTCAGTAGTCTCGAGGAGCTTGACAGCATCCTGATTGCCATTGAGAACATGGATGTTTACCAGGGGTTTATGAATGAGCTAAGGGGTGGGCACATTTTCAATCCAGCGAAGCAGATGGTTTTACCTTGAGAGCTGATTTCGGATCCTTTATGCAGAGCCGACAAACCAATTTGCCTATGAGCTCCAATTGCTGGAGCCCTGGGGCCACCTGAGAGCCAGACAGAGCATCCACCCTGACAAGCTGCCGCGTGGATACTTTGGCTTGGTGAACAGGGCAAGTTCGCTTTGCCAGCTGGAGTCTCAAGCTTCCATTGCCCTTGAGAATGTGACGCGCAGGTTGGAGCTTTCTATGAGAGCCAGGGAGATTCAGGTCGGGCTGCTCCAGGTGCTGAACCCTAGAGGGCTGGAGTATGTTGAGGGAAAGCTGTCTTGATCACCGAGTTTGATTTGTGTTTGTTTAAATTAAAAATAATATTATTTATGTATGTATTGATTTAAATATGCAATTTGATTGGGGCTGTGGTGAACTCCTTTTATTTATTTATTTTTCCTTTCTCCCTGGCCCACGACCAGCAAGCGCCAGCCTGATGGCCCACCTACTCGCCCACTCCGCCAAGACCAGCCCGACACTCTCCATCTCCACCGGCACGACCGCGTCCGCCGGCACCGCCACCGCCGCCGCTGCCCTCGCCGGAGAGACCCGCACGCCGCCGGAAGCCGATCCGCACACCCGCCGAGAGCAGTTCAGCTTCCCCGAGCCGCCCCTCCCCACGCCCACCGAGCCGCCGCCGAGCCCGCTCCATCTCGCCGCCCAGCGCGGGGACATCGAGGCCGTCAAGCAGCTGCTCGACTCCGCCCTCGCCCTGCCCACCGATGCCGACCACCAGCAGATCACCGCCCTCCACTGGGCGGCCATCAACGGCCACCTCGCCCTCTCCGCGCTGCTCATCGCCCGCGGCGCCCTGGTCGATGCCTTCGGCGGCCAGCTCCTCGCAACCCCGCTCATGTGGGCCGCCCGGAACGGCCGGGTGCAGATCGTCCATCTGCTGCTCAAGCACGGCGCCGACCCCGCCCTCGTCGACTCCCAGGCGTTCAACACCCTCCATCTGGCCACCCACTCCAGCTCGGCCCTCACGCTCTGCTACCTGCTCTCCGCGGCCGACGACCAGCTCTCGGTCGACGCCGCCGACAGGGAGGGCCACACCTCCCTGCATTGGGCCTGCTACCAGGGGGACAGTCTCTCCGTCGAGCTCCTCCTCTCCCATCGGGCCTCCGTCGCCGCCAGGGACCTCAACGGCATGACCCCGCTCCACTGGGCCGTCGTCAAGGGGAACTCGAACTGCATCCGGCAAATCGTCCTCGCCGGCGCCGACGTGCTCGCCCGGACCATCGAGGGCAAGACGCCCCAGGAGATGGCCATCGAACTCAAGTCCACCTTCGCCTGGAACAGGGCTCTCTCCGAGGCCGGCATGAACCCCAACGGGACCAAGAGAGTCTTGCCCCTGGGGAACGGCCTCCGGATGCACTCGATCATGTTCCTCTTCACCATCCTCTGCTTCGGACTGGCTTTCCAAACCTTATCCTCACTGCCCTACTACTCCTCCATCATCATCTCGCTCGCTCAAGCCTACGGCGCCCATCATATCATCACCAATACCATCCTCGACGCTAACCACCGCAGTCCGGGCAGACCCTCGGAAATCATCACCCAGAGCCCGTACTTCTCCACGATCATCGTCGCCAGTTTCTTTTGGGTCGGATATGCTTGGATCGCTCATGTCCTACCTCGTCAGCCTTGTTTTTCTTTTCCTGATGATATCGTCTCCTTTCAGATAAATTTGCTAATTCTTTTTTTCTTTTTTCATCCCCCAGACACCCCGGAACATTCATACCTCAACTTATTTTTCATCCTCTCCAGCTTAATCTGCGTATACAACTTTGTCCGGTCGATCACATTGGATCCAGGATATATACCCCTCCCTCGCAATCCTCTCGACCGCAAAACCGTCCGTCCTCCCTCTCCGCCCTGCTCCTGACTTTTCTTATCTAACCAGTCCCTCTTCTTTTCTTTTTCTTCTGGTGACGGTTTCCGTATAAAGATTATTGAAGCATTGGTGGAACAATCTAAATTCGATGGAATGAACTTTTGTATCTCCTGTGAGGTTAGCCCGGTCATCATCAACATCAGCCTGAATCTCTCTCATGCTGTGTGATGAGCGAAAACTAATTGACTTTGGCTTTTGTTTGGGCTAGAATCGAAAACCATTGCGGAGTAAACATTGTAAAATCTGCCAACGATGTATAGGGAAATTTGACCAGTTTGAGTCCCGCTTTCCCCCCAGATTATATCGCCACATCCACAAGATAAAAGGATAGACATTCTAACTTCCAGTTATTTTAGTCATTGTCCGTGGGTTTGGAATTGCGTTGGGGTCGGCAATCATCGACAATTTCTGGTTTTCGTTGGGACGTTGATCATCGGAATTTCCTTATTTGATATCCTGGCCTTCATCTGTGAGTAATGATGTCCGCCCAAAACAAAAGGTGAACCAACCTTAAAAAAACTAACACAGTCAATGGGTGCGATTGTTGGGGGGGAAGATTTCACGTCGGCGCCTGATCTGACGAAGATAGATCCGAGACAGTTACCGGCCTCGTGCTCGATCTCTCAGACGTTTTGTCAGCTAGCGGCCTACGATTCGTTCACGCTTTCGATAGCGATCTGGGCGACCTTGCAGCTAGTGTGGACGATGATGTTGATGGTCTCGCAGCTGTGGATGGTGAGCCGACAGATGACGACGTTCGAGCTCAGCAATGTGAACCGGTTCGGATATATGGGCGGGCGTGCGGGCACTTCGATGGCCGCCCAGTCCTCCCACCTCCACGCCCCACACCCTTCAGCGCAATCCTCCCTCTCCTCGCTCACCCACAACCACCACCACCATCACCATTCTCACTCCAGGAAGCCAAAGTCACTCGTCTTCTGTCTCAAGCTCCTCGGCCTCGATCGATTCCTCGATGGCACCCAGCTCATCAAGAAGTCCAAGAAAGCCGCCAACCCTTTCCATAAGGGTATCCAGGCTAACTGTCTCGACTTCTGGACCGCCGGGAACCATCTCGGGATCAACTATCTCGAACTCTTCGAGGTCAATCCTTTTTTTTTCTCCATCTAATCCTTTCCAAACCCATGAGAACTCACTGCGCTTTATTTGTTCACAAATGGACAGGTTCCTGAAGGCGGCTTCCAAGTCCGATCTAAAGACTCTTTGTCTGCTTCTTCTGCTAAATTCGAACATAATAAACCTTCGAACCGAACTGGTAGTAGTAGTAGTGATAACCGCAATCGCAATGGGTACGAACGTGTGGCCATGGACATTGTTTAAACCTCGTTCTTACTTCACCCTTCTCTCTCAGAACCCCCCTTTTCTTTGTGTGTTTTTCTGTAACGTTTTGAATTGTACAGGAGCATTCTCTTCACCTCTTTGTTACTCTCCCAATTATTGTCATTGTGCTACTCATTTCTAATTGCTGTTGTTTTGTCAGTTTCTTTCTTTTTGGGATATCTCCTCTGATTTATACATGTGGGAAACGGTTATTCTGGTTATTTATTTATTTTGATTTTCTGGATACAAGAACACTTTATTACAATTGGTCTATCTTCGTGAAGGATGTTATCTCTGGAGCTTATACAGAATGAGAAGCTCTCATCCTGAGTACAGTTCTCAGTGGCGGTATCCAAAGCTGACTGTGTCATGAAATCAAAGATTCATGAACATTGGATTAGGTAAGCATGATAATATTTATGGTGTTCAAAGTTAGTTTGCATAATTTTATGCATGCATAAATCATAAAATCATAAAAATATTTTGGTGAGGAAATTTTGTATTACATAATCAGACAGTCATATCCACTGCAAAAAAGATTTTATGATTTTATGATTTATGCATGCATAGAATTATGCAAACCAACTTTGAACACCAAAATTGTTTAATGATTTTGTGTTGTTTTACAAGAGTGATTGGGCGCTGGGGAGAAAGTGATGGTGTCAGTGAAGAGAGATTGAATGTTGAGAACTTGTCAGGTGAGAGTATTCTGGCTTAAAATGCCCCCCAGTACTAAGTAGCTCTCAGGCTCTAGATGCTGCATTGAGCCTGAGGAACAGTCCAGAGTATGTAAATTTGTTTGGCTTCATGGCACAATTAGCTGTCAAATGAAACTGTAGTTGAGGAACTTGCCCCCTAATCTGCAGCTGTTCTTGTGGGGAGATTTAGTCCCAGAGGCTCCAGGAACCACATCTGGTTTTGCAGGGTCTGTAGATCTTGATGGGAAAACTTAAATCCTCCATAGTTCTTGGACTCTTGTCATAAACATGTATACACTGCAAAGAAAAAAAATGGGTCAGCTGTAAGCAGTTGAAGTGCAAAACTGTGATGGAGGTTTACTCTGGCATGTCTCATAGGTTTTAATCAAACAAGCTTAAATGCACAGTCACTGTGCAATGTGCATAGCAACTGTGTCAAAAAAAACCCCATGATGTAAACTGGTGGACTTACAACAGCGGTTTGGTTGGAGCATCCTGCATGTGAAGTGTGGGAAGTTCACCCATTTTTTTGCAGTGATTCAAAAAGACCTTTTGGCTGGAATCATGTAAGCCAAATATCACTTGAAAATTGATGATTCAATTTGAAGGGCTACTAGTAGTAGGACCATGGGGGAAATGTTGCTCTAGCTCACTACAAGCTGCTCAGCTTGCCACACCTGGAATTCCCTATTGAAAAGAAACCCTCCAGGGGTAAGTCTTGGAATTTACCACCCAAATTTTGATTTCAGCATGTGAGATGCCTTCACCTTGGTGGGACTGGAAAGCATGGAATTCATTACATGATGTTGTAACTGTTATTCCACTCTTGTATCTTTTGTCAATGCAACCAATTCAATCTGTGTAATTTGGATGATGATCCTTCCAAACCAAGAATTCATTGATGAAGAAAGACAAGGTGAAAGATTTTGGTTTGACTTTTGAGATGATATATGTGATTTCTTACAATTTAACAACGTGGACAGCGGATGTGCCTTCTTGGTTCCGGTGCTGGCTTTTGCCTCCCTGAGCCTGGGTTTTGGTTCCCTGTGCCTGGGTTTACTGGGATTTGCTTTGCTTGTTTACTTTTTACTGCAGACCTACGCTTGATGGTTATGAGTCCCGTTCTTGACAATTGGGGTTTAACATTGGAAGCTTGACTTGTCTTGTCCACAGGTTCCATCTGCATCATATTATCCAGTGATTGCAAGTTTGTTTCTTCAGATGAAACTGGACCAATTATCCCAACTGAAAGCATCAATAAGAAGGAGCCAGCAAGGAACCATTGTCTCCCTTGAGTGGAGGTTTTGCCTATGTGGATTTGAACCATGATATATTTGTTTGGTGATAGTTAGAGGTTGAATGTTTTATAAATCAAATTTGATTTTTATGATTGAGGATCAATCAATTCAGTATTGTCAGTGTATGTATCTGTCAGATGTCTATTTCTTGCTTTTTGACAAACTTGATTTGAGGGAAACTCTTCTAATTTACCCTAAATTTAATCTTCTTGCCTTTCTGCATGAAGAACATTTAACCAAAATTAGGGAATATTATCCAAAAAAAAACAAAAAAGCAAAATGAGTGAATATTATAAGATTAGAATAAAAACTTTGGATCAGCTGAAACTTGCAAGACGGCTGGTAGTATAGGTCTAGCAGGAAACAGCCCCCAAATAGATTGCGTGCTTTTAGGGTCTGAAAACCCTTTGATAAGATTGTTGATGCTGATAAGCCGCGCAGCAGCAGAAGTCACACAAGGTGAGTTGAGTTCCTATTGTAAAAAGAGGCAAATGGCAAAATAATCAGATAAAATGTTCAGATATTCAACTGGTGCGCAGTGTTGAGGGGAGCCAGGTGACTGAGTTTAAGATGACTATCCAAAACTCACGGAAGTTGAATTCGACGAGGGATTTAGACGTAATATTCGATGGGGAAATGACCTAGCTTGGCATTCACGAAGGGGATGGCAGGATAAATGAGTTGTGGCTCAAGGTGTAAGCAAATAGCAACGAGTTCGACCCCATGCATCGCTTCTGATTTGGTAGCCAAGTGCCCGGCGTGTTTCCCTTCGAATTTCGACAACCAAATGCCTAAGTTATTAAGATTAGTATACCTGCCAGCATTGATTCCAATGAACTTGATCAGGTCCCTTGTATTCGGAGGTCGGAGTGACTAGTGGCAGTACCCGCTCCGTCGCGAAGCAGCCCTCTACCAGAATCCTATTGATGAGATGATGGGCTGTGGTGCAACTTGCATAAAAAGACAACGAGTTGATCGACAGCAGTTCATGGTTACCAGCCACTTATTCAGGCCGCCAGCCGTTTGTTGTGTTTCCCTTTGACACCTGCAGTGTGCGTGACTTGTGTATTTTCCCGGGCCATGAACTGGCAGGCACTTGATCAACTTATTCATTTCAGTGAAATCTGCTTCATGACGAGGGATGAGGGCCTTTTGCATGTGTGAGTCATGTGACTGTGAGCCGGCAACATCTAACAGGCTTCTAGCGGAAGAAGTTTGGTTGGTTCCTCATTGGCATACATAACTGGAGCTTTGAGTCAAGCCGAAAGAGTTTTCTCCAAGATCCAGCCAAAAAGTGTAAATGAAAAGAGACTGATAGTGGTTGGTCTTTGTATGACATCTTTAACAGCTGATGACATGGAGATGAGTTGGGGATGAAGCCGTGTGTTTTGTCGTGTCTCCGCAGTTGTTGCAGTACAATGACGTGACCAAGTTGATGCCCCGCAGGAACTGGTACACTCCACCTCAACACCATCACCTGGTCATCCCATGTCAGGTCAGCATTTCTCCCTCCTCGATCCCGACCCTGATGGAATCTGAGCAGCAACCACCTGCCTGAATTTTCATTTCGTGTTTCATAGAGCACTATCTCGAACAACGCAAAGAGGAAATCGAAGTACTTCAATCTATCTTTGAGGACTTGACTTGTGAATCAAATTTTCCTTTATCAGATATCATACAACTGACCGGCTGACTCAATCTTTTGTATCGGGCATCTGCACTTCCGTCGAGAAAATTCAGTCGAATCCGATGACGAGGTGATCCTAAGAACTGGGCCTGAGGAACCCTCCCCCTCCAACCCCCGTACGTCTAGCTCTGTCCTCCTCTGCTGCAAGAACTTGAAGGGCTTCACGCCAGCGAAGGGAATCCTTCGATTCATGCAAGGGACTCATTCAAAGATAATCTTATTGATCAGTAACCGTCAACTTGAAGATCAAATACACAGAGAAGTACCCGGATGAATTACCAGAAATCGAGATCGAGCCCGTCGAAGGCGAACTAACCGAGCAGGAGCTAGAATCCACGATTGAAAAACTCAAGGAGACAGTCAGTCTTTGTTCTTTCTTTCTGCCGAGATTCGTCAACTTGGGGCCCGATCTGACGCCCAGCGAGTTGATACTAAACTGATTCTAAGTAGGGTCGTGAATCAATCGGGATGGCTATGATTTTCACTCTTTCGCTTGCTCTGCAACAAGAACTCGGTCAAATTCTGTCTGCTCGCGCCGCTGAGGTAGTGCGTTTAGAGAAGGAGGAGATCAAAAAAGCTGAAGAAGTATGCATTGTTCCATAATCCATCGCTTGATCTCACTTCATTGCAGCATTCTTGGTTTTTATGCTGATCAATACCGTCTGATCCAAATTTGATTTCGATTTTCTTTAGGCAGAGGCTGCTCGCAAGAAAGGTACTCCGATCACGAAAGAAACGTTTGCAGTGTGGAGGGCGAAATTTCATGAACAGAATCAGCTCAAAAAAATCAAAGAGGAGGAGGAAAGATACAAGTCTCTGACGCCAAAAGAGCGGGAGGAGAGGAAGAAATCTGGGAACAAGTTTACGGGTCAGTCCTTTACCCTTTGTTCAACCAAAACGACTGTTTGATCATCTTGATTGAAGTATCAATACTTATCTTGATCTTTTCAACGGCTAAGGACGACAACTCTTCGAATCCAACCAAGCATTGGTCACATCGGACAACTCATTAATCGAAGCGGATGCTGAAGAATTGGATTTATCCCAATTTCCCAAGCAGGAAGATCCGTGTTCAGTAGAACCCTAAAGATTACCTCACGCTTATTGTTTTAGCATCAATATCTTGTAAATTCTTTGGCTCTAATTGCGTAATAAATTTACAGCAAGTATTTTCAACCAGTAAGGAAGCCCTGGTCGATCATAATACATATGCCAATGTTTTGTCCTATTCATGTCTTAACATTTCGCGAAAGTATTACAAACAAGAATATGAGACCAGCCTGGTCAAAGGACCAACCTTTTTAGGATTTTTTATTTTCTTTACAAATGAGACAGACGCCCTGACAAGCGGAGTTTCAATGAAGTCTACATATAAAGCTACATAATCTATCACGCTTCTTGTAGTGCTAGGTGCGCACCTTGTAAAAAGGTGGTCCCAACAACCCAGACCCTACCTGCGCAACTGTGCAGGTCCTATGAATACTTCTTTCTGGGGACACGCGGGAACTGAAGCAAGAGGCCATTTTATGCTTCCCCCTGCCTCTAGTTAACCCTCTCAATGCGGGATGCTCTTCGCTGCCGCACCATGGCGCACACCGGCCAGGCTGTAATTGCGTATTTTTCCAGCATGAGAATAGTCGGTCAAGCTACTTTTCTTTGGACTGTGTATTTGGTGGGATGCAGTGAGGGTGTACAAAGATTTATAGTTGTGTATATCATCTGTTTAAGTAGGACGGATTGGTAATGAAATAGTTGTATTATAGGGATATGAGGAATGTAGAGGGAGGTAGGGGGGAGGGAGGTAATCGGAGTTCTGCGAATTGAGAGTGTAGCTGTGCGCAACAGTCGAGGAGGAAAGAGGAGCAAGCTGGTGGTCAGTTCTAGTGATCGTACTGGCCCAAGGGTTTAAGATCAAGGAAACAGGTTGCAGGTGTTGCAGGCCGAGAGGGGGATGCAAGCATTGCGTCGAGTTCAGAGCGGTTATATTAGAAAAGTTACATGAACCAGTTGTTTCTCGCCATCTGATGAATCCCATCACCCCTTCTTTCGAAGAAAGATGGTATCACCGTTGGACAGGGATAACTAATAATCGTCATCATGTATGGGTCGACGCTTGCACGCAGAGTCGATCGGAGGTGCACGTATGCTGGGAAGGAGTGGAGCATAGGGTACTTACGTTGTAGCTCGTGTGGGCGGACATCGGCGGTCGAGTGCGGTTGGTGCGGGCGGAGGTGCGGTCGCCTGGGTGCGGGTTTTATAGAGTGGGTTGTCGTTCGGGTTGTGGGTCCAAGAGAAGCACTTAGGGTTATGTGCACCCTGTCACCGACCTGTCACAACGCACAACAACGCCGGTAATTCCCCTATCTTTGCGTTCTCTAGCCACAAAGATTGTGGGTGGGCACATCCAAGCGTGTGGAATGGAGCTGCTGCAACTTAAGACACGCTATACGCAGGAAAGATTCAACAAGAAAAGAGAATTTAAATTAATAAAGATGCGAAGATCTTTGAAAGCAGGAGGCCCAAGACAGCACTGAAACCGACACGACCACGAAACCGAATCCAACAGAGCACAACCAACAACACTCGAGCGAGCAAAACGAAGAAAGGTGTACAGACACAACGAGAGGGAGAGAGAGAGAGAGAGAGATGGGGAGAAGCGCGCAAAATAGATTCAAGAAGAGACACACACAGAGAGAACGCCTCGGATCTGAAGATGAGCATAAGATGGAATGGGAAGGGACTAAGAAACTGGGGGTTGGAGTGGAGAACTTAGGCTCATATTACAAAGTACAAGACCATCTATCTACAAAGATCCAGGGACAAGTGTGTCGCAGTGTAGCCTGCCGGTGGCGACACGATGTAGGTGACTAATGGTCGCGCCAGATCCGACGCAAGACCTTGACGAACGGCGGCTCGATCGATGCCAGTGGGTCAGGCGGCACGTCCGGGTCGACGAGGGGGGTGGGAGGCGGCAGGACGAGGTTTCCGAGCGGGTCGAGGCGGTAGACGACGGCGCGGGCCGTCGGCGGGGGGTTGTCGCCTGCGTCCAGCGGCTTCTCTTCTCCTACTTGCGCGTCTGTGGAGGGGTGCGTGGACGGGGCAGAGAGGATGGGGGACTGCGAGGCCGGGCCGAAGTTGAGTTTCTGGAGGCGCAAGATGATGTGAGTCGCGCCAGCCAACAATCAAAAAAACAAAAGGGGGAGGGGGGAAAAGCACAGACCAGGATGGGCTTGAGTGTGGCCGGACACGCCGGGGCCGGGGCCGGGTCAGGGGCGGGGGATGAGCGGGGCGGAGAGGCTGAGGAGGGCAGAGAGGAGAGAGACGATGAGGTGGTAGATGAGGCTGAGGGCGAGCAGGGCTCGGGGCGGGCTTCGAGCGGTGGTGGTGGCTCTTCATCATCATCATCTTCTTCTTCTTCTTCGTGGGCGGGGTCGAGGGTGCGGCGGCGGTAGAGCTCTTCGAGGTCGACCGTCAATTGTGCATCGTTCCAGCGCACCTGTTTCTTTCCGTCTGCGCCGGGAGGGGGGTCCGGGAGCGGGCTGAGTTCTGGCCTGTCTGTTGGCGACACAGGCGGAGCTTGGGGGGTGTTCTTTTTCTTGTTGTTGGATGATGGAGCGCCTTTGCGGAAGTTTCCCTCGGGGGAGGGCGGCCTGGGGAAGTCGAGATGGACGACGTCGACCTTGATGACGCAGAAGCGTTTCTTGTTGATGTTGGTCTGTTGCTTGGTGAGTTTGGCGAGCTTGACCTGCTCGGTTTCGACCCTGGGCGTAGTCCGGCGCGTCGGCTGGGGCGTGGTGGCGCTGGGCAGTGGTGGGGAGGGGTCTGTGGGGGGCCGGGATGCGCGTCTGGCGCGGAGCCGGGCGGGTGGAGTGGGTTTTTTGGCGGGCGAGGGGGGTTCTGGCAGACTTTCGGCGGTCGGCGTCGTTGTTGTGGTGGTGGTGGTGGTGGTGGTGGCGGTAGTGACAGGGTTTGAGGATGAGCGGGAGCGCATCAAGTGGGTGGAGGCCTTCAGGGCCTGGAGCCTCTTGCCCAAGGTGGAGTATTTCGTGGGCGCGGGGTTCTGGGCCGTGGTGGCTGGCTGGTCGGCATGGCTGATGGCTGAGAGCAGCAGGGGCTCATCGGCGATCTCGCTGGGCGGTGGGCGGGGGGTGGGACTGAGGATGCGTGCAAGCTGTGGCGGACACGGGTTTCTGAGTTAGTGAGTGGTCGACGATGGACATGCGTTGATCTGCTGACCTTTGAGGGCGACTTGACAGAGGGTCCTCCCCCAAGGGGGGTATGATGTTCCTGCTGGGGTGGTGCTGGTCGGAGTAGTTCGATGGGTTCTGATGCTGCCCGTGGGCGTGGCTGCTGTTGCTGCTGCTGCTGCAGTCTGTGTCTCTTGCTCGGCGGGCTCCGGCTCGGCGGGCTGAGGGGGAGGGTGCGCTTGGGCGGGTATCGGCTGGTGAGGTCGTCGATGGCCTGCGGGTCGTAGGAGATGAGCGGGGTGAGTCTGACGAGTGTTCGCGCTGCTGCCACGGGCGAGGCCATCTTGCCCAGCACCGCCCACCCACGCCGCCCGCCAGCCATAGTCGATCCCCTCCAGGCTCCCCCCCTTTCACCCATCCACCCACCTGTCACAGCTCCAGCCCGGCGCGTCACCAGACCCGGATCCGGCGCGGTTGCCGGGCAACTGCGGCATGTCCCCCTGGCGATGTACATATTTATGTACTGGCACTGACACTGGCCGACGAGCGCTTCCGTCCGGGGGGGCTGTTCCTGTGGGCAATGGCGTGTATCGCGCCCCAAGGGATTGTCCCCTTCTGGCAACCAGTTATGTATCATCCTGAAACAGGAGCTGGCCGAGTGTGGACCCAATCGGAAGCTTTCCTCTGCTCATGCTGCACCACCACCACCCAGCTGGCCTTGGGCATCCAGCCACCTCCTACGTAGCATAAAGGCTGCCCCAGCCTCCGCTTCGCCCGTCGCCCATCTCCCCGCTCATTCGTCCCCCTCACCTTCTTGATCGTGTCCTCCTGTCAGCCAGCTAAATTTCCCAACACTCACTCACTCACTTACCCCCACGGTTGAACACCCGCTGCTACATATTCTTGCACGCGATGATCTTATCGCCCTTTGCATTCCTTTTCTTGTGTCTCGCTCCTTCCCATGCCTCACTCCTCCATTACACCCACCACAGGCGTGCGCTCTTGGAGGGAGCTGCTGACATGTCACGCGTGGCCGGTGCCGTCTCACATGGCGCCGAGTCCTCCACTTCTACCCGCGGCGCAATCGAACTAGCACACCCCCCGGATCCTGTCTCTGACAGCATCCTCGCCCCACTACAGGCATCAGACAGGAACGTCCAGCTTGCCCACCGCCCCGAAGTTGACCCCGGAAAATCGGCTGCTCCTGCCGACTTCCATCCTCCCCAAAATCACAACCCTGCTGTTACCTACTACCATCCTGAACAAGAGTTCCAACCACTTTTGTCTCACCCCCCTCTGCCCCCCAAGCTTTCTTGGACTGGCCGTCTCAAATTCAGGCTCCGCTCAAAGTGGAACAATATCTACCTGTTTTTCCGACGCGCTGGCCGTTTCTTGTCGCCAGCCTCGCCTCGCCGGATATTCTCCTATGCTTCCAAACTGCAATCCGACTTTAAAAAATTGCCGGCTAACGCAGATCACACACAGGGGCTTGTCCGAAAAGTGGTCACAAAGATTTTCAAAAGCAAATCCAACTTTCGTACTTACTTGCGAGTCGATCCCAAAGTGCCGTTGTCCACGGAAGCAATACTCGTGGATGACACGACTAAACGATTGGTCGCCATCCGGGAATTCATTAACGTTGATCATGAACTAGCTCTCAAATCAAACTCTGAAGCGATCGAGGCCGCAGTCAAAAACTCTCTCAAGCTGTTCAGCAGCCCTTCCAGTCTGGCCAATCACTTGGCCAGCCTCAACGCCCGTGAACTGGCTGCTGCTAGGCTTGGTAAGATCCCTTCCTTCATCCAAGATCCCGCTTGATAAAAATCAAACCATTAAACTAACCCATTTTAATAATAATAATTCCAACTCTGCCAGGTATCCGCACCTACGCCGGTGGGGCTGCAGCATCTCTCGCAGACCTACATGGATTCTTGGGCCCCGAAAATGTCTTCGCATCCCAATTGACCTTGATCCTTCACGATGAAAGCATCGTGGGTAGGCTGCCTGATGGCTTCAAGCTTCAATTTGCCGAGGAACTCAAAGGATTACAGACTCACCTCAGCGAGATGGCTAGATACCAATCAGAGATGCGCATTGCCGGGAAAAACTCGCATTCGGTTCTATATCCCTACGACGCGGCTGAAGCGATAGAGAATTTTGCACAGAAACAAACTCAAGTCCTTGGGGGACAATTCGAAAACTTCCAAGCAGTCATGTCGAAAATTAAAAAATCGGATCCTTACAAAGCTTTCCAAATGGATCTCAACTGTAAGCCCCCTGCCAGTCAAATAAGTAAACTCGACTGCCATGTCTATAACTGATTTCTATCCTACCTTCTCACACCTGCCTGTCACAGTCCCCAACAGCGCAGCCGGTCGCGAACTGCAGTTCATAAAACCGCTATGGGCGGGCCAGGGCTTCGACACAAACACCATGTCGTTTGCCGAAGCGTATAGACTCAAGGTTGGCTTCAAAGATCCGGTCAAGGCCGTTAAATTTCTCGCTCCCGGCCAGGATATCCCAGCAAAGGCCCTGGAAAACACTCTCGCGCGTTTCAAGACCGAAGCCACAGCCCAGAAACTCAAACAGGACGTGTTGGACATCTATTCTCGCGACGGCTACAAGCTCCTTCGCGAGGAGATAAGCACTTCTAAAACCATCCCGTTATAGCTGGCGACCCGATCCCTTTCCTGGACAACATCATAATCTCAATATTGTTTTGGTTTTCTTTGCTCCCTCACCCCCAATTGTCAAAAGTCGAGTTTCCATCGAAATCCTGTCTTTTTCTAAGCCTCCGGATTAATCCCTGGCGGTGTCGTTGGGCCGACGCCTTGCTGGACGGACTAGAACCCCAATCAAATTCCTTCTTTTTTTCAGATTTCATCCACCACCCACGTTCATTTTTTATTCCTCCCTCCTGTCATCACTTCGCCAAATTCTGATCTTAGTCCCTAGCGCCCCTGCTTCACCTTTTCATACCAGTAT
Source organism: Puccinia triticina (assembly GCF_026914185.1). Classification (NCBI taxonomy): domain Eukaryota; kingdom Fungi; phylum Basidiomycota; class Pucciniomycetes; order Pucciniales; family Pucciniaceae; genus Puccinia; species Puccinia triticina. Next base: position 358,276 of record NC_070568.1, on the reverse strand, counting down.
TTTTATGTCATGTCTGTTATAAGTACCCAACAATCGTTTTACAAAACTAGAAAAGAAAAAAAAATACAAGTATGAAGTACATTTTCTTGCCGCAACTGGAGTGTGCCCTTGAATGATTGAGGAGCCAGTATCCAAGTGAGGAAACATGGCAAAAGCCAAGAGAGAGCAAGTCAATAGTTTTCTATCATGAAGATGAAGGTGTGCAACTGCAAGGAATGAGCTGATGCCGCTGGGCATGAAAGTATGGGTGCTGTCCATTATCACAGCGCCAGCAATGCGTAAACTGGTAACTTGCTAATTTCTGTAGTGCAGTGCACACTGCAAGAAACAAGTGCTGACCACACAGCTTGCTCATTTGGCTAATCCTGTCAAGTCTGTAACAAAGCAAAGCCATGTCAACACAGAACCAACTCATTCAAGCTCTCTGAAGCTGGGAACCAAGGTGCACAAATCTAGACATCAGATAATGGCAAAATCTCTCAGGTTGAGTCAAATACCAATGACCAACATCGACTCTTGATTAACATGACTCAACATTTGACTTGGGCATTCACAAAGTCTTTGTTTACATTAGGTTCCATTTCAGGAAAACCCAATCCAGGATAAGGATTGCCAAGTGAACCCGGGTACCCGCGGCGGGTGCGGGACCGCCAAACTTAACACAAGCGTACCCTCCTCGGGGGAGCGAAGCAATCTCCGAAGGAGGGACTTGCCTCTGAAGTGGCATGTCTCGCCCTACAGGATCGAGCCAAATGGCAGGGGAAATGTCACCCTGCCCTATCTTCCCCAATACCTCCCTCTAGAATTCTGGTTCTCACCATGCCTTTTGCACCATTGAAATCACAAGCTTGTTAGCTAATTTTCCCCCACTTCAAACAGCTTCATATCTTTCCCCCTGGCAAGAAACATCCTGTAAATATTTTTACATGGTGGATTTCTGTAACCAATCTGCCCCTTTGAGCCCGCGCGAGCTCAGTGAATCTCAAATCTTGAGCTCAAAATTGCCTGGAAGACCACTTCATTCCACAGCAGGTGGAATAGGCTGGTAATTATGAGGGGGGGGGGGTTCCAAAAACAGGCTCGAAATGCAGGTGGAGCTAGAACTTCGAAAGCAGTAACCCGCATGTCAACTGCTATTAGTTGAGAGATTTTTTCTTGTAGTGATAGTTACCAGATTCTTTTTTGGATTCTGGAACCATTATTCCAGTTGATCATGCACTGCCAATTTTATAAATCAGCAATCAATCCTTGTTGAAATAAGGATTGCTGATTCCTTGTAAAGTGTTTAGCTATGGTGGGCAGCTCCCCTTTAGAGCAAGATTCCATGATGCAAGTAATTTTCTACTCCATTTCTAATTTTTAAGAACAGAAAATGAGTCACCCAAAATCCATGCAGCTGGTAATGTTTTCAAAGATTTGAGGCATGTTCTATCACAATCAAAGATTTTGAAGCAAGTATGTTGGTTGAGTTAGGACAACGTTCAATGATAAACAGAAGCATAATTACAGTTGACCTATTGCAAGAATTCAAGTCCATGGCTTTTAGAACGCTCCAGTGTTTTGTTAATGCAAAGCTAATTATTGTCTAGAAGTATTGTAGAGTAACGAGAGTTTCTATTCTCCAATGTAATTTTCCCCCTAAAAATTGGAAGCTAAGTAGAGGGCAAAACACTGAGTAGCACGGTTGGAAATCTCAACCGGCTTGCTCTGGCTTCTGCTCCACAGATAAAGCAACAAAGTCTGGAGCCCATTCATCGACTCCTTCAACCAAGACTTTATTGTCTCCGGGCTGTCGAAAAATCACTTAAATGAGCGATCGAGTATGATCAATTGAAGCCTTATGGCCTTTTTATATCAACACTCACCATTAAGGGGAGAGAGACAAGAAATCCTTCGTAAACCTCGTCCCAAAGCTGATTGATCCCAAAATGAATAGTATGCCACCCCAAATGAACACCCAATAATAGTGCCATTGTCAGCAAGAACATTATGAGTTTGTTTTCGCGGAAAACAATATACTCACCAGGCCGGATACTGGAAAGTCTGCAATGACTTTTTTCTCGTCATTCACTGTGATGACCACGCGCTTGAAGTTTAATTTTGAATAATCATTATCGCCTGGTGCCCACTGAGCGTTAATATAATCAAAGCTGACTAGGACATCTCCCTGCATTTGGCCGGGAATAGTCCAGCGAGCTCCACCGCCCCCATTAGGGCTGATCAAAGATACTGCTTTAATTTTAGGAGTAACGTCCTTCAATCTTGCCGAACCCATTAAATCAGCTGTTTCGGCTGGAAAGCGCTTAAACTGTGGTTTGGGGGCTGGTTTGGTGTCATTTAGCTTTAAAAACAGGCACCCATGACCTCCAACAGTGGCGTTATAGCTGTGGAGTTTAATTTTGTGAATTTGGAATAAGTCAGAGACTCATTATCAACCTACGAAATATCCAGTTACTTACGTGCTATTAACGGCTCCTAAATACTTTCCATGCCATATATCATACACGTGTGCAGATGAAAACCCCATGTCTGCAAGGTTGATTTGCTTTTTTGAAGTGTCATACTCCCAGTTGATGATGACTTACGGTAATGATTTTGTGAAGTAGGTTTTAATCTTTAACCTCAAACAAGAATAGCCTTCGAGAATTTTGTTTTTGAACAAACTTACCTGCGACAGTGCTACCATCACTTAAGGGCCCGCTCCAAATATCTTTGTCGTCGGCGTAACGGCGTTTGAAGGTAATACTTTTGCCCAATTCGTCTTGCTAGATGAAAAATTTTGATGCATCCCGACTAACTTTCAATAATCATCAATATAGAAATAACAACTCTTCCATTCACGCTTACGTTTATGGCAATTGGTCCAGGGTTTTTGAGAAACTCAATGAAGTCTGCATGAAGTTTGGATAGATCGGTGGAAAATATTAAGGGAGATCTAGAACATGAAGAAGAATTTTTCGAATTCGTCAAATTTTATTCATATATGTTTAGCGCAAAAGAAAGTAACTACTTTGCGGCAGCCCAAAAAGCATACTGCGTTATCATTTCCAACGTAGGTTGCTTATTTTTCCCCAATTGAAGAAATCCAAGGTCGGCGAATGATCCAGGGCGCGTGTTAGGGGCATTCGGAACTAATGCGTTCAAAGTCCTAATACTTTTGAGTGAAAGAGAGTAAAATTCAGCGCATTAAATTCATCTATCTGAATTGAGATTTTCCTCACAAAGAATTCCAGTTATCGCGGGATTCATATGATATTCTCCAACTATTGGCTCTTGGTTGGTTTTTAACCTCGGGGGAAGCACCCCACTGTCCGGTGCTAATTATCTCGAATTCGATCAGTAGATGATATCTCGGGAGAGTCTGAAGTGAGCTTACGCATAAAAGAGTTTAACTTTTGAATCACGAATTGCATCTTCCATTTGAACATAACGAGACTAAGAAATTTTTGACACCTGTTAGCTTAGGTATAATTTTTGTGCGTAAAAGTGAATCAAGTTTTCATCGACGTACATTCAATGGAGAAGCTTGGTCAGGATGTTGCAGTCGGTCGGGTGATGCCAAGTCACAACTTTTAATTTTTGTATCTCAGATTAGCGGATTGCCCAAAATAAGGAGTTTTCAAAAAAGGTATAAAAGCTTACGGTCTATGTGAAAGATACCCCACACCCCATTCGACCAGTTTCCCAACGTACCTTTTCAGATCGCTGGGAGGGTCACCGCCGTGAAATTTTTTGTGCCGGCCTCTTCTGCACAACTGAGGTCTGTAATGTTCAATTTGTGTTGAAACATGATAGCAAGTCAATTTTAGACACACTTCTTCTGGAATAAACACCTATGTAATAGAGTTGGCAACTAACCCTGCCCATGTACCAAAGCCCAAGTGGAGTCCCTTAGAGTTCAAATAATCAGTAAAAGGCTTGAGGCCATTTTTGAAAGTCCTTTGTTTGATCTACAGGTTGAAGAGGGGGTTTTCTTCTCATTATTAACTAAAGCGGCTCAATGGATTCTTAGGTGAGTTATGGCACCAAAAAATGGCCACACGTACGGTTGGTGAGCCATCCTTATCAGGCCAGTCCTCCCAACCACATTCAACTATTAAAGTAGAGTATCCCGCAGCGGTAAGTCCCGTCCCAACCAGTAAGTCTGCATGCTTTCTGAGCTCATCCTGATTCACGTGTTTACCACATCCAAGAGGCCAGAAAGAGTTCCAACCCATAGCAGCTAAGTTTAATAGATCTCGTCAGCCTCATAACATGCACGGGTTCCACTTCTATCTGTAAAACTGACGTTTAGGGCCAGCTGGTTGTGGTGGTGGATTTCGACGCATCAGATCAGTGGGGCTTTGAGTGGTTAATCCAGTAGTCAAGAAAAGAACCGTGATGCCAATCCATTGAATTCTAGAGAAAGGCTGATAACCATCCGACCAACTTTTTGCTTTCAGTTGCATGCTGGTCTTGATATATTACCCTACAGCTTATGAGTTAAGCTGGAGATGTTTTTTATAATGAGTGTTCCCAATATGTAGTTGGTATGTAAACAACAATATTGGATGCAGTAGGTGCTTCGCAAGCGAGCGTAAACTTTACAAACCGTATATGTTGGTGTTCCCGCTCCCTCTGAATGAGTGACTGATCTGTTGAGTTGTAGTGATGGACTGGAGAGAGGCAACTAACTAGAGACTAAATGGCTAAATGTCCAGAATTTCAAGCCGGTGATAACTAACGCTTGATGAAAATGCAAGCTAGGAAAAGAAGGTGGAGAAGAGAAGGTGGTATCTGAGATACTGTAGAGAAGTGAGGACTGCAGGAAAACCAAGCGAAACTAAACCAAAGATCTGAAAATAAATGTGAAGCTGGAGACAAGTTGAAGTATGGCCCGATTCTATATGTTTTTTTATTTTGATGTGCTCGATCAAACACGAGCCTTGGATGACTCGGTGTCCAAGGTGGACGAAATAAGGGGCCCCAAAACCTCGTTCTTGTTTGCCTCCGACTCCCGAGTCATCATGGAGGAGTTTGCCGACCCGTTGAGGTAATCAAATGTTCCGAACTCCTGGCTAGTCTCCAAGTCGTGTCTAGGTAACAGCGGAGAAGCCTGGACATAACGCCCGAGCCCCACTCATCAACGCCAAGATCGTTGCAGGACAGCGTCTCACATGCTTCTAATTCCACACATATGACCAAGTCCCGGGGATCCCTTGTTATGGATACGATACAGCAAACAAATCCGGAACTAGCGCAATTGATGCGAACAGATTACATATCTTCAATCAGCACTGGTTGTCCCTTTAGTTCATCCCGTTCCCAGCTGCTGGCTCTTTTCCGTATAATATGCCTGCATAAAGAAATATAGAACGGGGCTCTCATGTTTCAGCGGCCGGAACTACACTATGCATGTAAATGATGTATTCACCTGTTGGTACCTACAGGCATTGGATACAAAAACTATCTTGCCCTTTTTCTTGGTAACCATTTCTCTAACCGAATACCATAGACGCTAGAAGCACCTCCGACTTGAAAGCTATCATTGTCAACGATGAAATACGACTACGTGATCGTGTAAGTCGTGGTATGCGTTCATCGATCGCAGCACAACAAGAAAATGTTTAATCAACATTCCTACTTTTGTCCGACCTGATAATTTGCATTTTTTTTAAGAGGCGGCGGAACAGCAGGCTGTGTCCTAGCCCACCGCTTGTCCGAAGACCCAAACATATCGGTCTTGGTTATTGAAGGTGGACCGAACGATCAAAATCTGGACTCCGTATTGCAATTGAAAAACTGGATTAACCTGTTGAATGGTCCCCTCGATTATAGCTATCCAATCAAGGAGCAAGCTCGCGGGAACAGCCATATAATTCATAGCAGAGCAAAGGTTCTAGGTGGCTGTAGTAGCCACAATACCTTGATTAGTTTCTTCCCCTTCCCTGAAGACGTGGATGATTGGGTCCAAGCTGGTGCTCAAGGCTGGGAATGGGACAAGTTCAAAGTTTACGCCGGTAGAGTCAAATCCCGCATCCAACCCGTTGCCAAAAAGGACCAGAATTCCCTCGCTGGAGCCTTCATAGATGCGACCCATGACGCCCTGAACCTCCCCAAAATCGCCGATTTCGCCCAATGGATGAAAGCCGGAGGTCAATCTCCTTGGCGAGAGGGTGTCGGGTGGCTCAGCGTCGCGTACCATCCTGAGACTGGTACCAGATCCAGTGCCAGTGTGGCCTACGTCCACGAAATCCTTGGGAAGAGAAACAATTTGACGATTTGGTTCGAAGCCTGGACTAGCAAGTTGGTCGTCTCTGGCCCGCAGAAAGCTGTCACCGGCGTCGAAGTTGAACTCAAGGACGGTCGGAAAGTTTTTGTCAAAGCGAAGAAGGAAGTCTGCTTGTGCGCCGGGGCCATCGATTCGCCAAGACTCCTGCTTTTATCCGGCATCGGGCCTCGAAAGCAATTGGAAGATCTCAACATTCCGGTTGTTCACCACCTTCCAGGGGTCGGTGAAAATTTACTCGACCACCCAGAAACAAGTAAGGATGCTTATTCACTGACTGTCTGAAAGATAAACCGTGCATAGCATGCTCACGCTCCCACCTGTTGCGTAGTAATCATGTGGAGGACCGGCCCTCAGCCTTTGCAGACCGTCATGAAGTCCGAGGTAGCCTATTTCAATCGTCGACCTGTGGCCACAGACTCACGGCCGGACATGATGAGTCACATATGTTCGTCCAAAACAACTTATTTTAGACCCTCCAATCACCGAACACCTGACCTGGACATTGACCTCTGACATTCAGACCAAATTCCGTTCGCCGAGAATACCGAGCGCCTGGGCTATCCTCGTCCAGAGCACGCATTTTGTGTCACTCCCAACATGTGAGCGATATATATTCGAGACAGCACACAGCTATCTAGATACAAAAGTGATACCGTGCTAATCTTTCATCTTGGACCCTCACAACTGGAATTAAAAAGACCGAGACCGAAATCGAAGGGGAAATTATATCTTACCTCAAGCGATCCAAAAGTCAAGCCTGAGTTAGACTTTCAATATTTCACAGATCCCGAGGACTACGATGCTAAAGTCTTAGTTGATGGGATCAAGCAAGCAAGACTGATAGCTCAGTCTGAACCCTTCAAAAGTTGGCTGTTAGAAGAAGTTGCCCCTGGCCCAAAGGTACAATCCGACGAGGATTTGAGTCTCTATGCTCGAAAAGCTTCGCATACTGTCTATCATCCAGCTGTAAGATTCGTGGTGTTCTCCTGCGCCTGTTCCCCAGCTTTCATGCTTTCATTCAAGAGCTGACTGTATTGGCTGACCTTCCGATTCTTCAGGGGACTTGCAAGATGGGGTCAGTTGAAGATGAAATGACAGTGGTTGACCCCAACATGAGAGTTAAAGGGTTGAAGAATATCAGGATAATCGACGCCTCAATCTTTCCAGTTTAGTCATTTCCAATCCTGCAAATCTTTGCCGCGCGTTCATCTTTTTGACTAATATCTTAACTTCAACAGAGCATGATCAGTGTCAATCCTATGATCACAGTCATGATGATCGGGGAAAAGGCAAGTGATTTAATCCTCAAGGACTACTACAACACTCCCAGCAAATTGTGAACACAACTGGTGATGGGCACTGGTGATTCTTGACAAATTTTCATTGTCCATTTATCTGCTCATTTTGCTGCCTATTCCTGGTCCACTTATCTGCCTAGCCATCTTGTTCTACTGCAAGAGATTCATGTTATCCTGACTTAACCATGTCCCTTTTTCATTCAAGAATTCTGTTGGAATTAATGGAATATGTGCTTCATACCCAATATGTGTGGCTGAGCCTTATCATTGTATCATCCAACAGTTACCTGTAAGACCAATGTGTGTTTAGCTCAGTGGGATTAGAGCAACTCTTGTGAATGTAGAAGGTTGTGGGTTCAGATTCCACAACACACAATTCTTTTCACTTAATTGATCATTTACAAATTCAGGATTTTGCTTCAGCTGTCGTCAATTCCAAACTAGGATTATGGGTGTGTTGAATATAACCCAAGTAATTCTGGATTCAGAGAATCCTCCTTGGCTATGTATTTGATCAGGAGGATCACCCCCAGCAATAGGCATTCCCTAAAAGTGGACTGCACCGCCCTATTCAATTGTTTAATCCATTACTTTAGTCATCTACTTACCCTAAATAAATGGTTTCATGATTGACTAGCATCATCATCAAGAATTTCAGATACTGTCCCCAATCACAAAGGACTACATGGCATGCTTGGCTACCTTGGCAAGCTTTGAATGCTGTTTCTCAGCTACTGCCAATATCTGTGCACATGATTGAGGGAGCTTGGCCATTGGAACCACAGAGAGATGTGTAAGCTCTGATCAATGGTTGAGACAGGGATTCCAGGCTGATGGAGACTTTGCGGCAGATCACATAATTATAAGCCATGCCTTGGAAGAAGTGGCGCAAGTAAAACCCAAGCAAGCTACCACCTTGACTTTGGCTGCAACCAATGCTACTGCCTCAACTTTGGCTGCGGCAGCCAAGGTGCCCTTGGAGGAGTAAATCCCTTTCCCTTTCTTGCTTTATTTACATTCTGTTATCTGCAGTTGCTTGATTTATCCCCCTCCCCTCTCAGTCAAAGATCACAATGCTTGAATGAAAATATACATGATAAGAAAAAGTAGAAATACAAAGTACATACACAATATGACTAACTACTAGAAATAAAATCATTATACACAATAACATCACCCAATACCCCAGATACAGGATTGTATTCTTGATCCAATAGGATTGGATTCTCTATCCTATACAGATGTTTTCCTCAGCTTGTATTGGGAAAACCAATACATTGGATTGGTATTGGATTGCTTGCTCAATGCAATCCACAATTTTCAGATCTGATGTATTGAGCATCCAATCAACAGTGGGCCAATACACTAACTTTATTTGTTAGTGTAGTGTATTTTAGCCAAAACCAGCTAACAATAACAACATTTTCTGTTATCTTGTTTTTTGTGTTGCTAAAAATACAGGAACTTGCCCAGGAAATAGTGATGGATAACAGCAATAACTGTTATTGTATCCTGCTAGTAGCAATAAAGGCCTGTTATTGTTGTTATTGCTGTTATTTCCTGTTATTTTTAGTATGCACCAGGAAAAAAAAATAGTCACTTGATGGCAAGTGAAATGATGCAGCTTTGGTTTCTGCTCCAGAGCTACTCCAGCGCTGCTCCAATTCTGCTCCACCAGAACTTGTAGAGCTTGCAGGACTGCACCAGAGCACTCAATGTGGCACAGTCAGCTGATCCTAATTTTTTCCCAGGAACAGCTGATGCTCATCATAAGCTGAGCAGTAGGCATTGACTGAGCCTGGGCCAAAGCTGAGCATTGGCTGAGCCTGGGCCACAGCTGAGCATTGGATATTCCAAGCTTGATACAAATCCAAGTGTCAGATGGACCAAGAATATTCCAAATCTGAGAATCAGCTTAGCCAAAAATGGTCCAAAGCTGAGCATCATCTTGGAAAAGGCTTGTGAAGAGCTTAGGATCAGCTGGGACAATACTGTTCCACTGGGCCAAATATTTTCAAAAGCTGAGCATCAGCTGAGTCAATGCTGGTACAAATCTGAGCATTGGCTGAGCCAAGGGTGTTCCAAAGCTGAGTATCAGATGTTTTGAGACTATTCAAAAGATTAATATCACCTGAGCCAAGGCTGTTCCACAGCTGAGAATCAGCTGAGCCAAGGCTGGTCCACAGCTGAGCATCAGCTGAGCCAAGGCTGGTCCACAGCTGAGCATCAGCTGAGCCAAGGCTGTTCCACAGCTGAGCATTGTCTTAGCCAAGGTTGGTCCACAGCTGAGCATCAGCTGAGCCAAGGCTGGTCCACAGATGAGCATAAGCTGTTACAGGAGTGGTCAGACTCAGAATCTGAGCATTGGCTGGGCCAAGATTTATCCAAAGCTGAAAATCAGCTGAGCCAATACTGTTCCAAAGCTGAGCATTGGCTGGGCCAATGATAATCCTAATCTGAGTCTAAGCTGAGCCATGACTGGAATAAAGCTGAAAATCAGCGGCGCCAGGAATGGTTCTGATATGGGCAACAAAGCTGAGCATGAGCTGGGCACCAAAGCTGAGCATAAGCTGGGAGCCAAAGCTGAGTATCAGCTGACCAGAAATGGGGATCAGTGGTGCCCAGCAAAAACTGAGGACCTCCTGTGGAAATTCTGAAAGTGGTTAGATGGTGGGTAGATGGTGGGTAGATGATGGGTAGATGGTGGGTAGATGGTGGGTAGCCCGCCAGAGCTGGCATGATGTCACTTGTCATCAAGTGACTGTTTTTTTTTTCCTGGTGATGGATACTTGTATCTCAGATAACAAATAACATGAATTTGGGAGTCAATAAAATGTCTACACTAACAGTTATTGTCCAATAATGTTAGTGTAGTGCAGTGGCCCATTGCTGCTCCAATACAATCCAATGTGTATGCACATGCAATACATGGATTGTATTTGTTGCAGTCTTGGTTGTATAATTTTTTAGTGTGAACAAAGGGTTTAGCATTGTCCACTTTGAACTTTGGGTGAGGAGCCTTGCCCTGAACTATGTCCAACCTGGATGGTGTGAAACTCTGACTGGTGCTGGGCCATTGGCAGTTACTGGAAGGGAGATTTGCGCTGTGCACTGCCTTCACGGTGGTCCTGAGAAGTAGAGAGAGTCTGAGAGTCTGTGGAATTGAGTATGATAGCGGAAATGGGGGGGGGGGGATTTGTTAAGAGACAATGGGATGTAGATTCCCATTGGCGGTGGTTTAATTTTGAAATAATCAGGAGGAGATACCAACAACAAAGTCGGAAGATGTGATCAAAAAGGAGGGATCAGCGCAGGGGGCTGAGAGGAATAACTCAGAAGCTCCTGCAAGTTACATCAAGGTATATCAGAACAGGATCAATAGACTTAATATTTTGATTTGATGTGACAAGATGATCTGGGAAAATTTGGGTTCAGAAGAAGTCTTGTGTTGCCCCATCCTCTAAGTTTGAGATGAACTTAGCCTCCGCATTTTTTACACTCCAAAACAGGTCATCATACACCCACACGCCTCTGCGTGCGCCACAACTACAAGACAAAACACAAACCAAAGAAAAGAGGACAAAAAAGAGATAACACCAACCCGCCACATACTCAACCGTCCAACGCGCGCAAACATAGAATAGTAAAAAAGATAAAACAGAAATAAAAGAATAACCAAACACATGAAAGAATAGAGGCAAGAGAAGAGACCGTTCCTGAAAGGTATTCATAGCGCGCTGCTTTGATCTTGATGCGCTGCACATAGAGGATCTTAGGAGTGACTGATTAATCCTGAGAATTCTTGATGACTGGAGGTTGGAAAGTCTTGAGGCTTTCCTGCGCCGCGGGCGCCACAAAAATAATCACCACAATGGCTAGACCCTCCTCAAGCCAAGAACACCAGGCGGGAAACACTACCGGGTTCCTGTTGAGTTGAGCTATTGAGGAGGTGAGCAGTGAGTAGAGATGGCCCCAGTGGACCCGGGTACCCTTGCAGCACCAGGTTACCTGGTTGTTTTTTCTGAAAAACAGACACCTGGTACCAAACCTGGCAACACCTGACAGGGTACCAGCGGTACCCTATGGGGGTACCAGGGGTACCTCCCATCTTTCCATTGATGCTCAAGCATTTCCTGATTTTGAGCTATGGTTTTCTTCCTCTGGGTCAGTTTGGCCGCTGATTTCAATAGGTTTGTTCTCCAGTTGAAGGCTAGGTTGAGAGGAAACCATTGAAGGCGCATGCAAGGAGTTGAGTCGGGTTCAGTTGCGTTTGGGTGGCATCAACAGGGCTGGCTGGTGTGGCCTGGGGGTCAGGGGTGACGGTGGCGGATTGGCTCTGAGACACTGTTTGTTAGTTTCTCAAAGGAATCCGCCCCTTGTGACGGTGGCTGGTGGTGGTGGCAACAGCAATTGCGGGGTGGTGGTGGTGGGCGGTTGCTCTGGGTGGCAGGCAGACATTGGTGCGCGCCGACCATGCCTGCGTGCTCCCCCAAGCTCCCCCAAGCACTGTCCGCGCGCACGGGTGTCTGCAGCTGCGGCGGCAGGAGCCCCACCCCACACGGGTGGACTACCTGGATGGGTACCCGGGTGCCACACCCGGTTAGCCCAAAATAGAGGTACCCGTAACCGGACACGGCCCTCACGGGCGGGTGCGGCCGGTTCCCGGTACCGCCCGTGGGTTCGCAGCCACATTCTTTAACTGGCGACCTCTAGCAGAGCGGGTGCGCCGGCGGTACACAGGCAGTACACCCAGGTGTGGTCAGTTTTTCACCTCCAAAGCAGGCACCTGGTACCTCTGGGCTGGTGCGCCAGCGCACCAGGGGGTACCCTCCAGGCGGTACCAGGTACCCCCAAACCGGTACCGCAAGGCCATCTCTAGCATTAAGGGTATCTGGGTTACATCTTGATTGATTGTTTTATTGGGATGAGTAAATTAATTTGTTGAGGCTGAGAGGATTTGAAGATTTTTAGAAAACAAATTGAGTCCAAGCAAGCAGTGGTTGAGGTGCCAGAATAAAAAAATTGATGGAGATAGAGCAACAAGGGGATCATAACCTTTTGAGGCACACAGGGGTAGCAGGACTGATAACACCAGACTATCTTTTGACAGATGGTTCAGGCACAAAGATATAATAAGGTGGTTATGTATACAGTGAGAAAGAGCTTGAGGATCAAGGCTCTGATAGACTAAATACATGACCAAAGATTGAATATAGCATAGAAGAATATTGGACTAAATGTATGTGCATATATCTAATCTCACAAAATGTAAGAAGCAAGAAAATACCAATGAAAACTATGAATGATAATAACTGCTGATCAAAATGGAAGTTCAGGGTGGTATGAGTGAGTGAATAGGAGTACAATAAAGTGTAGAATCCAAACATGGAATGATAATGAAGGAAATTTTGAGGGTTTGCATTCTATAAAAATAATGATCTGAGAGTGAACAGGTTTACCACACCAAAGTTCCAAACAGGCAGATCAAGATTTGTACTGGAACTTTGGAAGGCATGATTTTGACTAGAAGTCTGTGGAACAATCCAACTGGCGGACAGCAGAAGTTAACCTCAACAATGGAAAGTACCCTCAGAGTCTTTGCCATAGAAAAACCTGTTCAGGCACCAAACTTTCTTATGGCTAGGCAAAGAGAGATGCTGATTAGGTGCAGAGTGTCCAGAAGAACCAAACAGTGTAGGAAGCAAAGAAGGTGTGGAGCATGGAACGGGGTTCACAGAAGGCGCAGAGAATCAAGCACATTAAGCAAGAAATTACCATTGGATATGGCCCAACATTGACAAAAGGGAGCAATTGCCAACCAATAGAGGACGCAGGGAAGACACAGAGCACAAAATGCGAGGCAGAGAAGACTCAGAACACTGGATGTCTTCAGCAAAAATTACAAGAAGCTCAGAAACTAACCAAGATCATTGTGACCATTGCCATTCTCAGTCAAGTTACAACTCAAAATGACATTTCTTGTTTGTGGGTGGAAAAACACCATGAAAATATTAAGGGGAAAATGTGAAATGAAGCTAACTACAGCCATTACTACAACCATACAGTTATTTAATTTGGGCAAAAGCTTGAGGGCCTCTTTGTTAGACCTCTTTGCCGCTAAAAAAAGTGATGGAAAATTTTGTCTACCTATTGTACTGGAGTTTCAATAGAGTTTCAATATGTGTTACTTAATTTCAACTGCCATCTTTTGACCTCAAATTTTTCAGTGTGCATAAGTACCTCTAATTTTGACTAATCAGAATACTTATATATTGTTGCCAAAAATTAAATGACAATGATTAAATCCCAAATTAATTGATTGACTTTCTGCTTGAAGCCAACATCCATAGAGGTATCATATGCTTGACTGACAGGTCTACTTTTTATACAAGTTTTGAGAGCAGTGCCACTGGCAGTTTACAGTGGGTAGACAATTGTATACACCACACCATTTTTTGACCATAGAAGCTCAACCCACCAACTTGAAGTCATGGGTATATGTGGGAGGGTTAAAAATAGACTTCAAAGCACAATATGAATAAATAAAAATAAAACTAAAACATATGATGATGATAAGTAAATATTTAGAAAAAACTGACCCCATGTGGTTTAAAAGATCTGTCAGCTGGGCTACTAGAATACAGCCATTCCAAAAAAGCTTGGCTTTGTTGGAAGGAATTTCCACCCAAACTTTGTCTTGGATTTGCCAATAATCACTGGCAAGGTTGGACATATGTATATTCATGCCCACCTCATTCTTATATGCAGGGTGCTTATACAGCAGCCAGATGCCCTCAATCATCTCCTTCCTTTCATTTTTTCCTAATTCTGAGTTCAGAATCAAGTGATTTGGCTGATTTTACCCTGGATGGCATACTGATCCTGTTCGCGAGGTTGGATGGTGCTGGTCCCAGCGGCCAGCGTGTTTTTTTTTTGCTACCAAACGGCTTGATTGGTGGGATCCTGCAAGCGACTGCGCTTGTAGGTCTGGATATCATGTGTCCAACCTTGATGTTGGATGCACATACATTGGCAAATCCAGAAGGAAATTCCTTCCAAAGAAGCCAAGCTTTTTCGGAATGGCTGTAAGTTAGAGCCCAGCTAACTATTCTAGTATATAAAGTAGCAGTGCAAAGGGCCGCTAAAGATAAGATAAAGAGATACATCCTTTTGTTAATAGTAGCGGCACAGAGCGCCGCGCACAAGGTTAAAAAGGGTATTCATTAGTGAATGATTGTGGCGCAGAGCACTGTGCATAAAAAACTATGCAATATGTATCCCCTCAAACCCTAGACCAAGTTGAGGGGCAAATGGTAGAACTCCAGCCCAGAGAAACGGCCGGAGAACTAGTAATGAACTGGTTAAAACCCGTTCTCAAGCTAAGAAAACGGGTTGCAAGACATTCTCCAGTTTGATTGAACTAGGAGAAATGTCAACAGAAAGACCGATGTGAAACGGCCGGAGGAGTGTAGCAGTAAAGTGAACTACTGAGCCTCCCCCGGCCACAGATGAACAGTCGCGAAAGGACTGGAGAACTAATACCCTCCCTCGGATTGAGGAAGAGAGAACACCATCTCCAAAGATGTATGACAGGAGCAACATGAGTAGTAGAATCCACGAAAGCTCCTGCCCACGCTCCACTCCTCCGGCCGAAGAGCCAAAGGAAGAATAACTATACAGAGCTACAACCCTACCGATTGTAGCTTGACTATATAAACTGGGGCCTTTGGGCGATTAAAGGTCCCCCAGATACATTTATAACCATCTCAAAGCCTCGCCAGTCTCACCCTGGTCTGATCGACCTGCGCGCCAGCCTGACCTTGGTTTACTTGAATCAGTAGTCTTTTTTACCGCAGACCCTCGCTGAGAGTAAGTCTGTCTTTTTTTCCTTTAATTCTATTGGGATTCTATCCCAAAACCTTATCCTGGGTGTGTTTTGACGTACAAAAACCCCCTTTATTGGGCCCCAGACGTCACAGGTCACAAAAGCCTCTGCGCAGACCCTGTACACCAGGGGAGAATTTGACGCACTCTCCAGAGAGTGCCTAACTCTAATTTTATGTTGTTCTGGGTCTGATGTCAGTCAGATGTGTATTAGGATATGATTGATAAATTATTCAGAAGTCAATGGGAAGTCTGTCATAATTTGTGAGGAAGTATCACAGGAACTCATGCAATGTTGTACAGAACTGTTTCATTCTTCAAGGATAACTCAATTACAACCTATAATGAAATGATATTTGCTCAATGCCCAATTATCAATCATTTACGGTGAATTTATGTTGATAAATTTCTCTATGTGCAAGGGGTTTCACACAACATAAATGTGACTAGCCGGGGAGTTAATGGCTTTCTGACCAGTTTTTACTTGTCATGGAGCTGTGAAAGTCCCCTCCAGTGATCTGTCACCTCAATGTACGCGCGTACATGAAGGTGACATTGCCAAAATGGAAAACAGCTCACATGCATGTGCATGGAGACATTGGAAACAAAAAACCATAAAATCAACTCACAAGCTTATATTTGTTAAGAATCCAGGTTTTCTAGCGGAAATCTGGTACCACAAACTTCCAAGCTTGACTTGAAACATACTTTCACCGTATTTTCATCCTTTTTTTGGCTCAATTATAGATGATACCTGTTTTTTTTTTAGGGAAATATGACAATTCAGGTGGGCCTTTTACATCAATCTGACCATTTTGTACGTGTTGTTGATCTGAAATAGGCCCAGCCTGCAATTTGCAACAACATTTTATGCGCGCAAATGAGGGAAAATTAGCAAGGTGAAAACAATGAACACCTCCATGAGCATGTGAATAATATGAATTGAACCCCAAGAAATCATACCAATCAATAAACAGGTCAAATTTAGTTATGATTTAATTGTGGCCATTGTGTCTTAGTGGTTTCAACTGTGTTCTGATTGAGTTCCAGTTGAGTTCTGCATGACCTCTTGAGGATTAATCCAGGATCAGTTTCAGAACAGTTGTGGATGAGTTCAAGCATTGTTCATTATTTCTTACACTACTTTCACCAAAAGCATCCAGAACAGTTCTGGAAAAAGAGTATGGTATGACACTCTCTGGAGAGTGCGTCAGAATCACCCCTGGTGTGCAATAATTGATCCAAGTTATTTTGCACTTTTACCGCGCTTTTTGCCGCGCACTTGCTGCGCAGTCACCAGTGTAGCTAGAAGATTATTACTCTTGGCATCACCGCGCCTGACAAGATCACTGCCAGCATATTTGGCTGGGTTCAAGTCGTCCTAGTTTGACTGGGATGCACTGAACCAATTTAAAATGGGTTGATGTCAACCAATGAAATATAAGCCCAAGGGGGGTACCTTGGATTTAGATTTCATCAGTTGAGATCAACCAAGTTTTACTTGGTTGAGTGCATCCCAGTTTAACTGGGATAACCTCAACCCAGCCAATTTTGCTGGTAGTGAGCAAGCCGTTCAGCACACCTGACATTCTGGCACTGCAATGTCCCCATTTTGACTGCAGATTGTCCACCCGCCAAGCTACACCTTTATTGGTTCACTTTTTTTTCACTTATTATCATTCTTCTCATCTTCCATGCTTGCTTTCTGTCTACCTTTCTCTGAAAAAAAAATAAGCTTGTAAGAAAAAGTTGCTTTTTTTGATTGTTTTTTTTTAAAAAATGGAACTTTGTTTTTTATTTTCATTTTCTCATATTCATCTTTTGAAGCCTATTTGAACCATCTCACCAAAAAGAATGATTTGAAGTTGAGATCCTAGCGTCCAAAACAGTGTGGTGAATACAATTGTCCACCCACTGTACAGTAACCAAATAACATAAAATCTCTTATCTGGAATTGATTGCACAAAAGTGCCACACAATCTTGAGCTTGAAGGAGAAAATTGACTTGAATATCTAAATGTCAATTCTGACTGCACAGTGCAATGCGGCTTTCTTCCAAATCTCACCCTATGACTGATGAATCCAGAGATTTGTATGTCTGAACGAGCATTAGGACAGTTCCCCTTGGTAAAAATGATTCCTGTATGTGTACTTGAAGGGGCAATGCAGTACCAGTCATCAACTATCTCGGCTTCGAAGTTGGTGGTTCAAGTCCCATATACACACTTTCTTTCACAGGTTCAGTTAATAGGGCATGATAAGTTATTGTCTTACTTGTACTAATAAATAATGGGCCTTTCTTTTGAGCCTGTTGGAATTACAAACAGTAGTATTACATGCAGAGGTTTTGATTTTTTTTGTTAGATTTTGGTTACAAGGGCGTTGAGTTAAGCTATATTGTTTAATAGTCCTTGATGTTGATTTGGTAATGGTCACCTAGGTATTAGTCTGTCTGAGGTTCATGTGGCTGGATTGATGGTATCGGAAAGATTGCGAGGGTGAGTCGTGCTGTGACCGCAGGTAGACGAGCAATTTAACGAGCGTGTCGGAAAATTGGACAAGTTAATGAAACTCAGGATTGGCTTGTGGAGGGGCCAAGCTAGATCCAAGACGCTGGAGAGTAGTTCCGGTGGAGGTGATAAATTCATTTGTACGTTCGAGGAGGACAGCCGACGCCGAGGCTCGACGTTGAGCGAGGATTGATTCGCGCTTCATGACCCGATCAACCAGGTTTTGGGTTCGTTGGGCGAGCTGGGTGGTGGATTTGGACAGGACTTGCTGGGCGGCGGCGGTAGCTGGGAGGGTCGACTTGCGATGACGAGCAAGGTTGTCTAAAGCTCGGCGAAGATCTGCGATGGGGTCTTTGATCCGGCTGCGTAGGTCGGTGAGATCAGAGATGGTGGCTGCCACGGCGGCCCGTCCGATGAGAGCCTTTTCCAAGGCCTGCGAGCGCACCTTCAACTCCTCGGCAGCTATCGAAAAATGGCTCGGAGGGGGTGGTCGATGGGGCCGGAAGATGTTGATTAGGAATGCACATGGTCGAACGGCCACAGCAATGAAGCACAGTCGGGTTGCAAACCGATCGACAAGAGGTTCTCCTGGTCGCATGGCTGATTGGACTGCTCGAAGGAATCCTACGGCCAGGAAGGGGGACGCGAGAAGCATGATGACAGCTGCTGTCTTGATGATCCTTAGCTGGACGAGGGCCCAATTGGCGGTAGGGGGTATTTCCGATTGGGTCGGGAAGGCTGGTACGGCTGAGGCCCGAAGCAATCCTGATGGGCATCTCATGAACTGTATCAGATGATGCAGCGTGAAGCCAAGTAGGAGGAGACGCTGCCAATCGGCAACCGAGCCATGGATAGTCGATCCTAGCACTGGCAAGAGGAGGGTTGCCAGGGGGAGGTACTCGGCGCCAGGGTAGGGATCAGGACTCTTGAGAAGCAGATGGCCGATCGCATGCTGTGCTGATGGGGAGCTGGACACGCCAGCCGGCAATTCGGGTATCATCGTTTCGGCAGCGGATGGCGAGCTGTCGGGTGCTGATCGAGCTCAATATCGGATGAGGCTCGCCGAGCACGAAGCATCCGCAGTCCCCGGATCACCACGGGTATTTCGATCTTGCAGCCTTTCAACGCCCCCGCTCCCCGTGACGCTGGAGTCGAGCCCCGGAGGCCACTCCGGACGCCGGAGCCACGCATTTCGCGTCCCGGCCGGCCTTCGCGCGAGGGCACTTCGCGCCAGCCCAGGCTACCAGGGCCCTCCGAGACGAGGGACTTGTGATAAGTCAGGCCGGCCGGCATGAGCTGACACGACTGGTGTTGAGTTTCAATGGCGCTGGTGCCAAGCCCAAGACAGCTTATGTAGGCTGTCTCTGTGTCTGCAGGTGGTCTTTTCCCATCCTTCCCGAAACGCGAAGACTGAGGAAGAGTTCAGATCACGCTTGGAAACATGTTTCTACTCCTCACGAGACTCGAGACTCCGCTATGCTTCATCTCCCCGAAGTCGGATCCTGATGGATCCCGCTGCCGTTCAGTAATAATCGCCTCCGTGCCCATCGTCCCTTCGATCTCTGTCTGCCAGTCATCAACATGCGTCTTACTACATCCGGACATCTTCGGTTGTACTACCTGGCCAGTCAATGTCTAATCTTGCAAGCCGCCCTTTTCGACAGCACCAAGCATGACCCAGTACCCAATGTTGAAGAAATTGGACAAGCTTTTCAGTCTCCCCAAATGACCATCTCCTCGCGGTCCGATGGCACAAGGAGCAGTCAGGTCCAATCTAATGGGCCAAAAATTACGAACCAGGATGGCAGTCTCGCTGATGTCGATCGGAACTTGCCCCATAGCCCTGGCGAGGCACGCAGATCACGTCCAGGCCCTGGGGGTCGATCCAAGTTGCTCGAAAAGTGGCCAGACAGGGTCCAGAAATTCAAGTCATACTTCAAAAGAGTCAAGTCGGAGTATAGGAGCCTGATCCGGTCAGCCAAGGATTTCCTAAACCTATTCGAGCGGTACAAAGATGTAGCAATCTTCTCGGAGATAGATCATCTGAAAGAGATCATTGGAGAGGCGCATGATTACTATAAACTCCTAGGCACTACGAAACAGAAGGAATTTTGGAATTTGTTCGAGAAAGAAGGAAAATCTGAACGCGGCGCGCTTTTTCCCCGGCTGGCGAAGACTTCTACCTTCGGCCGAAAAGGAAAAGACGATCTTGCCCAGGCTATACTCGACAACGAGCCCAAAGTTCGTACTTCTAGGGCGATGGCGGCCTTTGCCCTCGAAACCCTTGCTAGCATCGAAAAAGGTAAAGCTAAATACGACGAAGCCCTAGCGAGCTCGACCAAGTTGGTCGAAGATTTTGTTCGGACGTTCGCAAACAATCGAAAAGTCTCCGACGTATCCCAAAGGATTAGGCATTGGAAATCGAAGCATCCATCAGAAATTCCATCCTCATGTGCGTGATCCACTTCGCCTTTGGACCTTGAAAAGTAAAGAAAATACGTAATGAGGAAAAGTCTGCCCATGAAATCTGAACCAACTTTGTTTTCCACACTGGGCCCTGTTTGATCCCAGTGCAACATCCATACCAGGTGGTCTTTGCCGATCTCTTTGGCCCAGGTGATATAGCCAAGCCTGAGAAGGATGATTCTGAGGGTTTTCGGAGGTTCCAAAAGCTTTGGCAAGTTACCAACAAACAAATGCTCGCGATTTGGGAGGTATCCACTCAGGCCAAGAAAATGCTCGCCGATCTCTACACGGCAGAGGAGATTAACGCTCAGCGTGGTTCGTCACTCTGGAGATTTTTAAGGCCAGCAGCTAAATACAAGCAAGAAATTGAGCAATCGCATAAACTACAGAGAGAAATCCATGATAAATTATCCGATGTCTTCGAAAACCCGAAAGAATTAAAGAAGAAAATGGCAGACATAGCTGCTGCAAAGACTACTGATGAAGAATGGGCTGATAAATGCTGTGAGATTCTGCTCAATATCTGACATTTACTTTCTGATCTTTCGCCCGGAAAACTATGGAATACGAAGTTATCACAAAGACTGATACAACGCTCTCTCCAACCTATAACATATTCGATGCAGTTAACAATGTCCACTACCATTTGCTGCCATTCATCGATCCTCTGCGTGCTTGTCGGAGACACGAAGACTATCCGGACATAACACCTTTGCTTAATGACTTCGGCATCTCCTCCTCTATCAGAGCCATGAAGAGATTGATGGAATTGAGCGAGGCACTGGTTCCACATCTGAGGGTACTATACAAGCAGCAGATGATTGCGCGGGACTTCCGGACAGAGCTCGAGGCTCGCTTGAACGGTGCAAGTCAATACCGGCTATGGAATCATCTAAAAAAAATCGTCGAAATTGATAAATCCTCAACTCCCAAGCGTCAATCATTGCACAGGTTCTTGCTAGATGCCGCAAAGAGCTATATCTTGAGTTTTATTAACAAATTCAGGCGAAAGTGATTGAGCTCGAAAGTCCAACTGTTCAAGAAGAAACAATAAATAAAACATTCCACAACGAAACTCATGGACCACATTCAAAACTACAGTGCCAGCCTGCCATCTGTGCCAAGGACAATACGCAAGAAGAAACACGTCAATCCAACCAGAGGGATTGGAAATCTTTAAAACCTGTCCAATGATAATGCTGAAGAAACCTACTCGTTATATAGTTTGCCAATCCCCCTGTATCATAGCACCAACAAAATCAATAGTTCTTACAACTTTGGCGTCACAATTTCTCTCCCTCTTCCATTTGATTTTGATGAACAAAAATTATTCTCTTCATTGATATTTATTTCATTCAGTTTCTACCTATTGTTAAACTCCCAACACCAGCTTACCAACTCAACACAAAGAACATGGAAAGAAAACCTCATTTTTCTCTTGCTTTTTTTGGTGATAGGCATTATTGCTTGAGAGTGAGTACTGGGGGTTGTAGCCGGGTAGGGGGGCTAGCTAGTAGCACCCGCCGACGGGGCCTATTACCTGCGGTCAAACAGGTTCATGTCACATGGAGTGATGGCAAGAAATGACACCCATGGCTTGGATTACATTCTTTGCAGTGTGTACCCACTTCCACCAAATGGATACCATCAATCCTTGGCCTGTGCGGGGGTATATTTCCTGGCGAACTTAGCACAAGTCCCTCGCCTGCCGGGGGGCAGGGGCGCGAAGCGCCTCGCACGAAGTGCGATCTCCCGTCTCTGTGAGACCTGCGGACCCTGCGGGGCTCTCACAGTGAGGCTTTCTTAAGTTCGATTTCCTGGTGGACATTTTGGCTAAGTCTGCGGGTTGACCCGACTTCAGTATGAAACATGACGTCCAGACAGAAGATTTACGGAGAACAATCAGGGATAGCCACCTCCTCAGCATTCAAGTTGTTTCAAAGCAGATTATTTTACGCCCTTCGTGATCAAGGCCCGCATCGACTCCGGTACGACCAGTAAACACGGAGCTTCGGACAACAGACCCGACGAAATACAGCAGCAAAAGGCCGGTCCAAGCCCCCAAACACGAGCCGGCCTTTTCGTCTCAGCGACCCCAGCATCAACAGGAACCTGAGACACTTTGGATGTCTTTGATTTTATGAACCAGGCGTGCAGTTGATAGACAAAACAGTCAATTAGACTGGCAAACAAGGCCTTGTGGCTATACAGCCTGAACCCCTTCAATCCGTCATGCTGGCTTAGATCAATGGTAGATCGTCTCCCTCCTACTTCCAGTACACTGAGCATAGAGGAGAAGGCTGCGGGTTCGAGTCCCGTGGTCAGTGCATCTTTTGACGCCTGCTCCGGGCAATGATTTGACCGTTCGAATCTCTCTACTGTTTGGTCAAGCGGTTTCACCTGTTCGAATCTTGTGGTCATTCATTTTACATATTTGGGTGGATGTTTCTCAATGAATCATTTTGAACTCGAGTTGATGAAGGCTAGATTCTTCAGACTTCCCAAATCCTTACCTCCCCTCCTTTTCCCCCACTCACCCTACCGCTTATTTTCATTGTTCATGTGCGCCTAGTTTTGAGAGTGCTCCTGCCGATCGGGCATGAGATTGTAGGACAAGAGCGGATGTCGAAGTGTCCGAGCTGGGATTTCGGGTTGTGGTACATAGACCAGAAGAGACAACATTGACGGGTGTGTCATGTGATGGTGACTTGGTTTCTGTTCCGACAATTCTGTGGCTGGGTGATACATACTCAGCCTTATCTTTGGTTCTCCCCAGTCGGGGCATGCTTTCACATACGCAGGATTTCCCTCAATGGTCCGCGAAATCTTGAGCATTGCAGCACGAGAGTATCTACACACGCAGTCGTCCGAGTGCTTCGTGCCCTCCGAGAGCCTCCGAGGCTCCGAGCCTTCCGAGTCAGTGCGTAATCATGGCGTCGAATCTATCCGGACGATCCCTAGGAGAAGCTTGAAAGGGTCTGAGTTTGTGAGCTGGAGTGACTTGAAGTTG
The DNA here is from genome assembly GCF_026914185.1 of Puccinia triticina. Classification (NCBI taxonomy): domain Eukaryota; kingdom Fungi; phylum Basidiomycota; class Pucciniomycetes; order Pucciniales; family Pucciniaceae; genus Puccinia; species Puccinia triticina. Next base: position 334,837 of record NC_070568.1, on the reverse strand, counting down.
CAGGGACTTGGGTGTATGTATGCACATTCTTACCAGTGGGAAGCCAAAGTCTGGCTTGAGAAGACCGCGGGCCAGGTGTCAGCTGCGCAGTCACAGCCCTGTCGCGAGCACCCCCTGGGCTGCATATAATGCCCAAGCGGTGTTTGCCTGAACTCCGCTGCCCATGTCTTCCTCTCCGCTCTCCTTGCCAGCTTAATTCATTCGTATTACGAATTATTTAATAGTAACATTATCACCACACTCACACGACCAACATGCGATCCTCATTCGCACATCTACTCGAATTCTTGCTCTTCGTCCTGCCCCTCATCAACGCCCACGAGCTGCATCCAACCTCGCCCTCCTGCCGGCCGATCCAGAAGCGTCAGTTGGTCTCATCTGGCGAAGGGGGCGCGACAAATGGCCCATCGAGCACCCCTCAGTTGAGTATCCTCTCTCAGAGCTCAGAGTGAAGCCAATCCACAACACTCATCTCAGCCCTCTGCTCTTCAACTCAGATCCGCTGGATATACCTGTGATCCCAACTCGTGCAAACTGCCTAGCTGTCAATGTGCCTCGACCTCCCCTCCGGGTGGCTTAAATCCCAAGGACGTGCCCCAATTCATCATCTTCACCGGTAGGTTGCCACTCGACTTTACATTCCACCCTTCAGCCGGACCGCTCTATCTTTTCTTCTGTTTAATTGATATGTCCGATACGTTTTTTTTTTTTTGGTAGCTGATGACGCTATTCAGTCATACACGATCAACTCGGTTAACCAGTTCCTCGCCCAGAGGAAAAATCCCAATGGATGTGCTCCTAAAGTCAGTCCGCTATCTTACAACTAACCATTATCATCAGTCTGACTAAGTTCTTCCTCCATCCTTTCATGATTCCAGATGACCTACTTTGTTTCCTTGAACTACACCAACTATTCGATGGTCACAGATTGGTATGTTGCCGGGAATGAGATTGCGGATCACACAGTTCGTAACACCATCCTTAAAAAAGATCATCCGATCAGTTGAACACATTAAACTTATCTTCTGCTGCAACCTACCAATTCAGATGACTCATGTCGGCAGTGCTCCTGTGAACGAGATCGATGGAAACATTATTGCTCTCAACTCACTTTCTGGGATCCCGATTTCAGCTATCCAGGGCTTTCGTGCTCCCTACCTCAACTATACCATTGATACCATGAAGCATCTCAAGGATGCCGGCTTTACTTACGACTCATCCACCAGTTCTAGCAGTCCCGCCAATGACACCCTCACTGATGCGTATTGGCCATACACGCTCGACAACGGGTTTGCTAACGACTGTCTCACTGTTCCTGGGCTGTGTCAAGGAAAAGTCAAATTACCTGGCGTGAGTATTTCCTTTGCTTGCCCTCGTTCTAGTGTAAGCTGTCCACAAGAACACAGACCAAAACGCATATTCTTCTCTTGTTCACAGATGTGGGAAATTCCCATGTATGGTATCTTTGATGAAAAGCAAGCCGGTGGCGTGCACTTGATGGACCCATGGCTCGATGACCCTGACCCAAACAAGGTACTCGAATGGATGAAATCTACCTTCCTGGCCCATTATAACGGCAACCGCCAACCATTTGGACTGTACACCCACCCCATCCATCTTGCTACCGGCTACCCGGGTGTTACCGATCCGAAGGCCCAGATCAACATGGTCAATCAGTTCCTCGACTGGGCCCAACAGATGCAGGGTGTTTGGATTATCAGCAATGCGCAACTTCTCGAATGGGTCAAGCATCCTGTCCCTATGAGCAATCTCAACTCGGTGTCCGCATTAGGCTGCTCGACCCCATCTGTCGCTGAGAAGATCTGCAACGGTCCGTCTACTCCTCTTTCCACAGGTGGATGATTATTTCACTAATTTTGACATGATAATGGCTACCAGGCATGCCCGATAACGAGAAGGGCCTGCTTCAGAATTGTCCCTTCAGTGATTTCCCCTTCACCACGTGTTATGGATGTCCTTCGGTGCCACCAACGCCCAGCAACCCGTTACCGCCTCAAACTGGTAGCAACCTTCGACACCGATTGCCCGCCAACTGTTCGACCCCGTTCTGGGACCCGATCGGCAACAAGTGTCTCTGCACCTCAAGTGCCTGTCAATTCAGCGACATGACGCGACCCATTGGCCCCAACGGAGCCAACTTAACTGGCGGCGGCACTGGGGGCATGTCTGATGGCTCGGGAAAAACCATCTACACCCCCTTCAAAAAGAACTCAGCTGAGGCTCGGCTCAATGTCAACCGCGCCGTCACCCCTGCTCTCGTGATTGCTGCCCTGTCGTTCTTGTTACTTTGATTGCTGAGATGAAGTCATTACATCCCACTTTGCTTCCTTTCCTCCCAACGGCATTTCAATGACGTCTTTTCCATCTCCTATCTTTCTTTTTATCCATCTTGTGACACATTGATTTCATGTCAATCTACTGGTTGACTATTCCAAGGGTGTTTTTTTATTCTCGTCATCTTGGCTAAAAGCAACAGCTGCCTTCATTCTTTTTTCGTATCGCTTCTGTTTTGGTAGGATTGTTGGGGAGGATTTTTGTTTCTTTTGTTGGTGAACAGGGACTCGTACGCCGCTTTATTATTCTGTATCATCAATTGGATCCCCCTCCGTCCATTCAACTTTCTTTTTTTCTGAATCACTGCTCGCCTGCGTCCTTTTTTCATTTCTCCCTTGTTGTTTGAGGGGTATGGATGACTTGTCTGAACCAGATGTTTGTTTATCAGTCAGGTGGAAAATCATATTCACGTATTGGATGCATTCACCTCTAGCTTTGGTAAAAGCAATTTGCTGTGTGTTACTCGTGTCATGTTTTGCGGATGAGGCCATTGCACATGACCTGAATTTATGAAAGTCTTGAACACTTCTGTGGGATTGACCCTGAAATATGAAGCTCAAACCAGCAGTTTCGGATCCTGGTTAACATCACAAAAATCCCTTTTGAAAGAGAAGACCATTATTGACATTTATCATTTCCGGGCCAGAAGCAAACCATACTTGTGCAGGCCTGGGCGCGTTGCGAAGCAGCTCCTGGCTCTGACTAAGAAGCTCTGTTAAGCTGGAGGCAGAAACAAACTGCAATCTCAACTTGCAACACAGGATTGTTACTAACCAAGTCCATCGCGGCCGCATCAGGAAAAATTACCGCAAGGTGCTTTGTGAAGTTATAGATTTTAATCACAGCTAGCCATCACAGACGGAGAATCCAAACAGAACCAATCCTTACATGAGAAATTGAGCTTAACTATTGATTGTCTCAACGATCTTAGTGCTCATATGCGTTGCAATGTTTACGTATGATTTTGTAAAAGAAACCATGTGATAACAAACAAGAGTTTCTGGCCTTGGAAGGAAACTCCAAAAATGCAGGGTGATAGCGCCCAAAGCGATTTTGATCGGAGGTTCAATACAAATAAAATTCAAGAATTATGGGTCCCCTCATTTGACATTTGACATGACTTGATTGTGATTGCGTGAATAAAAATCAAGTCTTGTCTTTTCCTTTTCGAGACACTAGCTATAAGGTCCAAGGGAAACGCTCCCCATTCACCAAGCATGATGTCCTCCAGAAACGATTATGCTGAAAAAGTCAAACATTTCATTCACCATATGTCACGCAGAAGTGCAAGAACGAGAAATAAATGTACGATTTCGTCAGTGTGAAGCTGTACGCCATGGGTTGAGGAATCAAGTTGTTGGACACAAGCGATCAAAACAAATCACTCAACTCCGATCCGGTGCAAAATGTGCTTGCATCACTGGCAAGCCAAGAGATGACTCCCCTAAGCTCGTGTGGACTTCCTATCCGACCAAGTGGATTCATGCTGGACCATTTTTTTTCCAATTCTGGATTCCTGTCCAGATATTCAGCCGTCATAGCTGTGCGGATATGACCTAAGTTGGATTCAAATTTCATCATTTCAATCTGGTGGTCAGGGTGTAGATAATGTTAACTTGCGCTTAACTTACCAGGAGAAAGCGTGTTAACCCTGATCCCATGTGAGCCGAGCTCACATGCCATGCTACGTCCTATCTGTAGTACTGCCGACTTGGAAGCATTGTACGCTATCCAGGCACTGCAGAGGATCTCGTCAAAATCAGTTACAATCATCTTTGAAGACACAAAAAAAGAAACTCAACTGGTCTCTGTTCGTGATAGATCCGGACATTGAAGCAATGAGGATAACCGATCCCGGGGTACCAAGAGCAGTCATCTCTGCCGCTGCTTTGGTTGCCGTGTTGAAAACACCTGTCGAGCTACCATAATTTACGATTATTAGGATGTCAACTTTCCACAAAATCATCAAGCAAAACATAAGCTTACTTGACGGCCATTACTTTCTGAAACTCCTCAGACGTGATATCAATGCAGCTTTTTTCAGCGTGGAGAATTCCAGCAGCAGCAATGCAGATGTCGAGGCGTCCATCGATGGCCACAATCTCTTGGCATACTTTTTCCAAGGCGGTCTCATCTGTCACGTCGACTCTTCTGTAAACCAACCTTTCTTTTCCCGGATCCTCGCCAGCTTTTGAAGCTGTTTCCTGGTAAAGCGCTTTGGCGTAAACAGCGCACGCTTCGAATTCGATCGAAGGTGAGTCAACGATATCGAGTGCCCATATCTTGGCCCCAAGTTCTGCAAGCGCAAGAGCACTTTCCAGGCCTAAGCCACCGTTGGCACCGGTTACCAAACCGACACGGCCATCTAGCCGGAACTCGTCAAAGACCGTGCGGAAATCGCTTAGATCCTGATTTCCGCAAGCGTGAGCTAAAGCAGCAGCGACACCAGCGTTTCGAGTTAATTTGGATGCTGCAGTAGGGGTCATTCTGAATTTATAATTATTCGAAAAACATATATTAGAATTAGAAAAATCTAGGATAAAAAATTATTGAGGTAAACGCCTAAGCCTTACTTTCTAGCGACCGTTCTCACAATGCTATTCGTCCAAGAGGGTTCAATTCAGATACGTAAGAGCAGTAAATTTGAGCCGTTTACCCGATGATTCAGTTAACACTCGAAAATGGAAAGCAACGATGAAGTTTTAAAGCCGCGAGAGAAGCGAGACTCTGCAATGGTCAAAGTGGTGCACGCTCAATCTATCAGGCTAGATTGACAGTGAGGTAACCTGTTGCTACTTGTCACCAGCTAAGACACTCGGGTTCATCAAAGGCCTTCGGTCACCCCATGTCAAATGTTGGCAAACCGAGATTTGGTCGACAAACGACGGCTGATTCGGTATCAGTGTCAGGCAAACCCGACGCCGATATCAGGTATGGATATGTCAGGATATATCACTCTTGGAAGTTCTCAGGACCCAATCTTCCAGCAGAACGGTTCTACAGCCACGTGAAGAAGCTGAGAACTAAGAATAGATGCACTCTCCAGAGCAGGGTTATCCATTATCAGTTGTCAACGACAACACCCGAGTGTATATCGACGGATCTATCCCTTCATCATGTCAGTCCTGGCGTGGTGATATAATTTCGGAATCGGGGTTTAGTGAGGATCTTGCGGGCCTGTCAGTTATGCACATCGATGCTATCATGGAACGAGTCAGCTCAGACTGATGGCTAAATCTTGCCCAGAAATCCCGGGTAGGATGGACGGATCAGTAGCATATTGACGTCACATGATTGTCTGACATTCCAAACTTCTGGATTATGACGATGCTCTATTGGGAAAAGTGAGGCATTAATGACCACGATCAATGTTGCCATCGGTGCCAGTAGCGGGAAGTTTTGGCTGCAAGAAGATGACGCAGTGGTACAATGTTGCAGGCAAGAAGGGCACACTGTGCACATCAGTTTCGGTAAAATTGTAGCGATAAACCGACATGAATAAATGTGCCAGGCGGGCTTACCAAGTTGACACGGCAATGCTCTCTCTGGAATTTGCTCCTGAGAAGTTCACAGGGCTTCCATCACATGATCCCTACGCCTCCCTATGTACGCCAAATGCGCCAGTAAGTGAAAATTGGCCCGCGACTGTCCCAGGTAAAGAGGAGGGCAAGGGTCTCTGACTCTCTTCATAGAATTCGCGGAGGCTGTACATATACCTCGTTCCTGCAGGATCATCCGACATAATGTGAAAGGGGCATGATGCTACATACTTATTAGCAGTTCCATACCCTGGTCATATGTGTATGTGTATCTCGAGGCCCTGGTTCTGCCGAAGTAGTTTGTTAAACTTTATATGCTGGCCGGTGGTATAGACCTGAACGGTAACAATTACTTCACCGCAGGGTCTCGAGCTCAACAAAGCCTCTCAGTGAGGTGCTTGAAAGGAGCAGCCCCATAGGGTCTCTGTCTCATGATGGGAGGTAACACTCCACGTGAAGCGTTTCGCGTCGTGCCCCTCCGGCAGGCGAGGGTCGTATTTGGCAGGGCCCATGCCTGCCAGAGAGCTTAGGCTCGGGCTTCGCGCGGGCGCCTGCCCACCACCGCAGATTTGGCGGTTCAGAATGAGCCTTTGGCATCAAGATGTCCATGAGTGAGAGGCCCGTGGGGACTGTGCCATGGTCCGCGCAATTCTACAGGGGCAGGCCACTAGTGCGGTTGACAGCAGGGAATAGGGAAAGGAAGCGACTCTAATCTCACAAAATCCTAGACCAACAAACAAGTCTCAGCTCAGCGCTTATGACTGATCAAAGCAGTTGAAAAGCTGTCACATTAGATCGAGAAGTAAATCACATAACATGAATCGCTTGTGAATGCAGATAGATCAGATCTTCGGATCAGCATGCGAGCCTAGACGAGCGTTCGCTGCTGCAACATGATGATGAAAATGAGGACATGCACTCCAAGGTTCAAAATGAAGGAAATCAACGTGCGAAAAATGAAAATAGAATAGTGGTATGTTTCTGCAAAAAGGAGCAGAGAGCCTTTCTGATCTCTATGAATCATAGTCGGATTCAAACTCAGACATATTTATCTGCGCAACAATAATTATTCAGGGGTTTTTCAAGAATTGAGAAACAAATGCAGGAAAACAAAGATCAAGAAATGTGAAATTTTGAAGTCTGCTAATTTGCCTGAGTAAATATCACGAACGAGCTGGCAATTGATACAACCTAGAGACGCTTAGGGACATTGTGAAGTTTAAAACATTGAGTACAGTCACAGATGCTAAAAAATTGAAAATACAGGCAAAGATGGTACAGAAATCAGAAATTTGGTTGGAAATGGATTGGTGTTTGGAGATATCACTTTTGAGTGACTGAGGAGGTTAAATTATGTGGATGGAGTATACAAGCTTGAGTGTGCCTACTCAGCACAGGTTATCAGGTCGTTGATGGGCAAGGTATGGAGACCAAATCGGAATTTCTTTGCAATCATCGGATGGTTTGTGATCATGCAACGTCGTGTTTGAGCCTTCGGCGTACGCAGCTGGGGGATTGTACCGCTTTCGAGATTGCCTTGGCGCGAGCGATGGTAAGTATGAATGTCGGGCACGGTCATCCTCATGGTGCAAGCCTTCGCCAGAAGACTTTCCTTGCTTTTCGGGGAAGTGGCTACTTCGAGGGCTTATTACGTCATGGTTGTAACTGAAATCTCGTCTGCTATCCGAGGTTGGCAGGTAAGCCTGGCTTGGGGCCTGATACTGCGAGCCGGGATATTTGTGAACAGGCATCATGCTGATAGGGTCAACAAACTTTTGAGAATGATTCGCCGTGTGCGACCTCCCATGGCTTGTCGTGGTCGGGGTCAAACTGTTGCGTCGCCGGACAACCTCAATTCCTGCATAGTCAGGGGAATCTTCAAGGTCTTCGGAGTCTTGTTTAGGGTTGAGCGCATAAAGGTCTACTGCTTTCAAGCTGTTGACAATGAGACCCGTCAGAATACTCGAGATTTTGGCCTTTGAGCTTGATTCGGCAGCTTACAAATAGTAGATCAGAGTTGCAACCACAGAGCCCACTGTAGGACCAACCCAATATACTGTGATTTGAAAGGTGAGGGAATTAGTACAGGCTGTTTCCTAAAAAATGTGGAGTAACGTGACAAAGAAAACATACCCCAATGATGAGGTTGAAATGAAGTGACCTGAATACCGACTGTAAGTTAGTGTGGTTTCCCTCAAGAAAGTCAATTGTTGGCGGAGAGCAAACTTACCACATCAGGACCGAAGGCTCGTGCCGAGTTCATCTTTGGAATAGAGGTATTGAGGAGTGAGTTAGTTGTTAGTTGACGAACGGTCGTGGATGTCAGAAAACTGCGAAGCGATTTTTCAACGCACAGCTGCTCCGGTGTAGACCACGCCAAACAAATGAGTGGCAAAAAGTACCAGACCAATTGCACATGGGGCAAACGGAGTGGAACGATGTTTTTCGACGGCGACTGTTTTGGGAGAAGGGATAAGTTAGAATCGTCTTAACGATGGCACTACCTTTGACACTTACTGAACAACACGGTAAGAGTTAAAGCGGCGGTGAGGAAGGCCTCAATTACAACACCCTGGGCGGGTGATATTTGAGGATGGAGGGAGCAGTTGACTGCCAGTTTGCCAGGAAGAGAGTTGATCAATCCTGAAGCTGCGATGGCACCTAGTATCTGCAGAGGTTAATAAAGAGAAAATGTCAGGTGGTCGCATTGTTGAATGCAGGGTGATCAAGTAAAAACTGACCTCAGCGCCAACGTATAAGACAAATCTCCTGTGACGAAACAAACATGCAGCATGTGTTAAAATCCTTATTCGTGCTGAACTAGGATTAAATGAGCAGTGTCTTACAAAGGACTTAAGGCACCCGTGAGAAGAAGAGCAAGCGCAATGTTGGGATTGAAGACACTACCGGATACTCGAAAAAACGTCCAAGCCGTTGCAAGAAGGGCCAAACCCATACTGTGTCAAAGTCAATGAAAGTGATCAGTCATGCGACTGTATGGAAGGAGAAACTGTGCTTCCGCTATTATTTTTAAACGACGCGGCAAGAATCACTCACGATGTCGCAATGTAGATCAACTGTTGCATGCTGGCAGTTTTAACGACGGCATCTTGGGCTGATTGATGAGCTATGTTGGCAGTTGCTGCAGCTTGAATACCACCCAGGCCAAGGAGGAGAAACAGCAGTGTACCTGAAAAAATTGAAGATTGGTTAGTTGATCCGCCATGAGCTAAAATGTCGATGCATCAAACTGCGAACCCATGAATTCCACAAGTGCGGCCAACAGGTCGTCTGAATGCCAAAGAAGAAGAAAGAGGCAGGTTAGTATTACGGAGATGCCAACCGGCAGACCAAATACTCACACTTGAGCTGGCGTAGAAACTTTGTTGCGCCCATTTCGGCGTTCTAAAGACTAATTTTGGACTGGCTGCTGATCTAGTAGTGGAGACCTTCGCGTTCAATTAGGTGGTAAATGTGGGTCGAAGAAGTCGAAGGCTTGAAGTGATATGGGTGGTGGAAGATGATATAATATTTACTGTGTATTTACTTGGCTATTTACTGCAGGTACAATGAACTCTGCTGGAGAAACTTGGGATGAGGGTACTGGAGAAGTTGTTTTATGTGACAGGAGGTCGGGGAAGCAGGTCGGAGATGAGCGTCAGAAGCAACGGGACGCCAACAGCCTCCAAGCTATATGGGGAATGAAGCCGCAGCGTCGTAGTATCGAGTAACGTCAATACGTCAGTCATCCATGAGATAACAGCATAGGCAAAGGGATTGATGGGGTTACTCATTGAGACCCTTGCGGCGAATACAGCTTGCTGATAAAATGGTTGTTACGACAATGTGAAAGGCCGATGACCAACGAACTAGGCCTCCCTTCTGATTTGGCAGGCTGGCGCCCCTGGCGCGAAGCGCGAGCCTCCGAAAGGCTCGCGCTTCGTCTCTGTGAGACGGAGACCCTGCGGGACTCTCTCTCCTCCAGAGAGGCTGTCTTTCACTTTTGTCCGAGCAGTCAAACTGTCCGAGCAGTCTCCTGCGGAGGCGGGCGCTTCGCGCCTAGGAGGGACTTAAATAGCTAAGGCCCCGTTTGGAGCCAATATAAATATAGGTGATATAATCACTTGTGAATTCAATAAAAAATACAAAACTCAACATAAAGAATCCAATTGTTTTCAAAACAAAGCAATATAATGGTATTATGGTGCTGAAGATGGCTGAATCAGTTAAATCTGACTTCATAGTTGATGAGACCAGTACTGTAGGTTTCCTACAAAAAAAATTGGATTCTTTATGTTGAGTTTTGTAGTTTTCATTGAATTAACCAATGATTATATCACCTATATTTATATCGGCTCCAAACGAAGCCTAAGTTCGCCGAGCAGTTTATCGAACTGATTTTGTCCGGGACCCGGCACATTGCAGAACTTGTCGGACAAAATCTGCTAACCTGCTCGATGACTGCTCGCCGCCGCTCGGACAAGTTTTTTTTTTTTAGTTTATGCAGTGTGGATATTGGAGCCCCCCGAAGGAACACTCCCGGTCCCTCCCGGTGTTACCCCGACCTGTGAATGTGAAACTGCAGCGGCCATCCCATTTGGCTCCATGTGCGCCAAGCCGTTGAGCAGACCCGAGGAACGATGTCTTACTTTCTCCCACATTTGCCTTCCGGATGGCACGTCGACCAAGCTATCCTGGCCGAAGAAAATCGGGTTGTCATTATCAGGTTCGGTCATGATTGGGTGAGATATCTTCTCTTCGAAGTTGTATTCCTGCTCACTCTGGACTTTTCGATTAACTTGCTGCTCATCATCCACAACAACCCGTATCCGATGAAAATTTCGAAAAACTGTTACTTCCTCGCGCTGTCGGTTAGGATTCAGAGTGCATGAGGATGGATGAAACTCTCTACGGAATCTCAGAAAAAGTGAAGAATTTCGCGGTGATCTATCTGGTCGACATCACTAAAGTTCCAGATTTCACGAAGGTGGAGCACCTTATTTTTTCTCGAACATGTAATCATTGAAAAATCCCACTCGATTCTATGTCGGTCAAGCTGACAACGACGTTGCATCCTGCTTCTGACCGATTTTCTTAGATGTATGAATTATACGATCCTTGTACAGTTATGGTGAGTCAAACCAAACTGAATTGCCATGGTCGTAGTGGGATAACCGTGGTTCGGGATGGTGTGCTGAGCAAATTTCACACGAGCGTGCAGTTTTTTTACAGAAATAAGCACATCATGATTGATTTGGGAACAGGGAACAACAACAAGGTCAGTAATTCAAATTCCGTAGAGGGAGTCATCTATTCAGTCAGGGAAACGGAAGTAAAGCAGACCATCTCGCCTCATTTCAAAACCGAATCCTTTTCCGAATTAGATCAATTGGGCGATGGATGACAAACAAGAAGTAAGCAGAATTCACTTGTAACCAAATCATGCAGGCACACCCACCATTCAAACCCCCAAAAAACGACCTTCATTTTGCTCATATTGGATTCCCATAACAGTTGATTGACATCGTGGAGACGATTTATCGAGGGGCGAGTAAAGGCCGAGGTTTGGTAGTTAGTCCCAAGGGTAAATTATCACGTTGCATTCTCCACTTTCCCACATAGAACCTCCTTCATTTTTCAAGCTGACTTACAAATGTACTTCACATTTTCAGATTACTCAACTCGGTACAAGTATTGTCAGTTATGTTTCTCTTGCCCCTTCACTATTCCGCCGCAAATCGCTTGATGATTCTGTATTGTAATCAACTGTTTCTGACGCACAACAATCTTTTTGGCCAAAACAACTGCCACAACAACAGGAAAGAAGAAAGTTCATGTTTTTGTTGGTTGTGTTTTTGTTTGATTGTTTTTTGTCTCAATACCATTTTACTTTGCCATCATGAGGCTTCATACCATGTGCTCGCTTCAGGCTGGCCACCAACTTGTGGGTTTCATTTGGAAAGCTGGATGAGTCCAAAACTAAATACTTTGAAATAAGAAGTTCAGAAGCTTTACATCCAAAATGATGCGGCTTCGAAGTTCAACTAGACGTCCACCTGGGTGCATATTTGGAAGTTGTCGGCCAAAACTGGCAAAATTCCAAGAGATGTCTGTACAAATTTTCCACATTATTTTTATTGTTTTGGATGTGTATGTTCTTTTTTGTTCCACATACTAGATGCATAGAAATTTGAGGGTACAGAGAAATGTCCAGAAAAAATTCATCTGAAATTTTGAGCAATAGTGTGTCATCAGAACATGTCATATAAGGAATGAATGGCAGGCTTTAGGAAAATGATTCCAAGTTGCATAACTTCTTTCTTATACACCCAAACAGTCTAAAACTTTCAGGATTTTTTTTGACATTTAATATTTTCTGTGCCATCCAATTTTTAACAATGGGGTGGCATGATAACATGGGATGTATGTATATGGGCATTTCTTGCAAAATTGGTATTCTGACTCCCAAACTATGTTGAGAAATTTGACTTCCAACTCCCAAAATTCTCCGGAATAATATTTGATCCAGGGTGACTGCAGGGGGGCATCCAAATGTGGTCCTCTCATTGTCTACTACTTTTGAGAGTTGGAATTTTGATTTTTGGGAGTTGATTCATGAAGCCCCTAAAGATAATGCAAAAAATTATTATATAAGGACATCTCACAAAATTTTGCCAGTTCTTGCTAACAACTCCCAAAAGAGGTGTGACCCAAAAAGGAGACCAGAGAGACTTCTGGAGGATGGTCACAAGAGCTGGTCTCCTTGATTTAAACCCAAATTTTGGAGTTGCCAGCCAATCTTTGGAAACATTTTTCCAAGCCTCTTTATTTATTCAACTTGCCATGTTTTTATTGTTCTTCAGTTCATCAGATCTGAGACCACAAGGTCAAATAATGATGAGCAAGACAAGGTCTAGAGACAGCGGACACAAGGCAACGGTGAGTGAGGATGATGTGGAAGGATCAATTTCACGTCAGACACAAAGAGAAGAGAAAAGACAGAGAGAAAAGAAGAAAGACAAGAAGAGAGAAAGACTCCACCTAGAGACAGGAGGCACAAGGCAACAGTGAGTGAGGATGATGTGGAAGGATGAGGAAAGAGTACTTCCACACCCGCTGCCTCAGGTAAACTAGCTACAAGCTGTGACATCTGAGTGAAATGTGGAGAACATGTATGTAGCAAACACAACAAAGAAAAAGAAAGATGGAAGAGACAAAACTGTAATCTTAACAAATAACTCTTTCACATTCACCTCCATGAAACCTTGAAATGTCATGAGAAGCTAAAGTGCACCTCAGAGTAGTGGCATTTCAGGTAGAAAGTCAATTATTCATCACAATCAAGAGCCGCTGGAGTTGGAGTGCAACAGCCAGCATCTTACTCAGTCTTCAATTCTACTTCTTGAATTTGTGCTCTTATGTATTAAAATTGACCTTGGTGAGCACCATTTAAATATCTAATTATTGATCTATTGTCTTTTGAAATAAGCTTGGACTTTTTCACTTTTTCAAATTTGTGAAGTATGCACTTAGTGTGTATATCACAGGTTTAATCCTGTTGTTTCTGCACCACACAGCAGTCATATCATATGACGACTGACCGGGCACCTGCCACATCCATAAGCCAGCCCTCACTCCGATCCACCATATCCTCAAGCCAACCCTCACTCTGATCCCACCCTTTCCTTTATTGTCTCCACCAAACCGGCCAGTGCTCACTCCGGCTAACCTCGATGGGATACCGTGTCCACCCCCCTGCAACCAAAATTGCCGTGATTTGAATTTCCCAGAAAGGCCTCTCAATTGAGTCCATCCAGCAATTTCTGGGTGTTCAATTCTCACCCCAATTGCTCCGCCAATGGAATCATCTCTTTGAAGAAACCCACTGCATCATCAAGGATCCAATTGACTACCAGGAACGTGGTCTCCCTTCAAGCCTCACACAAGATGAGTGTACCCTGATGATTGAGCTCGTCCATTCTGAGCCTGGCCTCTTCCTGGACAAAATACAAGAGAAGTTGTACAAGAATTCTGGTGTTCTCCTCAGCACCTCAGGTGTTCACAGAGCCCTTGTCAAAAAGTTGTTGATTACCTTATAGAAGCAACGGTGGGTAGTTACAATAACCATGAATCCTCTTCTTTGGTCTTCAATTCAAAATTAGGAACCAAATGAAATATTCTGTCAGCTAGATCAAGAAGTCAGAGCCCTCCTCTAAAAATTGGTGAAAGATTTTTTTCATTTTTGCCAAAGGAATGAATTGATATCCCTTATTCTGTGTCAAATTTTGCAGTTACTAGTAACTAAAACCAGTAACTAAAAACTGGAAGTGTAATCAAGGATATCCAGTTTGTCTTTTTACAAAAATTGAAAATCATTTCACCAATTATTAGAGGAGATCTATGAATTCTTGATCTTTCTGAAAATCTGAATTTTAAATCAAGTACCAAAGGAGAAAAAAAACTTATAGTAACTGTTATTGTTGTGAGAATAAAAGCTGGTTAGTCTGTGGAAATGTCTGCTGACCGCCTCCTTCAAGAATATTAGTGTCCGGGCTGTGTGATTGTTGGTAACTCGGCTCCGCACTGCTACTTTCTGCTAGCCTTCAGCGCTCCTCTCTGAGCCTGATCTATAGCGCAATAATCCGCAAGTGAATAAAGCTCCACACTCTGTAAGCACAGAATCCGCAAGTACTTTTGAAAGTAAAGATAAGGTCACAAATATATCTCCTAATAACTCTCATATGTCCGTAGTTGTAAGTACAATAATCCGTAAGATGATAGATAATAGGATGAGGAAAAGAAGAGAAAATCTGTGAGCCCCCTTTCCCGTCCTTCCCTCCACGCACATTGCCGTTCCCTCCCGATCCCGCACGTCTGACACTTTCCTGCACTAGTCCTCCAGCTCCGCCCGCTATCCCGCTTGTCACTTTCCCAGACTGTGCTCCTCTCCGACGCTTGACCTCCCACCGTCCTCTGTCTAGCCCCTGCCAGTTGGTCTCCCGCCACCGCCTCCACCCCGGTTCCACCCACTGGTGGAACCCGCTTTGGCTGTCATGGCTCACCTGCTGACGCGCCGCTGCTACCAGTCCACGTGTGTAGCCCCGCTGCAGTCCAGCCCTGTCTTTTCTGCTCCGATCCAAATACCCAATCCAAAATCTGCAATCCGCAATCCGTGCATTCCGGTACACGCATGACTTTCTGTAAGCTTTCTTAGCACGCTTTCCTGACATCATCCTCAGTGCTTATGTCACTGGAATGCACTCCGCCTGAGCCGCTCTGTGCATTCCCGCCCGCGCTATCCCCGAGTGGACATTCTACCGCGCTTGCCTATATAAATCACCACATTGTAACTACCCACTGTTGATAGAAGCCGGACACAAAGAATATCCGCAAGTCCCTTGTTTTGAAGTATGCATATGTTGAGCGCATGAGTTATTCCCTGCTGATTTCTTGGTATTCACTGGTCAGTCCTCTATCCCTATATTCCCTTGGTTAACAACATCAGCTGAATAGTTTAATGTTGTATTTGTGTTCAGATGAATGCTCCTTTGCTGACAAGGAGCTCCTCTGAACTTATGCAAGGTCAGAAAAAGAAACCCCCTTGGCAAAGTATCCCCTCAACCAGAACCCAGATTGACTCAGTTTACCCCCAGCCATCTTGATTGATGGAATTTCGGCCCTCACCACTACGTTTAACACTTTTACTGGTCGGAAGTTGGAGCATTTCTTAGAATTCAATTTGGTGATTCCAAATCATGTTCCTCACAACTCATCCTTCCCCTTTTCAAGCTGAAAACCACTCATTTTCTAGCTCCCTTGAATGAACAGGTACCCTGATGTGAACTCGGTCCTGGTGTGTGGCAATGCTGCAATCCACCAAGGCAATCGTGTCAGAGAACTTCACAACACGGCTGGGTTCCAAATCCTTTTCCTGCCACCTTACTGCCCATATTTTAACCCCATAGAGCTCTTTTTTGCTCCAATCAAGCAAGACTTAAGGGCTAGCCAAATTCTGAACAGAACCAACAACCCAGAATGGGAAATCAAAATAGCAGCCGCCAAAATCATGACGGAGGAGTTGTGCCATAAAGTCTACCATCACTGTGGCTACTTTGTTCCAAACCAATGAACTTCAACAGCAAGTTTGAGTCCAAAAGCAAGTCCAAGTCCAAAGTCATTTCCAAAGAGCCAAGTCTTAACCTGTCTGAGTTTTAACCTGCGAGTCTCTAGTCTTATGCAAGTCCTCTTAGCCTGTCCAAGTCTCTAGTCTTATATTCTTAACTTGTACTGCCCTAGTCTTAACCTGTCTGAGTCTCTAGTCTTATGCGAGTCCTCTTAACCTGTCCAATTCTCTAGTCTTATGTTAACCTGTCCAAGTCTCATCCTGTCCATTTTCCTAGCCAAGTCTTATCCTGTCACTTAACCTGTCCGAGTCTCTATACTTGACCTGTCAAAGTCTCTATGAGTCTTATCTTGTCACCCAAGTCTCTATGAGTCTACTTAACCTGTCCGAGTCTCTTTGTCCTAGCCGAGTCTTGTCCTGTCACTTCACTTAACCTGTCCAAGTCTCTTATAGTCTTATGCAAGTCCGAGTCTTCTTATTTAATTCACAATACAAGTATACATGTACAGTGCCAGATCTACGGTTGGGAGAAGAAATCTATGGGTGGGAGAAGATAAGATGTTCCAAGAGGGAAAAGAGAAAAAGTGCCAGATCTTAATAGGGAAAAGATAGGGAAAAGAGAACAATGAGATAAAAATAGGGAAAATACATTGATTGATAGATGATCTAACAGGGAAAAAAGAACAAGAAAAAAGAATGATGATAACAAGATGAATACAGCTATTGATTAGTGCCACACTTGTTGAATTTCTTTGTGTTGTCTCACAATTGGGCAATAATTCCAGGAGACAAGCCCCAACCAACCATATCCTCTCAAGTTTGTGGATCAGAAGGTTGTTGGATGGGTAATGCCTTTCTCCATGAGAATGCTGAGGACATTGGCTTTCTTACTAGGCTTGATTTTGATGAAGTCGATGTACTCTGACATGAGGTCCTCATCAGGCGCAACTACTGAGGAGGCGTACAAGGCTTCAGCTGGGGAAGAAGGTTGATTTGGTTGTGGACAGGCTTCCTCAATGACATGAGAGATCTTCCTCTTCTTGTAGGCCAAGAGCTTTTCAAAACAAAGCGCTGACAGGGGAAAATGGTAGTTGACCCCTTTGAGTTCTTTTAACTACAGTCAGGCAATTCATTCATCATACTCAGGCAAGACAGCAAAACAAAACTCCTCACAATGTCATGCACCCAAAGTTGGGAATTATGTGTGGTCAAAGGGATGCATTGGGTGGGGTCAGTTGGATTGATGAACACTGGCCATTTTTCCAGATACTTCACATTGGGTGGATGTTTGTTGTAAATCTGTTTCATGATCACGTTGATTCCTTTAAAATCACTGGCTGAAACCAGATTGGAAGCCGCTGATGATTTGGAAGCCGCTGATGATGATGAGCCAACAGCCACATTCTGAGCCGCCATCTGAGTCAAAACATGAGTTTTGATATCAAAAGCAATCCTAGCTTGTTTCACTATGGCCACTGGATCCACCATATCAACATGGAGGCCGTCCTGAATGTGATCCAATGAGCATAGACTGCTTCATTGTTAATGGTGTAGTTCAGCTTCTGATGGAATTTGGGTGTTGACTTGAAGGCCAAAGAGACCTGCCAGGAAAGAGGCGGAGATCCTGACGCCATTACGTTCTTCATGAGTCCATTGGCACTTTCCACAACCTTCACGGCCTCTACAGCAACAAGGTTTCAAAAGTCTCCAAGGCTTAATGATCCTATCTTGAAGGCAATAGCAAAAACCTTCTTTGATTTAACAATGTTTGACCCTATTTTGCTGCCCTGCTTGGGGCAGTAGAGCTTAAAGGATGTGCTGCAATGCACTGTCTGCGGCTGTCAGAAGCAAAAAGGTTTAAGTTCAACTTAACTTTGAACCAAACCAACCTTGAAAGGAAAATACTCACGTTGACATTAGCTGCTGGTTCCCCGTCTAAGCCATTGCCATTGATGTGAGCGTACTTGGAATTTGAAAGGTATCCCATTGACCGTGGAGGATGGTCCCTTGCAAAGAGGTCAATCCCAAATTGTGACATGTTGTAGGGTTTTCAAAAAAAGGAAATCATTGATGAAGCTTGGGCTGGCGGGGTTTGGAGCGGAGCTTGGTCTGGCAGGGTTTGGAGCAAGTTATGATCACTGATAATGTGATGTTGTCATTATCATATGATTGATGATTACATCATGGTTTTTTTGAAGCCATAATCTAAAATGCAATTTCATTTAGAAATTCTCATTTTTGTGTTTTTGAGACCAAGCTTATTTCAAAAGACAATAGTTGAGAAAAGATGTGCATTGTTGTCCTTGAAGTCAAAGCCTAACCCAGATGGTTTTTAGGAATGAGATATTGAGTATTGTAGCGCAACTGAGCCATGGCTGGGATTCGGAGTGGGACCATAGAGCCACAGCAAGAGGATTTCTGTTTCTCAGGTATCCACACTGAACAAACAAGCCGTCACACAGATTGGCAAAGTAGGTATGATTATACCACCCCTTCTCTTCAAATCATTTCCATACACACATCCGGTTCTCGTCCTAAAAGTTTTATTTGGGCACGTTAACTTTCCTTAGGGTCTCATCATAGCGCATTATGTTGACTTTATTGTTGCTGCCGAATCCAATAATAAAAAAACAAGTGTTAAACCCAGTAATCGATGTACATATCATGGAAGAACATCCTCTTCTCTACACAAATGTTGCTAACAAATGACTATATCATGGCACCAAATTCGCATCTTTATTGATCGGGTCACCTTTTGAATCTTCTTTGAGTGCATTTTCTTTGATCCAAGTTTCATCATCCCATATGGCCCTATTGTTTGGATTCGAGAAACCACCAGCTTCGGATTTTTGATTGCTATTATGGAAGCTGTTTCTTGCCAGGTTAACTTTCAATATCTTTTCCGAATCCGACGAGAGTAGGTTCAGATGCATGTTATCGATAGCATCTAATGCTTCGATTTGGTTTTGAAACGTGATAAATGCGAAGTTTCGATTGGTACCTGGCATTGTTTGTTTTGTCATGAAGTAAATCAAGCCGCGTGAGTATTCCAGGCTTCCTTTGCTTTGAGCTTAACCTTGCTTTATGATCAAATAAGGGGGAAGTATAGGAAAAGCGAATGAAGGATGGAATACAACTTGAACTCACGTGATTGGGGGTCAGTTGGGATCTGGATATCACAGATGTTGCCAAACGGAGAAAAGCTAGAATGAAGTGTTTCGGCGTTTATGTTGGGGGGTATGTTGCCTGTTTTCGATGTTAGAGAAGTATGCATCGCGCAATCACAGGACATCAATGCTTGGCACTACAATCACGCGAGGTAGCCGTGCTGACACTCACCTACGAAGATCGTCTTATTTTCTGAGGCTTCCTTGGGCATTTTGGAGGATTCGACGTTTCGATCTGGGCGATAGGTGGCGGTGGTTCCGTGGTGGTTATCGTTGCCCAGTCACGTTCTGCATGCGGGGTATTTGTGACTGCTCTGAGTCGGGTGTATGCCCCCGATCGAGCACGGGGAATGAATAGATAAATTGCGGGCTTGGGCTCCGCTTCCCGCTAACTTAACACAAGACCCTCTTCGGAGGGCCTGGTGCAGCCTGGGTGGCGCGGAGCGCCCCTCGCGAAGCAAGCCTCCGAAGGAGGGACTTGCGCCGTATACCCCCCTACCCGCCCTACTCTTTTTGGCATTTGGCAGGGCATTATTTTAGAAACACTATCAAATTTGATCCACTCAACCTTTTTTTTTCTTGTTCAGTGTGCCATGACCGCCTGCTTCTTCTCTACAAGCATGCCAAAAATCAAGTGTCCCACTCACTTCAAAATTGGTTTTTTTCCTTGTTTTCCATGGGCAATACATCCGCAGGCTGCTTATGTAATGTAAAGCCACCAGTCAGAGTACAGGGAGTGGTGCCGTCAAACCTTAGCACTTTGAAAGTCTTATTATGACAGTAAAAAATGGTGAGAAGGTCCAAAAATAATGCTACATATCCTACAAGATGCAGGAGAAGGAAGGGGTCATTTGGCTCAGCGGAACCTTCATTCTATTCCTCACAACTGAGGAGGTACAAGCAATAGAATGGAAAACAGCAAAAAAACAAGAAAGAGTAGGGCAAGCACTGGCGCATAGTGTATAACCCCCTCCTTCGGAGGGTCCCTGCGGGACGGCGTCCCCCCTCCACAAAGAGAGGGTCTTAGTTAAGTTAGCACTTCCCGCTGCTTCCTGTCTATCATCCAGAAAAATCTCTCATTCGGGCCCCTTTGACAGTGTAAATAGAGTGCAATTTTGCTATTTATTGACTGTTTATATTTGGTCAGCATGTTACATTCCCTAACTTATGTAAGTCCCTCTGTAACAGGAGGGGAGGGACTTAGCTAAGTTAGGTACATTCCCTTGCACCATGGAGCCAGCGATACGGGTTTAACCCTATGGCCGCGAAGATGAGGGCGGTTTGATATTTTCTATTCTCTAGTCTGGAGCCTGGATTTTACAGGCTTGCTTTATGTCGAGTACAGCCTCTCCATCGGAGACGCCCTCTCTGGCGGGACGGGAGGGACTGGTGTTAAGTTCGGCTTCCATAGTGAAACCCTTTTTTGTCGTGGACACCGGCCACGATGGATTGAATCAAGCTGGCAGCATACATAAATATAGATTCAGAGGAATCTGCTCCTCTGATCTGCTCCTCTGACCCGGCATAAAAACTGCACTCTTCGTGATCGAATCAAATCAATATTCATCCTAAGCTACTGAAGTTGTGTACCTCGAGTAAAGGAAACATATTCATGAAAACCTGCCAATGGCAAAACCAATCGGCATCGGTATTGCAACTGTGCATTTCCGCTCCTGGAGCTTGTCTAACACTCAGCAAGTCCGTGACCTTAGGGTGATCATCTTTCTAGTGATAAAAGAATGGGGAGCGCAATGTTTCTCAACATAGCCAATGTTTGAGATGTGATCGATTTTTTACCCATCGTGATGCTACCAGCCATCCACTATCACTCCGCACCTTTAGTACCTTGTCACACCTGTGGTCATGTACCTTGCCGGATAATCTGAGATGACAGCCAAGGGGCCTTTTACGAGTCATCTCCCCTGAGGAGCACATCCCATCGTCTCGGAGGCTAGTTTGAGAACAATCGATTCAGTGTGTTTATTTAAGTATTTGATTCCAACATGATTGAGGAACAGAAGGAGAAAAGAATACTACCCTTCTGAATTGATAGACATATCAGTTAACTGGCCTATAAAATGTCAGAACTGTTCAGTCACCTCAAAGCAGTCCTGCTCGTGCTAGTCACTGCAAAAATATTGACATTGCTCATCAAATAGTGAGTTCTTTCTCGCTCAGGTAAAACTTGCACGTAAACTTGTCGAGTGATCAGAATATTTGAATGATGTTGACCAAAGCTCCTCATTTTACTCATTGGAATGATCTGGTCTTGTAGTCGCAAGCGAGGTTTGCGCTGATTGACTATTACGACTTGGGGGTACCAACTGACCTCTTTTTCCGCTCAAAGGTTTTGGCACATCGAAGAGAGAAGATGTATATGATGATCTCCCGGGATGGCCTCTGTAAGCAGCGAGTGCCTCTTTTAGTGCATAATACAGCGTTTTGAAGCATTGACTCTTGCGTAATTTTTCTCTCAACCAAATTGAAAAGGTTGGGACAGGTTAGTTCTGCACTAGGAAGAGAGAGAGAGAAAGTCATAGATCCACATGTCTAACGTTCAGCTGCCCCTCGCCTCGGTATTTGGCGTCAACCTGTAGTTGCCGGAAGTGATTCTCAACAGCCGAAATCTTTTAGAGTGGGCTGCCCAGAAAACTCTGGTTCATGGTGTGGGTTACTCGGTAAGTCGCAATCTCAGGAACTGACAACGAAAACACGGAAGTTTGATGAGAATTTTGTAAGGTTACGATGCCGGGTCTACGACTGATAGAAATTACCCGGCCAGATTGGATAGAGCACGTGCAGAAAAGTATAGTCTGCTTCTCAGTTTTTTGGCTAGTTCTATCATGATGTGGGTACCGAGATCTGATGGGGAAATTGTTATGCAGCCAACTTCCAAAACTATGTGAAAGTAAGACTCCAGCTTCCTTGGTTCCTGCGGTCATCAGCTCCCGGCCACGAATTAAATATCATTAGCTTACACATACATATATAAACCGCACATTTGTTTTTTAGGGTTCATTATTCCAAGAGGTGATGTCTGACGTCTTCGGGCAAGGAATCTTTGTTACTGATGGCGCGGCTTGGAAAACGACAAGGCAGACTACTGCAAGAATTTTTAACACGAACAACTTCAATGTAAGCATGCTGGCTATTCAAGAAAACAATCCTACAAAATCTTTCGGCCATTCCAGTCATTGATTCTTCCAAAAAAAAGAACATTATTACTCCAGCCGTGCACAAGACTCTGGAATCTTTTATGGAAGTGCTTACATTTCATTCAGAAACACAAACTGCTGTGGAGATCGACAGTCTACTTCACCAGTTTACCCTAGAGTCGTTTGTAAAAATGACGTAAGTTTGTTTTGTGACAAGCCGGTAAGATAAATCCAGATGGTCGGCACTGATGAAGGTCTGCTCATTTAGATTTAGCCAGGATATGGGTAGTATAAAGGCTGGACTCTCGGGCCAGACCACGGAACCTTTTGCCGAAGCGTTTGACTACGTTCAGAAGCAGCTGGATTTGAGATTCATCATGACGGCCATATGGCTGAGACTGGGTCGTTTTGTCGGCAGCCGACCCAAGATGCTGGCGGCTCGTCGGACGCTTGAGAACTACGCATATGAGCTGATCGACTCGAGGAGCGCAAACCCTAACAGAGACACAGAAGTTTACCAGGACCTCTTGGGTCTTTTCATGAGCTTTACAGACGAGAAAGGGCTGTCGATGTCACGGAGTGAGCTGAAAGATTCAGCTCTCAACTTGATCATTGCTGGAAGGTCAGTAGCTGCACCATGTTTTTACTTATCCATGCCCCGGTCGTCCCACTCCAGAATTGATTGCTAATGTAGGAGGGTTTGTGTAGAGATACAACGGCGCAAGCACTTTCGTGGACTTTTTTCCATTTGATTCGGAATCCAGACGTCGTGGCCAAAATGCGAGTTGAGATTGAGCAGCTGATGGCATCCAACGACGAGCTGGTGGACTATTCGAACTATAAACAGTTCACCTATCACCTCGCCGTCTTTTATGAAGCTCTCCGGTTGCATCCGTCGGTACCCAAGGTCAGTTTTTCAAGTCTAAGAGCATCTGGGTTCACATCAATCTGAATAGTTTACCACAAACGCTTATGTTGCGCTGCCCTGTTTCGACTGTGTTTAGAACGCCAAATTTGCGGTGGATCATGACAAAATCCCGAATGGTCCATTGGTGCAACCAGGAGACTGTTTACGCTGGAGGCAAGCACTGACGCAACTCGAGATTCTCGCGCAAACCGACTCCCGAGTGATTTACTGATTTTTATACTGTTCAACTCGTTTTTGTCGTCTTGCTTTGCAGTGATTGGCAGATGGGCAGAGATCCTACCATATGGGGAGCTGACTGCACAAATTTCAATCCTGCCCGTTGGATAGACGATAGCGGAACCTTAAAACAGTTCGGACAATGGAAATTTCATGCATTCAATGTCAGTTCACTTGTATTCGTCGATGGCTTCTGTTGAAACATGAGCTTACCTTTTCAATAAATATCTAGGGTGGCCCGCGGGTATGTGTCGGCATGCATCTAGCCACTTTGGAAGCCATCGCGTGTCTTGTCCAAGTGGTTAGAAATTTCGATCTAGAATACGAACCGGGATGGTGAGTAACAGTTTGATCTATTGAGCGAAGTAGATTCAGATCTCTTGAGCTTACCACATCTTATCTTTCAAGGTATGAAAAGGTACCCAAGATCCGTAAAATCAGTGCGGATAGCACAGAGCAGACCCCGCGCTACGCGGCTTCCTTAACCTTGCCGATGGCCAATCACATGAGAATCTTAGTTCGGAAGAGAAAGTCCTAATGGATCTTGCATGTGCATTTCCTGTGGTCTTGCTCGATAAACGAACACCGATAGATATGCCGACAGCTATAATTCCATTTAGAGCTAGAATGAGTTGAGCAGATGATGTTTTTATATTGCGGACTGATTGGAGAAAGTAAAGTTTCGGAACAATTTTTTTGTATTTCTCAGGGATGCATTTCTACTGTCTTGGACTGATTGTTAAGGATCGAGACGCGCAAGGGTTGGTGTAATTCACATTGGAAATGCAACTCTAGTCAAAGTACAGGAAGAGGGGGATCAGTCGCAGTACAACTCTAGTCAAAGTACAGGAACAGGGAAATCAGTCGCATATACCGCTATTAAAGACCCTGATCCTGAAGGTCTCATCGTAGTTATTTCAAGTAGATCAGTAGGTGGTATATCAAACTAGTACAACTGTTTGTGATTGTGCGATGAAGCAGTTTTGAGCATTCTGAAAATGTTTATTGGCGACAATTCGTGCATAATCTGTCGATTTGCAAGACTTTTCAGCTCTTCCAACCTCAGTCCTATCAACGTTACCAAGGAGAAACCAACCGAAAAAGAAAAAAAAAGCTGTGTTCAGTGCATATAATTGGCGCATTTGCGGCGATTGATGAGGTATGAGATCCAGAATGGCTTTGGAAGGGGAGCAGCTTACGACTGGCAAGAGCGTAGATACTTGCAGGGTTACACGGAGTCAGCCTCACTTGTGGATTTGAAAATCCATGCAGGGCAATGCACCGCGAGTGGGAGTGAATATACGCCCGACGTTGTGAGGAGAACTCTTGCCCGAGTGGGACAGTCCTGGAATCATCTTGTGATAAAGTGCATGCTGACGCTTTTCGAACTACGAAGTTTGAGTGGAGGGGCGCAAACTTGATTGCTCTGACAGCCCGATGAAGATTGGGTTAGAGCCACAACACCCATGTCTGGCTTGAGAAAACACATGGGAGAATCGACTTACCCATACTGTAGATAATCAGCTACACCGCAAAGTGTGGGGTACCTGGGAACGCAATCCAAACAACCCAAGGAGTTGTGCACGAGATCAAAAATCCAACGCTTTGAACAAACTTACGCAATATGATTGATTGTAAATGTGACTTTTGGCTGAATTGATGGAGCCTGGACATCATCTGCGACGTTTTCAGACTCAAGTTCATCGTCAGAGTCGTCTCCAAACACGCATCCAAGCTCGGTCAGATATTTTTGGATGGTCAATGCAGCGTGACAGATTTCCCCTAACCCGACTCGAATGGTGAAGAGGATCTTCATAGCAGTGGTAGTGCCGCCAGCTCGAGTAGCATCAACTTGCGGCTGAGGGATCAGCGCGTCCATGACCTTACACGACTCGTCGAAGAGCAGTTTCATGGCGTCTAAACAGGAGCTATAGGCCAGTGTGACCAAGCCGAGACCAATCCTTGACATTGCGTCAAGGGAAATGGAGAGCACGCGGTTATTATTTTGGACATCCGTCGCGGGAACCTCGGCCGTGGGGGATGGAGCCAAACGGCGGTGGAGCTGGAATGCTAGCCCAGGAATGAAACGCAAGAATGCGAGTAGGCCGTGTTTCACGATTTGAAATGGTGGCGAGAGTTTTGACCGGCTTGTATCGATGGATAAGGTTGGATTCGGAGATTCAAGCGCTGCTTGTACGAAGAAGTATGGAAGGTAGGTGTCAGATCCAGCTGGGAGTTTATTAGCTTATTTGTGGCCTACCCTGCTTGAAATACTCTACCTTGATCAAGGCGGAGTGGGGAACGTATAGCCTTCGCTCGCTCGCTCGATTGGCATTCGGGGGAAATAGAAAACAGACCATTTCCGGGGGGGTCTCTTGTTGGGCGTTTGGGACGAAGAATGTATGTGAACCCGTGGAGAGTGCAGTTTCGAGAGCAGTCGGAGTGGATAGTGCAGACAGACTAGGTTTGCTTTGTGACAGATCCACTTGAGTAGCGGCGGGGGGGTTGGGTGAAGGAGGTGTGATCTTGGCCATGGGGGTATTCAGCTTGGTGGAAGGGGATATTTCTGGAGCGAGATTTGAGATGTCGTCAGGATCGGGTTTCTGGTGCCGCTCGGACGAGCCTGGGAGTGAAGCTGAGAGAGAAGCTTCCAGAAAACGCCCGTCGCGGTCACTCGATGTTGGAGCTCGCGGTGGGGTTTTATAGGTGGCTGAAGATGCCGAGAGGACTTTCGGGGAGGTCTGAACAGCTGGCACATTATAAGATGGCACATTTGGCGTTTTTGGACGCGCCGAGACGCTAGATTTTGGTGAAGGCTGCACAGATCTCGGGAGGTTGGTGGTCCAGGTGGGTTTGAGCGGGGTTGATGCTGCGGCTGCTGCTGAGATGTGATGATGTGATGGACGATGGGCGATTTGGTTTGTGGGATGCGGGGAGATATTAGAGGGTGATGGCGAAGATTGAAAGCGTCTTGGAGCTTCCTGGGTGGTGTAGTCCTTGCAGCTCGAATGGAGGAGTAGTGGCGGGGTGATGGGTGATTTGACGGGAAGGATGTGTGGATTCGGATGGGGGAGCAGTTGCAGTTTGGAGGCTGATCCCCAGTGCTTCTGGTGAGTTTTGGTTGGGGAACTAGATGGAGTGTTTCTAGAAGATCGAAGATCGCTTTGATGAGGTTTCTCAGCTTGTAGGGAGACTGGGGGCTGAGGCTGGGAGAGCAGATGGGTGATATGAGTGCCGGCGTGGATTTTTCGGAGGGACAGCTTGATGAGCAAGGAATCCTAGGTGTGAATCAGGCCGATCAGCGCGTGGCTTGTGGATGATCGAAGCGGTAGGAGAGAGCACTTTACCGGAGTGTTTTCGAATAGGCTGACGATTTGGGAGACTTTGCCGATCCGGACGTGCCATCCACTCCTGCACCTTTCGATCGGCTTGGAAGCTGAATCAGTGAGGAAGGTTTGCGAGCCGTCGAGGAAACAACGCGGCGACTGTGGCGTGCCGACCTGTGCGGCGATGGGGATGAGCTCTTTCAGTATAGCCAGCGGCAGGCAAGCAGCTCATGTGGACACTGACCATGCCGCCCCAGGCAATCTGCCGAGGGGATTCGGAGACGGTGTCATCGAAGCGGAAGCCGACTGCCTCCTGGCCATCCGCTTCGAGCCGGACGAGGAAGGTGATCTGGGGGACGATGTCAGTATGCAGCGCGCAGTGTCTGGGGAGAGGGTGTGGGTGGAGGAGACCTTGTAGCGTGCACCCAGCGGGGGGGATTCCCACAGGAAGACGGATACGGGCAGTGGCGGGTGGTGGGGTTTGACTCTGAGGGCGGCTCTTGCTCTGAGCTGGGCCATCAGGCCGCCGTCCGCCGGGCAGTGTTCCTGGACAATCGAAGTGGTCAGCGCGCGAGTGTGCCCAGTCAGAAGCCAGAAGTACACACCCTAGTCCTCGCTCTGTCCCTGGCGGCCATCGTGGTGGGAGGTGGATGGGGGATGGTCACTGGAAGAACCCCCGCATGCATAAAACCACGACTACACAGCCACAGCGCCCGGCCATCGACCAGCCCCCAGAAGACAACCATGCTCATCCCCACCGCAAGGACCGCCCTGACCATCCATCGAACCAGTCTCGCTCCCCCCCACCGCCTCATCCATCAGCCGGCAGCACTCGCCACATTCCTCCACGATCTCGCCGCCCACCCAGACCACGCACCCGAGCAGCAAGACAGCACCGACCTCGACGAGCACCAATCCGATGGGCCCTCTCGTCGATCGGCGGCCTCCGAATACGGCTCCACCAGGCAGCCGATCATCAGACTGCCCGCCGAGCTCGTCACTGGCGTCCATGAGATCATCCAATCCGTCGCCCATCGATCGACCATCCGGACAAGCGCTCTTGGCCTCTACGGGAAATACAGGCTGACCGGCTCCAAGCAGTCACTCAGCATCTCCAACACCGATCTCATCGACGCATTCCTCTCAGAACGAACGGCCGAAGACGGCAAGAAGATGGTCAAGCCCAAGCTACGCACCACCTACGACCATCTCACCTCGATATCCTATGCAGCCGGCGCAATGCCCTCGGCCTACGGAGCAACCCTCAAGGTCCTCTTCGAGCTCAAACGAAGACTCAACAGCCTCAAAATTCGCCACAGCCTCGAATCGGAATGGACTCCTAAAACGCTTCTCGACTACGGGTCGGGAACCGGCTCGGCTGCATGGGCGGCTCTCGAAATCTGGCCCGATACTCTCAAAGAATATACCGCGCTCGACAAATCGAGTAGCATGATCTGGCTCAACGAAACGCTCCTCAAAAAACGCGCCAATCGGCCGCTCCTCGGCCCAGATACCTCCGACCTCAAGGCCACCTTCCGAAGAATCACAATCTCGCCCACCCAGGCCGAAAGGGACAGGCAGACAACCAGCGGGCCTACCGACTGGCTCAAAGCAATCGAAAACGAGCACCCAGAGCAACCATCCCCGCAGATCGAACCCGAGCCGTCCAAGTATGACTGGACCGGCGATGCAGATGGCCTACTCGCAATCATGTCCTTCACCCTCAGCGATCTTCCAAATCAACCCGCAAGGCGCCAGGCGATCGAGGGGATGTGGAACAGTGGGGCAGAGACGATGGTGGTGATCGATCGAGGCACTCCGGCTGGCTTCCAGCTCGTCGCCGATGCCAGGCAGCAGCTCCTCATGCTTGGCCGGAGGGAGCTGAGGAGAGCTAGCTATCACAGCCAGCTCGCGAGCGGCTCCGAGATCGGCCCAGGTGGACCCCCGGACCAGTCGGCCGATTTGGGCTCCTGGGTCTTGGCTCCTTGCCCGCACGATAAACCCTGTCCCCTGCACCTATCCGACAACCCAAAACACTTTTGCCACTTTTCCCAACGGATCGAACGCCCCCAATTCCTCAAAGATACCAAACATACCTCCAGACCGGAAGAAGATGCCAAGTTTTCCTATGTCATCATTCGCAGGGGCCAGCGGCCTCCATCTCCTTCAATATCCCCCGACTTGGCGAGCTCATCCGGTGACACAGGTCAGTCAAACCTTACCGTAAATCACACTCATCTGCTATCCGAATGCTATTGCGAGTGGGGGAAAAAAAAAAAAAACTGACCGACCACTTCCCTTTACCCAGAATCGGCAGATGGCAACAGCGACAACTCGTCCAATGGCGCTTCTTTAGAATGGCCTCGGATCATTCTGCCGCCGCACAAGTGCAAAGGCCATGTGATCTTCGATGTCTGCGCCGCCTCGGGTAAGCACGCCGTGTTTTCTCGATTGCCCCGAAGGAAGTGGACCCATGCAGTGTTCATCAACGACCTTTGACCCTCGATGATATGACGGTTTGATTCAAGGTCAAATCGAAAGACTCACTGTGCCGCGATCCCAGGGGAAACAAGCCTACTATGACGCCCGCAAGACCTTCTGGGGCGATGCGTGGCCCCATGGAAGCAAGAAACCTGCGCTCGTCAAGGATTTGCAGGCTCAGAGCGGCAATCGAGGCGATCGGAGGAGGAAGAAGAAAGAGCTCAATCCGGAGTTCGACCAATGATCTGCCCCTTGGATCTCATCATCATGGTACTCCTGACTGTCTTTTATTTATTACATACCTCTCAAGCTTTTTTTTACTGATGTTTGTACATCATCATCATCGTTAGGATTTGTTAGCACATGCAAGGTTTCTACACAATGCTGATCTAAGATTGGAACAGCCTTGTCAATTGTGAAATTGGTAGAAAAAAAAAAACTATTTTCGACGGATCGAGTTTGTGAGCTTGACCCAGGCAACCAGTTCTTCTTTCGGGGCGGGTCTTGGTTATAACGCCCAAGTTTTGGAGGAGCCAGCCCCAAAAGCCAGTTGACATTGACTTCATTGTCTCTGGATGTCCAGCAGCGGTTCCAGGGTCCAAAGATTGGTCCTACGAGTTTTTGACACTCATTCATGAGCATCAATGTCTGGTGTGTAATGCCTCTTATGATTTGAATTTTGAACAGAAAGCTTGTTGGATACATTGTCCAAACTGGGAAAACTTGGACCAGATTTTCTAAGGCACTGCACTGGCAATCTCATAATCTGAGGTGTACATACCACCAACGGCTGGCTGATACACTAACTGTATTGGTAGATTTTTTCCACTGCACTACACAATTAATAGTGTTATGATTTTCAGTCAATAACAATACATCTTTTTGATGTTATTCTTTTTGGCTGTTTTTGTATGGTTAGGGTAGCAGAAATATGTCAGGTCAACAATAACCAAATCCTATTTTTATGATTGTTATCTGTTGTTACTCCTGATAACAAATACAATAACTGTTAGTTTATCTCTGCAATTAGTGATAAAATTACTTTCAGTTGTATTGATATTTCTGGTAGTAAAGTTGGTTGTGAGTTGCAAAAAAAAAAAAATCCAGGACACAATGTTTTGAGAATCATTTTCTAGAGGC
Source organism: Puccinia triticina (assembly GCF_026914185.1). Taxonomy (NCBI): domain Eukaryota; kingdom Fungi; phylum Basidiomycota; class Pucciniomycetes; order Pucciniales; family Pucciniaceae; genus Puccinia; species Puccinia triticina. The sequence goes on along the minus strand of NC_070568.1, from coordinate 304,407 downwards.
CGAAAACCATAAAATAACAGATACTGTAGTGCAGAACATTGTTATCCTAACTCTGATACACTAACTTTCAGTGAGATCTTGGTTAGCCAAAAGAAATACACTACCTGTTAGTGTATTTTGAGTGTATCCTGGATAACAATACCCAAGATCTTCAATGAGAAACTTTGGATACACTAACTGTTAGTGTATTGGGCTACAATTGGGGATAACAACACCCCACATGTCTTGCCAAATAACCATGGATACACTAACAGATATTGGCCCGTAGCTTAGCGTAGCTTAGTGGCCCATTGTTGGTACTACATACTCAGGAGTATGTCCACAGCAACAACTCATGTGATGGGGGCTTTCTCAAAGCTGTAAAGTCTTGGTGCCCTTTCAGGCACCATCCAAAAAGCTATGAAGCATTTCTTTACCTTTTTCAATATTTGAGGAATCAGACTCTGACAGAGGATCTGTTAAGGTCCGGTCTGAGGAGAGGAAAATGGAGTCTGGGGGTCCTAAATTCTAAGATGGTAGATTGCAGGATGAGGAAGCTGCCTGGATCCACAGCCTCTCAAACTATGAGGGTGCTGGCTGCAACATGTATGTGAAAAGCTATGTACATGGAAAGTCCCCCGCTACAGCTCATAACAGGAACAACTCACTACAAGAAAAAAAATCACAACTGCTAGCAACAACAGTTGGCAGTTATTGCTATGGTAATGCGTGACGTAATGATAACATATTAAATTTTGGTTGTCATTTCTATTTTTATTGGTAATGGTGCTGCAATATCAATACCACACCAGGGTAGAGCCATTTTTTGAAGGCAGCTATGCACAGAGCAGAAGATATAAAGTAAGATAACAAGAAATAAAAGGCCATTTCAGGGATAATTTGGCCTATTATTGCTTGATAACACCTTATCCACTGGATAATGTTGCAGTGTAGCAGTGGTGGGTAGTTACTTTACATTACAATATCTGACAGATTTTTAGTAAATTAACTACCTGCTGTTACTTTTGCCGCTGTTATTTTCATCAGTAATGCACAAACAGCATCACACCAATGGTGGGCCGCTACACTAAACTATGCTATTTTAGCCCTAAATTTTAGCGTATCAGCAAAAAGCGCTGGCCTTTTTTGAATAGCGTTAGCGCTGCTACGCTGCGCTAATTTTCAGCGGCGCTAACAGCACACCAATTTTTGTTTAGCTTTAGCGCTCCGCTACGTTGCGCTAAGGCGATTTTAGCGGAAGAGCAGAAAAAAGGCCATTTTTGCCGCAAAAAGCGCTTTAACGCAGCGTAGCGCGCGCTCTTTTGCGCCCTGCGTGCTTAGCGATAGCGCAATTGCGCGTATCTCACCCTGATGATCAATCCAATGGGAAATATTCAACCTGAAAATGATTATTTGCAGAAAAAATACATATTAACATGAAAGCCAACTTGAACTATGATTCTGCAACCTTGCAAGCCCCCACTTGCTGCGCCTGTCCGCAGCCATGCAATATCTTGTTGTGACTGCAGCGGAACATTGCGAGCTCCGGCTTGATCTGGCTGGTCTCAACGTCCACGACTGACAGCCGTCTGACTGTGCTAGTGTAGCACAGACTTCATGCCAGCCAAGTATAACTAGATGAAATGTACAGTGGGCTAACAAATTTTTTTGGCTCCACATTTTGGAATGCAGAAGCTCAGGAAACAGCCTTTAAGTCATGAGATTGGCTACAGGGGTGGAAAATAAGTTTCTGAGAATGATTATGAAAGAAAAAATGAAAAATGTGAAAATTTTCTAATTTCTTGCAAATTTCTCAGAATGTTCATTACTAGTCAAACCAAGGAGGGAAAATTGGAGAGCACAGTAGGGCATGCAAAAAGAATGATAAAAAATGAAAAAATTTGAAACCATTGCCAATGATTTCTATTGGATCAAATAAATTGAGTCAAATCAGTGATGATTTGGGTGACAGTCCCTGAGTTCAATTTGAAATTGGCGGATAACCAATCCACCCAAAAAATCATTGTAAATGGTTTCAAAAATTTTCATTTTTATCATTCTTTTTGTATGCCATACTTTGCTCTCCAAGTTTCCCTCCTTGATTTGACCAGTAATGAACATTCTGAGAAATTTGCAAGAGATTAGAAAATTTCCACATTTTTCATTTTTCATTTTTTTATTTCTACTTTTTTTTTAATTTCATAATCATTCTTGGGAACTTATTTTCCACCCCTGTAGCCAATCTCATGACTTAAAGGCTGTGTCCTGAGCTTCTGCATTCCAAAATGTGGAGCCAAAAATATTTGTTAGCCCATTGTACTTGTTGTGAGAAAATTATTGTGTTTTTCTTTGCCCACACCGGAAGCACAAGTTTGGTGGTGGTGTGTTGCTGTCCCGGAGGTGCCAAGGCTTGCTGTTTGTGAGTCTGACAGACTGCAGTTGATTGAGCGGCGAGGTCCAGGACGAAGGCCAATTGGTATGAGCTTTGTTGGGTAATGGTATGTATTTTTAAGATTCAATAACAAAGCGGGCTCTGAATATGTAATCAGACTGAAGCCCAATGGTAGGCATCTAAAGCGTTTCATCATAGTGGATGATAGATTAAGCTGGTGAGCCTATTCCGTACTGCGTGGTGAGCAGATAGAAGACTAGAGGCACTGCAGCCGACTCCAAATCAATGTGGGAGATGTACCCATACAGATTTCAGACAAACATTCTTCATTCACATTTCATTCAAACAATCAATGGCCACACAAGTTTAGCAACGGAAATAATATGACTTTTGGGTGTCCCAATGTAAGAGACAAGCTAGGAGAGATCATGTAATAAGGAAATCGAGATGATTATGGGGGAGGGGGGGTTCTTGTGATTTAGTAGACTTTCAGGTGGATGTTGGACGCCTTCTATTCCACTCGATCAGCCTCTTTATCGAGATTCTTGGCTTCTTAATGGGCGGCCGGTGGTGGATGGTCGCGCTCCAAGAAAGATAAGAATTCGTCAGCGGATTGACCACTTGAAAAATAAAAACGATGTAGGAAGGTACAATTAGGATTTCAGCATGTGGAAGAACTTGCTACGATGGTCTCCGGAAAAAAGGATGCGATCAGATCGAGCTTACGTCACATCAACCTCGGCGGTTTCCGAAGACTGGGCTTGGTTGTTGACCAAGCTGGCACTGTCCCAACTCTGCATCTCCTGAGCGATATCTTGGGCAGTGGGTGTTGCTGGGGCAGCAGGTGCGGCAGGCATCGTGAAGTCTCGGACTTGGGTTTGTAAGCTTTGGAGGGATTGGGGGGTAGGCTTGTACGATTTGAGTTCTCGAAGATAGAGTTCTTGAACAAAATCTGTCGGGAGATGATATAGATATATCAGCTATATTGCCTGAATATTTACATGGATGAAAGGGAGGAAAGGAGCGAAGAGGAAGCGGGTGGATTGATTGGATGAGGGATGCGCACCTTTTTTGATCGAGGAAGATGAGACGAAGGTCCTCTGCAACGGGAGGGCAATCGTCATTCTTCGGGCCTGAGTGATGGAAATAGATCAATTGCTGTGAGTATTCGGGGAGGAAGAGCAGATCGTGAGACGACATCAGACGACTGACGATTTGAGTAGTCTTCCGGGTGATGTTCGACATTCTGAATTGATGACTAGACAATCAGTGTAAGATGAGTGGCAGCTGGGGATGAGAAAAAGGAGGCTTCAGACACACGTCTTGAGGTGGTAGCTTGGTTTATATGTATTTGTATGCTGCCTTCCTGCGTGGTGTTACGGCCCAGGTTCTTCCAGGGTGAGTGAGTCTGGCTGGTCTCGGTCAGTCGTTGCCGCTGGGTCGTCCTCGGCTGAGATCTTCGCTGTCCCAGCGGAAAGTCTCGCCTGAAACCGAGTCTCCCCCGGGGCGTCGATGCTACCTCGAGAGCTGAAACCGGCCAAACGCAGCAGTGCTGTGCAATCCTTCGCAGCAACTCTGCGGCCCAGGCCGGAGGACAAGGTACTTCCCCTCCGAGCAGGCATGAATACTATCACATTGTCCAGCTCACGCTGCAACAGGCTACGAGCCCATGAAGCCGTCTTGCCCCAAGTACCAGTTGAAATCTGAAGAAATCAATTCTACCAACAAAGAAAGCCCGGTGGTTCTCCACTTTCCTGTTTCAAACATCTCCAACAAGCAAATCCTGGTATTTAATTTTTTTATCTCACAAATATCCAACAAATCATCCTGGATTTTGCTTGAATTTTCAGCTTGTTCATTCATTACTATCATCCTCAAATCAACAAACTTCCATCACAACCACTATGGATCCCTACTTGCATGGTGCTTACAGCTGGATTTGTCTTTTCATGGCCAACTTGAATGCCATTCTCACTGCAAGAAAAATTTGTGCAACTGCAATCAGTTGACATGCAAAAACTCTGCATAAGAGTAAAAACCAAATTTTGGCTGGGAACATGTCAACGTGCATAAAATTATGATATTGACATCTTCCAGCCAAATTCTCACTTCATGCTGTTATGTAAAAATTACTCATGCAATTTTGAACACCATAGCAGTCACTGTGCATTATGCACAGTGATTGAGAATTTAAGATTGGTAAACAATAGCTCTGACAAAGGCTTGAGTAGCACCCCAAGCTTCCTTGAACAATTGCAAATGCGATTTTGAACACCACATGTGCACAAAGGAACTGCTGTGTGTTTGGCTGGAGCTAGAACAGCAGTTACATACAAGTGTCTTGCCAATGCATTTCAACTGACTGCAGTTGCACAACTCTTTCTTGCAGGGTCTTGGTAGTTTACCAGCTCAAATCCTGTACAGCTGTGGTCCAACATTCAATCAGATTGGATTTGTCCAGATTTCCATGGTGGTTTTCATCAGCAGTCATTGTGTAGACAACCAACTCTTTCTTTGCTCATGATCATGGAAAGAAAAGCACTCCAAATATCATTCTTGGAAATATCAATAGAGATGGCCCTGACAAACCCGTCGCGGGTACCCGCCCATCGTCGGCGGGTACCTGTCAGCGTGTGCGTGTTTGCCATTGGGTGCGGATGCTGGATTTCTGGGAGAAATCGTGCGGGTACCCGGGTATTCTAGCGGGTACCCGCTCTTGTTTGGGCAGGTGGCGGCTGCCACAACGACCGGAAGGACTGGGAAGGCCTTCCTTCCGGTCAAAGAGGTTCTGTAACCTCTTCGACCGGAAGGATTCCTTCCAGTCGAAGAAGTTTTGTAACCTCTTTGACTGGAAGGAAGGAAGAGGTTACAAAACCTCTTTGACTGGAAGGATTCCTTCCAGTCAAAACCTCTTTGACTGGAAGGATTCCTTCCAGTCAAAACCTCTTTGACTGGAAGGATTCCTTCCAGTCAAAACCTCTTTGACTGGAAGGATTCCTTCCAGTCAAAACCTCTTTGACTGGAAGGAATCCTTCCGGTCGAAGGGGTTACAGAACCTCTTCGACTGGAAGGCATTTCCAGTCGAAGAGGTTTTGTAAACTCTTCGAAGGCCTTCCAGTCAAAGAGGTTACAAAACTTCTTCGACTGGAAGGAATCCTTCCGGTTGAAGAGGTTTTGCAACCTCTTAATTCGACTGGAAGGAATATTCCTTCCGGTCGATTTTGAGGGGCAGGTACCCGCCGGTACCCGCTCTGACTGCCCCAGGCGGTGCGGGTGCGGGTGCGGGTGTCAAACTTTTGGCAAAAAAGCTGGCGGTACCCGCATCCAAACAGGTACCCGGGTTCACAGGGGCCATCTCTAAATATCAATATACTTGCCACCTTGGCAAAGCTATGCCAGATCAATGGCAATAGATTCACTATTCCCATCCTTCTCCTGTCATTAACCAATTGTTATCCCAAGCATAGAAAGTTGGGAAAACCCTGGAAAATAACTGGGAATTTCATTTGAGTTCAGCCCAACATCCTGTCAGCCTTAGAGATACATCAAGTATCCAAAAGACTGCAATAACTTAGTAAATAATAATAATAATTAAATTATTATTGCAGAATCAGATTCCTCATCATAAACCAAGGGGGGTCACCCACTTAAAGTACCCCCTTATTCCTATTCCTTCATGTACTAATTGTATAAATAAGAATTGGCCCCAGAAAGCGCCCAAAAAATAGTATTACATACATAAATTTAGTAAAACAAACAATGTACATAAAATTAAACTATTGTACATTAATGAGTAATATTACTCGTGTAAAAATACCCCGTGAAAGTATTATGTAGACTTCTACTGAAGCTCTTTCACATGACAATTGGTTATAAACATGTCATGTGACAGAGTCAGGGAAATTAGTCTATTACAATACAATTAAATTACCCACAGCCAAGCCCTTTTCACGGCTACACCCCTGGATACTCCCATAGGGAGAAAAGGACTCAGTGTTTACACCCACTGAAGTCCCCTCTGCAAATAGAGGCCTATTTGGCCCTCAGGAAAAGATCCCCCAGACCATTCACCGCCCATAAACTGTAAGTTTGCCGTGAATATTCTCCTCTGCTACATTTGTAGCCACTTTTCCTTATAAACCATCCCCAGCACGTAAAATACACTGGATTAAACCCTTTAAATCATCAAAAATCCCTTATTAGCATATTTAAAGCTTTATCCTTATAAGTAGTTGCCGTAAGACCACCGCCTCTGTCAAGCAGCCAATCAGTTTAAGCGCTTACCACCTACTTTTACGCCAAATTAATTCCCTGTAATTAATAATTACATATTGTTAATTACATAATTAATTCCTCCTCTGTTACAGAGTGTTAAAACCCTTGTAGTGGCCATATTTGCCACGTAACAAGCTTGGTAATTTAAATTACCAGTGTTTACATCAGCACAGTTATAGTGCTAGGGCCCAAAACCCTCATTTTGACGGGTTTTTTGCCCTAAGCTTCATAAACAGAGCTGTCACATCCAATGCCAAGCTGTGTCATTCATTCATTTGCAGGCATATTCAACAATCTTTTGAAGATACAGATTTCAATTTTGCAATCAGCAAAGAAAGTTTGATTGTTGAAGACTTAGCCAAGCTTGACTCTAGCAGTCAAGTTTATGGAAAATCCAGTTTCAATCCTGAAGGTACCCAAGATCAACAATGGGAGGTTACAAACGTTATAGATAACGCAAAGTAACGTTGACGTAACTAAAAAAAGCACGTTATTGTTGAAGTTTCTTCTAACTTTTTCAAGTTGCGTTAGGTGTATTTTTCCTTCTTTTTTTCTCACTTGAGTTACGTTATCTGTTTTTTTTTCTTCTTTATTTTTTAGAAAAGTTACATTATTCATGGCAGCCGGGTTTGTACGCGCTGCAGTTGTGCTGTCAGTTTACGTGTAATCCAACAGTACAGCTGCGGCGCACTGAACTGACGGCAGCAAGCTTGCTCCAGAGCGAGCTGGGTTTGAACAACAATGGGCCACTACGCTACGCTACGGGCCAATATCTGTTAGTGTATCCGTGGTTATTTGGCGAGACAATTGGGGTATTGTTATCCCCAATTATAGCCCAATACACTAACAGTTAGTGTATCCAAAGTTTCTCATTGAAGATCTTGGGTATTGTTATCCAGAATACACTCAAAATACACTAACAGGTAGTGTATTTCTTTTGGATAACCAACATTTCCCTGAAAGTTAGTGTATCAGAGTTAGGATAACAATCTTCTGCACTACAGTATCTGTTATTTCATGGTTTTTAGCCTCTAGAAAATGATTTTCAAAACATCATGTCCCAGATTTATTTATTTTGTAACACAAAACCAACTTTACTACCAAAAATATCAATACACTGAAAGTAATTTTATCATTAATTGCAGAGATAAACCAACAGTTATTGTATTTGTTATCAGGAATAACAACAGATAAAAATCATGAAACTAGGATTTGGTTATTGTTAACCTGGCATATTTCAGCTACACTAACAATACAATAACAGCCAAAAAGATGTATTGTTATTGCAATAAAATCAAGGATAACAGTATTATTTGTGTAGTGCAGCGGAAAAAACTAACAATACACTACACTAACAATACAGTTAGTGTATCAGCCCACCGTTGGTTTGAACGCGCCGCAGTCGTACTGCCGGTTTACGTGTAATCCAACAGTACAGCCGCGGCGCACTGAACTGACGGCAGCAAGCTTGCTCCAGAGCGAGCTGGGTTTGTACACGCTTGCATCCACATGCTGCCCAGACTGGTCGAACCACAGGCAGGGAAGCAAATTGCATGTGATTGCATGCATGCATAGACTCAAGTTGCCCACATTCCTCCGCGTGCGTGGCCACAAAGTCTGACCAATCACTGCGTGCCACCAACAAGTTGTATGTATGTTGTGTGAAATTCCAGTAACACTCTAGACTGCCTGGATCAACTCAATTTTCCAGTATCTGCACGGAAGGCAAAACCCCGCCCTAATCTCTCCGGCCATCCGAAGGCTCCTACCATGCCAACCCAACATGTATTCAAATAATGGGTAACAAGGTAGGAGTCAAGGGGGTCTATCACATCAAAATTAAATGCAGCTCAAGCTCACCTCATCCGGTCGCCGCTGGTAGTTAAATGATGTTTACAGATTTCATTGTTACAGCGACAAAAATCTACATGTACATTTACAATTATTACTCTGTTTTCCTTGTTACCCCCGTTATTTCACTTTTTTTGTCAAAAGAAAGTTACATTACTGCTGGGCTCAGGAGGAAGGAAAAATTATAAGTTACATTTCCTGAGCCCGGTCTTGCTTCAATTTAAGAAAAACTTTAACTGGTGAGAAGATAACGGAAAAATTTGTGTTAGGAAAATTGCTTCAGATATTGTAACGTATGTAACTTCCCATCGTAGCCAAGATGTAGTGAATTGGATGTCAATCTAGGCCTGGAATGTTCTCAACCAATCTTGGTGTTATGTTCAGGTCTGTGGAGAGTAAGATGAGATCTAAGGATTGGTGCTCTGGAGATTCTGGACCCCAGTTGATAGGTTGAAGCAACACCCCAACTATTACGCTACATTTAGCGCATATAGCGATTTTTTTAGCGTAGCGGTCTACCAGCTACGCTGCAATTTAGCGCAGTTGTCTTTCAGCTACAGTTACAATTGCAACCTGAGTTGGGAGAATAACAGACAAATTTAATCGCTAATGTTTAGCGTTTGTAGCGCAAAAAAACTACGCTACATTTCTTTTAGCGCCCCAATCGCTAATGCAGCGGTTAATTAGCTAAGTTAGATCGCTAATTAGAGACGGGAGTAGGTAAGCAACTCAGAGATAGTTTTATTGAATTAATTAGTAATAAGAGTGAATTATTGGTATCTTTGAATGTATATCAACTACTTTGTATTAGATCGCATCAAGAGACTCTTATTGCTCTTATGATGTTTGAGCTTTTCCTTTTGTATTTGGGTTGCAAACTTGAGGTTTTTTCAGCTTCGTCATAAACCGCCTGGCAGTCCGCAAGATAACCAGTGGCTTTTACGCCCTTCTGCAACCACATGTGAGCGCTGACCAATTTTTCGATTGTTGGAGCAGCCAAGCTGCTTTGCCCCGGCGCGCAGACGTCTGATGCAGCCGAAAAAGTCCTTTCAACTGTAGCCGAGCTTGCAGAACACGCTAAAAAGTCTCTCGCAACCAAAGGAAGATGGGGAAATTCGGTTGCATGAGCCTATAAAGATGTTTGGATTGCTTAGTAAAAGAATGGCAACAGTATGAAATTTTGGCAAAGGGATAAGTGGACATACCTTCCACCAAGCACAAGGGTCACCTTTCTTGTTCAATGGCCATGCACCACCAACATATCGTGTGATCTCGTCATCCTGCTGAGATTGGACGCTCTTCTCGGGTTAATAGTTGAAGTCTTCGTCATTGGATTCAATAAGCTGTTCCTTTTGAGCTGTTACAGGTTCAGTTGGTTTTGGGTTTGCCTCAAGCTTCAATTTGAATTCCTCAACCAGGAATTCCTTTGCAAGATCAGCGTATTCTGGGAACTTGTCTCGAATTAATGAAAGCCTCCACGCAGGATGCAAAACCATTGCTAGTAGTGTTGCACGACATTCAAGCGCAAGTGTTTGATACTTCTTTGCAAGTTTGATCATAGGGCCGAACATTGGTTTCAAAACAATGCAATCGGGTGAAAAACCTTTTTTCTCTAGATTTGCAATGAGCCGGTAGTATTCGTACAGCACCATGGAAGAGCAAGGGCCGTCTCCTTCCATGCGTAATGTTACTTCCAAAAAATCCTATAGTGTTGAGTCCCAAGGGTCAAAAAAATACACATGTCTTGTGATGTATTGATACCAAAGACCGCTCACCTTTGAAATATCACAGAGGTCATTCAAATTTTCCCATTCCTTTTTCAATATCTCATATCCTATAAAATAATGTGCAGAAGCCGACTTGCCCGCATATTTATCTGATTCATCATTGAGCAGTTGTCCAATGACTTTCCTGGCAGCGTAGGCCCGACTCCAACTGTCGTATGCGACGTTCCAGCGAATTCCATATCCGGGGATTAGTTGGGACCCACCGTATCCCATTTTGGTGGCTAGGAGTTTATATTCCGCTCGTTTAGCTGATGAAGCGCACACACGTCGACAGATGTAATCAACCTAGATAAAGCTTTTGAAGTAGAGAAAACAAAACTAACCTTGAGTAAAGTATAACCAAGGTCCCCTTCAGCAAAGGGAACATCCTTCTTGGTTGTTGGATTCGCTGCAGAAGGTTCATTGGTTTCGGAGAGCTCGCCTTCTGATGCATCTTGGGGGTCAATCTCCACCATTTCTTCCTCGCCTAGAAATGGGTCGATTTCTTCGATTTCTACATCATCAGCCATATCTCCCTTGTCTACAGGCTTGGCAGGCCCATCAATGTAATCTTCATCGACCTCTTGGATTGTTGCCAATGCAAGCTTTGGAAAGTATTCGGAATTGGAGGATGATTCGGTCAAGCTCAACGAAGATGGGAGCTTGAGAGCCTTTAGGCCAGCTCCCAATATCAAGGCCACTACATGACAAAAACACCGAGGATGATTTTTGACGTAATGGTTAAAATCACCATTTTGATTGCGGAGAATTTTGGCAATTTCTCTGGCCATAGTGAAGTTGTTACTTCCCGAGTCAGTTGTTAAAGCAAGGATGTACTAAAGTCAAATAAAGTACATAATTAGTTGAAATTCACAGAGAAATACCCTAAAAAATGATACATATCTTATTGTGAAGCCCATTTTTTATTAGGACATTAGCAAACGGCTCAGCCAAGTATTTTCCGTTATGGTGCCAAGCCACATATTTCAAAGATAGATGCTGAGACACGTATTCCCACTCCTTGTTGATATAGCAACAGGATATCCCGATGAAAGCCTTGTGGTTGCCTTTTGTGGTCCACACATCAGCAATCAGACTAATCTTCGATCCAGCGTGCTACGCTTGGACTCCTACTAGTCAGCATTGAAACAGCTTTCAGATAGCGAACCTGATTAGAACTCACGTGTATTTGACTGATGACCTGTTTTTGAAGATCTATGTACAACCTGCGAGCCTCAAGCGCAGCCCATGTTTCAGAGAAGACGTGTGTTGTTGCGTTCGAGTAATCAAACGTTACCCCCAAACTGTAGTCACCAAATCGTGCCCATGGGAGCGAGTGTCGTATTAACCAGAATACAAGTAACTTATTGAACGTCTTGTTATCAAAGCGGCCTTTTTGAACAAAATTGACAAGGGTACCACTTGCGCCTTCCTTCTTTTTATTTTCAGTCATCATCTCCTCGGCACTAGGGGGAAAGTTTCCCCCTTCTGCTATCGCTTTGGAGCGGCCCAAACATGCCTTGCGGAAGCCCGTTTCGTTGATTGAACCATCACAATGGGTCTTCAGATTCGAGATTGTTGAAAGAGGAACTTGCACAGACTTCGGGCACCAGCGACATCGGTAGGTGAGTCCGTTTTCCTAGTTTAATGGAATGTCAGGCGCAAATAAAAATGGACATAGAATATAGAATCTGCAAAATGATCAACTGACCTGATCCGCGGCTTTTGTTCCTGGGAAGTAGTAAAGCTTTGGATTGTCAAATCCACCTTTCACAACCTTCACCTTTTTGACCGCCTTCGCATTCTCTTCATCTGAGTCTTGTTGAATGTTGGGATGGCCTCTCTTTTTGCAAGACTTTTCTTTATCCTACAGTTTTTGGAATGAAAAAATTTACCCAAAAACAATCAGATGCAGGTTTGGGATTCAGTTTTACCAACAAGATGGTACTTACAGCCTGATTTGAGGTGGTGATATCATCACTTCTAGTTTCATTAACTAGAATCGGAGCAGTTTCTCTTTTCTTGTGTGGTTTCGTTGATACCTTACTGCTTGGGGATGGATTTGTTGTTGGACTTTTGGGGGCAAGTGATCGCCGGGAGTCGTCATGCGTTTGGATAAAACCAGGGCGTTCCAGAGGGGTCCGAACACGGCTTGACTGGCGCTGATTAGTTGCTTGGTTGGGAGGGGTTGATTGTCGGCTATTGCTCATTTCAAACAATTTAAAACTGGCGAAAGAATCTGTAGCTAGAGTTGAATGGAATCTGATAAACAGGTTGAATCACGATATAGCCGGTGGCAAGAATATAGCGCAGGGGCTCACTTGATTTTTTTCTAGAATTTCTATGCAAACTGATTTATGAAACCACAAGTTCTGTCAAAAGTTGCCAGAAAAGGGTTTCCCCCTTTTCTGGCCGCTTGTAATGTTTTGCCCCCAATAAAACTGAGGCTGAAACTTGTTACAATCCTGGCACCTGCACGCTTCCATGGGTACAAGGTTCCAAGCAGTAGCTAAAGTGCCCGCTAATGCAGTGCGCACTCCGCGGTAATATTTGCCTACTCAGCGCTTGCAGAGCTCGTACTGTCGGATTACGCGTAATCCGACAGTACGACTGTGCTACTGTTGAGCTGTACTGTCGAATTTCATGCAACAGTAGCTGTACGAGCGCTGGGGGCGCTCGGGAGCGCTCGCAGAGCTCTTACTGTCGGATTACGCGAAATCCGACAATATGAGCTCTGCGAGCGCTGGGGGGCGCTCGGCCCGTCAAACTCCCATAACTTCAACGTCAAAGCCCCCCTAAAGTACCCCTACACTGCTAATTACTCAATGTAGTGGTGTAGCGGGTACTTCAGCGATTGAAAGCCGCTGCACCGCTAAATTACATGTAAACTTAGTGTTAGCGCCCTCATTGTAGCTACGCTACATGGGAGGCGTAAAAAGATTAGCGGCACCTTCGCTACGCTACCCCTAAAAAGTGTATTTTTGCGCTACCGCTAACGCTAACCGCCATTTTATTTAGCGATGGTTCGCTACGCTACGGAATTAGCGCCGCTAATTTAATTTAGCGTAATAGTTGGGGTGTTGGTTGAAGGATGAGGAAGCAGTCTGGATCTTCAGACTCTTGAACCTTGAGAGTGTGGTCCATTGTGGTCAGAGAAGATGGTACCCTGGTAAAACATGACCAGGGACCACTCACCCTCAAGATAATCTTGAGATATTTGAGTGATCCGGGCAGCTTGGCTCCACTCCAGGTTGGATTAGTGAAATGGGATAGGTAAAGCAGCTCCTTAAAATAATGTATAGATAACTGCAAGTTTGTAGAGTAAATCTGTGGTAAGAACAATAAATCCCGCTGTAAAAGTAAGAAAAAAACATAAAGAAATTGAAATTGTCTCTGCCCTTAGAATTAATAAGAAATGGTAGTCTAAGAAGTAAAAGACACCATACACTGCCAGAAAAACTCTAGAAACTGCTTGCAGTTGAGATGCAAGAGCTCAAGGCAAGCTGTGCCTCATGCAAGAATCAAGCACTGGTTGATTACATGAAAATTGCATAATTTATGCAAGAGTGAGTCTAAGCTCCAAAAAACTGAGTACAGGCTCCAAAATACTGAGTTGATACCTGTGCAAATTCCCCTTTCATGTGCACATACCCCTTTCATGTGCACATATCCCTTTCATGTGCACATACGCCTTTCATGTGCACATATCTCTTTTTATGCATTCACCCCTTTCATAATGTGTCCATACCCCTTTATGTGCACATACCCCTTTCATGTGCGTGTATCCCTTTCATATGCATGTATCACTTTCACAATGTGTACATACCCCTTACATCATGTGTTCACAAAAATTTCATGTTTATATGTCCCCTTTGAGTTTTTTATATCCCTTTCATGTGCAAATACCTCTTACTGCACATACTCCTTTCATACATACAAACCGGTTGGGCCGGGTCAATTTGTCTCAAATTGCCGCCCGCCCCGAACCCGTTTAGCTCGCGGGCAGCCCGTGGGCAACCCGCAGGCAGCTCGTGGGCCCCTGAACCCGATTTGCCCGCGGGTCGCCGCCAAATGACCTATAAGCTCAGATATATGAGGATTAATACCAATGCCAATATCCCCAGCATTGGAATGTGGCCTGTCCACAGGCCCCCAAAGACATTGAATTCAAATTGAGGATGCCATAGGGTGCTACAGGGTCAAAAACTCAGCCCCTCATGGCTGAACGCTGAGCGGGGGGCTGCCGGGGCTGACCGGGGATCGGCCCGACGGGCGCCCGGCGGGCTACCCAAACCCGCCCGGCTTCAGTCGCAGGTCTGTTGCCTTTCATGCATACATACCTGTTTCATCATGTGTAAATACCCCTTTTATGTATTAATACACCTTCTCACATTCCCCTTTCATGCTGACACATTCATTTCTTATGTACATATCCCTTTCATGTGTACAAACCCTTTCTATTTTATTCTGGCTGGATTCAATGGCACATGGAGTGTTTAATAAAATAAACTAAGGCACATGGAGTGTTTAATAAAATAAAATAAAAGGGTGCTCAGGGGGATGCTCATTTTCAAGGTTGAACATTTGCCTCAGCCTACTTCATGATCACTACAGAATGTTCAGCATTGGGATGCGGAACAAGGTATACACTCAAGGTGCACCAGCACAGAATTTGGGTGCTTGACTCCAGCTTGAGCTGAGGCTTGATTCAAGCTTGCTGCATCTCAACTGCAAGCAGTTTCTAGATTTTTTCTTGCAGTGATAAAAGTAAAAGTAACAAAATTGGTAGAAGTCCTTGGGGATACAAACTCCCTTCCCCTCAGTAGAAAAGGAAAAAATGAGAAAGAGAGAAACCATCACCCTCTGCCCAACACCGCAAGCGCTACGCTACGTCCAGTGGAAGTGTAGCGGATTTGGGCCTGCTCTGCTAGCGCTATTGATAGCGGGCGGATTGCTACGCTTTTTGCTAATGGATTTGAGCAAACAAAACCAAAGAGTTTTAGCAGGATATTTCAGCGGCCTGTAGCGCGGAACTGCTGTGGTATGCTTTATGGTATCCCATATACCAAAATAAAAATTTTCCGCTTTTCTTTCTTAGGGGGTTACTAAATGTACCTGTTTTTTCCGCGTTTGTACCCGGTTTTTGGGTACCCCCTTTTCCGCATGCGTACCCGGTTTTTTTCTACTCATTTCTACGCGACGCAAGTAATATCAAAATTCATCTAAAATGATGAACAAAATTATCATGCAATCAGAATACCAAAAAACCCAATTTTAATCAATTAATTATTTTTTGCATACACCCTTCCCTGGGGTATATACTTAGGCCCCGTTTGGCACCAATATAATTATAGGTGATATAATCGCTGATTAATTCAATAAAAAATACAAAATTCAACATAAAGCCTCCAAATTTTTTTTGTAGGCAACCTAAAGTGCTGGTCTCTTCAACTGTGAACCCAGAATCAACTTATCCAGCCATCTTCAGCACCATAATACCATTATATCACTTCATATTGGTCAAAAGTGATATAATAGTATTATGGTGCTGAAGATGGCTGAATCAGTTAAATCTGATTTCAAAGTTGAAGAGACCAGCACTTTAGGTTGCCTACAAAAGAAATTTGGAGGCTTTATGTTAAATTTTCTATTTTTTATTGAATTAATCAGCAATTATATCACCTATAATTATACGGACCTACTTTGCGCAGCAGCAAAAAACTCTTTGCGCACAGAATCGACCATCCCCTGACGTCAAGCCCGCTGTGCGCGCAAGCCAAAAAATACTTTGCGCACAGCGACTTCCCCCAAAAGAAGGAGGGGATTTTTCTCAAAAAAAATTGATTAATCAACGGACTTACTTTGCGCACTGCAAAAAGCTCTTCGCGCACTGTGCAGTGCGCGAAGTCTGCAAACACTTCGCGCACTGCGCATGAAGGGCGCAACTTTTTCAAATTATTTTTTGACCAATCAATAGACAAGCTTATTATTTTCCTCTGTGAATTTATTTGGAGCTTTTTGAAGCTTCCTTGTATGCTTAAAAATCCCACCAATAAAAAAAACAAGTACAGCCATTTGGGGACCTGGAATTCATATTCCCACAGGCCAAAAAATCCAAATAATTTAGTGAATCATATTAAATATGTATTTAAAAGTTTTAGAACTTTTTTGCCACTTTGTACGAGGACAAGGCTTTCAAAAACCAGTAACTTTTTCTCAAGATATGCCAAAATGCGCCAGTAAGTGGTGAACTTTCCTAATTTTTGAAAGCCTTATTCTTGCCCAAAGTGGCCAAAAAATTCTAAAAATTTTGAATTCATATGTATCATGATTCACTAAGCTATTTGGATTTTTTGACTGGTGGGAATATGGATTCCAGGTCCCCAAGTGACTGTACTTGTTCATTTTATTGGTGGAATTTTTAAGCATACAGAGAAGCTTCAAAAAACTCCAAATAAATTCACAGAGGACAATAATAAGATTTTCTATTGATTGGTGAAAAAATAATTTGAAAAATTTGCGCCCTTCACGCGCAGTGCGCGAAGTGTTTGCAAACTTCGCGCACTGCACAGTGCGCGAAGAGCTTTTTGCAGTGCGCGAAGTAAGTCCGTTAATCAAAAGAGGGGGTCTTAACTGCCCTCTCCAAAAAAATATTGGATTTTTCGGAGGTGTCCTTGTCATGTAAAAAAAAAACATAATTAATATCCAAAAAAAAGGCACCCGCTACCCCAATAGCCCACCCCGGGGACTTTTCACCTGCTAAGACTTAAGCGGTCGGGTACCCAGCCCCTCAAAAAGAAAGTTCAAGGTTCTTTTTGAGGGGCAGCAGCTCTGGGCCCGGCTATCCCCCAGCCGCGTGCCAATGGCCGGCACAGGCCATCGAGCGGAGTTGCACACTCCCCCGATGACCGGCCGGCCAGCACACATGTGTGCATCTAGCACTATTTACCAGTCATCGAGGGGATTGTGTACTCCTCTTGATGGCCACTCTGTCCCGGTCATCAAGTGGAGTACATACTTCCCTCGATGACCGGGTCCGTTCCGGTCATCAAGGGGAGTACATACTTCCCTCCATGACCGGGTCCGTCCCGGTCATTGAGGGGAGTGTTCACTCCTCTCAATGACCGGGTCCGTCCCGGTCATTGAGGGGAGTGTTCACTCCTCTCGATGACCGTGTCCATGCCGGTCATCGAGAGGAGTACATCCTTCCCTCGATGACCGGGTCCGTTCCGGTCATCAAGAGGAATGTTCACTCCTCTCGACGACCGGAGTAATCGGGTCACCGAGGGGAGTGTACTCCTCTTGATGGTCGGAACAGGGCGTCCATCGAGAGGAGTACATCCTTCCCTCAATGACCAAGTCCATTCCGGTCATCGAGGGGAGTGTTCACTCCTCTCGCCAACCGGAGCAACCAGGTCACCAAGCTCCGGTCGTCGAGAGGAGTGAACATTCCTCTTGATGACAGGAACGGACCCGGTCATCAAGGGAAGGATGTATTCCTCTTGATGACCGGCATGGACCCGGTCATCAAGAGGAGTGAACACTCCCCTCGATGACCGGGACGGACCTGGTCATTGAGGGAAGTATGTACTCCACTTGATGACCGGGACAGAGTGGCCATCGAGAGAAGTACACAATCCCCTCAATGACTGGTAATTTGTGCCACATGCACGCATGTGCTGGCCGGTCTGTTAAAGTAGTGAATCCTGTTTAGTAGTCTTTGTATGCTTGTATGTAGATATGCTTCTACCAAGCAGCCCATCACTACTGTCTACCGGCTTCTCACTGAGTCTTCCTTTCCGTACTGAATCTAAGCAATATCTTCACTGTCAAGCCCTCTGCCCGTGAGCACCGGTAGCCCCCAAAGTTTCAGTCCCTGGTGTCCCTCAACAGGTTATGAGACCCTCCTAGTCTCGCTCAGTTTTCGCATTGAACCCTTGTTTTCATCCTCTCGGAATCAGAATTAAAACTCGCCGCTAGCCCTCAATCAAATTTCCAATCACACGATTACATCTTTGATCGACTCGACTAGCATGTCAAACTACCGACAAGTTCATAACATTGCCGCTATGCTTTCATCGATTGTTACCTTGGACGGCACTGAAGCGGTATTCCCCCGATGGCGCGATCGCCTCGAAGGCGTCTTGGGAATTCAAAACACCCTTGACATTGTCAAGGGCTCGCTTACTCGCCCTAAAGAAGACATCAAAACCGACTCCTCCGGCGTTCGTTCGGCCGACTTCACCAAAGGCTATAACCCAAGAGAGATAGCCTCTGATTGGGATTCGCTCTTAGATCTTGCTTGTCACACTATCCGGCTGACTTTGTCCGATCCGCTTTGCCAACGATATCAAAAAGTCAAGCCAGCTCATCGTCTATACTCGACTATCGTCAACGCTTATGAGAAAAATACCCGGGCTCGTCGAATGCGTCTACATGAAGCATTCTGGAACACTCGTCACGACCCAAATGAGCCAATTGCTCTGTGGATTGGCCAAATACGAATAGCCGCTGACGATCTCTTGACCGTCGAGGAGCTTCCAACCGATCGTCAAATTGCCGACCGTCTAGTTGCAGGACTCGACCCCTCTTGGTCGAACGTCAGGGACGCCATTGTTTACACGGCAACAGAGATGTCTCTCGACGACGTTGTTGGGGCTATGGAAGCCCACGAGGTCAGTCTCAACGGTATCAAGGCCAACGACCTCGCCCCAGTCTCTGCCGCATACACCAAACGAATAGGCTGTTCTAACTGCGGAAGACGAGGACATCGATCAAGCGATTGCCCTAAACCTAAAAACTCTGGTAAAACCAAAGCTGGCGCCGCCGCCGTCGTCAAGCTAGGCGGTTATGACTCAGGTTCCTATGACGAAGAAGAAGAAGTTCATGTTGTTTACGAGTAGCTGATCCTTACAAAGCTATCAATTATTTTTCTTTCTTAGTACGCTATAAACACTTAGCCTACCACATGGTTATTCCCCTACTATGAGTAGATTTTCTTACTTATGGCAGTGCAATTCCCACTTTATCATATGTTTAGTAGTGCTGAACTTGAACTTGGTCTTCAGCAAGGGGGGATGTTAAAGTAGTGAATCCTGTTTAGTAGTCTTCGTATGCTTGTATGTAGATATGCTTCTACCAAGCAGCCCATCACTACTGTCTACCGGCTTCTCACTGAGTCTTCCTTTCCGTACTGAATCTAAGCAATATCTTCACTGTCAAGCCCTCTGCCCGTGAGCACCGGTAGCCCCCAAAGTTTCAGTCCCTGGTGTCCCTCAACACGGTCATCGGGGGAGTGTGCAACTCCGCTTGATGGCCTGTGCCGGCCATCGGCACGGCAACTGGGAGATAGCCCGGCCTGGAGCTGCTGCCCCTCGAACTTTCTTTTCGAGGGGCTGGGTACCCAACCACTTAAGTTTGAGCAGGTACAAAGGCCCCGGGGTGGGCTATCGGGGTAGCGGGTGCCTTTTTTTTGGATTAATATTATGATTTTTTTCTTGCATCACAAGGACACCTTCAAATAATCCAATATTTTGTGGAGGGGGCAAGTAAGACCCCCTCTTTTGATCCATCAAAAAAAAAATCCGGAAAAATCACCTCCTTCTTTCGGGGGAAGTCACTGTGCGCGAAGTAATTTTTGGCTTGCGCGTACAGCGGGGTCGACGTCGGGGGACGGTCGATTCTGTGCGCAAAGAGTTTTCCGCTGCTGCGCGAAGTAGGTCCGTAATTATATCGGTGCCAAACAGGGCCTTAGGGAATAACTTTTTTTTTACATTCCCCAGCCGCATAAAAGTTCCAGGGCACTTATAATTGTGAATATTCTACATTCCCTGAAATTTTTAGGATTTTCAGGGAGTGTGCGGTGGGCTTAGTAGGAAAATTCCCGCTAACTGAGTAACTTTTTTGTTACATTTCCAAACAAGCTAAAAATTTCAGGAATATTTAAAATCTGTATATTCTTTGTGTCCTGAAATTTTCAGCAATGGGGTGGCATAAAAACATGAGATATAAGGGGTGTGCGCCAGTCTTAAGGGGAAAAATCCGGCTAATTGAATAGCTTTTTTGTTACATATCACAGCAGTCAAAAAAGTTGAGTGAAATTTCAAATATGAATATCCTCTGTGACCTGACATTTTTAGCAATTTTGTGGCATCACAACATGAGATGTAAGGGATGCGCGGTAGTCATAATACCTACTACTGCACACCCCATATAACTCATGTTCTGATGCCACAAAATTGCTAAGATGAATATTAGAAAGTTCACTCAAGTTTTTAGACTGCTGTGATATGTAACAAAAAAGCTATTCAATTAGCCGGATTTTTCCCCTTAAGACTGCCGCACACCCCTTATATCTCATGTTTTTATGCCACCCCATTGCTAAAAGCTTCAGGACACGGAGATTATACAGATTTTAAATATTCCTGAAATTTTTAGCTTGTTTGGAAATGTAACAAAAAAGTTATTCAGGTAGCGGGAATTTTCCTACTAAGCCCACTGCGCACTCCCTGAAAATCCTAAAAATTTCAGGGAATGTAGAATATCCACAATTATAAGTGCCCTGAAATTTTTGTGCGGCTGGGGCATGTAACAAAAAAGTTATCCCCTTAGTATTTATCCCAGAAAAGCGGGTACGCAAAAAACCGGGTACAAATTAATTAATCATTTGGAAGTTGAGTTTTTTGAAATTCTGATTGAATGATAATTATGTTCATCATTTTAGATGAATTTTGGTATTATTTGCGTTGCATAGAAATGAGTAGAAAAAAACCGGGTACGCACGCCAAAAAGGGAGTACGCAAAAACTGGGTACAAACTGTTGTACGGTGGGGTGGACAAACTCCACAATTGGAGTATAGGAGTTGGAAGAGGCGGGCAAGTCGGAGCAATAGAACTACACAGATTCTAGTCACAACAGATTAAGAGCCTAAGTTCTACCAACAGCGCTAGCCATCTCGACTCGACTCCTGGCGACATTCAAATTGGTGTATGGTGACGACTCGTCAAGACCGACCTGAACTAGCGGGACCCTTACCACCACCAACAAGAGCGAAACGTCCCAAGCAGACGAAGGCGTATAAGGAGCTCCTAAAATTACCTCCGCTACCTCCTTCTCCAATCGAAGAAAAATCGGATCCTATAGACATCAATTGGCCTCCATCTCCGTTCATATCGGCAATATCTTACATTTTTTCCAAGACAATAACTCGACACATCAACAAAGGATTATCGACCTTGGCTCCAACTCCAACCAACTATCGTCTCGTTCAAAATCCATTTGGACTAGCTCTCATGGCATTCATTCCGGTACCTGAATACCAGCCGACGTACAACGAACCACGATCAACTTCACCAGTTCACTCACCATCTGAAACGTCATCATCCAGTCATTCATCGATTGTCTCGGATATATCGGCTATCCAAGAATTCCCCGGCTTCTCCATGTCACAATCGACCTCCGAAATATCCCCAAAGACCAAATTTTTACAACAACCGGGGATCTACAAGCAAGACGTAGAACCCTTGGCGGCCGATGGAACTAACTTCACAAAATGGAAGAGAAGCCTTAACCGAGTGTTACTTCTCACACTTGGTATTCCCAATCTATTTGACAACCCAAAGAACTACGCCAAGGTCAAAGACCAGGAGAATACAAGCATCCTGTACCCCATACAGATCACCATCCACGATGAACTTCAGTCAATCACGGATCGATTCACTACCGGAACTGAGGCGTTTGATGCTCTCCAAACAAACTTCCAAGGGACGGTACGCTTTCGACAGATGGAACTCATTGACAGACTGCTTGAATTTCGCATCACGGGTCCTACGACCGACCCCTCTCAGGTCCAAGGTTTTTTCAACAAATTGTTCGACACGTTTGCTGATCTCAAGAAGGTGGGGGCAGCATTGCCTCCTGTGGTGGAAAGCCTTATTCTTCAAGCGGTTTCACCAGTTCCTCCTTTGATGTCTCGGTCACAGATGTTTCAAAACATTTCCCTCCAACTCGGCTCCAAAGAGGGCATTACGGCACGGGACGTCCAAACTATCATTACCTCAGCGTACGGCGAGAGTATTCGATTCGACTCGCGTCAACAACCAAATGTTTCAGTCTTCAGAGCTTATCCACCTCCAACATGGACGTCTCAGCGGCAACCATCCTGGAATCCGACACACCTCCCGTCCACAACTCGACCTAACCCGCGGGGTGGATTCACTGGACAACAACGACAACCTCCGACAGCTAAGAATCCAACTCAACGCCCTCAGAACGTGGGTATGCCTGGGCATCCCACCGTTGACGACATATCGGCCGCACTCAATAACATTCAAAAGGGAAATCAAGGCCCGGCCGACCCAACAGTGCACGAAGGAAAACCATGCTCCTACTGCAAAATGTTGGGAAATTGGAGATCGTCGTGCCCGACTCTCCGCAGCGATGCCAAGCTGCCTCCTCCCAATACAGATCTTGGTCGCCCCGCTTCCGGTTACGCCCGTCAGGCCGCACCACCGAACGACCCACCCACCGTCTTTGATCAGAATGCGGCAGTTCGATCGGCGGTGGGCGCGGATGCGAATGGTGCCGCCGGCGCTGGCACGGTTTTGGACTCTGGGGCGACCCACCACGTGAGCGGATCTTTCCTATCTTCGCCCTCTCCAACCGCCGATGAAACTGAATCTCGCATCATCTACGGGTTTGATGTTGGCGACTCACAGTGGTCACCTGAAGATGGTCAATGGGGATGGTACCCTAACAATCCCGAAGGTACTATTCAGTCCGGAAATGACCGGAACACTCCTTAGTCTAGGACAACTCATTGAATCCGGCTTCCGACCGCTCTTCCTTCCGAACCACAACATAGTTCTGACATCTTCCTTTGCTTCAATCACCGCTCGTTTCCACAATCGGTTGTGGATTATCACTCCTGAATCTTTTCATTTCTTCCAGCCGTCTATCTATCAAGTATCCACACGGTCATCCTCCAAGTTAACAACTCCGGCATATGACTGGCATTGCCGCCTTGGACACGTGTCCAACGCAATAGTAAAAGAATTCCTTCAACGTTTCGTCCCATCTTTCAACCTCAAGTCTTGGCAACCCTTCATCTGCGAAACGTGCAAACAAACAAAAAGCAAACGCCGACGACACTCTCTTCCGGAAGTTATTACACGGGAAAACCGACTTGATCTTATTGTGACGGATGTAATGGGACCATTTGATCCTGATATCTCCGGCAATCGTTTCCTACTCACTGTTCGTGACCACGCGACCACTTATTCTTTTGTTTTTCCTATCAAATCTTGTTCCGAAGTCCCGAATATAATCATTGCTCTTGTGAAGAAGTTCGTGTTACACTTCAATTCCGCCCCCAAATTTATCTGCTGCGACAACGCCAAGGAATACACGGTTCAACCATTAACCGATTATCTCGACTCAATCGGCAGTAAGATCATATTCACCTCTCCATACACCCCTGAACAAAGCGGAGAGGCGGAACGTCTCAATCGCACCCTCGGGGACATCGCTCGTTCAACTTTGGCCCATTCTGAGCTACCGTCAAAATTATGGTCCCATGCGTATCGATGTGCATGTTATCTCGTCAACAGGCTCTCAAATCAGCGATGCAAGACAACACCGCTGGAGATGTGGTCAGGCCGCCAACCTAATCCAGACTCATTCTACCCATTTGGGGCTCGGGCAGCTGTTCACATTCCAAAAGAACGACGTCGCAAGTTGGATCAACGTGGATGGACCGGTTACTTGGTTGGATATCAAGATGATGAGAGAGGGTGGTTTTTCTGGAATCCAACGTCGCAGAAGGTGGTAAATTCAGAGTGTGAAACCTTCCTTGACTTTCAAGGAAAGCCTTTGTTTCTGGCACCGTCCGAGTTTGCTAACAACCACCTTGTTCGTAGAGTTCTGGCTTTGGGACAAGAGCGAACAACTGAAATATGTGACGAACAGGATTCTCAAATTCACACTCTACAGGCAATCTCTGACGCAGAAATCCCGACTAACCTGAAGAACGCTCTCAAATCCCCCGCATCATCGGCATGGCGTGACGCATGCATGTCTGAGTGGTCTCAGCTTGAACAGATCGACACATTCGACATTGAGGAAAAACAGGACAAGCACTCGATCAGCACTTGTTTCGTTTTCAACATCAAGAGGAACTCTGACGGTTCCATCAACAAACTCAAGGCTAGATTTGTGGTTCGCGGCTTCAAACAAAGACTTGGCAAAGACGTTCGGTCGACTTTCGCTCCAACAGCTTCACTCTCAACACTCCGGGTTCTACTCACTTTATCGATCAAGAACAGGTGGATCATAAACTCTTTCGACATCACGGGAGCTTTTGTACACAGCCCGATCGACGAGACCATTTTTGTAGATCCCCCGATTGAACTGTTCCCTCACTTGGCAGGAAAAGTTCTCCGACTAAAAAAGGCCCTTTATGGAACCCAACAAGCCAGCCGTTGCTGGTGGAAGCATTTCAAGAGTCTTCTTCATGGATGGGGTTTCGAGTGTGACGAGGTGGAGGAATGTCTATACAGGTACAAGAAGGACAACTCGGTTATAATTGTGTGGATTCATGTCGATGACGGGATTGTTTTCGGTAATAATCAAAGCAATATCGATCTTTTTCGGAGAAAAATGGAAGGCAGTTTGAGGGTGAAGTGGGACGCACGGCCGGATAAACTAGTCGGCATAAAACTTGATTATACAACAGACTCCATATTTTTAAGTCAACATCTCCTGGTCGACCAACTGATTCAGAAATACAAGGAAGAAGTAAATCCTATCCTAGTACCCACCAACACACCGCTGCCGACTTGCGACCTCACTACGTTGTGGGGTGAACCGGTTTCGGCAACCTTGTATCAATCCTTGATTGGCTCAATCAATTACCTCGCCTTGGGGACCAGACCTGACATCAGCTTCGCCGTGAATTACCTGGCCAGATTTAGTTCAAACCCCAACGAATCTCATTGGAACGCTCTATCACACCTGGTTCAGTACATCAACACCACCCGATTGAAACGACTTCGGCTACATCCTGTGGGAGACGATCTGGTTACGTGGGTGGATGCGAACTGGGGGGGAGAGTTTCAACAATTGACTTCCGGATTTATCATCACACTACTGGGTAGCCCAGTGGCCTGGGGTTCTCGAAGACAAAAGGTAGTCGCAACTTCGCCGTGCGCAGCCAAATTTATTTCACTAGGGTCGTTGGTAGACTTTCTACTGTTTCTTATTCCTATCCTCAAATCCTTCAATATCAAACTCGCATTTAAAATCAAGTGTGACAACCGTGCGGCCGTCCTTGTTTTGGATGACAAAGCCTCAAAAGGTCACATGAAAAGTCTAGAGCAGAATTTCTTCTTCGTAAACGATGCGGTCCGGGAACATAACATCAAGCTCGATTGGGTTTCAACATCGGACAACTTGGCGGATTTCTTCACCAAAACACTTAGATTGAACCTTCACTCGCTATCAATGGATAAAATTTTCACTTGATTATTAAATTTCTTCTCTTATTTTTTTTACTCCTTTAAACTCATATCTTAAATCATCTAGACATATTCCTATAAAAGAAAAAATTGTTTCCTACACATCTCCTCATGTTTTTTTTCTTTCTTTTTTTTTTTTTTTTTTTCTTCTATCCTTTCTGGTTGTACTCATGGTGTGGAGTTTGAGGGGGGATGTTGTACGGTGGGGTGGACAAACTCCACAATTGGAGTATAGGAGTTGGAAGAGGCGGGCAAGTCGGAGCAATAGAACTACACAGATTCTAGTCACAACACAAACGCGGAAATACCCGGGTACGTTTATTAACCCCCCTTTCTTATTTCTATTAGTTTCACTCTTAAACTCCCTTTTTCTCTTGTAAATCACTTAATACTCCTCAAGATTCAGCTTCTAGGGACAAATTCACCC
This sequence comes from Puccinia triticina, assembly GCF_026914185.1. Classification (NCBI taxonomy): domain Eukaryota; kingdom Fungi; phylum Basidiomycota; class Pucciniomycetes; order Pucciniales; family Pucciniaceae; genus Puccinia; species Puccinia triticina. Next base: position 278,204 of record NC_070568.1, on the reverse strand, counting down.
CTAGTCTTGCCTTACAGAACACTCATAAGGGCCCCTCACCCAGAAGTTACATGCTCTTACACACTCACAGCACCCCTTACAACCTCAAACAGTTACATAAACCACAGTTTACAACACTTAGTATACACACATAGCTACATACATATTTACATACAGCTGCATCATTACATACATACATACATACAGTGTACTCAGGCAGGCACTCATGCAGGTGCTAGCTGCATGTGATAGCTGCATGAGATAGCTGCATGCGCTAGTGGATTTTTGTTGCATGACAACAGAAGGTGACCTGGTTACAGCATGACTACACTAATATCTTGTCCTGACCAATCACACCCCCTGATTCAGCCTGCAGATCACAACCCATAATCACATGTACAGTCCTGACCAATCACATTCACCCATTCAGTATATGTACTAGCCAAAAACCCTCATGTACCTAGCTAAAATATCTCATGTGGAGCTCCTCTGGAGCTAAAATCCCTCACTGTTGTCTATAAAAGGATTCTCTCCTCCCCTGTTGTAACTTTCCCCCAGAAGACTACCTGCACTCAGTTTACCCTATAACAAAGTACACAACTTCTCACTCCACAATATGTCAGTCACTTTTAAACACATTACAAACACTTACACATGAAATAACAACTCTACACAACACTTACATTACATAACATAGCTCTCTGAAGGGTCCTCTTTGGCCAAGTATCACCTGGTTGAAGTCCAGACTCCTCACTCATAACACATTTTAGCAACTTCATCACACCCACTTCATAAAACAGTTATCTTTTGATAACACTCCACTATCACTCAATTAAACCTGCCAATCTGAGATTGGTAGGCTTGTTTTAGTGTCTAGTGAACCAGGAAAGGCAGAGGTTTCCTCATAAATCCGTTTCTGCACTCAGAAAAAGGTTCTCAGGAACACATTTGAGCTTTACACCGCTACACTGACTGCTAAATAGCGTATAATCGCTTTGCTTTTGGATAAATAGTGGGAAAAACCGCTGAAATAGTGATTGTTTTGTTGCTAGATAGTGGCAGGCAAAATTGGCTGAAATAGTGATTTTCTCACTGAAAAGCGGCCTTGAGACTTGATTTCTGGGAATGTGTTATGTTAAGGCAAGCAAAATTGACACGGGAGAGAGGGTGAGGGTGAAAAGGATTAGGAAAAAAAGGAGATGAAAATGAAAATAACTATAGTATGAGCGCTGGGTTGAATTTTGGGTTATTGTCTGCAGCCTCAAAGATGGCAAGACATTCATCAAATTAGCTTTGAGACAAGACTCCACCGCAAAGCCAGAGGTGACTACCAACACTGGGTCGCTACGCTAACCATAGCGGTTAGCGTAGCGTAGCGCAGCGCAAATGCGCTATTTTTTAGCGTAGCGTTAGCGCAATTGCACGCATATGCGCTAACGCTACGCGCACGCGGTGCGCAGCTATTTTAGCTGATAGCGTAGCGTTAGCGCAGATGCGCGCAATTGCGCTAACGCTAAACATGTAGGGCGCAAAAGAGCGCGCGCTACGCTGCGCTACAGCGCCTTTAGCGGGAAAAAAGGGCTTTTTTTCCGCTAAAAGCGCTGTAGCGCAGCGCAGCGTAGCGTAGCGACTGTAGCGGCGCGCTAACGCTAACAAAGAATTGGCGCGCTGTTAGCGCCGCTGAAAATTAGCGCAGCGTAGCGGCGCTAACAGCGCGCTAACGCTATGCAAGATAGATGGGCGCTTTTTGCCGCTACGCTAACGCGTAGCGCTGAAATAGCGTAGCGTAGCGTAGCGACCCAGTGTTGTGACTACTGATGCATCGCTCAAATTTTTGAGGTCTGAGGGCATTTTGGGAGCTGGTACATATTTTGGCAGCGGTAGAGAATGTCCACTGCACTGTTGCCGAGCTGCTGGCCCAAGCCAAATAATCCCTTGTAAGGGAGGCCAAGACGGGAAAAGATGGGGCTTGAGTCTGATTTTAATTAATCATAAGCAAGGCATGACATCTAAAAAAAAAGAAGAAGAAAAACCAATGTACCTTCCACCAATGCAATATGTTTCCTTGAATTCCTAACGTGTATTTTGCTTTGTGGTAACGGTTCAATTTGTCCTCACTTTCATGCACACCTGGGTTGGCTGGATAGAAGCTGTATCCATTGTCCTCAATTGCCGTCCTTTGGGAAGGTTCCTTGGTTGAAGGAGGAGTTCAAGGTTTCATCATCAGCTGTCTTTCCTTATATTTCTCCAACAGAAGGGCTTGAGCCAAGATGTGATGATCATGAAATTTGTTTGAAAAGAGGAGTAAATGCCAAGCGGGATGCAGCATTGTAGCCATCAATATTGGTTCACACTTCAGAGCAAGATCCTGTATTTAGAGGCCACTTTGATCATCAGATCAAACATGTCCTCCAAGAGACTGTCAATACTTTCCTCTTTCAATTGCTTGAGTTTATTGATTAGCCGACTGTATTCATACAGGACCATCCCCTTCCATTTGCTTGATTAGATACAAAAATTTTGTATATCCACTCGATGGCCCGGTCAGTTATTGAGTGGATACAACCAAGGCATAGCACGGTGGTATTCAACATGTTTTTTGGGCCCCTCAAATACTGATTTGTTGAATATTTGAGTATTCGGAGATATTCAACGTAAAAACTTCCAAAATACATTCAAAACACCAAAAAATTACATTTTTTGTGTTTTTGACTTATTTTGGTCCATTTCTGGGACATATAATTTTGAGGGGGTCATCCGTCAAAATATCATGGTGCCAAAGGCGCTTATTGTATTGCCGGAGGCATATCTCATAATGGTGGACGCACTATTCAGAGTGCCGGACGCACTTTTGATAGTGCCAGAAGCACTTTTGATAGTGCTGGACACACTTTTGATAGTGCCGGACGCACTTTTGATAGTGGCGGACTCACTTTTCATAGTGGCAGACGCACTTTTCAAAGTGGCGGACGCACTTTTCATAGTGGCAGACGCACTTTTTGTAGTGGCAGACACACTTTTCAAAGTGCCAGAGGCAGATTTTTTTGTGTTGCACCAAAGGGGCTGGTATAGGGCCTGTGCAAACTCATCTGGGGCCTTTGGGGCCATTGAGTGGATTTAAGTCCACTCAATGACCGTCCTGTTACAATGACTGTCCTGTTCATTGGGTGGACTACATTACATCCACTTGATGGCCGACTGGGTCATCAGTACAAGAGGTGGGTGGTTGGCTGGCTGGGTTTATTTTGATGTACTGACAAACGCCAGCGATGTATTGAATTACATTTTAGTTTGGGTGAAATAATCAAAATGTCACGGATTATTTCACCAATTATTATATTGGCGCCAAACGGGGCCTTAGTTGAGCTAGTGTAGAAACAAACTCCATGATGTTGTGCACATTTTGCTGCCCCAAAAAGTTATTACCTGGTCAGAAATGGCGCGTTCAGAAAGGATTGAAACACTGCAAAAATAACTTGGTCAACTGCTTGCAGTTGACATGCAGGATACTCAAGCCAAGCTGCCATTGTAACTCCACATGAATGCAGAAGTGCCTTTGTTGGCACAGTCACTGTGCAAGGTGCACAGTGACTGTGCATTGAAGCTTAGGTTGAGTCAAACCTTGAGTAAGGCTGGTGTAACACCACAAGCTTCCTCAGAGTTGCCGCATGTCAACTGCTCACAGTTGACACAGTTTTTTTTGCAGTGAAAAACATCATTTTTCTAATTCTCTACTGCCAGGGTCTGACCCGGGTCCAACCCAACGAAGGCAGTGACCCGACCCAGCCCAACCCAACTGTTTTGAGTTGGGTCGTTCCAAGAAACACGGATGCTGACCCATCCATTGGTGCTGGGACCCTTGTCGGGCCAAACAAAAGTTTGAGTGGGCCGGCCCAAAACCGGCCCATTCTCAACCCTAGCCGAGGGGCATGAGTGGCTTGAAAAGTGGGGGCATAGTGGAGTTGACCAAATGCTTCATTGAGAGTAGCTGGACAAGCACAGTACAATTGATGAATAAGGTTGGAAATTTAAATGGTGGTGTCGTAAGGAATAGGAGCCAAAGTGACAGGGGCGTTTGACTGGGTAGAAATGGTGTGGGCCTCTCGAGGTCCGGCAGGCAATCGCTTGAGTTGCACTTTCTCTGTAGTTAAGATAGATACGAAAAAAAACGGATGAGTGCCAATACGACTGGGTCCAGCAATACAATTCGCCCTCACCTCCCTTCTCCTTAGCCTCCTTCTTCAGTCGGGCGTTTTCTTTTACTCGTCGCAGAAAGTCATCACGGCACTTCGAGTGTTTGACGTGTTCAATGCGCAAGTTGACACGTTTTTCCAGATAACGGTTTCCGACGACCTTGTAGACAATTACTCCAACGGCTCGAGGGGCAACATTGTAGACAATACCAGTACGGCTAAATGATCGCCAAAGGATTAACAACGAGGTTCCTTGTGGCTTTCGGAGCGAAGCAGGAAAAACGAGATGACCAACCCATGGTAGTATTTGTGAGGCATACCCTTCTGCTGGGCACCGTTAGCTTTGATGTCAACGATGTCCCCAACTCGGTAGACCTTCATAAAAGTCGAAAGCTTGATCTGTCCCGCCTGCTTGAAGCCTCGCTTGAACATGTCGCGCGTGCGACCGCGGTAACCGAATGAGTGAGGCATGGTGGGCGATGCTTATCTGCAGGGTTGAAGAGAAACAGGTAAAAGATGATTCCGGTCAACCAGTGTGCCAAGTAGTTGGATCGATCGGCCGGATTGTGCGGAGGATGTGCGCCGGGACGTAGTGGGAAGGGAATCGGACATACTGAAGGTTACTTCCTGACCGGCTTGACGAGTGGGGGCCGTGCTTCGGTTCTTCTCGATTTCGCTGCCGGCTCTCCTTCTCAGGCTGGGCTTCCCACTCGCCAGGAGGGGGCAGTGAGACCGCCAACCGGCCCAAAACCTAACTGCGGAGAGCGCCTGCTGCGCCAAGCCCTAACTGGCTCGTCCCGACTCCCGGCTGGTCGCTCGCCCGGCTCCCGCGCTGGCCACACCGACATCAAGACAGCAAGCACACCGAGACCAGAGGGACTTCATCACACGAGGACGCTGTAGGACCGGCACACTCACCTCCCTGCTCACCACATCAAGATGCCTCTCGTGGGTCATTCTATTCATTCCACCTCAACCCCAGCCCTCGCCTGTCTGTTTGACCAAGACCTGACTTGCTCCACTTTTGGCATCTCCCTGGCCCATGCCCTCATTATAGGCTCCTCGCAACCACAAGAAAACCTACAAGGTCCCCCGTCGACCATTTGAGGCCCCCCGTCTCGATGCCGAGTTGAAGTTGGCCGGTCAGCATTTACCATCCTCACCTTGTTCTCGAGCCACCCCTCGTTTCCTACTGCAAGCTAACCTGGCCTGATCCATCCAACCACTGACCGCGCCAGGTGAATTCGGTCTACGAAACAAACGAGAGATCTGGCGGATCGCTTTGACTCTGTCCAAGATCCGACGAGCTGCTCGAGAGCTCCTCAAGTTGGACGACAAGGACCCCAAGCGTCTTTTCGAGGGAAACGCCCTCATTCGCCGATTGGTCCGGATCGGTGTGCTCGACGAATCAAGGATGAGACTTGATTACGTACTCGCGCTCAAGGTGAGCTATCCGCCTCTCTCACTTGCCATTGTGTCCGCGGAGAGACTTTGGCCGAGGCTAACCTTGTCGGGACTTATTCTTGATGCAGATTGAAGATTTCATGGAGCGTCGACTGCAGACTCAGGTTTTCAAGTCCGGTCTGGCCAAATCCATCCACCACGCTCGTGTTTTGATCCGACAGCGTCACATCCGCGTTGGCAAGCAGATCGTCAACGTCCCCTCCTTTGTTGTCCGTCTCGACAGCCAAAAACACATCGACTTCGCCCTCACCAGTCCTTACGGTGGCTCTCGTGCCGGGCGTGTCAAGCGAAAACGGGCAAAGAAGGCTGATGCCGGTGAAGAGGCTGGTGAGGAAGACGAGGAATAAATGGCCAGTCAACACTCATGTCCTCCAACATAATGCCGCTTTCAAGCATGAAAATCCGACGAGATCGTTCAAGTGTCGCTATGATGTAGATCTATCACCAGTCCTCAATTGTAGTAGAACCAACCCCCCTTCGTGCTGCCCTGCCTGGGCATCTTGCAGAGGTGTTGAAAATATGACATCGTTTTTGCTACCATCTCTTATGCTTCGTCCTTTTCGTAAACATTTATCACTTAGCCTTTTCCTTCTTGAGCTGACCCAGCTCGAGTGTCTTCGGCAGTTTTCCACTGTGGTAACCACTTCCGATGCTTGTCCGAAGGCTGAATGAAATTTCCAAGGCATGGTTGCCACGCAGCATCTCACAGAAGTCACTGGGTGATTGCCGCGGTGGCTTGACTGTCGTGCAAATGAGGCCAAGATGAACATCTGATGCTACACGAACTTAGTCAGTCCTCCCTTCTGAGTTGGCAGAGCGCGAGCCTCCAAAGGAGGGACTTGGGAGTAAGCGGGGAAATTTGGCGTGAGCGCTGAGGACCGCCTCAACCCATTTGGCTGGTGTCGAACTTTGACACCACACTAAAATTGCGTCCTGAGGGCCAATCAGGCCGCCCTGGTGCCAGATTGAAGCCCGAGCTTAACTAAGTCTCTCCTTCGGAGGTGCTTTGCGCCTCCGAAAGAAAGGCTTACCTAAAGTCAACAGACTCGAGAATTTCTGGCAAAAAAACACCTATCTTCTTTCCAAAATGTTTTTAAAAATGTAGTTTTTAGTTTAAAAAAGGTCTGAGTTGACAGACTTGTAGCCTGCAATCACAGCTTCCGTTTCACCATTTTTTACCCAACTGGCCCCCATGATTACTAGCCCACTCCTCCTGCCCTGAAGTGGTTCTGGAGTGGTGATCCAGCCGTTTTTGGGCTCAAAATTTGAAATTCCCTGAGCTCGCGCGGTCTCAAAGGGGGGGATTGGTCACCTAAATCTGCCATGTAAAAAACTTTACAGGACGTTTCTTGCCAGGGGGGATGGATATGGGGGAGTTTGAAGTGGGCAAAAATAAGCTAAGAAGCTTGAGGCAAGTCCCTCCTTCGGAGGTCACTACGCTCCCCCGAGGAGGGTACGCTTGTGTTAAGTTCAATTGAAGCCCTGCATCTGGCCTTCAAACCTACGTACACAGCAGGGGTACTTCCTGCCACGCCTGTCTGTGGAACCGACGACAGGTGGGTAATCCGTGGAACCAACAAGGGTTGGCTCGGTAACCCCTTGGTAAGCTTGTTGGTTCCACGTGGAACCAATGGGCTTCACACTTTTCCCTGTCGGTTCCACGATCTGCCTTCCTGGCACGCGTGGAGACCACATCAGCTTGTTGCTCACGTCAGTTCCACAACATTTCATTTTTTTTCACTTCCAGCCAAGACCACCTCAGGGTGGTCCTCAGGTTTTGAAAGCCCAAGAAAACTTGATGTTGAAGAGAGGAAAAAAAAGCAAAAAAACTTAACAAAAAAACCAATTGTAAACCATTGTTTTGGGGGGTTGATATTGTGTAAAGCAGCTAGGCACAACAGTGTGAAACGGCCAAGCTGTATGGAACTCCCTCTCCTGTAGCTCCCTGCCTGGTCAGGAGTTCAAGTCCCACTAGGCATATTTTTTAACAGGCTGTGCTCCCGCCAAACTTTTAAGGCTTGCCTACGTGGCCACATGGATTCCACGGGTACATATCTGTAAATATCCGTGGAATCCTCGGGGCCATCACAAGGTGCCCCGTGATCCACTTGGTGGACAGCACGTGAACAGGACCCCGGAAGGCGGGTTTCAAGCCGCCTCATGTACGTATCCAAACGTTACAGCCCCTGCCTACAGCTACCCTGGCTCAATGCATCAACAAAAATATGTGTAGTGACACCTTTAAGCCCATATCAATGCTGTACAGGTGTTTAAAAAGCAAAAGTGGTGATGGCAGAAGAGATAAATTCAAATAACTCCTTGTGTACACGTATCTTTTGTTAAAGTTTGGCTGGAGCCTACATGAGGCGGCTTGAAAGACCCCTTCCGGGGTCCTACGTGAACGTGTGGACCAGCAGCCGCTGGTCCAACCTTGTGCAGGGGCACTACGGGGAATCCACAAGGATTCCACAAGATATCCTTGTCGAAGGACTCCCCGGGTGTAGGCCACATATTTTTATCTTGAACGGTCTTGAAGTTACAAAGCTTGTAAAATCAAGCTTCCAAGATTCTGGGAATGATTGTACACTTCTGCATCTATGGTAAGTGCATGGAAGCAGTATTTTCTGCTTGTAATTACATGAAAATGCATATGTTTGAACAAGTTCACTTCTCAATTCATGATCAATGCATAATATTTATATTGGTATGCTTGATGTACAGGAGTTGGAAAAAAACCTTGATTTGTTTGAGCAAGCTCATCAGTGAATTTGCAAGGGTGTCCAGCGGCCAGCTGGCGGGATAAAAAGCTGATTAGTAGATGGCTGCCTGCGCAAGAAGCGAGCCTACAAGGCCGCACCACTCATGTCCCTATTGGGCAAAAAATGGGTGTGAGATATATGGATCAAAGGAAAAATGGGGGTTGGTTGGGCCCCAGGCTTGTCAGCTCTCACGCCAAAATTGGTGGCTTGGGGGCAAGCCTCTCTGTGAGACAGACCCTGCGGGGGGCTCGAACTTAACACAAGTCCCTCCCTGTGCTCGCAGGGCGCGAGCACCCTCCCGTTTGTGGGAGGGACTTGTGCCTAATGTCCCAAATTTGGCTTGAGGCTGCCCAGCCATTTGTCCAAAATTCCCTTCAAACCCACCTATCACCGTATACCCTTCTGATTTCTTCACAGCCTCGAGTACCATTAGAATCCGCTTTCATTTCTACATAATATCATGTATTCAGCACAATACCTACCCCCATCCCCTCAAAGAGAAATTGATGTAAAAAACCCCACTTTAGAGCCTATCCGGCCTGGTGTAGACCGGATAGCGCGTCCGGCCTAAACACATGAAAATAAGGTTGGACATCTCTACCGCAAGCTGCCTGCATGGGATGGCACTCTTTGAGAGACCAGTCATTTTTAAGTTAATACCAAACAAACCCGTGAGAGCATGTCCAACGGCGACCTTCGGATGATCCAATGGCTTGTTCACATTGCTCAAGAAGAGCCCCCGCAAGAATGGCCACTGAGCGGTCAGTGATGAATGGATATACTTGAAAAAACTTGTACAAGATAGCTAAGATCAAGGCCTACAAACTGGCACATGAGGCATGGAAATTGAAGCCGAAAGAGGGGAGTAAAAAGAGATGTAATTTCAAAAAACACGATTTTCTCTGTAAAACCCCGTCAGCCTCAGGCCAAGCATGGGACTTTAGTCATAAGCCTCTCCTTTGGAGACGCTTCGCGCCTCCTCGGAGAGGCTTAGTTAAGCTTGGCGGGGCTCTCCTCCAGAGAGGCTTGGTTAAGCTCGGCGATGTGGATCCTCCTACATAAACATATCACTATGCCCCACTCGCCCTTGCCTCAATCATACGGTCAGGCCTCGCCCTTCGGACTGATTCCTTGGTCTGATTAAGCACACACCAGGGGAGATATGTTCCCACTCCCCAGGGAGTGCCAGAGCTGAATTTTATGTGAGTTTTGGTCGGATGTGAGCCTGATGTGGATTAGTAACTCATCCCCAAAATAGTAAATTGGATGGAGAAGTTAGTGAAAAGTCAGTCCCAATTGATTTGGAAGTCAACACAATGTTGTGTAGAATTCTTTTGTTTTCTATGTACAACTGTAGGAAGAAATATGATGAAATGATATTTGACCAAAGTCCAACTCATCAATTGCTCCTGTTTACTGATTTTTAAGGATAGCAAAGCAAAATTCCCATTCTCAAAAGTAATTCCTCCAAAAAAATGGGTTTCTTGTAATTCACATTATATGCCCTGATGTACAAAATTAAACTAAAAGTTGACTTGGTATTATTGGGTTTAGATTTTTGGAATGTGGTAATGTTGCAGTCATTGAAATTGAAACCCATTTTCTTGGAAATGCGGGAATTAATTTGAATTTGGCTGATAAAAATGACAAAAAACTGTTTTAATAGGGTGAAAGTCTGAGTTAAGTCAAGGTTGGATTGCGGTGCCAATTCACTTTGGCCATATATCCTGTCCTCCTCACGAAAATGATCTAGTGAATTTTGTATTTTTTTGCTTTTCAAAATTCACATGTGCACATGCAAGTTAACCTTTTTGCACTTTGCTAATAGTCACCCTGATGTACGCGCGTACATTGAGGTGGAAATATCACAGGATGGGCCTTTCACAGCCACATGAAAAGTAATTTTTTTGTTTTGAGACGCCAATTGTCCCCCTGATGTACGCGAGTACATGAGGGGGAAAAAATCGCAGGCTGGGCCTTTCACATCTCCATGGAAAGGACACACTGGTCATGGAGCCAAGAAAGGATTATATTCTGGATGAGTTCTGGATGAATTATAGATGAGTTCTGGATGATTTTTTGGCAAGTTATGGTTTATTTCAGGATGATTTCCAACTGATTTCCACGCTGACTTCCAGTCTTGTTCATACCTATTCAATATTGCTTTACCGAAGGCCTCCAGCACAGTTATGGAAAAAATTTACGGTAAGGCACTCCCTGGGGAGTGGGAACATATCTCCCCTGGTGACAGTCCGTTTCGTCGATGCTCATGGACATACGTACTGATCTCCCCCGCACCTTGGTTCGGCCTCGAGGCAGCCTCGGGACCCCGCAGTGGGTCCCCGTACCCCGGGGCAATCTTCAAAGAATTCACCCGGACATCTCAAAATTGTGTACAGCGATTTGCCGCGCGCATATAAGAATGTGGGATCCAAGATTATCCGCGGATATCATGATATCCGTCTCTATTCGCAGGCTCGGGAAGTTTGGATCTCAGATATCTGGCTTGATCCGTAGTCCTTTACCAGATATCCCGGATTGTCTACCGGATATACCGCACGGAATACTGGCTAAGGGTTGAAGTGCTATGCACAGCAAGCAATCATTCTATATACGCGCTCGGTTGACGATGAATCGTAGAAGTCCTGATTAGGTGGGCGGAGTTGCAAGGCAAAACTATGAATGCCTCATTTGTCCACAACCATCTAATTAAATCAGGGGGGATGAACCTGGTCTGTGGGCTTTAATAGTTACACGGTTTCCTGATCCTCTCAGGCATATTAAATGTAGCTTGCCTACCTGATCTTTCCCCTCGTATCTGCGCAATTGTCGAGCCGCCGTGAGTGTTGCACAACTGAATTCTTGTTTTTCCAACCCGGCTCTTTTTGACCTCGTCGAAAAAAAACCCGGCACAAATCAGAGTATGATGTTACTGCAGCCATTTTCCGCTTTCCTTTTTATTTACTCCTCAACTACTCTGCTACTGGCTACCAACCGTGACCAACAAATTATCTTTAAACATCAAGATCATTCCAACTCGCGTGATCATTCTTTGTCCATTGCCCAAGAAGGCACTGGAGTTTTGTCAAAATGGGCTCGCGAATCCAGAAGCCAATTCTTTTCCGATATTACTCAAAATAAAGCGAACGAATGGGTTATCGTGATGGGTAATGAGGCTGGTGGTGAGCTACTTAATTTATCACCCTTAATTTTAATTGCTTTTATCCTGAGCTATACACATTCACTTGCAGATACCGATTCAATGGCTGCCGCTATCGCTTGGGCCTATCATCTCTCTCACTTGAAACACAATCCGCAAAAGGCAATCGCCTTATTACAAACTGTTGAAGATGCTCTCGACTTGCGACCGGAGAATCAGTTAGCCCTAGAGAAATCCCAAATGTCTTCTAGACATAGAGATTTGTTGAGTTGAGTAAAAGTTGAGATTGAATCTGCGTGTTCATCAGGCCCTGCTAACTCATTGGTTCTGAACACAGCCATCGACGAGTTGCCTATCAAACCATTTGAACTTTCGCACCGCCTTGCGGGAATCGTATTAGTGGACCATAACGTACCTGCACCTGGATGGCGTCGGGCTTCACTTCTTTCCATCATTGATCATCACGTGGATCAGAAATTGAATCTCTCTGCAGACCCTCGAATTTTGGAAGAAGCTGCCTCGTGTTCTTCACTTGTTGCAGATCTACTTCTTCAATCAGAAGCTCGCGGTGAACACCGGGTGGTATCCGGCGAGAAGTACGGCATACCTACAGATCTGGTTGATTTAATACTGAGGGCAATTTTTCTCGACAGCGATGCACTGAGCTCTAATAAACATTACAATGTCGACAAGAGAGCTTCCTATGGACTTTTTAGGCTCAGCCAATGGTATGCACCACCAGAAGGATACAACAAGCACGCCTGGGAGAAGACCAACAAACAAAATATGCGATTGAATTTTCAAGGCGCTTCAGGGCGAGACACGTCGTTAGAAGAAAACCAAAGGCACAAATGGGAGAAGCGTGAATTGAGAAAACTAGCGACAAACTTCTGGGCGGAGATGAGTGAGGCTCGTGGCCAACTGCAACGCTTAGATGTGCGTGATTTGTTGAGGCGAGATTGGAAAGCTAATGCGTGAGCAAATTTCCATTCCGACTCGCTATGTTGCTACAATGGTAACATTTCTCCAGCTGACATTGGAATTCGAACGTAGTGTTCGGACCGCAACCATCAAGTATCCATACCTAACCCTAGGTTTCGCTTCGATTCCTTTCAACATCGAACAGCAGGTTCAGAGAACGCCGGAGCAAACAGTTCCCGAATGGTTTGCGATTGAACGTGCCTTCACTTCGGAAATAGGTGCCGACGTATCCGTGGTTCTGACGAAGTTCAAATCGGAGATTACTGGCAAAGCCGAAAGAGAGATTATGTTGGTTGTCGCGCATGGTTGGGGAAAACTACTCACGACGGAAGCTGCGACCGACCTGTTTTTGACTCTTTGCAAGAATATCGAAGAAAAATTTGACGGCTTGCAAGAATGGACACGACCTGACCATAAACCACTTTTACCTCGACGAAAAGCATGGCGAATGACGGTGAAAGGCCGACCTGTTGGGCGAAAGGTGCTGATGCCACTAGTCTTGAAGGCGGCATCTGAATGGAATTGGAATTCGACTGCGGTAGCAATCTATGGCGAATAAAACCTGGATCTCTTTGGATTGCGAGGGTTTCACTCTATGTTCCGGAACAAGTTTGACTTTCTCGTTCTCAGATAATAAACATAGAAGGTTTTGTTTCGGTTTGGTAACAACAATAGCTCTGCGTAGCAACGCGACGTATTTAGGCTACTTTGAGATGGCTTGATATTGCAAACATCCAGCCTTGAGATTGCAGTTCCTCACTTTCACCGAACTTCCTTGCCTGCCGGGTGGCACGGCGCGAAGCGCCTCACCTCCCGTCAGGAAGGTTGTCCTTCGAAGGGGAGGCTGTGTTAAGCTTACACTTTCGCCATCCCATAGGCCCCACAGTTATCATGACAGACGTTCTAACTGGTTGTAACCAGGCAGGGTCATGCTAACATGATGTGAACTCAAACTAACTACCGACAATGCACTTCGAACGCTGTGGGCGAAGCACGCCTTGTTGAAACAGATCTCCTCCGAGTCTCGCTGGGCCCTTCGCCCCCCTCCCCCCCCTCGGAGGGGCTGGATGAGTTTGCCTCGTGGATGAGGAAGTCCAATTTGCCCGCAGTGTAATCTTGCACAGTTTATCTCTTATTTATGTCAAAGCCCCGTTGAAATTGGAGGGTAGACGCCGAACTTGGGGGGGGGGGGGGGGGGGGGGCGGGAGCGGGGGCGAAGGGCCCTCCTTCGAAGTTCGCCGCGCGACTTCCTCGGAGGGACTGCGTTAAGTTCGGGTGGACGCCGACCGGCAGGGATCCTCCGGCGGCCCCGACAATTGTTTGGCAGCCTAGCATGTTGGAGTGCTCAAGAATGGATTGTGTGTCTCTCAAGTTAAACCCTCGGCACTTTCAGATGGACTTGCTTATTGAAGTGAGGATTGGCTTCAGGTCGAAAGATCCGATCAAAGCTGACATTTTTTTCGAATAAATGTGAAGCCAGTAACAAGCAGAGGCCCCTGGTCCAGCCCTCGTGTGTTCTCTTCTCCAGTGCAGGAGCTGAAGTGTATGCATGCCGAGCCGAAAATAGAGTCCCCTCTGCTTCATCTAATTCCAGGGGTTTAAAGTAAGTTTTTTTATATTCAAAACGGAAGGAAACTCAAAATAATACTTGCTCAGGTGATGCATATTAGTATCGTTTGATCAAATCTTATTCTTCACCTTTTGAAAAATACATGTATACCCGAAACTTTCGAGAAATTCAGTCACCTGAGGTGTTCCTCTTGAGGGAATACCAACTTTATGCTTCGCCGTCTGTCAGTCAAGATGATCTCGTTTTGACCACGGAAGGTATTCATGGTGTAGATCCAGAACATCCTGATACTAATTAGAACCACAACACGCTACAAATGATCTGTTGCAACTTGCAAGGCTTCATTCACGACAGTGACATTCGAGACCTTCGACTTGAACTGACTCTTCAACATCAATAGACTGAGCAGAGGTATTCGCATGTATCAATTCCTTTAAATGTCAAGCCGCTGGTGGTAGCTCACGCCGATCGAACATCTTTGCAGAGAGAAGGCGCGACCATCCCAAAATGCTCCGTTACCTTATTTTCATTGTCATCGTAAGGCAACCCTGCTTCTGACAAGAGTGTAACTCTGGTGAGCCAATTCACCGCCGCGCCTTCCGGATAGTAGTCCTAGAACGTGCTCCACATAAAAAGCGGATACATACACTCCTTCACATATTTAAATATCTCTTCACCACGAGTTCTTTATTTCTTCTCAAGATCTATTCTAGGCCGATAACGACATGATATCCCTTCGTTTATGACCTGATGAGACGCCATCCCATTCTCATACTGAGATGTGAGCATATAGCAATAAACCAGAGTCCAGCCGAAGTCTTAACTCATGCCTACGACTTCTTTCATCATTTTCTTTTTTTACCGATCCTTTGATCATCCAAGAACGAGGATAAATTTGAACGGATGAGAAACTCTGTTTTTCCCTTCGGACATCGATTAACTAGCAAAAATTAAGTTTCCTGATGCCATTGGTGAATTCCCAATGTGCTCGAGTAAGAATGGTTCGAAAGATCAGTTACCTCTGGCCTATGTCGGACGTCTTGGGCATCAGGTCGCCTCAATTGATAGTCAGAACTAGCGCTGAGCAGCTGGACCATTGCCGCCGTCCCTGGGTTCCGCTGTCAGGTTAAACCGTTCAAATCATGAACCAGACTTGTAAAGCGCTTCGCTAACATTTCCTCAGCTTCCTGTACTCATTCCGCTTATCTGTATGGGAACGGCGAAGAGATTTGAGCCACAGTCTCTCAATTCCCCCATCGGTTATATACCAGTGGAAAACAATCTTTCGCCGAAGCCCTCCTCCGGAAACAATTATTTTTCGCTAGCGAAGCGCTCGCATTTGCCGCATTTGCACTTCAGGAATCTTACAGCTTCGTCTAATTTTATCGTCTTGCTGGTTCGCTGTTCGGTTCTCAATTTGTTCTGGAAAAGGCTCGACGCCTTGGATGAATTTTTGCATCCATAGTGAGCCTTCCTTCGCACCTGAGGCGTATTTCAATAGCCCCTTCGATATATCTTGCCTGCAACTGACATATATTCGGTCCACATAAGTTTGATCTCTTCTCAGTAAAACCCATTGGATCAATCTCACTTACAGTCTCACTGCAACCTTCCTTGACCCTTATTATCAAAATTAGAAATAAGCAGTTAGAATCCGAAAACCGACTCCTCTTTCACGATTTTCACCACATAAACAGTCCATTTATTATCTTGAGGGGAAAAGTATGACTGGCATTTTAAACACTCTATGCATAGCTTTGGCATGCTTCAATGTCGAAAGCGTTGGGGGGTACGCAGCGCATACAAATCATGACCCTCGGGTGGCTAAACTTTTCACTCGCCAAGGTTTAACAAACAAGTATCCACCCCCAGACGTTCCAGGTCCCAGTCCTCGAGCAGAGTGGATAGAGGCGCTAAATAGAGAAAAAAAAGCAGGCCACATTCCCAACTTCAAGCCCTCCATCAAGACAGCCGATCAAAACGTGAAATACGAGGCCGGAGTTGATGGTTCTGATCCGAGCATTTGCAGTTGGACAATTGGCTGTCGTTCACCCACTGAGTATGCTTTCTATACAATTTTCATTTTTATTTTTCTACGTAGATGCATTTTGATAACTTTTGACTTATGCGGCGCCGTATGCTAATATTTTTCTTTGTGTAGTATTACTGATGCCCCTGCTGGGATGATGGGAATAAGCTTGTAAGGTTACTTTTCACTCGACATATTTGTGTGCTAGTTTGTGGATCACCAGTGACTATAGAAGTCTTGGGGTCTTACACGTTCTTTTTGTGTTCATCTCGCATAATGTGAAGTGACGACGGGCCAGAACCAGCTTCATCACAGTTGATGAAATTCCTGAAATCAGCTAATCTAAGCGCTACTCATTTCATGATTGGTAATATCGAGTTGCCCTTCTCATTTATGATGGGATGAAATGTACTAATCAACTTCTGTCACCCGTTGCAGGCAGCCGAATTCAGCAATCGCCCGGCGACTTTGCGGTTGCACTGGATCAAGGGGGACATGTCGGCGTCCATACATGGAGTCGTAAGTCAAGTTACAAATTGACGTGGTCTTGTGGGAACAAGTTTTTCTCATTGCCAAAACGTCCAAAACACAAAGATCCTCTCATGACAACCCTGAACGACACCGCTGTTTTGGGTGAGTCATCCATGAATGTCTCTCCTACCCTTCAAAATGATGACACCTAACCGATGGCTTGGTTTTTCAATGTAAAGGTGAACTCGGTTGGACTCTTCAAATCATATTTGTAAGTATCCCTGCGGCCTAATCACACCTTTGCAGTAATAACTTGGACCTTGATGGGAATCCATGTGCTTGGCAGGATTTGAGTGGCGGAAGGTTGCCCGCTTTTTGGAGACCTCCATGTTGGTATTGCTGGATGGACCCTTCTACAGATCTGTCACAGATTAATTAATTTTCCTTTATAATTGTCTTTTTTTTCTTACCCAATATCGATCCTACAATTGTGAACCATCTCGACATCTGTTCCTAAGTTGGTAAGCAACACCTACAAAAAACAAAAAGACCCTAATCTAATCAGGTTGAGTTCTTTCATTCCATAAGGGGACGTTGATAACCGAGTTCGGGCTATTGCAAAAGTAAGCCAAGGATTCCAAGCTTTCTTATCAAAAGGGAAATTCAAATAACACTCACCTTCATCATGGCAGAACGTTTTTGGCTTGCAGACGGTCATCTGGAATCAAGACACTAATGACTGGTGTTTAACTCCTCAAAACACAAACACATGTGGAGCCGAAGGACCTTCGAATGAAGCAGCTCTTGATCTTGAGATGTCACGTTTTGTAAACATGCCAAAGAACCCAGGATTGATAATACTAGAGCACGAGTTGACTATCCATTCAGTCCGCGGATTTACACATGCATGGCCAGCGATTCAAAAGGCCGGGTGGGATACGGTAAGCAGACACAATTTTGTGATCACGGATACCATAGAAGTGTGGAAGTTATGCATCATTCTCTGATCAGCCATCACTTTCTGATTCCGGATGCACCTCGCACAGCGACCCATCCCATCACTTTTTAACATGTCCTGGTATCAAGTAGGTCTATTTACAATCACCAACGTTTTTATAAAATCAACACAAGTGCAAGGGTCTGATCTTCGTACAAACTGACTGGATTTCGAAGAATGCGAACGGGGCTTTTGATGAGGCCATTCACCTCAACAGTTTATTGAACGCATCTGAAGTCGTGGCGTTCGCCCGGGCACGGTTGACGGACGCTTCTAATAACACATCTTCAAACTCTCAAATGAACTCCACCGTACCAGTTTCCGCTGGCACAAACCCTCCACAAGTTCGAGGAAGTATATCCGGGACATCGCATGAAGAATCGGCCTTTAGAATTCTACCATTGATAGTCTTACAAGCCGGCCTGATCCTTATCTTGATTTAGATTGTTGTAACCTCTATTTTCTTCCATTTATACATTACCTCTGCTTCCCATGTGTTCAATTCTTTGAATCTATATAGAATTCCACTCAACTGAGTGACTTAATCAAATGCAACAATTCCTCCCAGGTTTTTCCTGTAATTTGTCCTTTTGGTCTTATACTGGTGGAACCTTGAGGTCCTGCCTTGTCAATGGCCACATTTTCACCTCAAATCATCTTTGAAAAGATCATTAATAGTTCATGGTTAGTCTCATCTGGCATCTACTCTAGTGCTCCTACCAGCGTTGGATCTAAACTTATCTTGGTCAGTGACTCCTCAGTGGTGCCAAATCTTTTTCTCAACCCACATTTGACTTCTTTTAATGTGAATTTCAAAAACTTAGGGTGTTCAAAGTTGTCTTGCATAAAATCATAACACCATAAAATCATAAAAGTCTAAGCTGAAAAAATATGTTCCACACAAGCACTCACATTAGAGCAATATTTTTAGAATGGTACATATGAAATCATCACTTGGAAGTTTTATGATTTTATGGATTGAAAATTTATGATTTCAACTTTGAACACCATAACTAAATTATATATATATGTTGCATGTCTTGAGTTACAAGACTTATTGATGTCAATTTAGAATACTGGATTCTTTAACAAGTTTGTGTCCTACCTGATTCACTGAAAAACAGAACAGAAAAACTTATATGAAAAAAATTGATATGTACAGAGGTGCTAGCTAGTAGAGGGACAAAAATAACCAAAATAATGTTTTTATTTGTTAAATGACAACAAAGCCACACCAAAATGGACAGATGGAGCAATAATTTGGCCATTAAAAGGCTTTTGGAGCAAAAATCTGGAGATTTACAATGTTTCTCTGATGGCTTGTCTGGCCAGAAAAAATAGCCACCATGGCTCTGAGCCAACATTCCTCACAAATCATGGCCCCTGAGCCACCATTCCTGGCTAATCATGGCTCCTGAATCAACATTCCTAGACAGAAATGGCTCCGAAACAAGCAAAAAGGTCATTCATGACATCACGGATTGTGTTTCTACTCTAGCAATTTTGAATCAGTTCCCCTTTCAGCCCCCTCCAAAGATTTGGATCAGTATAAGGCTTTGTAAAGTATGATATGTTATAAAAAATGTGCGAGGGATTGGTTATACATGTAGGAGTATAATTAGTGCATAAGGCTGTAGGGAATTTCAATCCATCAAGTCTATCAGATGCCTCCCACTATAAGGAAAACTCTAGAAACTGCCAGCAGTTTAAATGTGGCATACTCAGTGTAACTTCCATTGTAACTCCACATAATTACATCTTGCCCTTTCATGCAAATTCACTATGAAATTTTCACAGTGAGTGTGCATTCAATATTGGTTGAAATAACTTTTGAGAAAGGCTTGAGTATCAACTCAAGCTTCTGTTGCGCGAGACAGAGGGTGAATAACCTGAATTTTACAGACTGACAGTCAAGTGACACTTGAGAGTGAAAGCTCTTTGATTTATGACTGCAGAACCATTGATCCCAAGTTGTTTTGAAGTATCAACACCAAAAAAGATTAGACAGCCCCACATTTATTACTTTTTGCTGTGATACATTCTCCCAAAATTATATGAGGTCAGCTTTTCAAGCACCTTTCTCCTCCGTGTGAATTCCCACACCGCACACCACTGTTGTGAGCCTTGAAGGACCCCATCTTTCTTCATTTGTCTCGGGTGGCCATGGAATCCATCAAGTGTGTCCTCCCGACAAGAGCAATTTGCTCTGGTTGGGCCATTGTCACAGACAGATTAGAACAACCTTGTTTCACCTCAAGATGGAGTCCAAGTTGTTCAAGAATGAAGACAAAGAGTCCAATTGTCTCTTGTTTCAGGTCTCACTCCAAAATAAGAGTAAACTTAAAACTAACCAGCTGCTGGATGGAGGCAGAGGGAGGAGCAGTGGAATTTTGGATTTTGCAGAGGGATTGGAGACTCAAGTAAGTTTTCTCCAATGTGCACCTCCATGAGATACCCACCGGTGTTTAAAAACTCTACAACCTGTCACTGTTGTGAGCAACCCCCCACTTTCTATTTGAGGACCCTTTGGAGTTGCAGACATGGAGCCTCCTTCAACATGGGCTCCAATCTTGGTCTCAGCTATCCCTGTTAAACACTTGTAAGAACAGGAGTTCTTGGCTCTGGCAGCCAAGTATGAAGTTGTTGCTTGAAAGATCCAGCCGGTAAAAACTTCAATGCTGCAAGGGCTCAACCCCTCCCCCCCCCCCCCCCCCCCCCCCTCCCCCCTGAAGCGGCAGCTCCTTTCTCAATACCCATACACTGCAAGAAAAATTCAGGCAAGTGACAGAAGTAAACATGAGGGATTCTCCTGTGTAACCTCCATCCTCCATTCTAGCTCCGCTCAAGTAGACATCAGTTTTTTTGGCACAGTCACTGTGCATCATGCACAGTGACTGTGAATTGAAGCTTAGTCAAAGGCTGAAGTTCTGTCAGACACTGAGACACTAAGTCCATGTGTCTACAATGCTTAGTACATGTCACTACAGGCATGTAGCTGTTGCTGCGGGATGCAGCGTTGGATATTCACTATGGGCGTGTAGAGTTTAGGATATTCACTATGAGTGTGAGAATTGGAAATGCTTGCTGCGTATTCACAATCGGAAGACGCAGTATTTCAACAAATGAAGGCCTGCTTCTTGTCTTTCTTTTGGTGTTATGTATCATGTTGTACTGGTCCTCACTGATTTTATAATGATTTTTGAAAACTGTCTGTTTTCAGCTACCTAGGTTTTGGTGTGCGCGGGGTGCTTGAACCACTCGTTTGAGCAAAAAAAAGTTTGAAGTGTGATTTCATAAAAATCATTATAAAATCACAAGATTATGTACTTGTTCTGAGTTTGGGTGGGATGAACAGGAAGATGCAGCTCTTCCACAAACCCTGACCAAACATCCTCAAAGTTTTGAGGAAAGTGAGCAACTTGAGGATGAAGTTTCCTCCCACCAAAAGGTGGGAAACTCATCACGCGGGCAAGCCGGCGTGACTGCGCAAGTAGGCGCAGTCACTGCGGCCGCGACCCCAAATGCAACGTCAGGTGACGCTGCGGGCCGCAACAACACCTATTTGCCCTTAGTGTGTCTTATAGCCTAATGGTTAAAGACTGCTTTAATGATTGACTCATGTACATAAAGTCAAGAGTTCAATTCCCTGTCATTACATTAATCATGTACCTTTTATTTCAATGTACTATTATTATGTATTTACTACATATTTCACACTTGTAATTAAACTTATTTCACATTGATTACATATTTGTTTATACAGAGAGAGATAATCTTATCTCTCTATCTTATCTCTCTATGTATTTGTCCTGATTAAGCCTAATATATGTACAAATAGGGAGATTACATACACATTTATGTAAATCCCCTTCTGAATTCCGTGATCACTCCTCTCCTTGAAGTTAAGGATCCCTCAGATCCTTGACTCGAAGGAGGGAGCTGATCCCTGCAATATAAAAGGGGAGGTCTCTCACCTGTAGAGATTCTCCCATCCAGATTATTGCCATACAAACCCGTGTACCTTACTGAAAATACAGTGAGTGGGGTTTTACATAATCTACTAACCTTCTTCTTCTTTTACAGTTCTTCTCCTCTCCTTGTGTATCCTTCCCCTACACCACAAGAGCGATTTGGGCTCCCTCAGACCGACAACCCAACGACAAAGGGGCCCACGTCGGGCTACCGTGTGAAAACAGGGCAGCCCGTTGTTGGGGTGTCGAGACAGTCAGTCCGCCGTACCTCTTGACGTCAAGAGGTACGGCGGACTGACTTTGGTCAATCCGCCGCCTGTCTGCCCAGGTGTTGCCGGCAGGACCCACGGTGGCTTGACCAAGGTTGATCCACCGCCGGTCTGCCGGTCTGTTGCTGGGCCGACAATTGCTGGCTCGATCGGACGGTCTGCTGCCCACTGGCTGACCTGGTCCGCACCCGGCAGACTGCCGCCAGGTGTTTCCCAGGCCTTTGACGGTCACCCGCCGGTTAACCAACGCCCAAGATTGTCGGCAGCCCGACAATCTCACAGGCTGTCGGTCAGCTGCCCAACATGCAAGCTGGCAGCCCGACCGTAAGAGTCCCTAAGGACAGCCGCTCGGTCATTGACCAGCTGAACCACGAAGCCTTGCATGGTCAGCTGCTGGGAAATTGAATCAAAGCAGTCCGCAGCACCCACTTTTTTCCCCCTTTGATCGGGACTTTATAATTTATGTCCCCCTGGTTTGCTCCCACCCTTGTCTCCTCCCCTTCATCTTACCTCATCTTCACCTCCCGAGGCTCCACTCATCTCCGAGAGAGCACTCACCCGTGCCCACGAGGCCGCACCAGCAACAAACGAGCAGCCGTGGATCAACCGCCGCACGGTCAAGGTACAATCTACAATGTTGTGAATCCTAAGGATTCAAGCTCCCAACCCCTGATGAGGTTGCGGCTGAGGTCGAACCGCACACCCGCCGCTTAACTCCCTCGCCAACATATCACTCAAGTCGTGCGAACTGGACCTGTCTGTTACCCCAACCAAATGTTGGGGTGTTGTATCTCTCTCTTTCCTTCTCGTTGTTACGCCTCTATATCACACAACTCAGGTCCCCATCCGGGGTCGTTTCTTTATCTCTTTTGTCCTGCCCTGTTATTTGACGGGGGTTGCTCACTTGTATATAGACATGGCCATAGCCTATGAAATGATTATCTGTCCGACCAAACGTTCAGCAGCAAGCAATCCGGACTGTTGAGCCGTATGGCATGCTCTGGTAGTCCGTCGGACATGAGTGAACGGTCCTCTAATCCTTGGACACTGGATCAGTCAAGCAGTTCCCCCATCTGTCCTATAATCCTCGGACAGCGGATCGGTCGAGCAGCACCCCCATCCGGTCAAGCTGTCTGGTTGGCTTGACGGCAAGCCCTGGGCGCCCCGACCGCAGGTCCCCATCTCACGGCCGTGTGAACAGGCCCCTCGGGATGGCGGCCTGACGATTGCCTGCCCATCCCATCGGGCGGGGTGACGCCATGGGCGGGGCAGCCCGACCGCAGGACGCCATCTCACAATGTCTCAGGCATCGCGAGATGGTATCTCACGAGGGTCGGGACATCGGCGGGCTGCCCCTGCTGCCGTCAGATATGCGGCAGCGCTTTTGGTCGGCCCAACACTGTGGCTGCAAACCGCGACACCACAACGGCGGCCAGCAGGAAGGTTTGGCCGGGTCGGGGAGGGTCAGGTTGCCGGCAGAAACAATCAGCAAACCGACGTCGGCGCACTCCCGTGGTGTAGGTACAGGTGTTGTTATCACACCTGTAACCTAGAAGATAAGTGATCTAATCCTTATACGCAACGGCGCTTGGCTGATTTTTGCCGCGTCCCCTTACATACGTAAGGGTGCCAGTCCCTCCGCCTTCCGGCGTCAAGTAGGACTTCTTTCCACTGGCCTTTAGGCTATAGTGTGACCCACTAAACCTGCTTCCGCTACATAACCGCAGCGGACCGCAACCAAAATCCCATCAGCACTGAGTCACATAAGAGACCGGCGCTGACAAGTTCCATGACCAGATTCCTCAGATCTCTCACATGTCAACTGGTGGCACTGGCTTGACTTTTTCTTGTAGTGATATCAGTGTCTTTCCCAATCACTGGTAGGGCCTTTTGTTCCTAAAGGCAGAGTTACCAAAGAGTGGCTGACAGTGATGAATTTCAGGTTCAAATGCTGGTTGTGGCCAGACAAGCTGAATGGCATCAAGAACTTCCTATCCAAACAGAACCGGTCCATTGCATTATACAAGGGCTTTTGAAGGAGACTTACGTACTTCTGTATATAATCATACCCTTTGTTGAGTGCAAACCATGGCAGAAAAAGAAAATCCTGATCCCTGCCACCAAGATGGAAGAATAAACAGAACATTCAATGTCATCATACTCTAGCCTGGTGATTTGTGTACTCAAGGGTAACAGTAAAATTTAAATTTTCCAAGATCTACAGCTGCTGAACAAAGTAACTGTGAAAGATGCTGGGATTCCTCCAGCCACTGAAGATTTCATAGAATTTTTTTCTGGGCAAGCATGCTGTGGCCTTGGCAACATTATGGGTGGCTACAACAAGCGCGCTCTAGATCCCATTTCTTGTCCCCTGACTACCTTCAATACTCCCTTTAGCGGTTTTCAGCTCACTTGTCTCCCGCAGGGTCAACAGTGGGCCAGCTACGCTAACATTAGCGCTAGCGTAGTGCAGTTTTAGCTTTTTTAAGCTACACTACGGCGGCGCTAGTGTTAGCGGCCGGATTTTCCCGCTAACACTACAAGATAAAAAAAGCGCTTGTGTAGCGTAGTTGCTCGGGGAATCCTTATTGTGAAACCCCCTTCAAATCACAATCATGTATGTAGTTGGTGACAGGGATGAAACCTAACCATGTCACAACCGTGCACGTAAATACACTACGGCTCTAGTTGTTGAGCGGTGCCAACATTGTTTTTGCCCTGGCGTCGGATTATGGTCAGGCCGACCGGGCGCGACGTCGGACATGCCAAAGGGTCAGCCTGACCTGTCCGGCTGGGGTAAATTGACGCCAAAGTACCTTTGCCGACGGGAAGGTCAGTCCGACTCCGACCATGCCAATGCGCTGGTCATGAGGGTCGGCCCAGCGCATAGATTGAGCCAACAGTCCCAACGGGTGGGGCACAAGCGTCGGCTCGCCCAAAAGGTTGTCAGACAGTCGGCGGTCTGAGTAGACAAGCCAACCTGTCTGACAAGGCCCTCAGGCAGCTCAATTTGACTGGTTCCTGCTCAACCTGTCCGTCAGCAAGGTCAAGAAATCACCTGAAAAAAGTGACCCTTGACCTATACCAAAATGATCTGCAAGAGTATTGGCAGATCATACACAGATAGAAAAAATAAAAATAAAAAATAAACCAGCTGGTTTAACTTTACCACAAATTTCAGGAAGGTTTTTCTTGGTAAGGGGTTGGAGTGCGATTGTATAGGATTGTACAAGCTGACACTTTAAAGTGTCATTGGTGCAGTGGTATCCATTCATGTGATGTGACCATCCCTTGCTTCAGGCAGGTAGTTCAACCCCTGTGGGTAGCCGTCCTTTTTGCTTGATGAGGATGGGATTGGCTCCCATCGCTGCCGTCGGGGTCAGTACAGCCCAAACGGTTGGGTACACATCACACTTGACGTCAACATCAAACCAACTGCTCAGTTCAACACTGGGAGCCATCCGACTACCCCTTCAGACGCCGGGATCATGCTGATGCGTCCGACAAATTTCACCCCAACGTCAATCCCACGTTGGCTTAGTGCGGGGCCGGCAGGGTGTACACCGACGCAAGCGCCGACGTTGGCTAGACGTCAGAGTGCACCCATAGTGTACAGAACCGGCTCTGACGTTCCAGGGCTCTTTTTCCTCATTGAGAATGGTTGAGATCCGGGAGCAATACGAGCTTAGCGTCATGGGACTGTACTGTGCAGGTTAGTCAACTGTGTTTTATCAATAGCACTGTTCACGTAAGAAATCTATGACCATGTGAGAGATATACATCAGCATACTTTCCCAGCCAAATTGGCTGGCACAATGGGATAAACTTTATTTCAATCTTGCTGATGTTTAGCTTACGCGAACAGTGCTAATGTATCAATATTGCAGATCCAGGACCAATGCATGGAGAGCTTACCGTCATCGGACTGTACTGTGCAGCTTCCGTGACCTTTATACCAAGCTTATTGATCCCCAATTTCGTGATTCATTCTCATTAGATCCCCTAACTTAACACAAGACCCTCTTCGGAGGGCCTGGTGCAGCCTGGCTGGCACAGAGCGCCCCTCGCAAAGCAAGCCTCCAAAGGAGGGACTTGCGCCGTATACCCCCCTACCTGCCCTACTCTTTTTGGCATTTGGCAGGGCATTATTTTAGAAACACTATCAAATTTGATCCACTCAACCTTTTTTTTTCTTGTTCAGTGTGCCATGACCGCCTGCTTCTTCTCTACAAGCATGCCAAAAGTCAAGTGTCCCACTCACTTCAAAATTGGTCTTTTTCCTTGTTTTCCATGGGCAATACATCCGCAGGCTGCTTATGTAATGTAAAGCCACCAGTCAGAGTACAGGGAGTGGTGCCATCAAACCTGAGCACTTTGAAAGTCTTATTAGCACTCTTCACATAAGCTAAACATCAGCAAGATTGAAATAAAGTTTATCCCGCTGTGCCAGCCAATTTGGCTGGGAAAGTATGCTGATGTATATCTCTCACCATGGCCATAGATTTCTTACGTGAACAGTGCTATTATGACAGTAAAAAATGGTGAGAAGGTCCAAAAAAAATGTTACATATCCTACAAGATGCAGGAGAAGGAAGGGGTCATTTGGCTCAGCGGAACCTTCATGCTATTCCTCACGACTGAGGAGGTACCAGCAATAGAATGGAAAACAGCAAAAAAACAAGAAAGACTAGGGCAAGCACTGGCGCATAGTGTATAAGTCCCTCCTTCGGAGGGTCCCCGCGGGACGGCGTCCCCCCTCCACAAAGAGAGGGTCTTAGTTAAGTTAGTTAGAGCATTTCTACCGCGGGCGGTATTTTTGGGGCGCTAAAATTTGATCTCTGGCAGTGCGCAGCCAGTTTTAGCGCCCCAAACTGCTGCGGCATACACCGCAAGAGTCTGTAAAAAGTCATGAAAGGCATGCGTCGCCCCCGGTCCACTCCCCCGTCAAATCCACCCGGTTATCGAAGGGAGTTCTCTTGTTGATGATCGGAACAAAGCGGGTCGTTCCGGTCATCGTGCAGAGTATATACCCCTCTTGATAACTGGAACAAACCAGCCATCAAGGGGAGTAAATATGTACCTCCCTCAATGAGGTCGGAACAATCCGGGTTGTTCCGGTCATCGTGGGGAGTATATACTCCCCTCAATAATTGGAACGAACCAGCCAACTCCCCTCGATGATCAGAACAGACCAGTTTGTTCCGGTCATCATGGGGAGTATCCTCTTGATGACCAAAAGGAACCGGACATCAAGGGGAGTATGTACTCCTCTCAATGACCGGAGGAACCGGCCATCAAAGGGAGTATGTACCCCTCTCGATGACCGGAAGGAACCGGCCATTGAGGGGAGAATGTACTCCTCTCGATGACCAGAACAAACGGGCCATTGAGGGGAGTACCTCTTGATGGCCGGCCTGCCTTGGCCTGTGAAGGGATTGTACATTTGGGGGTGTGAGCTGTAGTTTCACGAGGAGTTTGGTGCTAACTTAACAAAGTCCCTCTATTTGAGGGGGGATGCTGTCCCGCAGGGACCCTCCAAAGGAGGGACTTACACCCAATGTCCAAGTTTGGGCTGACAGAATCAGAATTATGTCGTTTTTCAAACGTTTCTGGCTTCACCCTTTCCCATTGGGCAGCAAAGGTTTGGGGGAACAAAAGATTCCCAAGATCAAGGAGAATCTCTCCAAATTTTTCTTAATTTTTTGAGGCCTTCAGAATCCCTCATATCTATTTCTTGTGACTATCTGTGGTCTGCTTCATCCTATATTACAAAGTTCACACTGTACAGAATCCAAAACTCATGATGTTACAAGGGACATTGCACATCAAGAGGACAGGTTGGGGATAGGTGGGTATAGTACATGGATAAAGAAGACTTTGGTCATCATGGAAATCTAAACAAGAATGAAATTGGACAGGAAATGGATGGGTGAGAGCAGTTTTAAAAAAGTCCCCACCAAAAAACCAAATGCTGTCAGCCTGTAAGTCCGTTTAGCGCGTAAGTCCCTCCCTCCGGTCGGCGCAATGCGACCAGTGTTTTACCACTCCACCTGTAGGAGGGTGAGACTTAGTTAAGTTAGAGTTTGGTGTGTGAAAGGGAGTTGAGGTGGGGATGAATGAGTCCCTAGTGAGTCCCTCGGAGTCCCTACATGTAGGGACTCGAGGTCGATATTTAGGGACGGCCGTAAATTTTCAACACAAATAGCGCCCGCGGTGGGTCGGGTTGAGGCGGTAAACTCCTGAAATTTCCAACTAGGGCCCCGATTTAGGGCCCGCGGTGGAAATGCTCTTAGATCCTGTTAGATCCCCGCCTTTTGGCGCCAGCTCTTCTTCGCATACATCCTCAGAACAGCTCAGAACCCTCTTGACCTTCGGCTCGCTTTGAAAACTCAACTCAGAATATGCCGCTCCTCGGGCGTCGATCACCCTCTTCCCCTCTCTTTTCGATCACACCTCCGGCGCTATTGCCGACAATCTCCCTCTTTTCTTTCCAAACTAAAACCACCGCCTACGCGCTTCCGACGCCGTCGTAAAACTCGAAACAGATAACGAAGCAAACAGGACTGAAACATGGGCCCACCTGGGCTGGGCCGTTGTACTGACAACCAGGGGGAGCTAATGGTCCTGGACTATGCGAGGCCAACCAGGTTACCAGCCACAAAGTAGTGGTAGGGTATATAAGACAGCCCGACGGCTATACAAGACTAACCATATTCGGGCGATTAATATTTTATTTCTCTTTTTGCAGACAAATACTTAATTGCACTCACATCACTTCCTGCTCAACTCTCGAATATACTCAGGGAACCTATTTAACTTCAGTTAACCCAATCCAAGGCGTTTGACTTTTTCAACCTTCCCGCCGCAAAGCCCTTCATTCATCCCTCTCCCGGATCACCGTGCAAGATGATAACTAGTATTGTACTCCAAATCATCATCTTCGGCGGATTTGCCTACCTGGCCTATCTCCTACTTGAATTGTAAGTCACGTTCATTCTTATTCAATTTACGCTGGTGATATCTTTGAGCTGACATTCCATAGGAATTTTCTTGACAAAAAAACTTATCCTTTCACAGTCGTGACCGAGGTAAGTTTTATTAATCCCGACGCTAGCGGGAGGAGTGAATCCTTACAACTTTGCTTTCCTTTATCAAGCGATTGGGACCACCAAACGCAAAGATCCACTATTCAAAGACGTCCCTGGATGGCCATTGTACGTCTTTATGAATGTGAACTCTACCCAATCTGCAGCCAAAAGTTAAAACAACGTTCGATGCTTTGTATGCGTCCCTTGTAAAGAATTGGACAGGTGCGTGTTGGGCCGTATTTCCAAACAATTTCAACTGCTGAAGCGGATTCCAAATTCCGTTAACCCTTTACGTGTTTTGTTTATTCCATCAAGCTTGTTCAAGGTTTAGCAGACTCGTCCAACCATCTAGAGGCGTCGACACGCATGGCGCTAAAGCTTCGCCCAGGGTACAGCACCACGGTGCCAGGCGTCAGGATGATTGATGTCAGCAAACCGGAATGGCTTGAATATATCCAGAAGAGTCAGTCATTCAATTCGTTCTGCGAAATCAACAAAAATTGATATTGCTCATCTGCCTGGTGCCCTGTCCAAAATAAACGTACAGCCAACTTTGATAACTACGAAAAGGTGAGGCGGGACTCCAGCTGAACTAGCAAACGCACCCCAACTTTACTTTTTCTATAAACTCATACATGTTATTCTTGACAGGGTCCTTTGTATCGAGAGCTTATGGGCGATTTGTTTGGTAATGGTATTATCGTATTGGATGGTGCACAATGGAAAAGAGCCCGAACGGTCAACTCGAGAGTATTTCACACGCAAACCTTCAAGGTAAGAAAGCTGTTTTTTTTTTCTCCATTCAATGTCACGCGTACTCAATTGACCCGTTTCCCTTTGTTTTTATCAGACTGTGATAGAACCCAGTGTTGATCAAAGTTTGGATGGGCTTCTCAAAGTCTTACAAAGTGCGAGTGACGAGAGTCGAGGCGTTGACTTTTGCAATCTATTCACTCGCTTCACTCTGGCCTCCTTCGTCAAGATGACGTGAGTTCAGATTGCAGCAGCTCAACATCAAACCACAAAAGAGAGCAGCGGTGTACTAATTGGGTATCACATCGTAAAGTTTTGGAAGAGCTTTAGGTATCTATGGAGAGCAGTCTACAGCCGAGGCAGAAGCTCAAGCATCCAACAAGCATCTCTGTTCTCCCGAAGTTTTTGCAGAGGCGCTTGATTTTTCACAAAAGCAGATAGATTTCAGGTTTAATGTGATGATTGGATGGGAATTGTATGAAAAAATTATCCCCAGCGTCGGACAAAGAATGAAGCGCTCGTGCGATACGATCCACAACTACGCTTACACGTTAATCGATGAAAGAATGTCGAAACTCTCAAGCGATGGCGACTCTACCAACGGCAATGATTTTCAAAATGACTTTTTGGGGTTAATGATGGATTTCCATCGGCAGCAGGGACACACTATGGACCGTGAGGAGCTGAAGGATGCTACATTTGGCTTTCTTCTGGCTGGTCGGTAAGTTACTTTCCTTTTTGGGACCGTATCATAATAATTGCTGAAATTTTTGCTCTTTATTTCTCTAGTGATGCAACAGCACAATCGCTATCATGGTGCCTCTTCCATCTTTTGATGAACAAAGATATGATTTCTAAAATTCGGGAGGAAGTGGCTCAGCTTTTGGGCACAAACCCTTCCGACGAAAGCCGTGTAACTTACGAGAACTATAAGCAATTTACGATCACCTATGCAGCAATCCTTGAAGCAGTCAGATTACATCCTCCGGTACCCAAGGTTATTCACAATCCCAACTTTTGCTGCTAGGGAGTATTGAGAAGGCGTAAAAGCTAACATGATCGAATTTACCTATTGCTTTGCCCTCTTTCACATCAGAGCCTGAAATTTGCCAAGACTGATGACGTAATTCCCGGCGGACCAACTGTTGAGGCAGGTGACTGCGTTATTTGGAGGTGAGGCGCAGAGTTCAACTTGCGACGTCTTCGGGGTCCGTTAAAATGAGTAGCGTTTTTGAAACCTTCTTCTCACTTGCAGTGATTGGCAAATGGCCCGTGATCCTGAAACGTGGGGCTCAGATTGTGGGCAATTTAAACCGGACCGCTGGATTGATGAAGATGGGAAGATTCGAAACTTCGGGAATTTCATATACCACGCTTTCAACGTAAGTTCTCGTTGCGTTCTGTAAATTGCGGAATTCTGGAAAGCAACAAAACTTTCACAAACTTTTACAAATCTCATCGTGCGGATAGGGTGGGCCAAGACGCTGTGTGGGGATGACCATGGCGATCTTTGTCATGGTCAAAACTATCGTTGAGATGCTACAAAAATATGATCTGGAGTTTTCCGAAGGGTGGTCAGTTAAAAAGCGAAGCTTGCGAGGCGAAAGTTGATTACGCAGTACTAATCAATTGTGCTGCCTTTCAGGTTAGAAAACGTTCCAAAAAGCGCGGATATAGAAGGCATCAGAACAAACTATCCTACTCCGCAATATTTGGCCTCGATGACGCTCCCGATGGAAAATCCTATGATGGTCGCGGTGAAGCCCCGCCTAAATCAAGATAAGTAAACCCAAGTTGATGAAAGCGCGAGATGCCCTTTGATACCACAGATTGAAGTTGTGACATTGGTTCCAGCATCCAAATATCTCGTATCACTCCATGTTAATAATACTTATCACATATGCGTGAACATGTTAATAGTCCTTTGCATAGATCAACCTTTTATGTGTTCGGCATACATATTTATGTTTATCCTTCCAGAGCACACAACCACAACCCCCATTTGAGTGACATTACCCACTCCAGTTCTGTTCACAAAGAGTTCCAGAGCCCCTGGCATTTAGAGAGTATGCAAAAGTCTTCAGAGTCCAATAAAAGTGGGTTAACACGTAACCATGTGGAGCGGCCCACAGTGACAGAACAGGCATTCAAGCTATCAAGACCAATTGGTCTCATCAGAGTCAGTCAAATGAATCCCATTTCTGCACCCCTTGCATTCTGACACCACTCATGCACCCCTTGCATCAGGTACCCCTGTATTTGATGTTTCCCCACTTTGTTTATGCACTCCTTGCATTAGTATAACATCATCTTTCATTTCTCACCCCACTTTTTTGCCTGTATTTAGTATCTTCTGACACCACTTGTACGCAGCCCACCAGCTAAAATCCCTCATCCAGGGTCCCCCTTGTAGCCAAAATACCTCACATTTGTCTATATAAGGAGCTCTCTTCCCCCAGTTGTTTTTCCCTCAGTTCAGTACCCACCAGTTATTCAGACATCACCCATCAGCCATTATCTTTATCCTTATACTTTATATCATATAACATACCATATCATCCCTCTCATCTGCAATAACCACTGAACTCACTCTCATATTCTCAACTCTCATCTCTCTTGGTTGACATATCACATACCTGTCACAAGTCACCCGGTTCTCAGTATTCCCCAGTTATTTACACACCACCCATAGCTTTACCATTACCCTTATAAATACCCTTATGACACCTCATAACAGCCCTTACATTTGCAGATAACCACTGAGCTCACTCTCATAACTCTCACATCTCTTGCTTGACATATCACGTGCCTGTCACGAGTTACCTGGTTCCTGTTTCAACTCCCGACTGAGACATATACACTTCTCAGCCCAGGCACTCCTCTCAACTTTTTATATCACCCTCTTGAGGACCCGTGTTCAACCCCCACCGGAAACATCAAGTCAACTTTCACCCTTCCCACCCCTCATAAACTCTCTCATCTTTCACATACCTGTTGTCAGTCAACTTCATCTGGAACTAGACCAGACCTATCACTTGATTAAAACTTGCCAATCTTAGCTTGGTGGGTCTTGTTATCTGATAGTATAGAAGGGCAGAGTTTGCACCTCCATCATCCCCTTCTCCATTCAGCAAAAGGGTTTCACAACCGCTTTTGATTCTTACAACGGGTCCCACTGGCAATCTCTATTAATTAACCAGAAAAGGGGGTGGCTTGGGCATTAAAGGGGGGATAATGTTATGAGCCGTAGCGCGGGCTCCGCAGCGCAGACTCACATTTACATAGACTACAAGTACATGTCACAGACCATACTCAAGGTTTGAGAGGCTGGAGATCCAAGCCTCTTCCTCATCCTGCAATCTACCATCTTGGATCCAGAACCCCCAGAACCCCAGAAACCAGACTCCATCTTCCTCTTCCCAGAACAGACCATAACATGATTCTTATCTTCCCCATGTGAATAGTAATCACTCTGTTTTTATTAACTCCAAATATACCAATGGGGTCAAACCAATCCCCCCTCTGATTCAAGTTTAGTTCAAAAGATGTTAAAGGTTCACCACCCCAAAAAGGAAATGTACACACATTGTCATGATCAATACGTTGCTATTACATAGGTCTTACCTGGTCTTACCACCAAGTATAACCTTGTGATACAATCATTTAACTGAGATTTAAACTTGTTGTTACTTGGTTAACTGATCCCATCCCTCCATACTCATATTGCACATACATCCTGGAAGTGATTTTTGATGATTGTCCAAAATCCCTACTGAGCAGCCTGGCTCTACACTGGAATTATCCAAGTAAGAGAAGCTTTAGAGCATGGCAATAAGCACACATTACTGGGGTGGTGCCAGGTGTTTGAGGAAAGTAAGAGGTTTTTTTGAGGAAAGAAAGAGGTGTCTTTGAGGGAAGTAAGATACATGTAAGAGTTGTGTTAGATGAATGTTAGAGCATGGCAATGTGCACTCATTGCCATCCTTTTTGGGGTGGTGGTTGGTTTATTCAAATACAGAAGGGCCTGGAAATCTGTAACCAAGGTTTAATGGCTCAAA
This sequence comes from Puccinia triticina, assembly GCF_026914185.1. Lineage (NCBI taxonomy): Eukaryota > Fungi > Basidiomycota > Pucciniomycetes > Pucciniales > Pucciniaceae > Puccinia > Puccinia triticina. The sequence continues at coordinate 244,462 of NC_070568.1, read as the reverse complement.
TTAACTGTGGGACTTACCGTGCAACCTGGGACCCACACGGATGTTGGTTTAGACCCAAAAAGTTTAGCTTTTTGCAGGGAAATGTAGCTTTTTGGGCTCTAGATCACTTCTGGGAGGCATCCAAATCTTGATGGGAAGTCATCCACTGAGCTGCAGATAGATGATGTTATTTCTTTCTTTCTTTCTATCCTTCCTTCCAAGTAATACATGATTATTAAGCTCATTGATTTCTCTCATTTTGTACAGGGCTCTATATAGAGCTCTTCTTGGAGTATAATATTGCACACTCAACATACACCCCAATTCCTCTTAAAAAATGTAGTGCATGGAATTATTTTGGAGTGCACAAATGTGCAATCTAAGGCCCTGTTTGGAGCCAAAATAATCAGTGAAATAATCACTAGTGAAATAATCTGTGAAACTTCAATTATATCACATGAAATAAAAAATAATAGATATACCACCCAGCGTTTGACACATTATTAATGATACTTACAGTGCAGCCTGGCCAGCCAACCAACAACCAAAAAGCAACCCAGACAAAATTCTCAATACTCACTCAGCCAACAGTTTTGATGGACAAACCCAAACACGACATTGAAGATGAAGATTTCTTGCTTGAACAAGAACCTCTTGTTCTCATCATGGTGGCCCTTCTGCTAACGAGTGTGACTCGCGACACAACAATTCAAAGGCCCTACAACAACTTACTGCTCTTGGGTTCAGACTATACCTTGGCTATTCTTCAGGGTAATCCTTGCCGGACAGTCAATGTGTTTCAAGTATCAACATCAACTTTTCTTTTCTTAAGCAACGAGATCCTTAAAGTCCAAACTGAACAAGTCTCAAAACTGCTTCCAATCAAAGAACAACTTGCAATTTTTCTCTACATTGTTGGGCATAACAACTCCAATCAACAGGCTCAGGACCGCTTTCAGCATTCTGGGGAAAAAATATTGAGGTGAGTTCTTATCCTGTAGGACCTCAGCTTATTTGGAATGGAAACTAAGACAGTGGTTTTCCTCAGGGTGTTCCGAAACATACTCAAACTCATAGTGCAGCTGGCTGAGGAATACGTGACTCCTCCGTTGCCCAACCACACACATCACCACATTGAATCAAATCCAAAATATTCGCCTTTCTTCAACCAATGTCTTGGAGCAATTGATGGTGTGCATATCCTGGCCAGTGTAACTGTAGAAAGAGCAGCAGCCCATAGGAATCAAAAAGGATTCCTCTCGCAAAATGTGATGGGTGTTTGTGTTGAATTCTTGGCTGTCATTCTGTTGAATTCTTGGCTGTCATTCTGTTGAATTCTTGGCTGTCATTCTGTTGAATTCTTGGCTGTCATTCTCTTGAATTCTTGGCTGTCATTCTGTTGAATTCTTGGCTGTCATTCTGTTGAATTCTTGGCTGTCATTCTGTTGAATTCTTGGCTGTCATTCACCGGAAAGCGCACAGCGCGCACCTCGCAGCACAGAAAAACCGGTTAGGGTAATCACCAAACCTAAAAATTGGATGTCTAAAACTTGCTCCGTATCATCATTCAGTTTTCATCATCACTCTTCAACTTTATCAAAACGTTCAAACCCTTTCAATCAATCAATAACTTCCAACAAATCAAGATCAAGACACTCCTTGGCCCTCACGGTCAGATCTATCTCTTGCACGCTCAGCAAAGCCTTAACTCTGGACAGCCTTTGTGGCTTCCAACTTGGTGAGAAATGCATTCACATTTCCTTGTCATTCATCCTCTTGGTCTTGCTCCTCCTCCTCAATCAACAACACTAACACTCTCTTGCTCCAACTTTCCATCAGTCTTAGATCCTTGTTGTCTTTCCTTCTTTCTTCCCAATATTCTATTCCAGTTAACTTCGTTACAGTGTTTGTTGTTCCGCTCTCTTTATCATTCTCACTCACAAAATTCACTAACTCTTATCACCTCCATCTCAGTCTCTGGCCTGTTCTCCTCAGTGTCCTCAAGCCTATTGTCCATTAAAAATTTTCCACAGCAGCTCAGGGTTTGTTTGATCTACTCATCTTTCTGTTCCTAGTTCATCATTCTTACCTTCATTTGTTAGCTTCTGGTTTTTGGTTCTTAGAAATAAAGTCATAGATTTCTCAGTTTGTGACTTCAGCATGAAGTTCACTCACTTGCGAGTTGGTTGGGAGGGTAGTGCTCACAATGCCCGAGTTTTTCAAGACGCACAGGCTCATGATTTTGCAATTGATCCTGGCCACTTTTATCTTGCGGATGCGGGCTACTCCCTTGAACAAAATATACTGGTACCATACCGGGGCACACGTTATCATTTGCGAGAGCAAGCAGTCGTTGGAAAAAGGTGATTTTCCTTTCACTCTTATTTCATAAGCACTAGGTTTGCTTATGCTTTGATTTGTTTCTTTTCTACCTCGGCTTCTAGACCAGCAAACCAAGAGGAGATTTTTAATCTGCAACATTCTAGTCTCCGGAATGTCATAAAACGAGCTTTTGGTGTCTTAAAAAGACGATTCAAGATCATGATGCAGACAAGCGAGTACCGTCCAGAGCAGCAATATGACTTTGTCTTTGCATGCTGTTGTATTCAAAACATCAATATCATGCAGAAAGGTTGCACCAATGATATTTTCCAACAGGCGGACCTGGATACCAGCAAAAGTTATTTCCATGACCAAGAGGTGATTGATCCTCCACCCAAGGGCGTGTACACTAGAAATTGTGAAGGAGAAGAATGTGAAAACTGGAGAGACTCAATTGCTGAGGTTCTATGGCAACAATACACTTCAACTTCAGAAAGAAGGACTCAACAAATCTCTCTTGCTTGTTTGTAATATATACTCACATTTATCTCACATTTCATAGAAAACAACATTCATTTAATTGAGACAAACAACCTCTTCAGTGAGTAAGAGAAGTGAGATGAGTCATATTCCATTGGGCTTAAGTTTTTTTATGTCTCTTGTTCAGTGAAACAGGTGAGATAAGTTAGATTTGATCAGGGTTCAGTACAAGTGAGAAACTGTTTTTATGCATCTGGTGGAGCAAGAATAGTGTGCAATGTTAGACACCTCAGGTTTCAGTACGAGTGAGAATATGTTATTTATTGTCACCACGGATGTTTGCTCAGCACTTGCGTGCAAGTGCCTTCACCCCTCTCTTTAGGAACACCTTAAGATTTCTTGCAGAAATTGACACCAATTTATGCATAATTTTGGATTGAATTTATGCTCAAGTGTGTCTGAATTGATGCTGAATCTTGTATGAATTCATGTTGGACATGGTTTCATATCAACCTGATATCCACCCCAACTGGACTATTTGAGTAATTGTATCTTTTACAGAACCTGTGTTCAACTGCATTGCAAAGCAATCTCCATTTCTTGGCAGAAACCAGATTTTTCTTGATGTAATAATATATTTTCATTGATCATGTGCTTATTATGCCGTCCACACCACTCAAAATGTGTTTTCATATATGAAAAACAAAACTTTTAGCTTGGTAGATATACCTTTGTGATGAAAGTGTATAAATTCAATGAATCTTCTTTCTGTTTTTATCACTCAAGATATTTATAGACTTGTGGAAAAAAATTAACATAGTGGATACTTATATCTTTTGTATTGATTGATGCTATAAGCATCACATACTTTGAGAGAAAAGGTGATTTCCTTCTGAACTGAGCTAGCTTCACTCACTGGCTATCCCCTTGATGCTTTATTTTTGCATCAAATGATGAAAAATTGCTAACTGATCAATCACCATAACCACCTTGTGATCTTGCAGGTGGCAGATAGGCATCTGGGCTGCAAGCATTCTCACATAATTTTTTTTAGCAAATTTTATGATTTTTTTCACAAGAGAGTTGGAAGTCTTGGCTAAGTTCAGGGGAGCCCCAGATTATCCCGGGTTTCTTAATCACTTCAGAAAATCCTGACAAAAGAATGTGTGTACATATAGGTGAAAATATATATAACTCTTTTAAATATTTCATCTAATATTCCAGTGTTGTGTGGGCACTCAGCTCAGCATTGCTTGGCTGTGTGGTAATATAGGTGTCACACAAATGTACGGGCGTACAGTTTTGTGACAAATCCTTCCAGCTAGCCCCTCAGAAAATGCACACCAAATTCAAACCAGATTAAAATCATGATTTAAGAAAAACTGGCATATTTTTGGCAAGGATAATATACCTTCTCCATATTATACCTTGGCCCAAGGGGACCAAGTTCAAGCAGCATTGATAATTGCTCTGTCACCTCACACACCTCCTTTTGAATTCTGTGTGCGCTTAAAATTATAAAAAGAATTTTCCAGAGCAACCTGTAGGGTATGGGTTTACACAGAGGTTAAAAATTATCATGGTAAAAAAATTCTTATCTTTGGTCAAAATTATAGATTGAGTACAACTGATCATAAAGTTGGGCTGGGTTTCAACATAGTTATGGTGTACATTATACAGTTACATTACACAAAACATCTGGCATGATTCCAGGTAACATCAGTATAGATTGTGCATTACATGACCTGGTCTTCAAACCAAGATCAGACCAACTTCAAACCGACTTCAAACCAGTAACTAACAAGGATTGGACCAAACCTTGGCATGAATTGTGCAAAGGCACTCGTAAACAGGTTCTGAGCAAACATCCGTGGTGTGTGTTTCAGCAGCATGTTTTGATAGATGAGTAAAAGAGATTGGCATGTTTTGATAGAAAGACAAGCAAAGAGATTGATTTGGGAAAATCAAAGGCCGCACAAATGATCAATCTGCTGATCAAGCCATTGGGCTCTGAGGTCTTTATCGAGGATGCTGACAAACATTTGAGCGTTTGTGTCATCTCGGAATACCGCAAAAGCATCCAATTGCTCCATTTGACTTGCTTTGGGTGCATTGACCTCCTGATACAACGCCATCACATCCTGAAGATGAGTTGTAACAGCCACTTGCCTTTGTTCGAGTCGTTGAGAGTGCTGTTTGCGTTGATTATTCATGTAGCCAACCAAACCATGAATAGCTGTTGCAATCGAGTCTTGCTTAGTGTGACTGTGTGAAATGTAGTTGGTTGGGCTGTTTGATGGGCTGTTTTGACAAATGATTTCACCGGAAGTGTCTGGATCGGCCGGTTGGGACTGAGGTTTCAAGCGTTGTGAGAGCAAGCAAGCTGATTCACCAGTAGCCAAAAAAGTGCCAAAGATGTTGTCTAGGTTCCGATACTCCGGATATGGGACTCCCCAGAATTTCCTCGCAATCAGATGTGCCTATACAACAAAGAAAAAACAGCACTTAAAAAATGGAGAGAGAAAAATGAGATGAGCAAATAGAATCACCTACAGCAACATATCTCTCCAAAAACTCATTGGAAGCAGTGACTTCACACATAGTCTCATCCCAGCCAAATCTGCTGGCTTCTTTACATGCAACAAAAGAATTGTACTCGCGTTTGAAGGACTGGTTAAGTTTGGCTTTGCACTTGGTGTAGTCAAGTAGGTGCTTGGTTGCTGGGAATGCTTCCCTCAGCTGTTGGGCCACGTTGCGGTGAGAAGTGTTTTGAAAACCGTTATCTGACCGTTTTCATTTCTCTACCTCTTGGACGTAGAGCTCTAACATCATGAACTCCATCGGTCCGGTCCAGCGTAATTTTTTGGGGCCTTGCTGGGTGGCCGTTTGAGTTGTAAGCAACCGATCATCTTCATCAAGCGGTCTGGAATCAAGTATGCTGCTTGCTTGAGATCCTTGCGGTGAATTGTTTGATTGCTGGAGTGCTCAAATGGTAGCTGCACGATTACCGGTGTGCCAAATAACTCCTCTGGCACGCGATCCTCTAGGACGGCCTCTTCTGCGGCCCCGATTGATAGGAGTGCGCAGTGATTGCTTGGTGTCTCCTTCTTCAAGTTGAGTTGGATTGGGTGGATGTAGGTTGTTGTCCATTGATGATGTGAAGGTGTGGGGTGTTGGTCTGAAGGTGTTGGGAAGGTGCTGATATATCAAGGGCCAATATATCAAGGAGTACGGAGGAATCTACATACTGGTTGGCCAAACACCACCGGCATTTCACTGATATAATTGTGAAATATTTGTGAAATATATCACTAATTATATCTAACTTAGCTAAGTCCCTCCTCCTTGGGGGAGCAAAGCGACCTCTGAAGGAGGGACTTACGGGCTATGTCACCCCCGCGGCCTGTGAGGATTAAGCAAATGGCTGGGGAAAATTTTAAAACTCAACCTACTCATGCTTTTCTGAACATTTTGCTTCCTTGTTTTGACTTAAATGATGGCCTCACTTGTGCGCATCTGCTCACCTTGACCGCTTCCCTTCAGCTCTCAAGGTTGGGTCACAATGCTGCCATGAAGTTTTGTGCCCATCTGGAATATGTGTTATGGCATCTGCCTGTAGTCCAGCGTCTTCCATGCATTGGCACTGCATCAAACAATACACAAATACCATGGTGTTTGGGTCTGTTATTATGGTGCAAGCTTCTGATTTCACCAGCTGTATTCTATGCAGTTGATGTCGAGTCAGAGTGCCAGATGTGGTGGATGATACAGACTGAACATGAAAAAGCCAAATGTTGCTTGCAATCAAAAAGAGTCAGCTGGGAGGACCTGCTGAGCATTTCCAACATCATGAAGCGCACGGCTTGATTCTCCCAGATAAGCCGCTTATTTTGGTGGGCAACTTGGTAACTGCCGAGGGCGTGAGGGTAGCTGTAGAGAGCTTCAAAAAAAAAGCCACTTTTTCCTAATCCTCATACGCAAGCCAAGTGACTTAGCGCTGTGAGAACTCCTTTGGGACAGGTGGCAGTTCTGCGAGGGGGAAATACCAGTTGTAATATTTCAAAGATGTAAGAAGCTATTACAACTGTTACGGGTGGTTTGAAAGACCTGCCCCTCTATGATACTACACAAGAGCTATCACAACAAGTTTATTTATTGTTGTGGCAAACTAATGATAGAGAAAACTATGTGCAGCAGTCTCTTATCAGACCTAGATCAAACTTGAATTCAGCAGAAAGTGGATTTTGTATGGGGAATGGAGTTAGAGTGGTTTACAGCAGCCTTGAGTCAGATAATGGAAATGAGTCTCAACATAAGATATGTTTTATGTGGTTTGATATGTTTATGATATGAAAGTGGAGATAAACTGATACAAGACTTCTGAGAGAACTGATGTTATATGTGAACTATTCAAAGTGTCTTTGCCCTCTTCCTTAACCTTCAGTTAAGAGCACAATGGGTTAAGATCACTTTGACTTGTTAAGAGCACAAGTGGGTGATGCTAGCTACTTGACTACTTAGAACTACTCTGAGGCATGAAAGATGTTGATGGGCAACTTGATTGAGATCACACTGCTGGATTTATGTGGATGAGGCTTGTAACTCTGAGTGAGATGTGTGTTCTGGTTAGGATTGCCTGAGTGGCATGCTCAAACTGAGGAGGGGAAAGGTCCTCCTTTTATAGTAAAATGTGAGGGATTTTTGCTGGTGGGGATCCTTGTGAGGAATTTTTGCTGGTGTGACCACCATACAGGTGTCCATGTGGTGATGGTATCCACGTGGTTGTGGTGGTGGTGCCCATATGGTGTCCACGTGGTTGTGGTAGTGGTGTCCATGTGGTGTCCACGTGGTGGTGTCCATGGAGCCTACACAATTATGGAGGTGTTCACAGGTGGAGCCATGCTGTGGTACGTGGGTGGAGCCAAACAACAACCCTGGAGGTGTCCACAGGTGGAACCATGCCATGGTGCGTGGGTGGAGCCAAACAACAATCATTGAGTTGTCCACAGGTGGAACCATGCCATGGGCAGAGCCAAACCACGCCACTACATACACTATAAATATGTCCTTGAGTCTAATTCTATAATATGTACTATCAAAATATCTCTACAGTATGTAATTATGCTTATGAACACAGTATAATACTAGTAACTTTTGACTGAGTGCAGCTAGCCTAGTGGTTCCAGTGAGTGACTAAGGGTTAAATGACCTGTAGAATCCAATTATGCAATAATACATCTAGAAATATGTCTCCTTCTCAATAGTAAACTGTGACTTTATGTGATTTGATACTTGAAACACATTTGGCACACCACAGCGCATAAGTCCCTCCTTCGGAGGGTCCCTGTGGGACAGCGTCCCCCCTCCACATAGAGAGGGACTTAGTTAAGTTAGAATTATATTGGCTCCAAACGGGCTTAAGAAACTTAGTGTGTGGTGATCTACTCCAAGTTTGTGCACTCCTAGATTTCTCTCAACTTTGATTTGTTGGTGACAGTGTGCAGCAATAGATTTTTGGTGTGCATAAAGGCTGACCTTATATGATGCAATTGAACTGTCTTTTTCTATTCATAATCATTCTGACAGGACACATCCCCATGAGCTCCCAAATTTACAAGCAGTGAAGTGTGCTGCTATTTGAGTTATGATTTTTTTTTGTATTAACGAAAAAAATTCTTCCGGCCACTGGAGATCAATTTTTGCCCAAGCTTCAATTTTTTGGAGTCCATCGGTATACACTCCAACTATTTTGGAGTGCACATCAAAAATGGTGTTGTTTCTTGGGAGTGCATAAAGGTTGGCCCTTCCAAAATCATCCGACAAGTTCTTTCCGAGAAGCATATCGAGCTCGTCCAAGTTCAACAGTCCTTCGGGCGTTCACCTCAAAGAACTTAAGATCACGCGCAATGTGGCCGAAATCAATCAGTCTATCAGTTCCGAAATTGTAGAAGTAAACATCGAAGGCTATCAGGAAGACTGACCTGGTAGATGATGATGAAGAAAACGGATAGGACACCCAATGTGTTAGAAATCGACATCAGCGTTGTATCGCTGATCATTTTTGAATGATCGTGTCGATCGAACAACAATCTATGGAAACGAAGAAGATCCAATGTTTAATATGTGTGCCTTCAACGGTGTAAGATAGCTGGAGGACTCACAAAATAGCTGATGCTTGGAGTTGTCGAATCGCCGGCCCTTATAGGTCTGGTGCAGCCGAGTGAGTTTGCTTGGGTGAAATCCCGATGATGTGTCTCGAAGATTACAGCATCAGGCGAGGGATGACGTGCAAGTCGGACAAGCTGATCCGACGGGCCGTCGGATAGTCTCTGTATCTGACCAGCTCCGCAGCCTGGACCTGCAGCGGGGTATGAAAGTTCAGATGTGCAAACCGAGCTGGAAAGCTGGCATCGAATCCTACTGAACGACCTCCAACTCGATTCACAATCACCGATCGTTACGATGGCTTCGAACCGAGACTCGCTGATATCTTCCGCCGTTGGCTTCCTCCAGGACCCCACGGTAGCAAGCTCACCGCTCGCCAAGCGGATTGCCTTTCTAGAATCCAAAGGCCTAACTTCTTCTGAAATTGAGGAAGCCCTCCGGCGTGCTTCGAGTCTCGGTACAACCCAAAACGCATTCGCTGCTGGATATCGGGGACCCTATCAAGCTGATCGTGATGCTACAGACTGGCGAGATTGGTTTGTGATGACTGTGATTGGTGGTGGTGTGGGCTACTTACTCATCAACCTTGCGAAAGTAAGCATCTCCATATATTCGACTTCTCGCCCACCTTGAAGCCCAAGCTTCCGCTCGGGGGAGAATTTTGCAAGGAACTGACTGCTTGACTTGATTTTTCTTTTCTATCCAACTCGACCAGAAATTTCTCATTCCGGCTTTGAAACCTCCGACACAAACAGAGCTCGAAGAGGCACAAGCTAGACTTGAACAGAAATACGATGAAGTCACTGGGATCTTGCAGACGATCCAATCCGATACGGAGATTGTGAAGAAGGAAATGACGGAACAGGCGGAGAAGCTCGGTCTAGCGATGAAGGAGGTTGAATCGGCAGTCGAGGAATGCTTGTCAGGGGAAATTCAGAGAGATCAAGAGCTACATAGCGTTCAACAGGAGGTCGAAGGGCTGCGGACATCTGTTCAACAGGTTTGCTATACCTAGCTCACTCTCATCAACACCCAGATCAAGAAACAGTGGACTAACTGGCTTTGGCTTGGCTGATCTTTTTTTTTTTTTTACAGATGATCCAATCGAATAAAGAAGCGCAGACAGCTGCTATCGTTGATTTGCAAACGGAGCTCAAGTCGCTGAAATCGATTATGATGACTGCCCGGCCTGTAGGTTCCTCGAACCTTCCAGGATCTCCAACCAATGGGATCTCGTCTCGCTCGCCCCAGAACGGAACAGGGCTGAACTCATTCGGCATCCAGCCTCAAGCCAACTCGCTCTCTAAATTCAATACGACCCGACCCGTTGGAATTCCTGCATGGCAGCTAGCCTCCGGATACAACACCACCCCGACTAGCCAGACTGCCAATGGGGATCCTATCTCTGGCTCGACTACGACACCCTCAGCATCTGGGTCGTCTCCCCAGACCAAGACGCTTAGCTACAGCAATGGAAACGCGACAGTGAACCTGGATGATCCCAACCGATCAGGGGCGGCGACACCGGAACTCAGTAGTAGTCGGCAGAGCTTGGTGGATGATGATGAGGGCCACATTATCAATAGTAAATATACAACAGATGATAAGAATCAGTCTCATACTGAGTCGGTCAAGGCTCCAGTAGATGGTCTTCTGAGCTAGGACTTGTATCTCTAACGACTGTTGAACCGGTCTGACTAAGTAGATGGCCGGATGTACTAAGATTAACTTACCATGCTTGACTTTGAGCCTCACCCCTTAATAAAAGTGTCAGCCGCATAAAACGTTTTCCATTTCCATTTTGTTTTCATATAATCTACCAGCAGCGTCAATTTCCGCTTTTGGTGGTACTTCTGAACGGACAAAGTCAAGTGGTTCCTTTGATTGCCCAATTATTACTGTTTGATTTTTGGTTGAGAAAGCAGGTAGGATACGGAATCAGTCAGCCCGACGATGGTTTGTGCAGCCCTAGATACAGCGCTGGCTGGCTGAAAATGAGCTTGCCAACTATTCCCGGTATCTGTTGTGATAAGAGGTACATAAATATGTAATGTAGATACGCCGAAAGCTGGATAAAGCTTTTGTCCAAGATGCAAGTCCGTCTGGACAAGGGCCAAGGCGGTGTATGATATCTGTGTTGAAATCGATTGCGGTGTTTCTTGTTCTTTTTTTTTTGTTTAATTAAAAGCTTATTTCAGTTTATTCCCTAATCCGATCGATCGCTCGATCGATCGCCAATCACCCCTCACCCGATGAGATCATCGTCTCTCCAGAAGACCACCCCGGAGTTGTGCAGTCCCAGTCGCCCCGAGTCCTCCAGACCATACATAAGACTGAAACCCCTCCGTCTCTCTTCCCCCCGCCCCTCCCTCAAGAAACAACATATTTATTCATTAGAGCTGACTAGATACTTTCATCCGAGCGCGTTCCCCACCTGCGAGTATGTCCGACTTGCCCAGCTCTAATCCCCCCCAGCGGACCCTGCTCAACTTGGGGTCTCTGCCACCCAAGCAGGCCGGGTTCGGCCAAGGCCAAGTGGGTTCTTCCTCGCCCGATTGACTTGGATCTCTCGGATGTTGATTGTCTTCTCTCTTGGTACCCCCCTCCCCCCAGTTCCCGCGTACCCCCTCTCGTGTCGATCCCAACAATCCACCTTGGCCGGCGTACCGAGGTTATCATGGTAAACGCGCACTGCTATCTTGGCAAGACCTTCTTCAGCCCTTCTGACCCTGATCTTTCTTGCCGACTTCATTAGAGTACTCCTTTGCTCATGCCACCATGGGCCAGCGTTTACCCACCATCCTGGGTAAAGCGATCGACGATACCGTCCAGACTCTCAATCAAGAGACCGAAGAAGACCGTATTGTTGACCTGGTTAGTTGCATCGAGCGTATGGAGAACCTCATGGACGATCTTCATCAGAACGTCAGTCAACCCCCATCCCTTTGTGCAGACCATCGTGTAGCCTATCCATTACATACTCATCCGCCACCCCGTCTCCCTCGGGCCCTTAGGCTAAATTACGCCCCATAATCGATGACGGCGAAGGTGATATCTCTTTGTGGAACAAGGAGATTGCCAGATACTTTCGCGGGAAAGATTTCATGAACGCGCCCTGGTTGTTTGCCGAGGCTTACAAGTACCGCCGGTTACACGAGTGCTTCAGCATGTCCAAGTACTGGGGCTCATAGTCAGTAGTCTGCATCTCCACCACGGTTTGCAAACAAACGGGGCTTTCGCAGCAAGCTTACAGCCTCTGCCGACTATTACAGTGATGTATTCTTTCGTCAAAAATCAGACACTTTTTCAAGATCGGGAGATGCGGTATTCGAATTATCCACCCGGTTTGCGGACCCACCCAAGATGATCCAAGCAGAAGGCCAAGCCAAGCAAGAGCAACTCAAATTGTTGTTTATGGAGTTGACTCAAGTCTGTCTTTGGGGAAACGCAACCGATCTTTCTCTTTTGATCAATGCAGGTCACCTTTGTCTTTGTTCGATTTGTTTTGTCTGCGTAAGTATGGCTCACTGCTGATTTACATTACACTTCTTCTCCAGATGACCGAAGATGATATCAAGAAGTTACAATCGACCGGCGGGGCTCATCTAGCAGACAGCGAAAAGAATATCTTAGGCAACGATCTCCTCAAATTGTGGGAACATTTCTCCCAACTTAAGGGTGGAAGAGTTGATTTCGTCCTTGACAATGCCGGATTCGAGCTATACTGCGATTGTGTTTACGCAGACTTCCTCCTACAATCTGGCTTGGTGAACCAAGTGAGGTTCCATGGCAAGCGATTTGCTTGGTTTGGTACGTGAGTCATACTAGCATTTTCCTAAAACGCGTCGTTGACCATCAAGGTCTTCATTTATGGTTCAGTTTCCGACGTGACCAGACAGGATTGGAGCTGGCTCTTAAACTCCATGGTGTATGGACATCTGTTTACTGATAGGACTGAGGACGAACTGGCTAGTCTCAAGAGACTCGGGGACAGATGGAAGGTTAGTTTGAGCTACTGGTCGTCATTCCAACCGCAAGCGGCCCTCTAAGTGTATTGTTTTTCTGTGGTCAACTTATCAATTAGCAATACGAGAAGGAAGGAAAATGGATATATGAGCAGCATCCCTTTTGGTGCACAGGATACACTTGTATGTACTGCCAAGCTCATGTGTACGCTCATTGCGCTGAAGTCGATTTGTTTTGTAGTCTGGGATTTGAAAAACGAGGCTCCTGATCTCTTTCTCCACCTCTCCGAGTCGGACTTAGTTATTTTCAAGGGGGACTTGAATCATCGCAAATTGACTTACGATTGCCACGCCCCCGTGGCAACTCCGTTCGACGTGGCCATCGGGCCTTTGGCTTCCGAGGCCGGCGCCCCGCCGGTTGCCAGCCTCAGGACAATCAAGTCAGATGTAGTTGTAGGAATTACCGACGCTGATGCCTCTCGCTTAGACAAGGAAGAACCAGGCTGGAAGATCAGTGGCAAATATGCCGTTGTGTTGTTGTCTGCAGGGCAGCCTGGCCAGCCCGTCCAATTCTCATGATGTCATCGGCCCTCTTTGCTTGTTACGTCAACTTCCTGGAGGCCTGTATCAATTTATCATTCCCAAGCACTTTCAAGTCAAAGTATCAAAGCTATCCTATAGTTTCGTTCAGTTTTCATTACAAGCGTGTTGTTTTCATTGTAAGATTTGACATCCTCCATATCAGTGTACTTTATACTAGAATCGAAACGTAGGCCCATTCTCCGAAACCACGTCTCTGGATCAGGAGAGTTTCTGGAACATGCAACCGGGGGAGCTTGCTTACTATGTGTGCATATCCAATATCTTTCGGTCATATTATTATTACGTCATGTTATAAGTGAAGATGTCGCCTCAAACCGAGTGTTACTGAGTGTTAGCAGGTGTTAGCAATATGTACTCTGTACTAGATTTCAAACACATCTCCATCTTCTTAAAATCATACCCGTGATCAGTCAACATGTTCCAATACGGTGCCCCGGAGCCGGATTTGACCTATCTCGCACCCCGACCCTGGTAATATCCTGTCCGGCCGGATTCCACCGGATCTTTGACGGAATGAACAACCCAAGCTCCCAGGGTGAGTTGGGACACTCAGAGCATCCGCATTGGGGCCTAGGGATTACACGGCGGGGGTGCTTCCTCGAACTTAACACAAGTCCCTCCCTGTGCTCGCGGGGCGCGAGCACCCTCCCGCTTGCGGGAGGGACTTGTGCCTAATGTCCGATATTTGGCCTGAGGCTGCCCAGCCAAACATCTAAAAATTCCTTATATCCCCCATATCACCGTATACTCATTGGATTTCTTCACAGCCTCTGGCATCATTAGAATCAGATTTTCTTTCTACATATTCTGGTGTGTTTAACACAACACCTACCCCCATCCCTTGAAAGAAAAATTGTTGTAAAAGCATGGCTTGCAAGGCCTTGCAAGGCTGAAACCGTGAGAAAGTGTCTGTACTTGACCTGCAAATGGCCCGGCGGGTCTGTCACATTGCTCAGAAAATGCCCTTACAAGAATGGCTGCTGAGCGGCCAGTTCTTGATGAATTTACTTGAAAAAACATGTACAAGACAGCTGAGATCAAGGGCTAGACATGGCCAACTGGGATTTGGATTATGAGGTGATACCAAGTTGTAGGAGAGTTGTAAACACAAAATCGCACATTTTCATTGAAAAAACCCGTCAGCCTCAGGCCAAATATGGGACATTAGTCCTAAGCCTCTCCTTTGGAGACGCTTTGCGCCTCCTCGGAGAGGCTTAGTTAAGCTCGGTGCTTCCTGGCCCGCGCGTTTGTGGAGACGACGGGATCACCGGCTCTGTGAAATCCACGTGGATTTCACTGCTCCCCCCGTCGTCTCCACCCTCCCGTGGAAAATGCGTGGAGACGACGGGCTTTCCCGTTGTCTCCACCCACCTGGGATTTCCACGTCAAGAATCACAAGGATTCCACAGCTGCCTGTGGGATCGCGGTGGATCCCACGAGAACACAACATGCAGGGGCAGCCGTGGATTCCCTGTCGTTCTCAACAACGGGGAACCCACGGCTGCCCCTGCATTGCCGGTGGAACCGACACGAACGCAGCTCATTGGGATATTAGGGCTAAATAGGGCTGATTTGATGACAACCACCCCGGCTCGAACTTCCAGTCCGGCTTGATTATGTACTCCGGATGACCCAGGGCAACAAGGGACTTGTGCCTCCCATCTGCGGCCAACAGCAACTCCACCTCCCACCGAGTCCAGCCCGACTTTTGACGATCAACACAATGGTACACTTAGTTGTTATTTTTTCTCAATAGGTTTGCTGATTGTTGCACCTACCATACTTTTGAAGAACAGATTAGAGTCATCAAGCTCCATCTGATCAAGGAAAAATGACATCTCCTCTACAATATTGTAGATAAATCCAACACAGTAACAGTCAGTCACTCCAGCCTCAGCGGCATACATACACTCCACATTCAAGACCCTTTCTTGGATAAAATAGCTGAACTGATAAACAGGGGTCAAGCAGAAATCTTCAATTCAATATTGTGGTCCATCGATCCTGTATCCCTCCAACCGATTCTGGCCGCTGGAGGTGTCAGAGGATTCATTAAACTGTTTGATGCACGTACTGCTAACCAATTAGGTATGCTTTATGGACATGGTCGAGTGAGTTAGTCCGTTTGAATAGATACCAAAATGTTCTTCAAAAAGCAGGAAACAAAGCGTAACTATCCTAACTTGTCCCCGCTATCCTTGCTGCCCGTTCTCTAGGTTGTGACCAGAATGCAAACAAGATTGAAGAGGGTTGAAATAGATCTCAAAGAATAAAAGGCCTGGCTTCAATTGAATGTTGTCATTAGCATGAGTTCTCGACCACGTCTGCTGGTACATCGATCAAGTAATCCAAGGGTTACAAGACATTGTTAGGATCATTCCGGACAATCATACTATCAGAAAACCGCTTGCCAAACTTGATTCTCAAGTTCTATGACGGCGTCCTTGTTGACTCAGTGGCCGCATCAATTAATAGTTTTATCTACCGTCGCCGCAGACACCGTCTGATTCCCCCGTTTCTCATTTCTCTCGCTTTTCTCTCATTTCCTTGCTTTTTTTTTACTTCTTGTTTCTCTTTGTGATTTTTTTTCTCTATCAATCCCTTTTGTTGTATGTTTTTACGATGGCTACTTGATATGCAATGCAGCGTGTGGTACCCTGGTGGTACCACGTTGTGCAATATTACCCGCGGTTTTGATCCGCTCCGCCCCCCCCCCCCCCCCGGGTTACCTGGCTGAACCACATCTCGTGGGCCAAACCCGCGCGTGGGTTTCACGGTGATTCCTCGGGGAGCCCACGGTTGAAGGACCCGTGATCCACCCGGGGGCCCAACCTTCACGTCATGATCACAGGGAATCCACGGGGATTCCACGCAGAGCCAAAAGCTGCCGTGGAATCCACGGGTGATCCTCCCGGTGGTGACCCCGTGATTCCCTGGACCTCCAGCCGCTGGTCCGACCTCGCGCGCGGCTACCACGTGGAGTCCTCGTGGAATCCGCGTGATTTCCCTGTGGATGGACTCCCCGGGTGTAGCTTAACTTAAGCCCGCAACTAAGTCCGGACTAGCACTAATCCGCATGGTCAGCCACATTGGTTTCAGACTAAATGTTGGATGATCTTGAGGTCCTCCCAGTTCTGGTTCCTGTAAGCCTCCATTTGTTCCACTTCTTCCTTGATGGCCTCCCCTTTGAGAAAAGAAACAACCTGTCTGACCAAATCTATAGAAGAAGCTCCATCAGTTGATCCTACATTTTCATACCTGTTAATAAAGTTTTCAATGCTGAGGTTGGTTCCATCAAAGCAGAGTTCTTTGTCCAAGGGCTTGATTTTGACTCCTTTGACTGGTCCTTTGTAGATTGGCATCCTGGTTTCCTTCTCCAAAAAGTAGACCACAGAATTCTTGGAAGATACAGATGGGGCTGGAGGTGTGATCCTTTGCCTGAGTCCTAGGTGAGGGCTTTCAGAAGGTCCTGGTATGTTGTCCCTGTACTGATTGAAGGCATTGGTAGATTGAAACGGAGGATTTTTGGGGCCAGTGCTGCCTCTGTACTGCTTGAAGGTGTTGGTAAGTTGAGGTAAAGGGTTGATAGGAGCTGGCTCTTCAGGATGGGGGTTGGCTGGTCCAGCAGGGTGAGTGTTGGTATCTTCTGAAGCAGTTGGGATGGGGTTGTTGTTGCTGAAAGTCTCTCCTAGGTTGTTGTTGATAGGATGAGCAGTATCTTGGGAGTCTTCAGACATGTTGAAGGGTAACTATAGAGGAATGAAGTAGTCCAGCTGGATGGTTGGGATAAATGAGAGTCTTTCCAGAAGGGTGAAGTTGAGGATTTTTTCTTTTGTGAAGGAATAAAAGGGGTTGAAGGAGTGACTGGTTAAGGTGTAAAGGAGGAAAGAATTCAAATGAATGACTATGGTGGGAAAATATGTTTTTTTTTTGTAGTTTTTATGTTTTCTGCACTTGAAGAGGAATGGAATGGAAGGGATTTGTGTAGGTGATAGGACTATAAACTGGTAGTGAAAAAGGTAACTAGGACTAAAATCTAAAGGTAATCAGGCCACTGTTGGGACACCACTTGTGGAACTCCTAAATGATCTGGAAAGAGCTGTGAGGGGAAATAGTCAACTACACTACTAATAATGTAGAAGAGGCTACAGGTGCTGGTGAGGCTGCCCTCTTGACTAATGCTGATGGAGAGAGGGTTACACTAAGAAAAAGAAAAGGGTGTGGCTGATGATTCTCTTTGACTTAGATGACTTAAATTTAACACTTTTATGAGTTTGAGGTGTATCAATCCTACTGAGTGAGAGAGGAGAAGTGAGATGGGGAGAAAAGCAGAAGCCCTTGGGGAGTCACTCTGAGATGTGAAATGAGATATATGCTGGGAGATACATTTCTATGGTGATGAAAAGTTTATCTAAGTGTGATGTGTAAAGGTGCTACAGAGAGTATGGGGGGGGAGAGGTGCATACAAAGTGTAGTGGGTGAAAAGTGCATATAAGGGTGATGTTAAAAAGTGCTACAGAGGGGATGTAGTAGAAAGTGCATATAAGGGTGATGTTTAAAAGTTGCTACAGAGGGGATGTAGTAGAAAGTGCATGATGGGGACACAACATCTAGAGGGGTGTTTATATATGTGAGAAGTACTACAGGGGGGTGATACATGATGAGCACATAGTAACAATATCTGAAGATGAGCAGTAATGATGGAGGTGCAATGACCAAGGAGTGTACATGAAAGGTAACTATGTAGAATATGAAATAATGATGAGCATTTGATAATAACTACAAGAGCTATGAAGGAATGTACTGCTGATATCATATGAAGAGGAAAATGAGTAATGCAGTTTATGTAAGATCTGCAGTCCTATGTAGCTATGATACTAATGAATGATGTATGTAATAATGCTAAGGATATGTATGAAGAAAATACCTGCCAAAACTATACATGCCAATAACTGCTGATCCATTTGGAAATCCTAGGTGAAATGAGTGGGTGACTAGGGGTAAAATGGGGTGTAGAATCTGAATATGAAGTAATAATGAAGTATTTATGAAGGGTTTTGGTGATATGAGGGTGATAGTATGAACAGGAACAGGGTTACCACACCGAGGCCGACAAACTCATGGCCGGCTTCCAAACCCTCCTCAACCACACCTTTGTCAACAATAATCCCGCGCTGAAGTTCTGTCCCGCCCCGAGCTGCGTCTACACCATTGAGTGTCATGTCTCCAAGAAGAGCCTCGACACTGTTGTCCCCAGGGTCACCTGTCTCTGCGGCCAAAGGTATGCTCATGCATCACTCACCCAGCTCTCTGGCCAAACTACTAACCATCACACCTCCAGATTCTGCTTTGGTTGTTTTCTGGCAGATCACCAGCCCTGCATATACCCCATTGTCAAGCTCTGGTTGTGTGACGGAGATGGGACTGATCGTGCTTTCTTAGCTTTGCGGGTCAGCATCTTGCTCAGCCCTTCTTTATCGAGCCTCAGTTGGGACATCGACTCCTTCAGGTCGTCTGTCTGTTGGTTGAGACTCTCCACTGCCTGCTGGCTCAGCCTGAGTTGCGACTTGGACTGGTCCAGTGCGGAGCGGCGTCAAGAGTCATTTGGAGGGCTGAAAGAGAGACGTGAGCACTCTCAAGCAAGATATCAGTCAATTAGAGGAGAAGCACCGCAAAGAGATGGAAGACGGTCGTCTGAAATACAACTCCCGTCATTCCCCTCTCTCTCATCCTCCCTCTCCTGTATGCACTGGCTGATGTGTGGTTGTTTTAGTGGTCAAACTGCATGCGTCTTGGTCCGACGCGCTGTCGCAAATCAAGACGGATCCGACAAACCTGCAGAGCTCAAAGGAGGGCTTCATCACCCAATACATGAGGTGGAGATCTTCAACATCTCCAAGGTCTTTGTGCTAACGGACTGCACCTGATTCACTGATATCAATTGCATGCATCTCAGCATTTGATTCATAATTTGTTTCCAAAATTCTTTGTATTGATAAATCTGACAATAAATAGATGAATTTCTGTGTGGATTTTCACAATTTTGCCCTGGGTATTGTGTGGAAAGATTTGCAATTTTAAATTTAAATAACTTTCAAATATTGTACTATTACTAATTAGAGATAATTAGGCAGCAGATTTATTGTCAAACAGAAGGATGGATTGTTACCCTGCAGCGGCGGAGCCGCCTTGGTCTCTAGTCTTCACTTTAAAATCCAGATACATTTTTGCTGTGTTTATGGTACAGAAGGTGAAAGTGGCCCATTATAGCACCGTATTTACAGGGGCTCAATGGAAACATCTGTAACATGGTCCAAGCTTGTCTTCTGTACCATAAACACAGTGAAAAAATGTATGAATTTGAAAGTGAGATATTTAAATCACATATTCATAAACTACACAATTAACTACTGAATATTATATATAAATGGATAGATGAATGAAAACCCCATGATGGCATTTCATGATCAGTAATTAGACTTCCATTCTCATTTTATCCAACCACTGTTAAGGGTCCCTGTTTTCCATCTGACTTGGCATGGGCTTACTGATTTTTGTTGAGTTCACCAGGAAAAAAAAATAGTCACTTGATGACAAGTGACATCATGCCAGCTCCAGCGGGCTACCCACCATCTACCCACCATCTACCCATCATCTACCCACCATCTACCCACCATCTAACCAGTTTAAGAATTTCCACAGGAGATCCTCAGTTTTTGCTGGGCACCACTGATCCCCATTTCTGGTCAGCTGATACTCAGCTTTAGCTCCCAGCTTATGCTCAGCTTTGGTGCCCAGCCCATGCTCAGCTTTGTTGCCCAGATCAGAACCAGTCCTGTCCCAGCTTATTTTCAGCTTTATTCCAGTCATGGCTCAGCTTAGACTCAGATTAGGAATATCATTGGCCCAGCCAATGCTCAGCTTTGGACCAGTATTGGCTCAGCTGATTTTCAGCTTTGGATAAATCTTGGCCCAGCCAATGCTCAGATTCTGAGTCTGACCACTCCTGTAACAGCTTATGCTCATCTGTGGACCAGCCTTGGCTCAGCTGATGCTCAGCTGTGGACCAACCTTGGCTAAGACAATGCTCAGCTGTGGACCAGCCTTGGCTCAGCTGATGCTCAGCTGTGGACCAGCCTTGGCTCAGCTGATGCTCAGCTGTGGACCAGCCTTGGCTCAGCTGATTCTCAGCTGTGGAACAGCCTTGGCTCAGGTGATATTAATCTTTTGAATAGTCTCAAAAAATCTGATACTCAGCTTTGGAACAGCCCTGGCTCAGCCAATGCTCAGCTTTGTACCAGCATTGGCTCAGCCAATGCTCAGCTTTTAAAAATCTTTGGCCCAGCTGGTGTTAATCTTTGGAACAGTATTGTCCCAGCTGATCCTAAGCTCTGCAAAAGCCTTTTCCAAGATGAGGCTCAGCTTTGGACCATTGTTGGCTAAGCTGATGCTCAGATTTGGAATATTCTTGGTCCAGCTGACACTTGGATTTGTTTCAGGCTTGGAATATCCAATGCTCAGCTGTGGCCCAGGCTCAGCTAATGCTCAGCTTTGGCCTAGGCTCAGTCAATGCTTACTGCTCAGCTTATGATGAGCATCAGCTGTTCCTGGGAAAAAATTAGGATCAGTTGACTGTGCCACATTGAGTGCTCTGGTACAGTCCTGCAAGCTCTACAAGTGCTGGTGGAGCAGACTTGGAGCAGCGCTGGAGTAGCTCTGGAGCAGAAACCCAAGCTGCATCATGTCACTTGCCATCAAGTGACTATTTTTTCTTCCTGGTGGTTGAGTCAAATAGATTTCTTGCTGCCTAGAGCTGGGATTTGATAAATGGAAATCCTACATTCAGTGAGCTTGAAAAATCTCAATGCCTCCCCCTCATGTCTCATGCAGAATCATTATATTAGTATCTGATGAAAAAACCTGTCATCCTGCAATCACAATTTTTTCTAAAATCTGAAGGGATATTTTATAAAGCTTTCATTCTACCTAGCTAGTTGGAAAGTGTCAAAGAAAGATACTTTATGTCTGTTTTTTACTAATCCAGGCCCAGGTGTGTGTTTGAAATTTTTGATTCAAATTTTAGACTGGTGGTATGTATGGCATCAGGAATTAATCAAAAATTAAACTGTCAGATTTATAAACCAAATGAGGCAAACTACCACACTTGGTTCCTGAGTGCAATATTGCCCAAACAATGTCAAAAAATGAGGAAGAAAGAAGTACGGATTTACTTCGTGCACGGCGGAAAACTCGTTGCGCACGGAAATTCCGGTCAATTTGACGTAGTCTCCCAGGGAGCCCCCCTACGTGCGCAAGCAACCAAAAAGCTCTTTTGATGTTTGCGCACGGACAGTTTGACATAAAGAATATTGTATTTTATTCACAAAATCAATAGCTGAGCCCATGTCGGCACTCAGAAAATAACTTCACATCAATAATATGAAGAAACAACCACATGATTGTGTATTGAAAAAAGTCAAAAAAAAAAATGAAAACAACTTGAGAATGAATCTACAGGGCAGTCTTCCACTTCAATATAATGAATATTTCTTGCAGAAATCAACAACCAGGCCCTTGTGGGCTCTGGGACAAACAGGTTTTGCAAAAAAATCAATAAACAATTTTTTATTGGAAAAAAAAGTGAAAAACAAGCAAGACATCATTGTTCTATTCTACATCAATGAATAACTTTCTACCAGTTCTTCTGGGTACTTTTGCAATCCATTGGTCGCGGTTTGATTTGATTAAAGCTTCCCACCCTTTGGAATCTTCAGTTCTGTACTTGTACCACAAAGTTGATATGTCAGGAGCTGGATAGATGCTACCATTGAATAAAAAGGTGTTATAGTGCACTTCTTCCTCTAACAACAACATAAGGATTGGGGGGTTTGTAGTTGGGGGATGTGATAGTGGGAGGAAGGTTACTTGCATTTGGTGAGAGATGTGAATTACCGGCCTGCAATAAGTATCTGCCAGGAGATCCCCATGTCGTGGGAAGGTAAAATCCAGTAGGCAATTGGTGCTGGCAACTTCAAGAAGTTCAGTTTGGCCTTCAATTTATTGTGTGAGATCCCATTGGCAATCATATCAAGGTACTTTGTGTTTTTATAAATTGGTTTGTTTTCCATCTTGGTTATCATTTCCCTTCAAATATTGTCCCACTTGCAGCTCTCGCGGCCTATGCTCAGCGCTGCTGCTCAAAAACCACATTGTCCATTGCCTGCAACATTATGTAGTTTTTCATTGAGTGGTCTTACAGTAACTGGCACCATTCTCCAGTATCTGTGTGCCTGATTGAGTTTGGTCCACTCAAAAGTTGAATTTGCTTTGGAATCAATTTCATCTTTGGGTGGCGTGTTGGGATCCCTCTCCAACAGGGCCGGTGATCCCTCCTTTTTGATGGAGGAAGCTTCAATTGTTGTCTTATTTGTGTAGTTGTTCAGTTCTTTGGGATTGGGAAGACTTGCCGTAGAGATGCATTCATCCTTGGTTGATTCCGCGGTGCTTTTGTCTTTGGATGAATCAAATTGAACCTTCTTCTTTGAGTTGCCCTTTGCTGGCCTCCCTCTCTTCTTTTGTGGAAGAGGTTTGGAATGGTTGTTCAGGTCTTCGAGATCAGGAAGACTTGCCTTAGAGGTGTATTCATTGTTGGTTGATTTCGCGGTGCTTTCATCTTCAGATGAATCTACTTGAAGCTTCTTCTTTGGGGCTTTCTGAATCCACAGATATATACAACAGTATGGTTCAGCAAAGAGAGACAAATGTGTGCATAGATAAATGAACGGAGGGCTTGACCTTTGAGTTTCCCTTTGCCGGCCTCCCTCTCTTCTTTTTTGGAAGAGGGTTAACTGGCTTGGCCTTTGGGGGCCAACCTTGTCGCTTTGGGGGTAGCAGGTGCTCCCATGCCGAGGGATCACGCTTCATTGATTTTTCAGGGTGTTTCCGTTTGTTTTTGCTGCCTTTTGGATGTCCCTTGTGAGGTTGTTTGACTGGATCTTCGAGTTGTTTGAGCACGTGGCTCTGATCAAGAAGCTTTCCAAACATAGAAATGTAGCTCGCTTTCTCGCTTGTTGAAAGCTTCTGGAATTGTTTGAATATATTCTTGAGAAAATTGGTCTCATAATCTTCATCACAGGGCTGGCCTAGGTCCGGCGAGCTTAATTGTGTCAGAGGTGCAATGCCCTAGAAGGAAAAAACAATAGTTTGCACTTATTAGCATTGGAAAAAAAAGGATAGCACCCTTTAGCCAAGATAAGAAAAATCAAACAAAGCTCACTGGAATGTTGATGAGATGCCACTGTAAGTGAAAGTCTTCTTTCTTTACAACATCTCCAGCAGCTTCGAGCACCTTCAACTTGTGGGCACATGGTATTCCCATGTACGACTCGTAGCTGCAGTTGACACATTCCTTTGTCTTTGTCGGCGATAGGTAATTGCAAAAAGCTTCCTTCAATGCATGATGAGAGATCTGGCCCAAAAGTTGTCCCAAGACATCGAGCAGGTTGTTGAGGTACACAGTCTTCTGTGTTGCAGTGCTGATCATCATTTCATGAAGCTGGTGTCAAACTGCACCATACATATCCGAGATTGTTGTTGACATTGCTTGGGCTGAACCTTGGAGGAATCTCTTGATGGCTTCATGTAAGCTCTTGCATCGAGAAGTGTTCAGGTTTCCGAAGTACAGAGTATTGTCAAGCAGATATTGCACAAATTCGTTCTTCAAAGGGATCCAGTTCTCTGTTAAATAATCCATGACCTCGGGAGGACATAACTTTGCCAGATTGGCAAAGTTATGTTGATATTGCGCCGCTGACTTTGACGCGAGTAGGAAGTTCCAGGCTTTGGTGAATGCTGGGTAAACTTTGTCGCCAAGGTTGGATTGAAAGTTGGTTCGCGAGTTCTTTCCAATATGCCACTGACAAAGAAGGTTCCTTGCAGTGGGGAATACGTCTTTGATCGCAGTCATCAAAGCTTGTTCTTTGTCCGTCAGAATAACCGATGGGGTATGCGGCGCCAGGGAAATTTTCAATTGCTGCATTGCCCAGAAGTAATTGTCCTCTTGCTCTTGGGAAACAAAACAGAAAGCAAATGTGAAGGTTTTGTTTGATGAGTTGATGCCAACAATGTGCAACAAAGGCATCTTGTACCAGTTCGTTTTGTACGTAGCGTCCATTTGAATCATCCACGGATGCTTCTTAGCAAGCTCAATTGATTCTGGAAGCGCGAAGAATAGCGCATTGAGGTGACCATCTTTATCGGCTTTCACTCGGTATTCAAACTCCTTCTTCTAGAGGCACTCAATCACAGCTTCCATTGCAGGTTTGGATCCAAGAGCTGCTTTATTGTCACGGTAATTTTTGTTATAGATTGCGGTCAAGGGGACGTGAAGCGGAGTTTTGCTGCTGTTGCAAAGAGTGGTCTGTATTTTCAGAGGCCTGACACCGGCGGCGGTAAGCTTTGAGATCTCGGCGGCCTGTTCTTTGGTGTAACAGCGATGGAGTCGATGGACGGCAGGGGTATCAGAGGGACTGTGGTTGTGCTCCGGGTTCTTCATTTTCAACGTCCATGAGCCAGACAAATCTTGAGTTGCATTCAATCGGAAAGGACAGCCAATCTTTGTTGAGCTTGTAGTTTGGGCCTTGGCAGGAACGTTTGCGCGATGACCACGGTACTTTCCTGAGAGATCGCATTGGAACGTGATTTTCCCCTTGCCTCGTGAAAAAGAAGAGTTAGCAGTAGCAATCGCATAACCATGATGAAAGGCCCAGTCTTGTATTGCTTCCTTCAGTTTTTCCTTGCTCTTGTAGGTTTTTTCGGGAGGAGGAGGGATTGGGATGATTGGGCAAGCTGGCTCGACAATAGTAGTAGTCGGGACCGCCGTGAGAGTAGCTGAAACCACCGGGACAGCTGTGAGAGTAGCTGAAACCACCGGGACCACCGTGAGAGTTGCTGAAACCACCGTCGGAGTCACTGGGAGAGCTGATGTGGCATCCAGAGGGGCCATGGGGGATTGTGATTTTTCCTGGTTGGGCATTTTTGGGTGGGATGGCTGTCTTTGGATTTGTTTATGAAGTTAGTGATAAAAAGATTGGATCTACTACAGGGGACATGATCATCTGCACACACTGGAAATTGTCACAGGGGAACCCGTGTGCAAAGTGTTTTTTGGGGGAGCTTCTGGTGCGCACGGAGGGGGGCTCCCTGGGAGACGACGTCAGATTGACCGGAATTTCCGTGCGCAACGAGTTTTCCGCCGTGTGCGAAGTAAATCCAAAGAAATATAGGGTTTTGAGGGAGATCTTTGGATTGAAAGGCAAAAGAAAGGATGAATAGTACAAGATTTGAAAACTTTGAGTTTCAACTGATACATCAATGGGTACATAAACTCTTTCAGCTGTTATGGATCATGATTTCCTTCCCAGCCAGCCGCAGCGCCAGCAGCATGTTGTGGTGCACCAAATGGTACAGGCGGTGATTCAGATCAAATCAGCAGCGCGCGGAGTGTATCCAGTCCTCAAGATATTCAGCTTTCATCCCCCAGTCTCAAGAACTCAGTCCTCAAGATCCTCAAGGCGTTTCAGGATCTTCTCCCCCCCTCTTTCCCTTCTTTTTGTCTGTTTTGTCTCTTCCTTCTCTTTCTTGGTTTGTTTTGTTTGTCTTTTCTCTTTTCTTATATGCACACTTTTGGATGGAGATGTATGTGGTGGGTTGGTGTGTTGTTGTGGGTTTTCTTTGTTTTTGTGTTGTTTTCTTTTCCTTCTTGTTTTGTTGTTGGGCGCATGGTGTATGATGACCTGTCCATACATGTCACAGTCCCCAGAGTCCAAGTTCAGCTCAAACTCAGATGATGGGGCAGCATGGACTTTGTCTGAACCCTTTTCTTTTGGCCTTTCAGATCATCCATCCAGAATCTTAATCTTATTGATCCCTCTCTGAGTCCACGTGTCTTCTGAGTTCAAACTCTCAGCACCTTGAGTCCCATTTCCCCAAATCCCTTCTTTAGATCACATCTTCCGGCCCTCTTTTCCAGACTCCTTTCCTCTTCAGATCCTCAACAACAAACTACCGCCAACGGGAATCTACACCTCATTGTCTCTCAACAAATCCCCCCTCCAACTTTCGCTATCTCGATTCCCCTACATCTCTTTTCTGGACCACCGCAAAGGCAGCGCACAGCGCACTCTCCCTTCCAGTAACTGCCGACAGCCCAGCACCTGTCGGAGTTCCACAACGTCAAGGAAAGCAAAAAGCAGCCACTCTATGTA
Source organism: Puccinia triticina (assembly GCF_026914185.1). Lineage (NCBI taxonomy): Eukaryota > Fungi > Basidiomycota > Pucciniomycetes > Pucciniales > Pucciniaceae > Puccinia > Puccinia triticina. The sequence continues at coordinate 217,683 of NC_070568.1, read as the reverse complement.
GATCTTCCTTGAATATCCAATAGACACCCTCCACCCGGACCATTGCCTGCACCGGTTTGCAAAAAAAAGAAGAAAAAACCCCCGCAGGCCAGATACCGCTCAGTTGGTGTCAGCCTTAGAGTCAACACAACTGACCTAAAAGCTGCCTTTTCTACCTTTTTACATATGAATTACTTCATATCTTTTCCATCTTAAGAGATAACCTTGTTTAGACTTCATATTCTGTTTTCTCATGCAATTTTCACCCTAGTTACAACTTATCATTTCTTTGTAACTCTACTCATTCCCTAAGTTCTTGTGTCAGCCTTAGAGTCAGCGCAGCTAACCTAAAAGTCTGCCTTTTCTACATCTCAAATTATTTGAGCAAGATAACTCTAAACTAAAAGTTGATCTGCAAGCTCTAATTTCCTCCAATAGGGTCCTGCAACTCAATGAATTACAATTGAGTCCCGCAACTCAATGAATTGTGATTGAGTCCCGCAACACAATGAATTACAATTGAGTCCCCCAACTCAATGAGAGTTGTCAGCCACAGAGTACGTGTCACAGTACCTTACACGTACCAAGTACCTGCAATTGTTCACATTACATATAGTACATTCCTTTTACACCTTTATTACATATGTATATCATTTGACACAAGCTTAAGAATGTACTCCTGTTATACATTACATTACAGATAACCATAGTTAAATACAGTTACCATAATGTACTGTTGTTATGAGAGTTAAGTTACGTGCAACAGTAAGATTACAATACATTGTAATATTACTGTACACGTGAAATACCCCAAGACAGGTATCACTCATTTATCCCCTGTTACGCCTCAGTCCCCATTTACATAATATATTGGTTATGATATAATTACATAAACAATACATGATGTAATCCAATTCAAAGAGCACTGAATGGAATCCATGATTGGTTATGATCAGCTAGTGTGCACAGCTACTGATCCAGGATCAGTACTGATCATTACACTGCCCTGATCATTTCCAATGTTGATCCTCATGAGGATCTGCTTCCCTTGAGCGCTTCCAGTTCCCCCCTGGTTCTGAAGCGCCTCCAAGCGCCTCATATTCCCTTCTGCTCTTTCCCCTCTATATAAACACGCCCCTCAGGACTGTTTATCCCTCAGAATATATTATAGCAAGGTTTAACACATACATAGTTAAACAGTGCCTTCATTCTCAACCATCATTCAATTCAGGAATACTCTCAACTCTTGATTACCCTTACCTTTCTGTAGGTAAAACCACGAACCCAAGTTGAGTTATTACTTGGATGCCTATCAACACCCTGTGTTGATCTGGATGCGCCTTAATTGAGCAAGCCTCTCAGTCAAGATTACTGATAGAGTGAAACCTTTTACAGGTCTTACCACGAACCCATTGGCCCATCCTTGGCAAATTACACTATCATCTTGCTAGTAACAACCCTCTCAGACACGGTTAGTTACCTACAGGCTGACAAGAGTTATGGCGCGCATGCGCAGTTTTGACGTGGCAGCGCTACCAGGTGCGCCAACCATTCTTACATGTGTAATTATGTAAGCAAACTGTGAAAATTTTTGAAGTCAGGATCTCCCTTGCCTGAGGAGGATTGAGAGAAATCAGACAACCAGAACCACACCCCCAGATAGCCCAGGATCATCACCAAAGAGGATACCATGCTCCCAGTATACCTACCGTCACAGGCACCTAGGATATTGACAGTAAGTATCACTCTTTCACTGAACCTTGACTATCTCAGAGGTAGAACTCTGTGTCTCTTGATTCCTCTCTCCTTCTGCTTGCTTTTGCCCAATCTTTGATCATAGGTCTGCACCTATCTTGAAATCATCAACCAAAGGATTCTGCTGCATCATATCCTTCTTTTTCTGTGGTTTTTGGAAGAAACAAACCACATAGGTTTCCTGAACCTTGATTATCCAGAAGGAAGCTAAAAAATTGTGGCTGGATTAAACTTGTCTAATCCAGGAGCCCTCCACGTTTCTTTGGTGAGAGGAGGCTGTTGCACTCTCTAGCACAGCTTGGCAGCACTCCCTTAAAGAGGTAGAATTGCCAATGGAAGTTAGTACCCACCAGAATAACCTTGAATATCTGCTTATCTTGAATCTGCTCAGTTTCTCTCTCTCTTTGTCTCTCTCTTGTTCATTTGTATTTTCTTTATCCCAAGAAATCCAAATATTGCCCCCCCCCTTTTTCTTGTGTCCTGTTGGCACTATAGAGACTCAGGCTCACAGTTGGGCCCTCCAGCCCTCCGCTTACATGTCTGAAAAGGGGCCATGGAAGACATCAGTGCCATTGATAAGCGTTGGCATGCTTGTTTTGATCTTCTTGATGTTGTTGGCTTGGTAGTACAATCCACAATCACAGCCTTCATTTCCGTAAGAATATCTAACAAGGAGAGAGAGGAGGGGGGACAAACTTGTCCAATCATGATAGGAGTCATTGGCCAGTGCAAAGATCGCGATGGGGTCCCACAATCTTTGAAGGATATTTGGATTCGTTGCCATGAGGAGAAGCCGTCGAGGTTGGCAAGTTGGAAGGCGAAAAACTTTGCAAAGGTCTCGACCTTTGCTTTGACATTCACCAGCCGGGCTGTGAATGTCGCCTCGGCGAACGAGACGTTCTTAAGGCTCTCGGCGCGCCCGAAGCCGCTTATCCAACCTTCACTCGCTATGTAATTACAGCTTGGCGCGTTATTTGCACATGATTCCTGCGTATATCGATAGGTTATCTGGATCCTCCTTTGCGCTGATGGGGGCTGCGAGCGCTGCCGTCTGGGTGGCCTCCATGTCCCGGATCCACGCGAACCCGTAATCCACATGGCTTTCTAAGCAACACGGCTCCGCGGACACCTGTTTCTGCCGTGTATCAGATGCACGCTGAGCCCTTGTCCTCATCGCTGGGTTGGCATTGTCGAGCAGACAAGACTGGCGGACAACGCTACCACAAATCAGCTGAAAGAAAAGTAAGCTTGAATATGCACATACACTGGAGCTCTGGGGCCAACTCACCATTGATAATGATCCCAAGCCCTCTCCCCAAAGTTCCTTCCAAAGATGATTCAAAGTGAAGGGGGTTGGGCCAAATAGCCCAAAGTTCCCTGGAGTCCTTGGAGATTTTGACACATTGAGATGATGCTCCGCAGCCAGGAAAGCAGTCAATTGGCTTCTGGGAGACAATGGTTGGTCAAAAAATGCGGGGAATGATTTGATTGTGGATGGGGGAGCTTGCAATAGACAAATCCGTCGAGCTGGAGCCGGCCGAGATTGGTTGCAATCAGTGAACAAGTGAGGAGCAAGAGACGGGCGGATGCAGAGTGGCATGGCAGAGGCGAGGAAGCACATGGTTGTGATGGGCGTGTGGGCTGGTAGCTGGTGTCCATGAGAGTGGTAACTGGTCCCTTACCTGGTTAGGACCATTGTGAAAGGGGGAGGTTACTCTTGGCTTGTGAGCGGTGGCGCGGTGATTATTGCCTTGAAAATAGTGTGGGTTGGGATGGGGCGCGGTGATGACAGATTGCGGTGTCGTGCTTGAGGCGAGGCCAGATTGTCTATAAAAGGTGGGCTGGTGTGCGGGGAGATTGTTCCTCAGTCAAACCGCTGTGCTGCACTTCCAGCCAGGGGTTCTGCTCATGCCCCTCCGCTGTTGCATTTGCGCAGTTTGGGGGGCTTATTTGGTGCCCCCCCCCCCCTTTGCATAATGCCCTTGCGGCGCGCTGGGGGTCATCTTCCAACTACTTTTTAATTTTAACCCCGCTAGACAGGGATGGGTAGTGGGGCGTCTCTGTTGGTTTTTTGATTTTTTTGTGTTTGCTGCCACTATTTTGTGTCAATTTTATTTGTTGGATAGGCCCATACTTTTTTTCTTGTGACAGAATAGGAGGAACCCTTGACTTTTTTTTTGTAATTTGTGGGAATTGTGGGGGAAACCCTTGATCTTTGGTTTTGTGTTTCCCTGTCTTTAATAAACTTGGATTTCAGCACAAAATTACGCAGAACTTGGGGGTCAAGTTCTGCAAGAGACCTTATGGGGTTCCTAAAGAGAGGGGTGATGGCACTTGCAATATGCAAGGGCTGAGCAAACTCCTGTGGTGTTTGGTGGTATCTTGAGGCCTGGTATGAGTAAAAACAGGAAAAAAAAATGATTTTTCACATTTCTGTATACCACACTGCTAGTTTTGAGAGGAAAATGTCAGTACTTCCAGGGCTGGAGTTTATCCAGCAGATATTGTAAACAATGTCATTGACCGTCACTGTCTTGAAGTACTGCCAGACCCAGCTCTTCTTGATTGTCAAGTTGGGTGTTTCATGTGGTGTAGGGATCAATGTTTCAAGGTCTGAGCTTCAAGGGATCTCAACTCATTATTTGAACCTTTCAAAGCCATCTTGATTGAGCGTAAAAAAGACTTTGAACAACCAAGACAAAGGATGAGGGTGCTATAATTTTTGGCACATCATTTTTTAATTTTTGAGGGACAAGGATGATCACTGAAGCTCCATTTTTTTCTAGGGGGTCAACAAGAAAGATGAAAAAGACATTTATGTAATTACACCGCAAGCAGAAGAAAAGATAAAAAATGAAAGTTGTTTTGATTTCCAAGGAACACCCAAATGTGGACAGTTTTTTTGAAATTATATTGTGAACCCCCCTATTAATTAAGTGTTTTAGCTCTTAATTCTACTGAGACTAGACGTGTAGATCTAGCAAAATAATTTTGTGTTTGAGAAATGTAGTTTCTCAATTGTGTTTATTAATGTTTACTATAGCTGAGATGTTTATTTTCTCAGTTATATCTGCCTGTCACAAGTGTGAAATTGCTTTCTAGTTTTTATGGTCTCTGGCGTCATTGTAATTCAAGCATTGAGTCAGAGCAATCCATCTTGTTGACCACCCTCAAGATATCATTCAAAATACCCAAGCTCTTCTTTCATCATTTCTTCCTCATCATCTCCTTGATCAAATAATGAGTCTGAAAGGTTGGTTTGGCATTCTGGATCTCATGTTGCAATACCTGGTACCCAACCCAACTTGCTCAATGACATCCTTAGTTTACAGAACTGGATTGATAATGATGTGATCAGCACTTGCAATACCGCCAACATTGAGTAGTACTAGCTCTTCATATTACCCATTTCTCATTGTTTTCCTTCTTCTGATGTGGTCTCTGGCGGCGGCCTCATTGAGTCCTAATCATAATACAATTAATGTGGCCCTACCCCCTGCTTTCCAGCACCAAATTGAGAAAGAGGTCATAATAGGTCAAAACAAAGCTTTTTGCAAGCTTTGAACTAGCCTATTGCAGCCTCTACATTGGGGTAAACTGAGGAACCCTGCTGGATACCAGATTTCAAGCGGCCCATCCCAAAAACTGATCCGGTCCGCGGAGTTTCCGGATTCCTCCGGATGTGCAAGGTCCGGATCAGAGCCTTGTAGTCATCAGAATAAACCTGGAAGCATCTGCCCAGGAAAGATGTAAGATTAAGGTGATTTCATAGTTTGAAGTGTTTCTTGTTGAATTCTGCTGAGATTCATACAGCTCAACATGAATGTCAAAGAGTATGGATCACTAGTTGTTATTTGCGTAAGCAACTTTTGCAGAGCTCATGGCCTACAATGTATCGTATAAGAAAGTGAGATACGGCCCCCGCAGCTCTGAAAGCTCAATACATAGATTACACAGGATTACACAGAAACTTCAGGGCGGCTGCGTATGTAAGCAGCTTCTGCAGCAACATATTTAATCAATCTACAAGAGCAGTGCACTGCCAGTGCAGGGCATAATATAGCTCTTGGTATCGGGACTTGACACTAGAATGCCCGCTTTTGCGTTCACAAGGTTCTTGAGGTCCTCGGGCTCTCCGCGGAGGACCCGGTTTCATGAAGGGTTTCGAAAACTGTCACAATCGTGGCCACAATTGTAAGGTCTTACCTGATGCTGTTTGACCACTCCTATGTACATACATACCAACTTGTTTAATGCGTCAGCAACTGTTTATGATGTGACTTGACGGGACGCGGGTGGGTTCGGCACCAAATATCAGAGATCAGGGTGCCTCCACTATCAGCCGCCTGCGCCTTTACCATGAAGTTTTGGTTGAAATCCCCTCAACACCCGTCGGGCAGCGAGCTGTAAGTTTTGAATCCTCGATAGGGGAAAAGTTTCAACCGTGGCTGGGTTCCAAACTTTCCAAACTTCACTTCTGAGACAGTCGAAGAAGCTTCAGCCAAGCTTCATTTCGGCGCGGCTGAGCGTCAAAGTGCGTTTCTTCGAGACGTCAGCCGTCTTACAAGTTACCAAAGTGACAAAGCCCACTTCAGGCCACCGACATCATTTCATCAGCTGTATAATGGTAAATTGTAGGCCGTACGGAAGCAAAGTCAAGGACCATGTTGGTGTTTTGTTCCATCTTCTCCTTATAACAAGGTCGTTTCTTCCTGTGGCTTCAATCGAAAACTTGGAGCTCTATACACGCCTTCACTTGCAGCGCAGAATTAATTCCAAAGAAAGAAATTCAAAGGGTGAGTCCTTGGCATTTATTTCGGAGGCATTTCGAACTCCGGTGCACGGAGGCAGTTTTGGGATGTAATGATGACAATCGGAGTCTTAGCTAGAATATAAAACTCAGATTAACCAAAATCAGGATCCTCCTCTCAAAAACTCGCGCAGTGATCGGTCAGTACGTAAAGACCTCGTCATGTCGCTGGGATTGTTGTGTTGTGATGAGGAGTAATATCAAGCGATCGAGTCGTCAAACCTTCATGAAATCTTTGAGCTGCAGCAGTACCGCTTGTGCATCTGGGGTACTGATCTATGTATTCTCTTTTTGCAGATTTGAAAAAGATCAAGCCGTAATATAATATCACAAATTAAGGAGATGCCTTCTGATTTTGTTGGACACTTCTCCCTATGCGCTATAGCATACTTCACGTACCTTCTTCTTAGATAGTGCGTTGGCTTTTTAACCTTATACGTGTGCCACCGGTTTTTCCGCTCACATGAACAATTTTGCTGACATGATTTTCGCTACCTGGGCAGCCACAACAGGGGTAAGCTGGGCTGGGATCAGATTACATCAATCTTCTGAGTGAGATTATTGCGGCTTATCGGTAGCTCATTTTCTATTATCTTTTCCGCGTTACCATGAGCCTATCATAGCCATCGGAACCAGCAAGAGAAAGGACTCGAAGTTCACCGACATCCCGGGATGGCCTATGTACGTGACAATCTGATACCAATCTACTTCTCCAGATTTTTATTGGACGACGAGACTTATTACTCCTTGTATTCCCCGTTTTCTCTGCTCAGAATCGGACAGGTATGTGAATCACTAATGATCATCAACTTCTGCCCTATATGAAATCAAAATAAATTCGAACTGTGTGGCCCAAACCATCGACTGGCTGAGAGAGACTTCGGGAGGTAAAGCATTAGCTGATCTAAAAATATCCCTAAATATGTTAGATTCCCGCAGTGATTTCGAATTTCTCACATCCTCTCGAATTGGGGATGAAGAGACACTTGAGGTTTGGACCAGGCTGGAGTGTGACGATGCCTGGGCTGAGGCTGGTAGATGTCAGCAAGCCTGAATGGCTCGAGCACATCCAGAAAAGTAAGTCCTGAAGGTGTTTCTGCTTCTTGTCGCTTTTTTGGAGCCAAAACAACGCTAATCAACAAAATGTATATTCCAGCAAATTTTAACAATTATGTCAAGGTAAGTGTTGGTCATCGCCTCCCTCCGGAAATTTATCTTGATTATTCACGCTCAATTTAACGATACCTATCCGCCATTCCTTCAAAGGGTACTCGTTTCCACTCGGTAATGACTGATGTCTTTGGAAATGGCATCTTTGTCACTGACGGCCCGCAATGGAAAAGCAGTCGGCAAATTTTAGCACCTCTTTTTACTGTCAAAGCTTTCAAGGTAAGTGCCTCTTTTCCCTCTATTGTTATTGAAGCGATCTTGCGCTGACAGATGTTTTGTTTACTTCTTTTGAGAAAAACAGGCTTGCATATCACCGACCCTCAGAGTCAATCTTGACAGCTTACTCGAAGGCATGGAGCTTGCTTCCGAGGTTCGGCCGACAGTGGATCTTTGTGACTTCCTGTTCAAGTTCACATTGAACTTCATTGTATACGCGACGTGAGTCGTTTCATCAGCCGAAATTGACGAGGAGTGATGTAAATATATAACTATGTGCTCTGTATAACGTACTGCAGCTTGGGGAAAGATATGGGTCAACTCGACCATCTTCATATTCCTTCGATCCGGCCTTCAGCCCCCTCGCCAGATTCCATGTTTGTTGATGCATTCGATTTCGCTCAAAACCAGCTCGACTTTCGATTTTCGATCATCACTCTTTGGAAAGTCTTCGAAAAAGTTAATGTACGCTTAGGAAGGAAGATTAGGTCTGCATGTGAGACTCTTCACCAATACGCCTCCTCGTTAATCGACGAACGGCTGGCCAGCTATGATCAAGACGCCCAAAGGTATCACGAGACCCCAACCGATCTCCTGGGATTTTCCATCAAAATTCGCAAGGAGATGGGTGGTGAGTTGGGTCAGGAAGAGTTGAAAGATGCCTTCTTGAACCTCATTATTGCTGGTCGGTGAGTCTGAAGCTTTCCGCACTATGGGGCCATAAACTGGGGAACGTTTCTGAGACAGCTTGGATTCTTCTCACAGAGATAGTACTGGGGAAGCTCTTACATGGGCGTTTTACCACCTACTGATGAACAAGGATCTTGTGGCTAAGATAAGGGAGGAAGCCAGTGAAATCACCGGTAAAGATAGAGCCGGTCAGGTCACGTATGCGAATAACAAGGAATTCAAATGGGCGCATGCAGTTGTCCTGGAAACTCTTAGGCTACATCCAAGTATACCCAAAGTGGGTTTCTTCATGTCTTCTCATGTTAAAAATTTTCAAAATCTTAACCGGATGGGCTCTCTTTTTGCGGTGGGCGGTCATAGAATGTTAGATTCGCTCTCAAGGCAGATCGAATCCCCGGAGGGCCAGTAATCGAGGCAGGTGATGCTGTTAGGTGGAGGTGGGTCGGCCACCTTAATGCTGCTTCTAATTGCAGCCAATTGCCAGCTGATTTTCTTTAATCCTTTTTTGGAGGGACTCTATGTGCAGTGATTGGGCAATTGGTCGAGATCCTGAGGTTTGGGGAGAAGATTGCCTGGAGTTTCGGCCGGCTAGATGGATCGATGAGAATGGAAATATCAAGCAGTTCAGCCAGTTCAAGTTCCACACCTTCAACGTCAGTTTACCCTATCTCTTTGTATTTATTCTGTGTAACCCGTAGAGATTAACCATACTCTTATCAACCTTTACAGGGAGGTCCAAGGGTTTGCTTGGGTATGAACTTTGCCATCTTTCAGTGTGTCTCTCTGATCGTGGAGGTTTTCCATAACTTTGAACTCGAGTTCGCCTCAGACTGGTAGGCATCTTACCCAGAAATCAATCAATCAAGCTCTTTATCCTGGGTCCGTATACTGACCATCGCGGGTGATAAATTATGCAGGCTACAGCAGGTCCAGAAATCACCTATCATCGGTGACTTTTCCACTTCATCTAATCTATACCAGACACCCCATTATAAGCCCTCACTTACGCTGCCAATGTCACAGCCAATGATAGTGACCATCAAGTCCTACCATGGTGACAACTAAGACAGGCGTCGGCTCTTCCGAAGATGATCGCCGACAAGCAGCAACCGGTTCCTATCCAAAATAACTTACATTTACTTCCTTCTCGTTGGCCTTTTGATTTCTTTGCTTTTTAGTCTTCTACTATTACTTTTGGAGTTCCATCACAATTGTTTGAACCGACTCCTTTGAATCTATACGAGTCTGACACTGTATTGGTAGTTTTCCTGATTATGGATGTATGTATACACAGAGAATTTATCAAATACAATTTTTTTGGAGCTCAAGGTCTATTTTTCTCTCTCATCCTAATTTGGTCTCATGATAATGTCCAGTCTTATTTCATTTGGGGCTTGGTTAATATATAGAAAATAATGTCAGAAGGTCTTTTTTTACACTGTAAGTTATGGTTCCTGCTGCTTGGCTGGTTATCTTTCCAGCTGTGAGACAAACTTGGAGTACTAGTCTGCCCAGTGCCATGGCAAAAGGCACCGTGTTTACTCTTACTTCCACCAAAAGGGGGTGAAAAACTTGGGTTTTGAAATGCATGAAAATTGGGTTTTTTGGTTGGGGCAAAACAACTATGTAGCACAAAAATTTGGCCTACAACGTTGAGGATCAGTCGCTCAGGGGCCCCTTCTCAACAGGCTTTTTGGCCACTGTCTTTGTTCCCATCTCTGTTTGAAGGGCGTGTGGCCTCCAGATGGCCTAGCAGTAACCATCACCCATGGAAGCTTGGTGTCTCCCCTGCAACAACATAGTACAATCACTTTGAAGAGAGTGACAAGTCCGGTGTGGTATGCTTTATGGTATCCCGTATGCCAAAATGAAAATTTGCTGTGTTTCTTTCTTATTTCTATTAGTTTCACTCTTAATCTCCCTTTTCCTCTCATAAATCACTTAATACTCCTCAAGATTCAGCTTCTAGGGACATATTCACCCCAAGTCTTGCCTTACAGAACACTCATAAGGGCACTCACTCAGAAGTTACATACTCTTATACACTCACAACACCCCTTACAACCCCAACCAGTTACACAAGCCACATTTACAACACTTAGTCTACACACACAGCTACATACATATTTACATACAGCTACATCATCACTTACATACATACAGTGTACATACACATGCAGGCACTCATGCATGTGCTAGCTGCATGTGATAGCTGCATGTGATGGCTGCATGCGCTAGTGGATTTTTGTTGCATGACAACAGCAGGTGACCTGGTTACAGCATGACTACACTAACATCCTGTCCTGACCAATCACACCCCCCTGATTCAGCCTGCAGATCACAACCCATAATCACATGTACAGTCCTGACCAATCACATTCACCCATTCAGTATATGTACTAGCCAAAAACTCTATTTTACCTAGCTAAAATATCTCATGCGGAGCTCCTCTGGAGCTAAAATCCCTCATCTTTATCTATAAAAGGAGGCTCTCCTCCCCTGTTGTAACTTTCCCCCAGCAGACTACCTGCACTCAGTTTCCCCTATAACAAAGTACACAACTGCTCACTCCACAATATATCAGTCACTCTATATTTTGGTTTTACACACATTACAAACACTTACACACAAAATAACAACTCAACACAACACTTACATTACATGAAACAACTCTCTGAGGGGCGCAAGTCCTACAGGATTTGGGTGAACAACTAGTTTACGGCCAAAGATTGCCAGTCAAATAGCAGTATCGGTGCCTGGCCAGCCGCGGGTGTCTTTCTTGAGTATATCTGACTCCTCTTGAGCTCAAGCTGTTGGTTAAAACACCAATAACAGTCAGACTAGTTTTGACTTAGGCACCATGATTTGCTGACTGACTGTACAGCTTTTCCAGTTCTTGGCTAATGTATTTTTGATTAAGCGCTAGCGAGCCTATTGGTCAAAGCTTATTAAGTTATTGGGATTTAAGCACCAAATGAAAACAATAGCAATACTAACCTTGGCAAACCTCGCGGTTCTCAAAAGCTTCAAGTGATTTTTGAGTACTCTTTTTAAGTGGCTTGGAAGCAACTCTTGTTCCTAGCAGTGTACCATCTCCACAATTGCCTTTTCTCTTCACCGTATTGGTCCCCGCCATCCAGACTGCAAAATTTTGCATTGGATCACCCTCTTCAATTAGAATACGCAGATACTCGTCACCTAAAATACTTCTGCCTTGAAAGAAGAAGGGCTTTTGGTGGTCTTGTGCAGCAAGCACAAGATACCCTTCAACTCCAAAGGAGTTGCTGAGCTCCTTAAGCTAATTAAAATTGTGTCTAAAGTGTTAACATGAACAGAGGGGCAGGAGTTTGGAGAAACAAAACTGACCTTGAGTTGTACTCCTCCAGCTCAAGCTTTAACTTCCTCTCAAAGAGTCTTCTCCAATTTAAAGATCTTGCAAAATTGGCCTTGCTCCTCCGCGTTTGGATTGTTTAATTGAGTTGAAGCTGAATTGTTGGTTGCTGAGCTGTGATCCAAATTCATTTGGCTGTGCTGCTTGTATAATTTGGAGGCATCCTTGTTGTGCTGGCCAATGTTTTTATTCGCTGATTAACAAGGAATCAGGCCGGGTTCAATTAGAATCATAATATGATAAGAAATCAGATCAATGAGAACATACTGTTGTGTAAAACCTTCTGCGCATCTGGATTATTCTTTCAGAACCTGTGCCAGTTGCTTTTTTTATGTTGGGTGCGGCGCTGTCCAAGATACTTGGTGAGAAGTCTGAATGGCCGGGAGCACTTTAACAATAATAAGTGCTGCTTCCTCAGATAGTCAAAGTAAAGGTTCTGTGCTTCTATCTTGATTGCTTGGTTTAGCTTCTTATAAGAGATGTGCGTTTGTTGAAGGTCGTGGAGCTCTTTCAGGGTTTTCTTTTCATATTCTGCCATGACGTTGTCGGGGGTCAATAATGTCTTCTTGTTGGGATGGGGGCTAGAGAAATCTGGATCAGGCAGGGAACCAGACAAGTTGGTGTGGTTTGTTGTAGCAGTGTGAGAATTGTTGCTTGCTTGCTGAGGTTCTGATTGGCTAGGATACGGGACGCGTTGGAGGTTACAATTGACAAGGCTGCTGGCAGGCTGTCTAGGATTTGGGACGCGTCCAACATTACCATCTGGTGTACCGAGTTGACTGAAGACTGTTTCAATGGGGATATCAGCTTGCTGGTGGATGTGAAGCGCTGGGGTACGGCTTGGGTTGAGTTGAAAAATTGAGGGTCTATCAAACCGCTTCCCTGATACGAGTTATTCACTAGTTGTTTGGCCGGTACGCCATTGGTGTCCTGGTGAGATTGCATTATATTTCTGCCTGTGATTTGGAATGAGATATGAAGGTGAATGTGAGCTGAGCAATTGGTTTAGAGGGGAGCCGGAGGGAACTGGAAGGAGAAATATTTTGACTTATTATGATTCCGCTTAAGCTTGGACCGTTCAAGTTTTTCATCCGGCTAAATTTATGGGTTTGGAGTGTACAGCAAAGCACAGCACAAGTTTTGTTTTGGTTTTCTGCCCCACCCCCTATCCCGGCGATCCTTCCTGCCCTCTCCCTCTCCTCATTCTTGATAACCACGCCCAACCCGACCCAGCTCCTTCCCCATAATGGTGTTTGTACCCTATCCGCCAGCGATCAAGGTTGTGGCTGTCCGGATGGCGCTCGAGGGGTTTTCCAAATCACACACCTGTCAAACCCTTGGCAAGACGATCTCCAGGCAGTCCTTCCAGCGATGGATGCTGCTTTACCAAGAAACCAAGGCAATTGTTCGCAGTCCTGAATCTTACAAAACTCGCGGACAGCCTCCAACACTCTCAAGCGAGGAATGTCGATTTATGGTCGAGTTGGTTTGTTCTGAACCGGGGTTGTTCCTTGAAGAGATGCAACAGCGACTGTTCGACTCAACCGGCACCCTTCTTAGCATCCAAGCGATACACGAGAACCTAGTCAACAGATTGTCAATCACCTTGAAGAAGCCTTCAACGGTGAACTCCAGGAAGTCGCGGGTTGCAAAGTTTGCATTTGTTGAGCGAATGGAATTCTTTCCTGCCAACTTTCTTGTTTTCACCGGTGAGTGTGTTTCTTTTTCCTTTGTGTTATGAAATCTTGGACTAATAGAGGTGTGCTCTTTTCTATCCAAGATGAGAGCTTCTTCTGTGACAAAGACATTCTCTGATTGTTTGCGAGGTCAAAGCAAGGAACCCCAGCTCAGCGCTTAATCATCAACCAGAACCCCAAACGTTGGAGTCTCTTGCCAGCAATATCGCTCAACGGGTTGGTTGCGCTCACCACGACTAGCGAAACGTTCCAAGGAGAAAAATTCGAGAATTTCCTTGAATTCGACTTGGTGAGTACAGGACCCAGGAAACCCTCTGTAAATGACCGTAACGAAAATGTATGAATTTTTTGGCAAAAACCCAAAATGGTAGGCACAAAAATGGTATGAATGGGCTTTTTTGGCCTCAATGGTAAGCACTTCAAGTGTATGAAATTTTTCCTGGGTACAAGAGGGTAGTAACTAAGATGTATGAGATTCCTGAGAGTGCAGCAGAAAAACCCGTAGCCCTCCCCCTCAGCAGCACAGCTTGGCTTATTTTTGGTACCCCAGTGCCCCACCTTGGCAGGGCACCCCATCTGGTGCAAGGGGGTGCCAGCGGGGCGGGGGGCCTGTATGGCCTGGTGTTTTGTAAACACATAGCTCAGCACGACAACATCGGGGCTGAGGATAACTTAGATTAGCGCACAAGGGCGTGCAGCTGCTCTGTGTGGTTTCACGCTAAATACGTGTGGTTCAATTGCTTTACTTTTTCAGCTCTGGTTGGTTCCAGAAGCCTAGGCTATCCCGGAAGGGTGAGTACACTGCTTCCCAAGCTAGCCGAGTGAGGGTCGGGGGTAAGGTGCCTCACTCCGGAAGACGAGTTCAGGACGTCGACTCGACCTCGAGACGAGGAATGAGTCGCGCCGCTTGGCTTCGTGGCGGAGGGAGAGGAAACCTTTACAAAAACAAAAGTTCTCGCCACAAGGGCGAGGGGGGTACGACCTCAGACCCAAGGGTGGGTGGGTGGTGTCGAAAAAATTAGGGGCTAATTTCTTAAGCGACACTTACTAAAGCGCCAAGAAGCTAAGGGAGACGGGGTTCGCTTTGGTAACGGTGCAATGGGGGAAACATTGGGAGAGGCGCTCCCGTATTTATAGAGGGACCAGTACCTGGGGACTGGCTGGAGCGGTTAACTCCTTTGGTCTTCCCTAAGCGGGTGGCCCTTTAAGGGGCCTCTGGGAACGGAAGGGTTTCGGGGTGGTTCCTACTTTTAGCCATGTATGGTTTCATCACAAGGCCTGATGGGGGTTTCCCATCCTCTACGGTCGGCGGTAGCATAAACGTGTTGTTCTGCGCCACCGGCGCTTGGGGGGGATGACGCGTTCTAGAGCATCCACGGAACTAAACACTTCACGCTACGCTTCCAGTAATGGGCAAGGTTTTTTTTTTACACCCCCCCCCCCCCCCTCGGCAGGAATGGTAGGCATGGAAAATGTATGAAAATTTGGGAAATCCTCAAAGCATACGCACAAAACGTGTATGAATGAGGTCAAAAAATGTATGAATTTTGTCGAAATTCTGGATTTTAGGTTACGGTCATTTATAAGGGGTTTCCTGGGTCCTGATGGCAGGCTATTTGAGTTGACATGTGTATTGAAATGTACAATTATGGAGTGCGCCCGGTTTGGAGTTGCGTTGTAATGTGTGAAAGTCGAGGGACTTGTAAAAGTTGGCTCGAGTTCGGGGGGATTCCAGCGGGATTGATTTGAGCGGGATTACAGGCCTCGCATGCATCTGCAAGCGCAGTCGTTTACTGGGTGGATAGGGACAGCGCGGCCCAACGCGTCAACTTCCTCTGGTTGAGTGACACCTGTATTAACCCTGCGTAGTACGTCATCGATGTCTGTGAAAGTCCACCCAACGGTCTCAGGGGCAATATCGCACATGCTGGGGATCATCAGGGATCATCTATTGCTCAAGAAACCCATTCACAACCAAAACCAAGAGACGTCGTCAAAAGCCATATCCTGATCAATCAGTTTCAAGTCTCAAGCCATGTCGCTCTCATCGATTCGCCATCATTCTTCCAGATTATCTCGTCCATGTGTCCAGAAGCAGTTCAGCACCCATGTCAACCCAGTCTTCCGGTAAGTCTGGCAGTCGTGTCATGCGACGCAAATGTGTTTGCATTTCTGATCGACATTCGCCGTTCACCACTTTTCCTGCTACTTACTGATCTGGCTCTATTTCCGAAACAGGCCCGATAATGCTGTTCCGACGACTGATGCCAAAGGCTTCCAAAAGCGTGAACGTAGCGAAGAAGGTCGATACGCTCGAGAAAAGGCAAGTACACTTCTAACCAAGGGGGCGAGGGGGAAAGCACCTATCCTCGCTGTCCTATTTTCTGTTTTTATTCTTAAGCAGAGGGCGCAGATGGATCTAATCGCTTCTCTCCGTCGCCTGAATTATCTCCCCCATCACTTAGGAAGTAGCGGAAATCAAAGAGTTACGGGATGAACTGGCGAGACAAAAAGCTAAGATCGAAAAGCTCGAAAACAGCGTGTACGTTTACGGACTGGTTTGATTGCCCATGTCTCTTTCAGGCGCGCCGATTGTGATTTATTGATTGATTTTTCTGATTTCTGTCCACATGTTGTTTAGGAACTCGAAGAAATGATAGATAGTCCTCGGCGGATCGCTGATTGATTATAAGTGGATCAGTGATCGAAGACTATTATAACGCTATCCAGAAAATCAGAAAGATTTGTGTATCTGGTATATTGCTCCTGTATACTTTAAATAACCAAACGTTTATGTAGCGACCTCCATCGGTGTTTTCCATTTATTTACAAGGGGAAGCCCCCAAATTTGGGGTTCCAGGGGGTGTTAAAGTCATAGGGGTTTGTAAATCACAGCAAGGGCATAGCCCCCAAATTTGGGGTTACAGGGGGTGTGAAAGTCACAGGATGTGAAAGGTGTTGTGACACAGCAGGCTAGAGTGACTCTGAAAGGTAATGGATTACAACCTCGGCATCCAGGATCTGATCCTGGATGCTGAATATCCCGCTACTGCGGCAAGGTTGAGCATGTGTAGCCCCTTGGGCTACAACACTCCCTCTCTCGCCGTAGTAGCCGTACTACATACAACTAGAACATGGAAGTAGAGAAAACGATTTTGAAAGAACGGCAGAACAATGGATATAAGATGAAGGGAGCAGGCAAGGAAAGAAGAAAAAAATATATACCCCAATCACCCAGCCATTATTTTCTCCTTCAGCGTGGCAAAACTTTCCGGCGGCATGCACTTCGTGAAGATGTCTGCAAGCTGTTCTTTTGTACTGACCCACTCTAGCGCTGTCTTTTTCTGGAATAAAGACTCATTAGTGATATAAGAATCTCGGTCAGTGTGCCTCGTCCTCTTGTTGGATGCATCATCAGTAGACACCTTTATGGCGGATTGGTTATCACAAAATAAGAAACCTACAAAATCCTTCTTTAGGACATCTTGGAGCAGGTGTCTGACCCATAAAGTTTGCCTAGTTGCCACACCCAGAGCCATGTACTCTGCGTGACAGGTCGACGACGCCACCGATTTCTGGCATTGCAACACCCAGAGAACGGGGCAGTTCAGAAAGGTGATCAAGACGCCATAGGGAGAACGTGAAAACTCTCCTCCCCACAACGCGTCTGCAAAAGTCTTAAGAGGCTTACTGTCAGTACAAGGGAAGAGACATAGCCTTACATCTTTACTGCCGGCAAGATAGTTTACCAGGTGCTTAATACCTTTCCAGTGGGTAACCCCCGGTTTTGCCGCAAAACGAGCTAGGTAATTAACCGCAAAGCAAATGTCTGGCCGCGTACCTACTGCCAGGTAGCTGAAAGAGCCAATCACAGACAGGTAGCAACCAGAATCCGCTTCAACCCCCTCTTCATCCGTTGTTGCATTGAAACCTGTCGGCAGTGGTGTTGTGACCGTTGTAGTCCCATCCCAGTGTTTGTCCAGGATTCCATTCACGAGCTCCCGCTGAAAGAGTTCAAAACCTTTATCGGACCTCTTCACATTGAGCCCGACAATTGAATCTAAGCCTGCCGACCACTTTATCTTGAGAATGTCCTTCAGGTTGTGTTCCAGGCGTTTCAGGAGCGCGGGACTTGATGCCGTGACGACGCCATTGTCTACATGTAACCACACTACGCCGGCCTCATCCGAATGTCTGAGAATGTACAGACTGTTGTCATACTGGGATGGAGAATACCCAAACTTGTCGAGAACAGCCTTCAAGTGTAGCCACCAGCATCTGGCCGCCTGGCGAGTGCCGTAGAAGGCCTTCTTGAGTAGTAGCGCATGACCCGGCGGCGTCTTCATTCCCTCCGGCGGCTTTACCCAAACTTCCTTGTCAATAGGTGAGTTCAGGTACGCCGCCACGAAGTCAAAGCTTTGAACAGGACCCAGGAAACCCCTTATAAATGACCGTAACCTAAAATCCAGAATTTCGACAAAATTCATACATTTTTTGACCTCATTCATACACGTTTTGTGCGTATGCTTTGAGGATTTCCCAAATTTTCATACATTTTCCATGCCTACCATTCCTGCCGAGGGAGGGGGGGGGGTGTAAAAAAAAACAACCTTGCCCATTACTGAAAGCGTAGCGTGAAGTGTTTAGTTCCGTGGATGCTCTAGAACGCGTCATCCCCCCCAAGCGCCGGTGGCGCAGAACAACACGTTTATGCTACCGCCGACCGTAGAGGATGGGAAACCCCCATCAGGCCTTGTGATGAAACCATACATGGCTAAAAGTAGGAACCACCCCGAAACCCTTCCGTTCCCAGAGGCCCCTTAAAGGGCCACCCGCTTAGGGAAGACCAAAGGAGTTAACCGCTCCAGCCAGTCCCCAGGTACTGGTCCCTCTATAAATACGGGAGCGCCTCTCCCAATGTTTCCCCCATTGCACCGTTACCAAAGCGAACCCCGTCTCCCTTAGCTTCTTGGCGCTTTAGTAAGTGTCGCTTGAGAAATTAGCCCCTAATTTTTTCGACACCACCCACCCACCCTTGGGTCTGAGGTCGTACCCCCCTCGCCCTTGTGGCGAGAACTTTTGTTTTTGTAAAGGTTTCCTCTCCCTCCGCCACGAAGCCAAGCGGCGCGACTCATTCCTCGTCTCGAGGTCGAGTCGACGTCCTGAACTCGTCTTCCGGAGTGAGGCACCTTACCCCCGACCCTCACTCGGCTAGCTTGGGAAGCAGTGTACTCACCCTTCCGGGATAGCCTAGGCTTCTGGAACCAACCAGAGCTGAAAAAGTAAAGCAATTGAACCACACGTATTTAGCGTGAAACCACACAGAGCAGCTGCACGCCCTTGTGCGCTAATCTAAGTTATCCTCAGCCCCGATGTTGTCGTGCTGAGCTATGTGTTTACAAAACACCAGGCCATACAGGCCCCCCGCCCCGCTGGCACCCCCTTGCACCAGATGGGGTGCCCTGCCAAGGTGGGGCACTGGGGTACCAAAAATAAGCCAAGCTGTGCTGCTGAGGGGGAGGGCTACGGGTTTTTCTGCTGCACTCTCAGGAATCTCATACATCTTAGTTACTACCCTCTTGTACCCAGGAAAAATTTCATACACTTGAAGTGCTTACCATTGAGGCCAAAAAAGCCCATTCATACCATTTTTGTGCCTACCATTTTGGTTTTTTGCCAAAAAATTCATACATTTTTGTTACGGTCATTTACAGGGGATTTCCTGGGTCCTCTTTGAACCAGCCATCCGTATGCCGCAGCGACCACCAGTAAAAGACGCAGTGGAACAAATGTTGCTGTCGGCGCAAATGTTGTGTTGAAATCATCTCCTTTGACTTGTGTGAAACCCTTCACAACATATCGCGCCTTGAAGCGTATCCCATCGCCGTCTGCAGCCGGTTTCGTGGCAAAAACCCATCTCCCTCCTAGAGCCTTCTTGTCCTCAGGCTTCAGTTTCAGAACCCACACCCTCATCTCCTCGAGGTTCAACAGTTTGGTGGCAATTGCTTTTGACCAGGACTCCTTCTCCGGAGAGTTCATTGCTTGACAGAAGGTCTTTGGGACTAAGATAGCGTAGAACTGACACAGACTCAGGATCTTATCTACAATTAACTCCTGATTGGTGAATTCAATTTCTTGAGAAAAATCGCCAAGTTGTAACAGATTCATAATGTAATCAACCAAAAGTTTCTCAGACGGCCCCGCTAGTGATAATTGTGGATTGTCTGACACTGAGATGGCGTTGGCAACTACTTCCCGTGGTAGGTCTTCATCCGGGAACTGGACCATCGCTGACAACACAAAACGCTTTTGATTGGGTATCCAGAACGACCATCCTTTGCCCTGCTCTAAATGTGCTATAACGAGACCTTTTACCGCCCGTTCATCTAGCTTTTTTTGTTTTTCTTGAGGTATATGAATGTATCCCACACTTCCAAATACCTGGAAGCCCTCATATTGAGGTTTCCATCCAAATAGGCATTCATATGGTGTCAGATCCTTACTAGCTTTGTTGGGCAGGCGATTGAGAACGTAAGTTGCCCAGAGGAAGGCATAACCCCAAAACTCCTTGGGCAGGGGACTGTCGATGAGGACCGTCCTTCCAGTATCTGCAACAGTCCGGTTGAACCTCTCAATCACTCCGCTTTGGTAGTGATGGTACGGGAGCGCCTTCTCCGCCCCTATCCCTTTCTCCGCCAGAAAATCGGATAGTTTCTTGTTGGCAAAATCTCCGCCGTTATCGCTCCGGAGTGTTTGGACCCGTTTCCCAATTGCCTGTTCTAGACAATTGATCATGTCGATGATGTGCTGATTGGCCTCCAATTTCTGTTTGAGAACCTTCACAAAAGCATAGCCCGATGCAACGTCCCGCATAGTGAGCAGGTATCTGCCGCCATCAATCAAATCTACCTGAAAAGGGCCCATCAAATCCGTGACCAGAACATCCAAACGCTCAACTGTCCTAAGGGTAGAAGCTAAAGAGTTAATTTGTGTGCTTTTGCTGATTGCACAAACAGGGCAGTGATTTTTTCCTCTTGGAATCTCATCAGGTAGGCCATTCCCAAATTTTAGCTTAACAACTCTCCTTATGTGTTGGAGACTGGCGTGCCCAAAAACTCTGTGATAGTACAGAAGTTTCTTTTCATCTTTGGTCAGATCATCTGGCTTCCAAGAAAATTTAGTCGCCTTTGCCAGCGGTTCTTTGAACACCTCATCTGAGGGGGGCACCTTAGCTTTAGAAGCAAGAACAGAAATTTCATTGTCATCGGTAGCAGAAATAGGATTAGACACAGAGAGTTGGACGGAAGGAAGAGACTGAGGTGAAGAAGCGTGAGTTGGAGTATTGGAGAATAGAGACTGAGATGGAGAAGAAGAAAGAAGACAAGTATGGGAGATCAGTTCCTTCGCCGGTGTGGAAACAGAAAGCAGCATATGGCAGTTGTGGGGTTGAGTAGTTCTTGAGCTATCTGCTCTTATCAGCGGGTAGGGCATACACCACCTGTTTTTTGCGGACTCAAAAACACAATCAAAGAGATGTTCCCCTGTGGAGCAGGAGATATGGAACATATCTGTGGCTTTGTCATAAGCAACAAGCGCGTTAGCTTTTCGCAGAGCTGCCATTGATATCAACATGGTTTTAGCCTGCTCACAATACAGGACTTGTTGAATAACAATGACTGAGCCATCAGGCGTCAGGAACTTCAGGGCTCCCACACCCGTGATTGCTGATCCTGGCCCACTGGTAGCTACAGAAACCGCAATAGGTTTTGGGAGAAGCCGAAAATCATGCAATAATGATTTAGAACCTGTGAAACCGTGGGATGCCCCAGTATCGAAAATAGCAGTCTCACTCACTGAATCCTCTCCAAGAGCCATCAAATGGAAGCTGAGAGTATCCAGGTTGTCAGGAAGACCATTGACCTCCACCATGTTGGCAGTCACCCCCCCTTTTGCCGAAGTTGAAACAGCTGCTCCTTGATCGGAGTTGTGATGACCGGCCACCCAATGATTTGGTTGATACCGCGGGCAATATTAGTCGGCCAGATTGCGCGCGTGTTCTTGATTCTTGGTGGGGGGGGTGGAAGGGCCGTCAAAAATTGGTCCATGGGAAACGGCTGGAAGCCATCGCTGTGCCGCTTGGGAGATGTCCGTAGATTGTCCCTACAATGGTGCCAATTGCTCTTCCATTGCCTTTACCAGCTTGGCCTGTTGCTGGCCTGTCCGGACAATTCTTTGCATAGTGATTCTCGCCCCCGCACTGCCAACACTTGTGCGCTGTCACCGCATAGAAGTCAAGAGCATCAACCCACTCATCTTTGGGTACTTCTGCCAAGAAAGCAGAGACATCGAAGTCGGTCGTGTTGCTGGTCAAAGTTGCCAGAGCTGTTGGAGGACTGGGTGAGGTAAATGATGGGCTGGGATCTGCTTCTAGTTCGGTGGCATGTTTGTGTTGGTCCTTGCAGATGGTGAGGGCCAGCATTATTGACTCAAAAGATGGGCATCGGCCTCTTTTGTCATCTTGTACCAGTTGTTTGACTTGCAACTCAAACACCTTTTTGTAATTGGCATTTGAGTCCATTAACGCCGCTGTGGTGATTTATATAGGCAAGCGCGGTAGAATGTCCACGCGGGGATAGCGTGGGTGGGAATGCACAAAGCCGCTCAGGCAGAGAGCATTTTGGTGACAGAAGCACTGGGGATGAGGTCAGGAAAGCACGCTAAGAAAGCTTACGTAAATTCACGCGCGGACTGGAATGCACGGATTGCGGATCGCGGATTCCAGATTGGGTATTCAGATCGGAGCGGAAAAGACAGGGCTGGACTGCGGCGGGACTACACACGTGGACTGGTAGCAGCGGCGCGTCAGCGGGTGAACCACGACAGCCGAAGCGGGTGGAACTGGGGTGGAGGTGGTGGCAAGAGAACGACTGACGGGGGCTAGACAGAGGACGGTGGGAGGAAAAGCGTTGGAGAGGAGCGGAGTCTGGGAAAGTGATGAGCAGGAAAGCGGGCGGAGCTGGAGGACTAGTGCGGGAAAGTGTCAGACGTGCGGGATCGGGTGGGAACGGCAATGTGCGTGGAGGGAAGGACGGGGGGGACGGATTTTCTCTCTCTTCTGGGGGGGGGAGACATCTGATTATTATCACTCTTACGGATTGGACTCATCATTGTACTTACAACTACGGAGGTACTAGAGTTATTAGAGGATTATTGCAGAGCTTTATTCACTTGCGGATTATTACGCTATAGATCAGGCTCAGTAGAGGAGCACTGAAGGCTAGCGGAAAATAGCAGTGCGGAGCCGAGTGACCAACAATCACACAGCCCAGACAATAATATTCTTGAAGGAGGCGGTCAGCGGACATTTCCACCGACTAACCAGCTATCATTCTCACAAGTGGGGGTCTGGCCAGGAACCCAACTTTGTGTCGTTATTGGATACTCGGGAACTAGACTTGTGCGGAAACGTTGAATGAACCCTTTGGAAGGCAAATTCTTTACTCCAGGCAACGAAGAAGCTCAGATCGGATCAGGCGGCTCGGATAGCGGAGACACAGTAGTTGCGGAAAACGGAGAAGGTTCTTCTTCAAGACCAGCCAAAACACAATTGTGGTTGGGATTAGCGGGAGGACCAAGACTAGGACACTCATCTTTCTTGTCAGTGCAGATTCAGTTTCCACCTAATCAGTCACTCGCGGCGAGAAGGCGACAGCTGTACCAGCGGAGTACTCTGAACAATTGACCAGCGGTGTCAACTGGAGGAACGACGAGCGGAACTTACGGAGTTCGACCAGAGGAGACTGAAGACGAGACCATGGAAGAAGCACTAGGTGGACAACGGCCTGCTGCTCCTGCGCCAAGCGGAGCAAAGATATGGCCCAGGGATTATCCGCACCTTAAGTTTTCAGAGGCGGAGGTGGAGCGCTTTGTCGATTGGTTTGAAAGAGCAGCCCTTCAGGAAGGTCTGACGGATGCGGATAAAGCGTACCAGGTGGTCAACTTCTTTCCGGAGGGCAAGGACTTGCGGGAAGTGGAGGACATGAAGGGGTTTGAAAATAAGGATTGGACCAAGCTCAAGGAGGAGATACTTGAGAGGTGGGAAGATTGTGGACCTAGGTATTGGGAGAGTGACCTGGAGAAAGTGGCCTTGGAGCGCGCGGAAAAAGGCGGCGTTCGGACAAGAGCGGAGTATGTGTCCTACATTACCAGTTTCGACCAGGTTCTATGGTATTTGGAGCGGAACGAGATTGTGACAGCCGATATGGGCACGACAAAGCGGATTTTCTTGAAGGGATTCAATCGGACCTTCACAGAGAAGGTGCTTCGGGGACTCAATGAGCGGGGGCTGATGGTCAAACCACAACTTGGAGGGCCGAAACTGTTGTCCAGCATGAAGGAGTTGCGGTCCGCTGTTAAGGCCAAGCTCGAAGTATTGGAGCTCATGAATGACAGCCAAGGAGATGCGGTTGTGAGGGCAGAATCGGCTGCGCAGGCGCTGGTGACGGTCAAAGACGTGAGTGACCTGGCGGATACGCTGAAGGAGCTAAAACTGTTCATGCAGAAAACGGCGCACAAGCAACCAAAGGAGCAACAGGCGGCCGTGGCACCAGCAGCCTCTCCCGCGGCTTCTCAGGCGGACGGTGCTCCGCAGGCTGGGTGAATGCCGCCATGGAGGGGAGGACCCCCGGTGTGCGACTACTGCAAGGAAACCGGCCATATGCTGAATCAGTGCAAGTACTTTGAGACGGATTGGGCTGCGGGAAAGGTTTCCTTTTGGGGGTGCGCTTTCTTTTGGCCAAATCGTACACCAGTGGACGGACCGATTCCAAGGGATGTGGTGCGGGACGGACAACCTGCGGCGAAAGGGAAAGTGAATATTGGGATGGTCAAGGGTATGGTGTGGAAACCGCCGGCAGTGGCCAGCAGTGTGAAGTGTGTGCAAACGGGGGGAGTCTTCTTGGGGGAGCGTTTGGAAAAAATGGATTTGGATCCTGCTCCCGTGCCTAAAGCCAGACCGGAGCCGGTCAAGCAACTTCCGGTAGCTCCAGTGGCGGGGGGCAACAAGAAGAAGGCCGCAGAGGTTGCACAACGAGAAATGGGCGCGGAAACCACAGTAGCCCTTACCTTGAGGGAGCTGGCGGCAATTTCCCCGGTGATGGCGGTGTGGTGAGCCTCATCAAAAGCACCTTCACTCTCCGCAGGCTCCAGGAATCAACTATCAAGGCAACCAACCACTCAGGACAACAACACAGAACACCAGACACAGGACCCAGACGCCTCAACATCAAACACTCCATCATCACCAAATCCAGACATGCGTCAAACATCAATCCACATTGGTCATTAACTCAACAGCCCTTTCCTTGTCTCTTGGTTTCACACTAATGCACCTACTTTGGGATTAGTACTTGTCTCATCTTCATGCGCCTCATCCCTTTTGTTCATTTCTCTTACACTTCTCTTTGGTTGAAGTTTTTCACTGTTTCATATTTCCCACAACCACAGGTCAACCGCCCCCCCAGATTGTCTATATAAACTGCCCCTTTGTCCACACTTTTGTCCCCGATCAGCTCATCAGACAGTAGTTGGTCAATAGTTATATAGTCTCATAGTTACCTTATAGTCAATTACAGTAGCCATTCTGCCTTGACAATTATATCATCTTGCCTGCTCAACATCCAGTAACCATTCTGTGGGAGAGCATTACTTACTTCGCCATTTCATCACCTTACCCTGATATCTTCTTGATCTTCTGCGCCACACCTTTTCTTGAGTTTCATTACTCTATTGGTGTCCTCTACTCTTTAGCATTTCACCCGGAGGGCAGCCTTTTCACGCACTCATCCCCTCCACAGCTATCTCTATCCCACGGAGTAGTCCCCACAGTGGATGAGATGATCAGCGTGTTGAGAGAGGCGTTGGGAGAAAGGAAACCCGCAGCAACGGCTGTCACCACTAACGCGGAAATGGCGGAGGCTAAGTGTGCGGAGTTTGGGCGCTTGCTGGACTCACTTCCCATTCTACCATCTACAGCCGTGTCCTGCCCACTGGGATACGTAAGTATGAGGGTAGGAAAAGGTGGGCGATGGGGCACCGCATCACTGTGCGGAGCCTCCCGCGGAGGATTTTTAGTTGTTGGCCGAGCTATCCAGGCGGAGGAGGCTTTAGTCTGGACGGTCGACATTTAAGAAGCGGGAGGGTATTGACGAAGGGACAGAGAGGCAAGTCAATAACAAAGTGAGCTTTCCATTGTGTGCATCTCTAAGTGTGGAAGGATCAAAGCACTACCACAGCGCCACTGTGGTGAGCCGTGACTATGCGACAGGGACGAATGACGAGCAGGAAGCGGGAATGGACGAGAGCGGGAAAGTTGGTGCGGAAATCGGGAACTGCGCGGCGGAGGCGAGCAGTGTACAAGTAAGTCCTCCCAAGTATGCACTTCCGAGTCGGTTGTCTACAAAACCCTACCATTGTGCCACGGTTGTGAGCGAAATGAGACGTCCGCACAGGGGTTTGATTGTGGCTAGGACGATCAGCGAAAACGGAGAAGCAAGAATGGGGCAAGTCAACGGTGGGAGGTATAAACCGGTGGCGAAGAAGGTGCGGCCGCGGAACGTGGCGATGCCGCAGGAGCTCAACCCACCATTGAGGGAGATCAAGTGGAGCCGGGATCCGTTCAAGACACCTCTACACCGGGTTCCGCCAAGGTTCGAGCCAACGACGCGGATTACGGCGGAACAGATGGCCAGTCTCAACTTTGGGCCACCGGAATGGCTTCACAAGGAGGAATTCCACCTTTTGGCAGAAGCTATTACGCTGCGGGAAAAAGGCGCTATTGTTTGGACCTGAAGATTGGGGTTTACTCAAGCGGAGTATTGGGGATCCTTATCAAATACCCACGGTTCTGCATGAGCCATGGCAGATACGGCCCATCCCTATACCGGCGGCGATTCTTGGAGAGATGACGGAACTGGTGCGGGAACGGTTGCGGACGGGGTTGTATGAGCAATCATGCTCCAGCTACTCTAGTCCAATCTTTGCGGTAATTAAGCAGGACAAGAAGAGCCTGCGGATTGTGCACGACTTGCAACGGCTTAATTTGGTCACTATACGCAGCGGTGGGCAGATACGTTATCCAGAATTCCGCATTTTTTTGTTGTAAATTCAAATTTTTCACACAACAGTTCAACTTATCAGCAAGAGTTAAGCATTAGGGCTTTGTATTCCCAGTATCTTTAATTTTCAAAAAAATATTCCATTTTTACTGACTAATTTTCTTCTAATCATCAATTACACAACAAATTTTCCGTTATCTGTAACTAAGTTACCAACGGTGGGCCGCTACGCTACATTTAGTCCGTAGTTCAGCGTAGCGTAGCAGATCTAAACTACAAATGACAGGGTTTTCCGTTAGCGGGCAGTGATTGCCCGCTACCGCTAACAGGCACCCCTTGAAACTACAGGGCCTCTATCGCCGCTATCAGCGCTAGCAGTGCTATTCAACCGCTAAAAAAGCTGATAGCGCTGTTAGCGCCTGTTAGCGTAGCGTAGCAGCCCGTAGCGGGCGCTACAACTAACGGCAATGTGTCAGGAACTACGCAACGCTAAACTAGCAGATAGCGCACGCTACGGATAGTTTAGCGTAGCGGCCCACCGTTGAAGTTACAGATAACTGAAAATTTGGTGTATAATTAGTGATTGAAAGAAAATTAATCAAGAATCATGGGAGTTTTTTTTTTTTGCGCAAATTAAAGATACTGGGAATACACAGCCCTGATTTTTAAATCTTGCTGATAAGTTGAACCGTTGTGTGCAAAATTTGAATTTACAACAAAAAAATGCGGAATTCTGGATAACGTATCTGCCCACCGCTGCTATACGGGACGCTGGGTTTCCGCCACGCATAGAGGAATTTATTGACACTATGGTGGGGCGGGTTTGCTATGGTCTGGTGGACGTTATGGGCGGATACGACCAGCGGGAATTGCATACGGAGTCAAGGCCGCTGACGGCGTTCAAGACGCAATTGGGGCGTTTGCAGCTTACCCGGCTTCTGCAGGGGGCTACTAACTTGGTGGCGGTCTATCAGCCGCAGATGTCCTGGATCCTCCAGGATGAGTTGCCTCAAACGGCACAGATATTTATTGATGATGCGGCTGTGAAAGGACCAAGGAGTGACTACGGCGGAGCGGCGTTGGCGGTGTGGTGTGCTGTGCCTGTTGCAATGCCAAAAGGACATATGCAAAGGTATTGGGATAGTACAGTTACATACAGGTGGAACCCATTACAAGAGGAGGAGATAATCTTACACAACAGTTACAACATTTACATACATACACCCTTTGGTCACCGCAGCGGATTGGACGGAAGAATACACGATGTGGATACAAGGACGAGGGAGGAGGAAGGAAGGAGGACCAGTTACAACATTTACATACATACACCCTTTGGTCACCGCGGCAGATTGGACGGAAGAATACACGACGTGGACACGAGGACAAGGGAGGAGGAAGGAAGGAGGACCAGAGAGAGGCTTTGACCCCCAAATTGTGGAAAGGAGGAGTATTCTAGTTGGGTGCAGCGTGCATGGAAGGTGGCTTGGTTACATAGCAACATATTCTGAAGGATATGGAAGGTGGCTTGGGTACATAGCAACGCATGACATCAGGCAGCGCAATATATGCAGGCAGATAAGGTGTACAAATAGTGTCACTGCAGCATAATTCCCTCATTGTTTGGGTGGCTGTGCAGTACAGGTGTACATATGCTGTGCAACTGAGATTCCCTGCAGCTAAATTCCCTCAAACACATTCCCCTGGAGCTAAAATCCCTCACTCTTCAATATAAAAGAAGCTCTTCTCCCCCCCATAATTTCTCTTTTTCACCATCAACCTACAGAGGTCTGGTCACATATGGTAGTTTAGCAGTAGTAGTTTAGCAGTAGTAGTCTTGAGTAGCGTAGAGTCAGTCAGTCAGTAGAGTGTTAGTGCAGTAGTAGAACCAACAATCAACAACCAACCAACCAACAACCAACCAACCAACAACCAACCAACCAACAACCCATTCTCCTTATTAGCATATTAGTAGTAGTAGTAGTATAAGTAGAAGTAGTAGTACAAATTATAACATCAACAACAGTAGAGTAACTTCACCATAACAAACCACGTTATCCTTAGCTATAACCGGTCTGAAAAACACATTGAATTAGATATTTAGGTCTGATAGAGATTACTATATAAAAGTAAGAGCTATCTTGGAATCTGCCACATTTTTCTTAAATATTGATTACAAGACTCTTGGTTATTTGCATAGTACTATTAGAGGGGCAGGTCTTTCAAACCACCCGTAGATTGTAGTAGCCTTTCAACCTATTAGCAATTTATTTCCCCTCTCAAAGGAACTTCGATTACCCATCCATCCCTGGAGTCCTACAGCGGAAAACCCTAATATTTGTTGGTTTGTCTGGGAATACGCAGTGGCTCTGGAGCGGGTTCTGTTTTGGATTGAGGAACTGGGCTTTACGGTTTCAGGGAAGAAGTTTGCGGTTTGTGTACTGGCGTTGGAGGTCCTAGGGAACAAGGTGTCTAGAGACGGACGGCGGGTCGCGGAACCCAAGCGGAACAAGATACTGGATTGGCCGAAACCACGGACGGCGTCTCATATCCTGCAGTTCCTTGGGTTATGTAGTTTTGTGCACATGTTCATCGAGAGGTTTGCGGAAATTGCGAGTCCAATGCGGAGATTGAAACGCAAGAATGCGGAATGGAACTGGACCCAAGAATGTGATGAGGCTTTCGCGATGCTGAAGGACATAGTAGGCCGGAAGATCTTGTTAAAGGAACTCAACTACAATAACAGCGGAATCTGTTTGGCGGTGAACTCAAGTGAGTTTGGTGCAGGCGGAGTACTCACCCAGGAAGAGGACGGGAAGGATTGGCCCGTGCTGTATGAATTGGTGACGTTTACAGACGTGGAATCACGGTATTTGCAGCCGAAGCTGGAGCTGTGCGGAGTGGCTAAAATCGTGCGGAGATTGCAACACATACTGTGGGGCGTCTATTTCAAATTACTGGTCAATGCGGAGGCATTGGTGCGGATGATCAACTGTCCGTCGTTGCCTAATGCCCCTATGACGCGGTGGGTGGCATTTTTGCAGTTGTTCTCTTTCAAAGTGGTGCACGTGCCAGGCAAGGCGTTCACGTTACCGGACGCGCTTTCCCGCATTCTGCTGGGTGACGATGAGGACCGATTCGCGCTGGCTGAACAGCTGGATGTGGAGCGGCGGATTCTCGACGTACGGATGGCCAAGGACGCGGTCGTGAAGGAGGGCGGAGGCCTGCCAGTGACTCAGACGACGAGGTACGAGTATTTGGTGGTGTTTCTGATGACTCTTCGCTATCCTGCGGGAATTGGGAGGACAGTTCAGCGTTGGATCAAGCGTAAGGCGGCGAATTTCTTCGTGCATGAGGGCCAGCTATGGCGTCGGAGTGCGCCGGTACACCTGGTGGTAGTGACGCGGAGCATTGACCAAGAAGCTGTCCTGCGGAGTCTACACAAGGAGTTAGGACATCAAGGCGAAGCGGAGACCAAGCGGCGAGTCCAGTCGCGGTTTTGGTGGCCGGGTATTACGAGGAGCGTGCGGCAATGGGTGCGGAGTTGCGAGCAGTGCCAGAGGCGTATTCTGCATCTGCCTAAAGAAGTTGGGAAACCTACAGAAACGGACACACTATTTAGTAGGATATCTATGGACGCGGTGCACATCAAGGCGGGGAAATTCAAGTACCTGATCGTGGCGCGGGATGACCTTTCCGGTTGGGTGGAGGCGCGGCCGCTGGTGAATATTACAGCGGCTAAAGTAAAACAGTTTTTGGAATAAGACTGGTTTGCGCGGTTTGGGAGTGTGCGACTCATCACTGTGGACGGCAGAGCGGAATTTTGTGGCGGATTGCGGAAATTGGTGGAGTCATGTGGCGCCAAGTTTGGCAAAGTGACGGAGTACTATCCAGAGGGTGCGGGAATGATTGAGCGCGGACATCAGCCAATCAAGAGCGCTCTGGTGAAACTGTGCGGCGAGGACAGTAAGAAGTAGCAGCAGTATTTGCCCGCCGTTCTGTTTGCAGATCAGATTTCCACTAAGCGGACGACGGGGTATTCGTCGTACAAGATGCTGTTTGGGTGCCAGCCGGTTTTGCCGGTAGATATAGAGATGTTCACGTATCTGGCGGTAGACTGGTGGAAGGTTAAATCGGCGGACGACTTGCTTTTGGCGCGAGCGGAGCAGCTGTTGCGGCGGGATTCAGTGATCGCGAAGGCGGCGGCGCGCCTCAAGGAGAGTCGTGCTAAGGCGGTCCGGTATTGGGACCGTTGCTGTTCTCATCGCTTGCGGGATTCTCTCCGCAAGGGGGGATTGGTTCTTCTTTACAATCGCAGCCTCGAGTCTCAGTGGGGCAAACTGTTTGCTAACCGGTGGAATGGCCCTTATCGCATTGTGTCACAATTTCCTGGTGGAAGTTACGAGTTAGAAGAGCTGGATGGGACGCTTTTGAAGCGGCAAGCGGCAGCGACACATGTCAAGCGGTTTTATGCGCGGGGTTCTACGGATTTCGATCAGACCGCGGAATCGGATGACTCTGAGGAGGAGGTTCAGGTTCCAGGGGATGCCTTGTCTTTGGCGAGCTCAGATGGTGCGGAGGACACAGGTAAGGCGTCTAGCAAAGAAGATTCTGGCTCGGAAGCTGTATTGGAAGGGGACGGTGCGGATCAGGCACCTCTGCCGTTGCAACGGAGTCTGCGTTTGCGGACCGCTGGGGACAGCGGTAAAAAGGCTGGGGCGGGGAAAGCCGCGGCAGGCAAAAGCCACAAGTGATTATTGGTGAGGGGGTGCGCTATCTGGTCTACAGCCGGGTTACATAGCCAGCCCAGAATGTTCGTTATCCTATAGAGTTCGGTTTCAGTTTTGTTATACGTTTCACTGGCTTGTTTTCTATCTGTATTTCTAGGGGTGGGGTGCAGGGATTTTGTGTGGAAAATACTTCTGGGGCGGACCAGGTACCTTGCGGAATTTTCTCTTGTGGACCGCGGGTGGATTGCGGTTTCTCTGGTTTTTCTCTCTCATGGATTGCGGTTTCTTTCTGGATTGTGTACGGTGAAAGGGTATAAAAAAAAAAAAAAAAAAAAGAAGGATAAAAATGGAAAAAGGAAGTGCGGGGACTAAAGTGGTTCTCATTCTGGGGCGGTCCAGGCACTTATAAAAATATTTTCTTTTCGGGATGGCGGACCTTTTTGCTCACTTTGCTTCGGATTCTCAGTTCCCTCTCTGGGTGGAAACTATCCGGGTGCGGAGCTCAGAATGCGTGTGTATTACGAGCATTGTTTCTGCAGGATAGGACTATATACAAGGGGGGAGACAACAAAAGGAAAGGAGAAGAGAAAGCTAGGGAAGTTTGGATTCAGAGGAGCGGCGGGTACGCTCCGGAGGGATAGGGGT
The DNA here is from genome assembly GCF_026914185.1 of Puccinia triticina. Taxonomy (NCBI): domain Eukaryota; kingdom Fungi; phylum Basidiomycota; class Pucciniomycetes; order Pucciniales; family Pucciniaceae; genus Puccinia; species Puccinia triticina. The sequence goes on along the minus strand of NC_070568.1, from coordinate 185,488 downwards.
GTTGTACTCTGCGGCGGTAGGTTGTGCGGGGTGCGGCTCGTTCCGTAGCGCTTCCTCTAAGTTCTGTTGAGCTCGGAGAGTATGTTTGTTGGTGGGAACAACAACGGCTAGCTCAAGGCGTTTGACGAGTCGGTTGATGGCGACAAGGAAGAATGCGTACCTACGGCGGTGTTGTGCGGGTGTTACCGCGGAGACGTGAAGCAGGGCGCGGTACATATTGCGGAAGGCGCCTACGCATTTGACCACGGCGGCGGCGGGGAACACGGCTTCCTCCCAGAGGGGATTTTTGGGGAAGGTGTTGCGGAGGTCGCGGGAAATCTCCGCAATTTGGCAATTGAGCAACCCAGCTGCGGTGTCCTCAGCAGGCTCGGCGGGCGGCGGCAGATGGATAGGTACCGACGAGGCTCGAGGGTGTGGAGTCGGAGAGCCAGGGGACGCGGCTCGTTATACAGTAGTGGTTGGCGGGGCAAGGAGTCCAGGCGCCATTGAAGTGGTATTGGCCGGCGGAGAAGGCGGGTCCGTGGACTCCAACGTGTGGATCGAGGAGGCGCGGGCGGCTCTGGCTAGCGGGATTTCGGCGCGCGGAAAGGACTGCGGGGAGCTGGGAGGTGAACCGGAAGGAGTATGGGACGGGTTGTTTGGTGCCATCTCGGTGTCCCTTGCTGAGGTGGCTGAAGCGGAAAAAGCGTTCAAGGGTTAGCGGTGACACGACACGTAGAAGCAAAAAGTTACCTACCGGTAGCCTGGGGAAAAGCGGGCTCCGGGGAAAGAACAATTGGTGTTGAGTCACGAGGACAAGCGGAAAAACGGGCTGCAAGACCTAGAGTCTGCGGATCGGCTGGACAGGGACGCTTTGAGGATTGATCCAAAGAGTCCGCTGAGGGGCGCTTCAAACCAGTAGTGGGAAAAGGCCTGGTAGACAACAAAGGTCCAGCGCAAGAGGCCGATGCGGGTTCTTGAGGACGTTTGAGGCGCTCATTGACTACAGGTTTGTTAACGCCGTGTTTGCGGGCCCACACCTGGGCTTGTCGGACATAGTCTTTGGCGCTTGAGCAGTCGGCACGGTTTGGTGGCGGTGTCATAAGGTCTTTACTGTGTGCGGAGGGCGACTTGGTGCGGGAACTGACCAAGATAACAGACGGGAAACGTTCCGCACAAGAGCTTTGCGACCCAGACGGTGGTGGATGGTTTTGTGATTCGCGGTTTCGGCGGGAGCTATTGGATTTTGGTGTGAAAGCGGAGCAGCTGCGTTTTGAATATCACCAGTTGTTACAAGCGCGACCAGCGCGGGAGTAGACACAGGGAAGTCCGAGTCGAGTGCAGCAATCGCAAGCTACCATATTGAACGGGAGGTGATGTGTGGGAAAGGAGGAGTGATGGTATGGGGTATGTGACAAGTGTGGGAAGATCCTGGGGGCAGGACTTCAAAACTGGGGCGGATGTGGTAATTTATATAGGCAAGCGCGGTAGAATGTCCACGCGGGGATAGCGTGGGCGGGACTGCACAAAGCCGCTCAGGCAGAGAGCATTTCAGTGACATAAGCACTGAGGATGAGGTCAGGAAAGCACGCTAAGAAAGCTTACGGAAAGTCACGCGCGGACTGGAATGCACGGATTGCGGATTGCGGATTGCGGATTGCGGATTCCGGATTGGGTATTCAGATCGAAGCGGAAAAGACAGGGCTGGACTGCGGCGGGACTACACACGTGGACTGGTAGGGGCGGCGCGTCAGCGGGTGAACCACGACAGCCGAAGCGGGTTCCACCAGCGGGTGGAACCGGGGTGGAGGTGGTGGCAAGAGAACAACTGACAGGGGCTAGACGGAGGACGGTGGGAGGACAAGCGTCGGAGAGGAGCGGAGTCTGGGAAAGCGGGCGGAGCTGGAGGACTAGTGCGGGAAAGTGTCAGATGTGCGGGATCGGGTGGGAACGGCGATGTGCGTGGAGGGAAGGACGGGGGGGACGGATTTTCTCTCTCTTCTGGGGGGGGAGACATCCAATTATTATCACTCTTACGGATTGGACTCATCATTGTACTTAAAGCTACGGAGGTACTAGAGTTATTAGAGGATTATTGCGGAGCTTTGTTCACTTGCGGATTATTACGCTATAGATCAGGCTCAGTAGAGGAGCGCTGAAGGCTAGCGGAAAATAGCAGTGTGGAGCCGAGTAACCGACAATCACACAGCCCGGACAATAATATTCTTGAAGGAGGCAGTCAGCGGACATTTCCACCGACTAACCAGCTATCATTCTCACACCGCCTGTAGAACAAAGCCTAGGAACAAATCGACACCAATGGCTACATTGATGGAGGTCCACTTGGCGTACAAGGCCTTCAGGTTGGATGCTATACCGGCATTATGTCCGTCGGGATCCATCTTGAATCTTCTGAATTTATTGTAGACTAGAGACCAAGGCGGCTCCGCCGCTGCAGGGTAACAATCCATCCTTCTGTTTGACAATAAATCTGCTGCCTAATTATCTCTAATTAGTAATAGTACAATATTTGAAAGTTATTTAAATTTAAAATTGCAAATCTTTCCACACAATACCCAGGGCAAAATTGTGAAAATCCACACAGAAATTCATCTATTTATTTTCAGATTTATCAATACAAAGAATTTTGGAAACAAATTATGAATCAAATGCTGAGATGCATGCAATTGATATCAGTGAATCAGGTGCAGTCCGTTAGCACAAAGACCTTGGAGATGTTGAAGATCTCCACCTCATGTATTGGGTGATGAAGCCCTCCTTTGAGCTCTGCAGGTTTGTCGGATCCGTCTTGATTTGCGACAGCGCGTCGGACCAAGACGCATGCAGTTTGACCACTAAAACAACCACACATCAGCCAGTGCATACAGGAGAGGGAGGATGAGAGAGAGGGGAATGACGGGAGTTGTATTTCAGACGACCGTCTTCCATCTCTTTGCGGTGCTTCTCCTCTAATTGACTGATATCTTGCTTGAGAGTGCTCACGTCTCTCTTTCAGCCCTCCAAATGACTCTTGACGCCGCTCCGCACTGGACCAGTCCAAGTCGCAACTCAGGCTGAGCCAGCAGGCAGTGGAGAGTCTCAACCAACAGACAGACGACCTGAAGGAGTCGATGTCCCAACTGAGGCTCGATAAAGAAGGGCTGAGCAAGATGCTGACCCGCAAAGCTAAGAAAGCACGATCAGTCCCATCTCCGTCACACAACCAGAGCTTGACAATGGGGTATATGCAGGGCTGGTGATCTGCCAGAAAACAACCAAAGCAGAATCTGGAGGTGTGATGGTTAGTAGTTGGGCCAGAGAGCTGGGTGAGTGATGCATGAGCATACCTTTGGCCGCAGAGACAGGTGACCCTGGGGACGACAGTGTCGAGGCTCTTCTTGGAGACATGACACTCAATGGTGTAGACGCAGCTCGGGGCGGGACAGAACTTCAGCGCGGGATTATTGTTGACAAAGGTGTGGTTGAGGAGGGTTTGGAAGCCGGCCATGAGTTTGTCGGCCTCGGTGTGGTAACCCTGTTCCTGTTCATACTATCACCCTCATATCACCAAAACCCTTCATAAATACTTCATTATTACTTCATATTCAGATTCTACACCCCATTTTACCCCTAGTCACCCACTCATTTCACCTAGGATTTCCAAATGGATCAGCAGTTATTGGCATGTATAGTTTTGGCAGGTATTTTCTTCATACATATCCTTAGCATTATTACATACATCATTCATTAGTATCATAGCTACATAGGACTGCAGATCTTACATAAACTGCATTACTCATTTTCCTCTTCATATGATGTCAGCAGTACATTCCTTCATAGCTCTTGTAGTTATTATCAAATGCTCATCATTATTTCATATTCTACATAGTTACCTTTCATGTACACTCCTTGGTCATTGCACCTCCATCATTACTGCTCATCTTCAGATATTGTTACTATGTGCTCATCATGTATCACCCCCCTGTAGTACTTCTCACATATATAAACACCCCTCTAGATGTTGTGTCCCCATCATGCACTTTCTACTACATCCCCTCTGTAGCACCTTTTAAACATCACCCTTATATGCACTTTCTACTACATCCCCTCTGTAGCACTTTTTAAAATCACCCTTATATGCACTTTTCACCCACTACACTTTGTATGCACCTCTCCCCCCCCATACTCTCTGTAGCACCTTTACACATCACACTTAGATAAACTTTTCATCACCATAGAAATGTATCTCCCAGCATATGTCTCATTTCACATCTCAGAGTGACTCCCCAAGAGCTTCTGCTTTTCTCCCCATCTCACTTCTCCTCTCTCACTCAGTAGGATTGATACACCTCAAACTCATAAAAGTGTTAAAGTCATCTAAGTCAAAGAGAATCATCAGCCACACCCTTTTCTTTTTCTTAGTGTAACCCTCTCTCCATCAGCATTAGTCAAGAGGGCAGCCTCACCAGCACCTGTAGCCTCTTCTACATTATTAGTAGTGTAGTTGACTATTTCCCCTCACAGCTCTTTCCAGATCATTTAGGAGTTCCACATCGGGCAGACAATTGTCCCTAGCAGTGAGCAGGTTGGCAATTGTATTTATGTCCACAATCTGCTTGCATTCGGACTCCATGCATTCAATCATCCGCGACTTGCCCTCCTTGATCTTTGCCTCAACATCTAAGTTTATTAAAACCACAGATTTGCCAAAAAAAAATTCAAGAGTTTCCCCTGTACATAACACTGCAAGAAAAACTCTAGAAACTGCTTGCAGTTGAGATGCAAGATCTCAAGGCAAGCTGTGCCTCATGCAAGAATCATGCACTGGTTGATTCAATTTCCATGCACATTGCATAATTTATGCAAGAGTGATTCTAAGGTACAAAAAACTGAGTACAGGATCCAAAATACTGAGTTGGTACCTGTGCAAATTTCCCTTTCATGTGAAAATTCCCCTTTCATGTGAAAATTCCCCTTTCATGTGAAAATTCCCTTTTCATGTGAAAATTCCCCTTTAATGAGCACATACCCCTTTCATGTGCACATACCCCTTTCATGTGCACATACCCCTTTCATGTGCACATACCCCTTTCATGTGCACATACCCCTTTCATGTGCACATACCCCTTTCATGTGCACATACCCCTTTCATGTGCACATATCCCTTTTGTATGTATTCACCCCTTTCATAATGTGTACATAACCCTTTATGTGCACATACCCCTTTCATGTGCGTGTATCCCTTTCATGTGTAAGTATCCCTTTCATGTGCATGTATCCCTTACATGTACATGTATCCCTTTCATGTGTGTGCATCTCCTTCATGCGTGTGTATCCCTTTCATGTGAATGTCTATTCCCTTTCACAATGTGTACATACCCCTTTCATCATGCTTTCATGACCCTTTCATGTTTACATTTCCCCTTTGAGTTTTTTACATCCTTTTCAACCCTTTCATCATTCAGGTTTACATACCCCTTTGATGTTTACATATCCCTTTCATGTGCAAATACCCCTTACTGCACATACCCCTTTCATGCATACATACCCCTTTCACAATTACATACCCCTTTCATGCATTCATACCCCTTTCATCATGTGTATGTATCCCTTCTATGTGTTAATACACCTTTTCACATTCCCCTTTCATGTGTACATGTTCCTCTCATATGTACATATCCCTTTCATGTGTACATACCCTTTTTATGTTATTCTTGCTGGATTCAATGGTACATGGAGTGTTTTCTAAAAGCAAATAAAAGGTTGCTCAGGGGGATGCTCATTTGCAAGGTTGAACATTTGTCTCAGCCTACTGCATGAGCACTACAGCATGTAATTAAGCATTGAGATGCCGGGCCCAAACAAGGTACACACTGAAGGTGCACCAGCATGGAATTTGGGTGCTTGACTCCAGCTTGAGCTGAGGCTTGATTCAAGCTTGCTGCATCTCAACTGCAAGCAGTTTCTAGAGTTTTTCTTGCAGTGTAAGCATTTCCCAAACAAATAAAAGGGTTTCCCCTACATACAAGCTAAAAAAACTCCAAACAACGGTAACAATTCAACAATTTTCAATCTATTTACATAAAAAGCAGCTGATTTGACGAACTCCCAGCCTGTGACATGCCACAGGTGAAAAGAGACCGGGTTTAACCCGCTCAGCCTGGCGCAAGTGCATGGGGCAAAAGTCAGGGCTGGAAACCCCTCAGCCAATTGCAAATGCAATCGGGGAGGGGGAGGATCACCACCAGTCTGCTGCAGGTGCAAGCGGAGGGAAGGTCACCTGTGGGGAAAGCAATCCTGAAGGATCTGGTGGGATTATATACCCATCAGACCAACTGAAGTGTATGCGGTAAGTTGGCCCTTCCGGTACGTCCAATAGAGGACAACGGTTGCGCGGGGGGAGTGGCTGATGCATGGCTATACCTGATGAGAATGCTGTAGCTTGGTCTGAACATCCGTGCTGCATTAACGATCAACAGCCATGCCAACAATCCCATTCCCTGCAAGTTTCTTCGCCATCTCCAACTCCTATTGTGGCCCTGCCTCCTTTTTTTGGCAACCTGCGGTGGCTCCTCAGAAGTGGACTCCAACTACCTCCACACATACTCACTTTGCTGACACACCAAGACACATACAATGTTGTTCGAGATCTAGGACGAGTACTACGAGCAGTCAAAGAGGGGAACATTGCGTGCAGCAGCAGACCGGGCCTCCCAAAGATTGCAAGGCCTGCTGCTGGTGCTGCTGACCAGATATCTTCTCAGGAGGGCCCGGCCGCGTGGTTCAAACCGGCTCAAGCTCTACACCCACTTCCATTCGTCACTCATTTACCACTCCGATCCGACCTCCGTGCCGTCCTCTGCGAACAGCAATCCTCCTTGCTTGGCCCTTGCCCACCCCCTGGCTGCTGAGTTAATTCTCTCTCCCTCCGCTCTTTCTCTCTAAAACTTATAATTGACCCCGCCGCACTTGCTCTGTTCTCTTCAACGGCCATCTATAGATCTGTTGTTTGCCTGAGTATTCATGCTCCAAAGCCTAATCAAAAGCTGTCTACTCTGCTCCCAATGGGCAGACAACCAGCTTGGTCTTTAGAGATTTCACACGGACCAACTGAATACAAGATGAAAAGCCAAGCCGGGCATTATAAGAACTGGCAAGTGTTCATACTGACAACCTGACGGATGATCAGGGTGCTGGATGGCAGCCAGATTGCGCTCGGATTCACGCCTCCAACCGCTTCTCAAACAAGAACAACCCAGCCACAACCTTGGTGCCCGCTTCAAGGGAATCGGCTCGCTGTGGCGAGGGATTGTGCCTACCCCAAAGGTCACCATCCTGGACCGAGACCATGTAGTTTATATTCTTGGGTTCAATATGCTACGCTCGGCCTCATCCAACCACCATTTGACTCCCTCGACCGTCTCAAGGCTGCCGGGCGGAAACTCGGCAGAGGGGTCAGCTTTAGAGAGTATGATAATCAGGCCAGCGTGCACCAGCTTGCCCTCCAGAGCTTCTTTGCAAACTCCCTCAGCGGCGCTTTGGCTGCAACTCTTACTAATCAATTCAATGTTGTCAAAACATGTAAACAGGTGTCCCCTTACTCTCCCTCACTTCAAGGCCCCCATGAATGCCCAGGCCGTGAGTTTTTTTGTTGATTTCACCAAGTCAACAGGCACGTAAAGGGTGATGGCTAAGTTTGACTTTCTTCTTCAATCCTCATCCTGCTACTGGTCATTATGTCAATTTAAAATAAATTATTGAAAAATATCAAACAACTAACACTTGAATGACATGCACAATGGCAACAATACTGACCAGGTTGGTATTGCCATTGCTAACTGAAATGATGATCACATCATTTCAAGCCTATATCTCTTACATCCTTTCCAATAGCTTACTGTTGTTGTACATTTTTTTCTTAGCCATGTAGCCAAAATCTTCATTAAGCTGCAATACCAGTTACATGTTGTGTGTAAGGAAAGTAAAAATTTGATTTGATTAAGAAAGGAGTAAATGTTGTGTAACATGCAGGCATGGGTCCCCAAGAAGAATTATGGAAATGTGTATGTTGTAAAATGAGACCTCGAAGATCTAAGCAAACTCTGGCTACATGAGCACATGCTGAGAGTCACATCAACTTCAAGGCATCAAGTTTTACAAGGCAGAAAAAAATTGTTTTGATGTGCTTCATTTTCAGAAGCACAAATTTGTACTTTTCTCTCCCAAGTCCCTTCCTTCCTGGAGAAGCAAGTGGCATATTTCTTACCCAATGTTAAAAACAGATTGCACTTAGTCCTGAAAAACTTATTGGTCTCAAGATGGCAAGCAAGAATTGTTGAAATTCTTCATAAGCCACAAAGCTGCCAACCAAAGCAAGGAAAAGAAACCCAGTCCATAAGAGTTTGATGATAATAATCAAAATATAATGAAGTTGTTTTGAGCTGTAGCACGGACTCCCTGGTGCAGTCTCTCATGTACATGGCTAACACACACATGTCCATGATGATGTCATGGACCACAGATTCGTGGTTTTAGAGGCTGGAGTCCTTATCCTGCAATGTACCATATACAAAGACCCTGAAACCCAGAACCCCAAAACCCAAGATCACGTGTTCCTCTCCACAGACCTGACCATAACAAAATTGAATGTACACAGAGGTTTTAAACCACACATGAATTATATTATTTCAATTGAAATTCTGCATTACAGCTCTCATGAAGGTATTTTGAGTAGCAATGTCCACAGGATGATCAGTTTTGAGAAGAGTAGATGCATTTGATCCAGAACCTTGCATCAGATAGAACCCATTCCACACAGAATCACCAATGGCAGTAAACAAGCACTTTCAATGGGTGGAACAGCTGTGATACAGCTGATAAAATAAGGCTGTGCCCCTGGAAGTGCAGCGGCGTAGCCGCCTTATACTCTAGTAGAACATGTAGCAGTCTTGACAGAAATTGTGTTTGACTGACTGCGAGCCGCCGCTACTGGCCGGCGCCCCTTTGTCTTTTGGCAAGGGCGGACAGGAGTGGAGGTAGATTGTGTCCTGGCCAGGCTCATTGTTGAAGCAGATCTTGCATTCAAATTGTGGCGTGGAGCGTGTCCGGCACTTGGATGACAAAGGTTTGTTGAGCTCGAGGTCGGTCCAAATTCCGACGTCTTGGAAGACTTTCTTTTGTGAATCCTATGGAGGAAGAATGAATGAGGTATCAGTAAAAAAAAGAAGAGCCAAACAGGGAGCCCAGAGTGGAGGAGGCAAGTACCATATATTTTTCCATGAGGAGGTCCTTGTTCCAGCCAAAGTATCGGAGGATGAGGGTGGCATCCTTCCCGGCGATTCCGATGATTCCGGCGACATGTTCGACTTCCTGACCAGCTCATGGAGCGTCTCAAGCGCTCCGAGGCCGAGCTTGGCACGCCCAAGTACGAGAAGAAGGGGCTCGACATCAGCTTCAAAAAGATCTCCAAGGAAACCAACGACACCAAATGTTATCAAGAGAAAAATCCGCGCTAATTTCTTAAGTAAAGAGCGTTAAACAGGGGGATAGCGCTGCTCACCTCCAATATCCGACCAGTTTACTTTGGACTTTTGTAGCTTGACATTTCTCAATGAGATCGGCACGAACCCGGACTGTGCGCTTTCGAAGTCTTGCAACTCCAAAGAGGCCTGAAAGCCCATAACTGACAATCAGACGTGACAGCTCACAGAGTACCGGAAACGTTTAGTGAAGAAGCATGTGGACAGACTGGTGGCTTGGACGAGTCTTGATGCGCAGTCCTCATTGATCTGATGATAGCTTGATGAACCGCTTGATTGACCAAGTCTTGCACATCGGACAGGGTTAGGAGGTATCCCTTGGTCTTTTCTGACGACAGCGCATCAGGCTTGATCCGACTGATCTCAAGACCAGATTTTGCAGCTTTGAGTTTGATGAGTTCAGTAAGGATCTGGTGGTTGAAAATCAAGGAATATATAGGGATTAGCTTGATGTCGCATTGAAGGAGAGGAAGGGCATATGAGCTGGATCACCTCTCGCCGGTTGGCTCGACTGAGGCCATTCAACTCTAAGGTTTCCGAGAAGATGTGGGTTTCGGAGCGCAATAAGTTGTGGATAGACACCGAGCTAGAGCAGGTTGAGACCAAGATAACCAGGTTGTCTTTGGTTGCCGCGTTTGCGATCGATAAGAATTCTTCAGCTAGATGTCGACACCAAAATGAATCGATATGCTGTTATGATCAAAATCAATCGAGGATCATCAACCTGTGATGCCAAGCCGTGTTATATAACGGAAGGCGGGATTAGGGAAAGGGGAGTGTACCCGAAGGGCAAGCGGATGCTAGCGCCGGCGTCTTTGTGGCCCAAGGCATCCCGGAGCCGGTACGTTCCGTCTTCCGGACGGGGGTCGAAGAGCGGGGCATGAGCGGCGCCCAGGGCGTCGAAGACAAGCAGATAGCCGAGGCCGGCGAGCGAGAGACAGTCGGTCTGTTGGCCGCGCAGCCAGAGCGTTGCGCCGGGGGCCAGCGCGAGGGTTGCGACAAGGATGCAGAGCTGGAAGATGAGGTGTAGTCGTCTCAATGCGGATGAAGCTGCCGCATGGTACTTGAGGGATGGCCCGATTGAGGAAGAACGGCCGAGGATTTGTGCAACGGTGAAGTTGAGGCTTGTCTTCTGCAGTTGTTGGCGCGGTTTCCGTGGAATCAGTTACGGTTACGGGGCCCCGGCGTGGCGTGGCGTTTGCGTGAGGGGAGCAATCATTCTGGCCTGAGTTAAGTTGAGAATTGAGTCCAGGGGTGGTGAGCGGAGAGCTTAAAAGGCGGATAGCTCCGAGGCAGCCTGTCTCCCCAGGCAATTTGAGACGCTGCACTTCCAGCTATCTGTTGTCCTCACCCCCTCCGCTGTTGCACTTGCGCAGTCTGAGGGGCAATATTTGTTGACCCCCCTTTGCATAATGCCTTTACTGCGCGCGCTGGGGGTCATCCACCCACCTTTTTTAGCCCTGCTAGACAGGAATGGAAGGTGGGCCCGGGTGCATTAGCTTGCTGATGCTAGCGGGCTGAGTGTAGTTTTTTTTCTTGTGTCTGAGTGACTTGTAATTATACCAGAATGTTTTTTGTGGATTTTAGTTTTTGTAAAGGGCAAACCCTTGATTTTTTTTTTTTGTAATTTTGTATATTTCTAGGGGAAACCCTTGATCTTTCATTCTATGTTTCACTGACTTTAATATACTTGGATTAGGTCTGATGTGAGTTCAATGTTAACTTTAACTCTTTGTTCACTTTATTCCCAAATCAGGTTTAACATTTGTTAAAGTTGTTTTGGGATAATATTTCACTCAATTCCAAAACATGAATACCCTCTGCTGATGTTTTGTGTTGGGTTTGTCATGATCACATTTGTGGAATTGAGCTTCAATGCACACAATTTTTGCCAATAATTTCCCTATCCTTATGCTCAAATATATACTTAGCCACGTGACAGGGAATATTTTGCATTGCAGATTTTCTTCATTCAAAGCAAAAATAACATCAAATTATGAAAAGTTCTTGTAAAATATAGCAACTTCAGAGGATCAGCCAGCTGCCGGATGAATCCTTTGAGCATGTTTATGTCATGCCAATTCCCATATTAAATTTGAAAGAAATTGGTTTGAAATCAATTTGTATTCTTCAAGTATCAAACAGTGTCAAAGCTAGGAAGACCTGTGTAATGTGGAATTGTACTTGGATCAATATGAAATGTGAAGATACCGGAGTTTTTTTTTTCCTTACCATTTTTACCAAGTTATGAGCCATAAAATAATTTTCAAGTTGGAAGTGTGAATAGATGTTCATTTGGGAATCTGCACCTTGCCTAGTAGATGACTACACTTGGTACAATTTCTGAATATTTACCTGCAACTGACTGGAAAATGCATGGCCTAGAGGCCAAAATAAAGCTTCTAAAAGGAAAGGGGGGATATTCTTTGATATTGACAGGTGCACCAATATTCCCTTGCTCCTGGAAACAGCTGAAGAAATACTTCAACAGCTGGTCTGAGGACTCCATGGTGAGCAATCAATTCTTAAATTTTGACGCACATCTCAGTGTGGGTAACACCTTTTGTCTTGTAGATCGACCATCTTCACATCTTTTCCCCAAATGTTTTCCACAAAGTTTCTCCTATTTGAAGCATTATTTTATCACAGGTACCTTTACTTCCACGTGCATAGCTCAAAAAATGGGGCAGGCTAAATGCACTACCATCTTTTACTACATGTACTCCAAAAAATTGGAGTGAACATCAGTCTACTCCAAAGAATTTGGAGTAGACTGATGTTCACTCCAATAAATTTGGAGTAAACCAATGTCTACTCCAAAAACAAGGTTTTTTTGGAGTAGCCCATCCGTGCACTCCAAAAATTTGGAGTGCATAACTTGTGCACTCCAATTCCTTTGGAGTGCACAAAGCATGCACTCCAAAGTTGATTCTGTGCACTCCAAGTGTGGAGTACACAACTGTGCACTACAAAATCTTTGGAGTACAAAACTGTGCACTCCAAAATATTTGGAGTGCACCACTTTGCACCTCAAGAAATTGGAGTTCATCAAATGAGAGCCTGAAAATCATGTCAATAAATTTCTTAGCCAACAAAACCAAGAACTTAAACAAGAAAATAAACAGAAAAAGTTTTCATAGGTATAAGGAAACCAAGTAGGCAAATGAGAAAAAAAACATGCAATCAAGAGATTTGAGACTCCAAATCCTTATAGAGAGCCATGCCCTTTTGAAACAAGTTAAACCAACCCTTAACGGTCTTGGAAGTTGACTTTGAACCCAGTATAGGTGGGATTGGCATGACCCCATCCATCCCCCCCACATTTGCCAATACCCAGTGATTACCATTAATGTGGAGCAGACAAACTGGGTCAGGGACGCTGGAGATTGGGGGGTTTGGAATTGTAGGAAGATAGGAATGACAGCCTGAGATTGAAAGGAAAACTACCGGCCTCGCATAAGTGCTTGAGATAATTTGTCCATGGGACAATTTGTTGAGCCACTTTGACAGAGTGGCCTTAGTTCTTTTGTTCAGCTTCAGGCCATTGATGATTTTTGTGATTTCTGAATCGCCGCCCTGTAATTTCAAATAAGCTGTCCTGTTTTTCAAGGCCTCTTCAACCATCTTGTTACGGACCCGCCACCACCCATCACTTTTTTCTGTGTAGCCGAGTGCTTGTGCCAAGCAATGAAACCCACAATTCCCATCTCCGCTTGGATCCCAAATTCCTCAAACCGCGTCTTCCAGGTGCGTTGGAATCTGGGAAATGTATTTGAGCTAAACAGGAATGTCAGTTTAGCGCCTATGACACAATGAATGGAACATGAACTTACTTTCACAGCTTCCTCACTCGGGCTAGCTTCATTTTCTTGGATAGCCGCCGCGTCCTCGATATCCGGGGTGTCCTCAATAGCCGGGGCGTGCTTGCTAGCCGGGAGGTTTTCGCTATCTGAGGCGTCCTCGCTAGCTGGGGCGTCCTTGATAGCCGGGGCGTCCTCAATGGCCAAGACTGAGTCCTTGATACCCGCAGCCTCCTTGATACGCGCGGAGTCCGTAATGCCAATGATGTTGCTTTCAAGCGAACAATCAGAATCATTTTCATCAGAATTTTCAGATTCAATGTAGTTTCTTTTGATTTTCTTTGATTCTCGAGCTGGTTGTCCTCTGCTGTTGGCTGATCGCTTCTTAGAGGCCTTCTCCTTCTTCAGACTGGCTTCGACAATCTCAAAGGCCGATGCATTTCGCTTAGTAGACTTGGTGTGCGACTTCTTCAGGGATGGCCGACCTTTGGTATTTGTCTTGACATCGGGGGCCTGTATAGCGACTGCAGTATGTGTACCAGCAACAATCCGATGAATTTGATTGATGATAGTGGCAAGTCGTTTGGGTTCTTCATGACCGAGAGACAGTGTAATTTTCTTCATTTCGGCGTCCAAATCTAGTTCAGGTTCATCAGGTTTCTGCATGAAATGTGGGTAACATTAGTCATTCATTAATTGAAAATAATTTAGGCTTTGTATCATGATTCAAAAGAAAATTGACGTACCACAAACTCGGGATTGTACCTCAGGTGCCATTGGGGATGGAAATCCTCAGGCGTCAAGTGAGACCCATCTTCCAATAGCTCCGAAATCCTGTGAGCACATGGGATGCCAATCCCCTTGGTGAGAGTCTGAGAGCAACGTTCGGTTGGGTCAAGTTTTGGGATTCGTTTGAACTGATCAATCGCCTCTTTGATAGAAAAAGAAGATACCTTGCCAAGCAGAGGGATGAAGGACTTGGGGACACTGACGAGTGTCTTGACAGTATCACTTCCAATAGATTCATGAACCGCATTCAATTGCGCATCGACCGCATGCGCTAACGAGTGGAATACGGAGAGTAAATCACCAGTAGCATTTTTTACAAATGTCTTGAGGTACGCATGTCCGGATTCGACTCGCGACGTGTTCAGGTTTCGTAGATGAGGGTATTGACAAGCCCACGCAACAACAAACAGATCCTTATGTGGAATGATCCACTTTTCCAAGTACTCAAGCACAGCAGGACGAGAAGAAAGGTATTCTTTCAACGCAGACAATAGCTTTTCGTATATCTCGACCGTTTTTGAGTACGTGACTTGCCGCCAGAGACCCATGAAAATCTTCCAGTTGTTTCGGGATTCCTTTCCTTTTTTTGTGTTTTGTTCCATTGATTCTTCTGAGCTTTCTTCCTTGTCTGAATCTTCTGGTTTTTCCGTTGAAAAGTATTTCTTACAGTTTGTCGTTATGTTTTTGTTGATATGCCACGTACACAAGTTTGCTTGAGAATCCGGAAACACTCGTTTTAAAGCATTTCGTAAAGCAGTATTGCAATCGGTTATGAACACTTGGGGGGTTCTTTCAGGACGCCAAATGTGCTTTCGGAGACAATCGACAGCCCACAAGTAGTTGTCGTCATCCTCAAAAGTCAAAAAGCAGAACGCAATTGAGAATGAACGGTTTGATGCAGCCTGGCCAATGATGTGGAGAAGCGGTAACTTATAGCGGTTAGTCTTGTATGTGGCATCAAGGAGAGCCACATGATGGTTGATCCGAGCGAGATGGATAGATCCTGGATGAGCAAAGAAAAGATTTAGAAGCTTTCCGCTGTTGTTGACTTTTACATCCCAGGTCCAATTGGATTCCTGGAGAATTGAAATCAGTGCTTCTGCTGGCTTCCGACCATCCAAATCTTCGCGACGGATCTTTTGAAGGGCATTGGTGACGGTCTTGTTGGTTGCATAGGTCTCGTTGTTGGATGTTCGAAGCTGGAGCAAAATCTGAGCGGCTTTGAGGTTTGATTTCAAAAGCTTTTGAATCTCCTCAATCTGCTCTGGAATCAGTTGTTGGTGAGCCGCATGAGATCTGGGTCCAGGGGATGCTTCATGATTATGCTCGCCGTTTTGTATCTGAAACGTCCAAGTTTTGTCGACAACCTTCTTGCTGGTGGGTACAGAGCCATAAATTACAAAGGGGCAGCCAATCTTTGTCGTAGACGTTGTTCGTCCGTCTTTCTTCACTCCTGAGCCGCGATAATGCCCAGATCAATCACATCAAATATAAACATTTTTACCCGGCACCAAGTTGGACTTGAAGACCGCGTATCCATGATTCTTGGCCCACATTTGACAGAACTGAACCAGAGTATCCATTGATCTAAAGGCTGCACAACGAGGAGGGTCCAATGATTCTGAGAAAACATGTCAGTAAAAATCTGAGAGTAAAACAATGCTGATGGCCACTTACCACCAACGCTAAAGTCATAGCTTTTTAGATCTGAAATCACAAGGAGGTCTTGATCTTTCTTGCTGGAGGGGCTTTGAGAAACTTGTGTGTCGATGATGGGGGTTGATTGCTTGTTTGGAGGTGCTGTAGATTCCTTCTTTTTGTTTTTGAAGCCACTATTGTCCAAAGCGCTTTTGTCATCTGATTCCTGCTGATTGGATTCTTGAGACCCCAAGTTGCAATATAAATTGGATGCGCTCGTGATTTGAGAGGGTTGATTTGACGCTTTGGCTGGAGGTTGTTGATCCAAAGAAGCCGGAGCTGGAGCTGATTTGGCTGTTTGGAAGAGGGCAAGCATTGATTGCATCTGCTGCCACATCTCTGGGGTGACCACAATGCCGTTGGTTGGGGTGGTTGAGTTGTTCATCTTTGTTTCAGGAGAGGATATGTTGCCGTGGAGGATAGTCTGACCGTGTAACTAGCAGAGTGGGCTGTCTTGCCAAAATAAGAGAGTTGTTGGGGCAGCAGGGGGGAAGATCGACTTGGAGGAAAATGAGTTCGACTTGGTTGAACTTGGAGTGCATATTCATGATAAGGTGGATGTGTACTCCAATGAATATTGGAGTGCACGGTGTTTCACTCCACTTCCCGGGGCAAAAAATATTGAAAAAGGAGTGCACAACATCACACTCCAAATTATTGGCAGTTCACGGGTTGTGCACTCCAACAATTGAACAATTTTTGGAGTAGCCAAATTTTCACTCCAGGTATTCATGGAGTGGACTGAATTCCACTCCAATAATTTTGGAGTACACAGATGTGCACTCCATTTTTGGAGTACATGTAGTAAAAGATGGTAGTGCATTTAGCCTGCCCCCAAAAAATAGTGCTGATTGCTCTTATCATATGCAGGTGCTTCAGTAGCACTGGCTTTTAATTATGAATTCCGCACTGCGAACCTGTTGTATCCAGACCACTCAACATCATTGGCCTTAGGATAGCAGGAGCTGCACAATTATGTGAGGACAAGCATTAAAAAAACGTGGGTCTGGGGGTTGAAGGTTGGTGCAAGTGAACTATGGCCGGGTGAGGAAATTTGGATTGGCTCAGCATGGCCCCTTTCCCCTTGGGAGGGTCTTTTTTACTTTTGTAATGTCCACCCTCATGTTTGGGTGAACGTCAGCGTGGAAATTGGCCAGCAGCTAAAACCTGTACCCAGACTCAATGAACAGGTAGTGCTGACCATTGCGCTGGGAAACTCCTGGCTTGTTGACCACCACATGCTGGCCATGTAGCTGGGCTTTCCCAAGCTCTTTGGACAGTATATGCTGTCAAAAAAGCTCGGAAAGGACGGTGTGATGTCCAGTATCTGCTGGTCATTGGGATAGGGCTTCCCCAACCCAGGGACCCCTGTCCTTTGTCCACTGCAATGCTTGGCCGAGTGTTGTGGTGGAAAAGTGCCGTGGACACCAATCTGCTGCCTATCCAAGCTCAAAACCGATGACCAGTACCTACTGGTCATCACATGGGCAAAATCCTAGCGCAATGACCAGCACATACTGGTCATCAAGCCAACATTCCCAAGATGTGTAGGCAGTATAAAATGGCGTCCCAGATTGCAAAAGTGCCACCAAATTGCCAGAATGTAATGGCCTTTTAGCTGGGACTTTCCCAGATTGATTTACAGTAATGGCTGGTTCACCAAGCTGGGAAAGAGACTCCTTGATCACCAACATGCACTGGTTATTGAGCTGGTCCTTTCACATCCCAGTCACCTGTAATCAAGTGAAGGATTCCTCCACCCCTTAATGAAATGTATACACATGTAATTGAGATAAGATGCTCTCCACTCAATGACCATACAAACTGTTCATGCAGTGGAGGATTTCTACACTTGATGGTTTTTATACATGGTCATCAAGTGGAGGATTTCTCCACTCAATGGTCAATGGCAAGGATCATAGAATGGAGGATTTCTCCACTTCATGATCATCTAAACCAGTCACCAAGTGGAGATTTTCTCCACTTGATGGCCATACAACCCAGTAATCAAGTGGAGGATGTCTCCACTTCATGGCAAGTACAAATTGGCTGGTGGAGAATCCCTTTCTGTACCGGCCACTGAGTGGAAATACCCATTAGTTCAGTTTAAATTGCCAGATACAACAAGATTAGATACAGATAAGATCATTATAATTTGATTATAAAGATAAAACCAACCCACAATTCAGTTACACATGAGGCAATGGATCATATCTGGCAGGATTCTAGATAAAAAATTATGCTCTGGCACTCTCTGGAGAATGCAACAAATCCCCCCCTGGTGAGCTTGATGTTGATTGACGGGACTAGATTCACGTTACCTATTGTCTGACTTGTGGCTGGAAGAACCATTGAAATTGGCTTTGATTTGAAATTTGAATGCCGGAGATGATGGTGGTTTGTGCTTGGTGATCTCTGGATTCTGGGCCTGAAGAGAGGACACAAGATTAAAAAACATTCACATTTTTTTCCAACTGCTCAAAACTCACCATGGCTCTTTCCCAATAAGCAATTCCATCAGGCCTGAGTGCAATAAATTGAGTCAGATCTTCAGGGTCAATCATCACAGAAAGTTCCATGGAGCCGGTCAGTCCCTCACAAGGCATATGAGTTGCCTGGATTGTCCAGATGTTATTCAAGATCTCGGAGTTCTTCTTAGTGCCAGCAGTGGGCTGTGGTTTGGTTGATGCCTCATTACCTTCTCTGTTTCTCTTGGCTAAGTGTCTCAATGCTTCGTTCCTCTGATATGATATGTATAAACAATCAGCCAAATTAGAGGTTCAATCTCAGTGAACAAGGAAATTAACCACCTCCGCGACAAGTTTAGGATCATTCTGGACTGTAGATTTTAGCCCCCCCTTACAATCAGCCATCTCAAGAAACTCGGCAAATATTTCTGAGTTATCCAAGTAGGTCTTGTTTTTTTCAAGGAATTGTCTGCCATTTCAAATTATCACGTACCAGGAGAGTTTGCCTTCTTGCTCTTGTTCTTGTGCGTGTCAAGCAACGACACTCAGTTCCTTGGCACAAAGCACGGCAAGTGCTGACCGTTTGAAAGCAAAGAGACTGGTTTCCAAAGCCTTCCAATGAAAGAAAAGCTGACCCAGTTTTGAATACTTATCTTTGGGTTCAACGGCATTTGCCTTGCGTCTATTTGCATTACGGGTATTTCAGGTGGTGGGCTTGGGTTTACAAACATAAAGTTTTTACTCCAAGTTAACCTTGAACTCTTTGGCATCATCTTCTTCTTCAGTCTGTTCATCACCACCGTTTCTATTGGAACTGTTTTGCAAGCTTGGTGTGGCAGTAACTGTCAATGCAAAAGATTGATCCTGATCCAAATATTTGCTGACTTTGTCTAGTGTTTGCAAGTGATCAAGTTGACTGGAGAAATCTGAAACAAAGATTAAGGCCCCGTTTGGAGCCAATATAAATAGGGACTTACTTCGCGCACTGCGAGAAACTCTTTGCGCACTGTGGGGGTCGTCGTCTCGACGTCCCGCCCCCAGTGCGCGCTTTTGCCACGGCTCTTCGCGCACTGTGCATTCCCCCCAAAAAACGGCTTGCATTTCTTGAGATATTTTTTGATGAATCAATAGAATGGCTTTTTATGATCCCCCTAAAAAATAATCAAGTCATTTAGGGGTCTCCTTGAGCCTAGAGAAAATTGACATGAAAAAATCATATTTTAACGCGGCAGAGACCTGTAATACCGCTTCCTGTGCCTCAGTAGCCCCAAAAATTTTACAGCATCATGGTACATGTGCAAATTCATGACCTGATAATTTTCAGAATTTTCACCAGCTTTCCTTTAGCCCAAATAGGTATTGCGTTTATTATTTTGCGTATGTGTATAACTTTTTTGTTACACACAACAAAGGTAAAAAATTTTGAGAGCACAGAGAAATATGCTTCAAATTAATTCCCTGAAATTCCTAGCAATAGTGTGTCATTATAGAATGAGATATAAGGGGTGCGCAGCAGGCTTAGTAGGAAAATTACTGCTAACTGTATAGCTTTTTTGTTACACATCCAAACAGTCCCAAAATTTCAGAAATGTTTTCATTTTGGATATTCTCCGCGCCATAAATTTCTTGGCAATAGTGTGTCATGATAACATGAGATATAAGGGGTGCGCGGCGGGCTTAGTAGGAAAATGGCTGCTACAGGTATAGATTTTTTGTTACACGCTGAAACAGTCTGAAATTTTCAGGAATGTTTCAATTTTGCATATTCTCCGCGCCATAAAGCTCTTAGCAATAGTGTGTCATTAAAACATGAGATAAGTTAGCAGTCATTTTCCAACTAAGCCCGCCGCACTACATTTCATGTTATCATGACACACTATTGCCAAGAAATTTATGGCGCGGAGAGTATCCACAATGAAAACATTTCTGAAATTTTGGGACTGTTTGGGTGTGTAACAAAAAAGCTATACAGTTAGCAGTAATTTTCCTACTAAGCCTGCCGCGCACCCCTTATATCTCTGGGAAAAATTCTGAAAATTATCAGGTCATGAATTTGCACATTTGCCATGATACTGTGAAGTTTTTGGGGCTACTGGGGCACAGGAAGCGATATTACAGGTCCCTGCCGCGTTAAAATATGATTTTTTCATGTCAATTTTCTCTAGGCTCAAGGAGACCCCTAAATGACTTGATTATTTTTTAGGGGGATCATAAAGAGCCATTCTATTGATTCATCAAAAAATATCTCAAGAAATGCAAGCCGTTTTTTTGGCGGAAAATGCAGTGCGCGAAGAGCCGTGGCAGAAGTGCGCACTGGGGGCTGGACGTCAAGACAACGACCCCCACAGTGCGCGAAGAGTTTTCTGCAGTGCGCGAAGTAAGTCCGTATAAATATAGGTGATATAATCATCTGTAAATTCAATAAAAAATACAAAACTCAACATAAAGAATCCAATTTTTTTTTTAGGAAACCTACAGTACTGGTCTCATCAACTATGAAGTCAGATTTAACTGATTCAGCCATCTTCAGCACCATAATACCATTATATTGCTTTGTTTTGGTCAAAAGCAATATAATGGTACTACAGTACTGAATATGGCTGAATCAGTTGAATCTGACTTCATAATTGAAGAGACCAGTATTGTAGGTTGCCTAGAAAAAATATTTGGAGGCTTTATGTTGAATTTTGTAGTTTTCATTGAATTAACCAATGATTATATCACCTATATTTATATCGGCTCCAAACAAAGCCTAAATCTTACACATATTAGCACCAGTGAAATGAAGGAAAGGACAAGATGAAAAAATAAAAACCTTCTGGTTCCATTGCACCGTTGGTAGCAAACTGTTGTGATCAGTTGTGATCAGATTGGATGAGGATTTGACGTGGCCGCAGCAACAAAGGAAGTGGCTGAGAGGGGGATTCCTCTGTGCGCTGGGGGGAAAAATGAGATCGGGGGCAAAAAGAAAAGCTCGCGCATAAAAAAAGAAATTAAAACGGCGAAAAACCGCAACCGTTGACACAATAGGGGGGTTCACAATAGGGGGGTTCACAATAGGGGGGTTCACAATAGGATTTTAATAAAATTGTAAAGCTCATTTTAAGGCCTTTATGAACAATGTTTTGGAATTTTTTTAAGCTGTTCACATTTGGGTGTTCCTTGGCAATCAGAGCAACTTCTACGTTTTCTGAAAATTGGTTCACAAAGTCCTTAAAATGGGCTCTAAAGTTTTATTAAAATCCTATTGTGAACCCCCCTAATTGAAATTTACAAAACTTTGGGACACATTTCAAGGTGTTTATGAACATTTTTTTAAAAAATTGATAATTTGCATTGATTGATCAGCATCACCTGCTGCTGTGCATTTTCCCAAAATTTTAAAATTTTGTTCACAAGGGCCTTAAATTTGGCTCCAAAGTTTAGTAAAATTCAATTGTGAACCCCCATAATAGCTGTATGTACTCCGCTCAATGACTAGCCTGTGCCGGCCATCGGCACGGCGGCTGCCTTCTGCCCCTTGAACTTTGTCTTTGAGGGGCGGTGTACCCGACTGACCGAGTTTTGGCAGGTTAAAGATCCCCGGGTTGGTGCTGCCGGGGGACCGTCAAGCAATTGATGTAATTAATTTTTTATATGTACATTTTTTTGCATCACAACGGTGCCTCCAAAAACTCTGAAACTTTCTGGAGGGGGTAAGCAAAACCCCCTCTTTTGATTGATAAAAAACAGTGGGAAATATGCACTCCTTCCTTTCTGTGCGCGAAGTAATTTTTAGCTTGCGCGCACAGCGGTTGTCGACGTCGGGAGACGGTCGATTCTGTGCACGAAGAGTTTTCCTCTGCTGCACGAAGTAGGTCCGTTAATTTTTCACCTGAAGACTTTCTGTCTTGATGATCAGACAGCAAGTGAAGAGGGATTCTTTTTTTGTTTTTTGTTTTTTTCTGTCTTACTAATTGCAGGTATCCCCCCCAGGTTCGTATGTTGGATGGACGTGTCCGACTTGGTTTCATCTTCCCCATTGGAAGGTCCTTTGTCATCGGTTTACTCTCTACAGATATGGACCTGCAGTTTGCTTGGCACGAGAGATGTGTGATTTTGTACGCAGTATAAAGTTTCCATTAAGTTCTTGATTACAATCAGAAAAATATTTGGAGGCCAGCCTGGGCCAGCTGGGTCAACTTTGAGTGCGCTGGGTTTGACTTTCTGCCCGGCTGTCTCGGTTTCTGCCCTGGGTTTCTGGCTGGGTTTAAGCTGGCTGAGTGAGCCACTGCCGGCGTGGCCTGCTCATCGACTCCGAAGAACCCAACAGCCAACCCGAACCAGCTCAGCCGCCCACTGGCACGAGCCCATTCCCAATCGCATTCGACTTCGCCCTGGAACGAGCACGACAGAACGAGCTCACCCCACATCATCGTAAGCAAGCCAGCACACCTCACCCTCGCTCTGTCAGAGAACCATCCAATTGATTCGACTCTCGTCTCTCTCCCTACCACAGACTCCTTGCCCCGAATTCGTCGTGGTCGTCTGCAAGCTATCCTTACTTTTTCTTCATGGCAAAGAAAACTCAACCAAATCGGGCGCCCGCTGCGGCTCTTCAACCAACTCAACAGCAACAGCAGCAGAGGAACCAGAAACCGTCCCTCCCTCTCCCTCCGTCTCCGCCACCAGCTGCCCCCAAGTCAAAGACATCCGGCGCGGCCAAGAAGAAGAACAAGAAGAAGGCTGCACAGGCTCGCCAACTTGACTCGATCAACCATCTGGACCACCTCAATGATCATCATACTGACTCAAACAGTCTGATCGGTCGATCTGATATGATTGGCGCCTATCCGGCCGAAGATGCAGTCTCAATCACCCAACGGACCACAACCGGCAGCATCTCCCCGGACGAGGATGACGATGATCGGATCACCTCTCATACCATGCATCCCAGTCTGGCCGCGGCCACCCGTCAGACTCAGGAAGATCTGCTGGCCACGGCTAACGACCTCTACCGTCAGATCGAATCTGCTGCCGCTGCTGCCCTGGCCACCACTCAATACCCCAAGAGCAGCAATTCGATTCTGAACTCGAGCAGCCATCAAAATCAATCCTCGACAAATCATCAATCCGGTCATTCAAATTCAAGTCAGTCCTCTCTTGGCATCTCCTCAGCCCCCCCGGTGGCTCTCAAGCCCTTCTCGCCCCACTTCTTCATCCTCTTCATCCCTCAATTAGGCACCCTTCCTCTCATATATATATATATCGCCTTATCCATCCTTAGACTTTCCCTGGCGTCAATGAGATAGTTATCCATCCCCCCATCGCTACCGATCTTGCTGTCGAGCTCGACCCTGTGTTCTTCCCCCCTCCTGTTGACATTGATGACCTCATCCACTGAGTCTTGTCTGTTTTGACGTTTTTTTTTTGTCTTGACTTTCACAGATAATCACTCGCCTCATCCGGACGATGATGCGTATTGGACTTCTCTGCCTGCTCATTTGCGATCCTTTATTCGTTCTGCTCTTCCCCTCGCTGCCGGTCACTCATCCTCCAATAGCAACCAGTCTCAGTCCTCCGCTCAGAACCAAGGCACCATCCTACCAAACTTGTCTTCTTTTGCCCACGCAACCGGTATGGTCACTTCCACGACCACGTCCAGTAACCAACAGAGCGTGCCCCAACTGACGAGCGAACAAATGGCGGCAGCAGCTGAACAATTGGCTCGAGTCGTCCAAAATCACGATTGGGGTCGAGCGGTCTCCACTGCAGCCCAACAGGCCGGCTTGTCTCACACTAGCGTTATGAATCACATCATCAATGGTACTGCCCGATCCTCTCACAACTATAGTCGTGATGGGAGCGGTACTGGAGCTACGCTCAGTGTCACAGGTGGAACCGTCAGCGGAACGATACCCCTCGGCAGTTTTACACTACCTCTCCCCCTCCATGCTCATCCTGAACAACACCAACATCAGAACTCACATGGTATCAATGAACCCGTTTACTATACCGGCGAGACGACCATTGTGACCTCGAGAATTGGCGATAAACATAATGGCGATGATGGTCTCTTGGATGATGGCTATTACAGCGATGACGCGAGAGGAATGCATAACCATGTTGCACATGATAATCGACACAACCACTCTGAACAAGCTAGTAACGCCAGCAACATTGGAGTCAACAACTCGTCTCCAGCAATGACAACTACCACGAGTAACAAGAAAAAGAAGAAGAACAAGAAGAAAAAAACTGTCAGTTTTGAAAAATCTGTTCGAACTGTGGCATGCTCTTGGTCATACAAAACTGATCAGTTTTTATTTCTATTTTTATTGCTTTGCTGACACAGGCTAACGCTGGTTCCACTGAAGCTAGCCAACTTCCTCCTGTTCCGAGTGTCGATGTTCCGCGTCCATCTCCTGCGCTACCATCAAATCCTGCAGTACCCTCCAAAGCACCGTCGCAGCTTAATCCATCAACACGAAAATCTGGCATCGATCATCCAGGCGTTCATCTCGCAAATCAGGCCCTTTCACCTAATGCTGCTGCGCCCGCCTCTCGACTTCCTCCTGTTCCAACAGTTACCCAGAAGAAGAAGAGTCCTGCGACCAATCCACTGTCTTCTAATATCAACAACTCAGCCTCCTCATCCACTGTCACAAACACGAACTCGCATAATACCTCTCATCAGCCCACAGAACGGGAGCGGATTCGCGTCTTCTGGTTGACGCTTAATCAAGAGGAGCGAGCCAACCTTGTCAAAATCGAGAAGGACGCCGTGCTAAAAAAAATGAAGGAGCAACAACGTCATTCTTGCTCTTGCGCGGTTTGTGGACGAAAACGACTGGCGATCGAGCAAGAGCTGGAGGTATTGTACGACGCTTATTATGACGAGCTTGAAAATTATGCCGAGGCTTCCAAGAAGTATTACGGCTCAGACTTGAAGGCAAAAGGCGACAAAGGCCTACCCGGGGCTTACCCCAAGCCGCCAGGGCCCGGCCCATTCCCTGGAAGTGTAGACATCATGCTGACGGCGACCCAACCACCTGCTCAAGTCGCATCCAAAAAGGCCGTTCCCAAACCTACTCGTGATCACAAAAACATCCGACCCAGACCGCAACAAGCTGTGCCTCAGCAGACCCATCCACCACCCCAATCTACCAATGGAACTAATGGACACTATCAACAGCCCGCAGGAGCCGCCAAACGGAGCTTACCCCCACCGTCTCAATTAAAAAAGTTGAATTCACATAACAGCAATAGCGATCACGATCACACGCATAGTCCAAGTTGCCCCCACCATCCTCATCACCACGGCCCGAATCACTATCATCCCAGCAATCGTGGGAAAGGTGTTGCCAATTCTCACTGCATTCCCCCGGCTGCCCATCAACGGACGCATCCGCGCACTGAGGACGCGTTCCCAGATGAAGAAGTAGAGGAGGATGAAGATGAAGATGAGTACGATGATGACGACGAGGAGGAATATGATGAGGTTAGTCTGATTTTGGTTTTTGACTTGTTCATAATCTGTCCCAGCTGATCTGAATTATTATCCTTCGCCATCAAAATACGTTTCCCCTTTAGGACGAAGAGGAGGAAGGCGAGTTTGAAGACGATGATGAGATCCCAGCTTTGGAAGAGGTACCCAGCGAAACATTGGTACCTAACAACGCCCACAAGAAACCAACTATCAACGGTACAAATATGCCTTATCCCAACAAATTAACCAACGGCGATAAACCAAGTAGCACACATGCAACCAACAGTGATTTGTTTGGATTTGGAAACTCTTTAACTGTCAAAGGTCCGTTGGCTTGGATTTCTCTCTCCAATATCCATCCCCTCATATCATTCAAAGAGCAGCGGGGGCATTAAAAGCCATCCCTAGCTTTGAGTCACCTAGCCATTCTGGACGTGACTTGTATTGAGCTCATTGCGTCTCATTTTCTTCCCCCCTCTCATTTGATTCATTTCGTTTCCACCCGATCGCTTGTGACGCATTGCGAATCGTTTCCGTCGACTAAACCGCTTCAATACACCCTTGCGGCTCGGTCCAGGAGGTATATTGACCGTTGCCGACGATCTTCTCCGGAACGATGGACAAAAGTTCTTGGAAATGATGGAATCCTTAGCCGATAAGCGTATTCAACGGGAGCGAGATGCGGCTGAAAATCTTCTGGCTGGTTTGGAAGATGATGAGAACGATGGTGATGATTATGATGAAGATGAGGAGGAGGACGATGAGGTAGGGTTAACGCATCTTCCGACCTGACGCGTTGCCTGGCTGAACATCATTTTACCCTTCCTTGGTCTCCCAGCTGGACGATGACGATGGATTCGATGACGAAATCATCACTGAAGAGTACCGAATGAAAGAAGGTCGCCGGATGTTCCAAATATTTGCTGCCAGAATGTTCGAGCAACGCGTCTTGACGGCTTACCGGGAAAAAGTCGCTCAAGAAAAGCAGGCTCAACTACTCCGAGAATTGGAAGATGAGGACAGACAAGCCCAAGAGCGCGAGCTGAAAAAGGTGAAGGATGCTCAAAAGAAAAAGGAGAAGAAGAAAGCTCAGAAACAGCAAAAGGATCAAGACCTCGCCAAAAAGCTGAAGGACAAAGAAGCCGAAGAGCAGGCCGCCAAAGCTGCGGAAGAAGCCCGACTTGAAGCTGAAAAGCGTAAACAAGAGGAGCAGCGCATCAAACGAGAAGCTCAGAGGAAGCTACAAGAAGCCGAACGCGCAAAGAAGGACGAGGAGAGGAAGAAACGAATCGAGGAAGAGGTCAGGAAGAGGAAGGAAAAAGAGGAGAAAATCCGGCAAGAAAAAGAGGCCAGGATTGCGAAGGAGAAGGAAGAGCGTGAAAAGAAAGCGCGAGAGGAGGCTGAGAGAAAGTCAAAGCTAGAGGCGGAACGGAAAGAGAAAGAAGCTAAAGAAGCTAAGGCGAAGGAGGAATTAGCACGGAAGAAGAAAGCTGAAACTGCTAAGCGTGAAGCAGAAGAAGCGGCCAAACGTGAAGCAGCTAAAGTAAGCATCCACTCAAATGGTCCTATTTGATCTAAAAAACCCTCATCTCTTTTTGCTGATTTCTTTCTTTTACCGTTGTTTATCTCTATCCCCAGACCGCTGCAGCTAAATTGGCCGCTCAAAACAAAAACGCTACTCCTAACGTCAAGCCTACCCAACGATCCCCAGTTTCTGTCCGGTCGCCAATGACACCGAAGCCGATCAATACATCTATCAAGATGCCACCCAGCTCAGCTGCGCACAATATTCCGATGCCGAACACGGCTTTTCCACCGCATACACCCAATCGACCGATGATGCCGCCCCCTATGCTACCCAGGCAGATGTCAATCGGTATTGGACTTGGAAGACCTGCCTCAGCAGCTGCTGCTCCACCTTTTTCTGCCGCCGTCCCACCTATGGCTGGCCCTTCTTCTTACTCGAACATACCCGCAAGGCCACCAAGTGCACAGTATACGAGCTCCTTTGCTGCTTCCAACGCCTACGCGCCGCCTGGATGCTTGCAAAATATACCTCCTGACATGCACGTGCCGATGAATGGGATGCAAGGACCTCTAGTTGGGGGGCCTTTCATGCCGATGGGCAGCTTCCAACCCCCAATGGGACCGATGGTGCCCTCAGTCAACAACAGAGCCTTTTCGGGGTCTGCTATTCCCATCACGCCACAGCAAAGCTACGTCAATCAAACCTCTCAGCCTCACCAACCCTCTCAGCACCAAAGGCCCAGTATCGTATCTTCTCTTCCACCTTCTACTCCTACTCATCCTTCTGGAATCATGAGCCCAGGTATAAGTTCAGCAAGCAGTCCACTGAGTGCTCTACATCTCGGCAGCGAGCCTGTAAGTAAAGCCAGCGTGAGTGCCGTGGGGCCCATCGGCCCATCCTTGGCGCACCCACGTCGACCATCAGGAATAGATGAAGCTTTGCTTCAAGGCGGCTTCTTCTCAAATTCGATCGAACCCATCGGTCGTCCCAAGGTCAACGGGACCTCAAATGCGATGGAAGTGCTGAGTGGCCAAAGTGATCGAGATTCAACACCGGCTTCTGCGGATACGTCACCGACTAGATCTGCTCAAAACGTGTTGGGATCGTCGGCCCTGCTAGCAGATGACGAGGCTGGGGCTAACTTCCCGAGGCGCCATACGATGCCAAACAATGTAACGCCGACAAGTAGGAAGACGAGTGCATTTCCAGCCCCTCCAGGATTCGACAGGGGTCTGGTTGTAGGTAACAGTATCTGGGGGACATCCTTGCCGGCAGTCGGTGGAGATTCAGGCTGGGGTGCAGCCGTTCTGACAACCCCGCCACCTCCAGCAGTCACCCCTCGGACGCCTCTCCAGCCTTCATCTCTTGCGGGGGTGGTCCAACCGAGTGGAACCAATCCGCCTCGAGAGAATACATCAGATTGGATCAGACGCCGGGCGATCTCGGCTTATTGTAACATGCGCCTCAACGAGAAGTGGATCCCGGTCGGAGACGTGTCGATCGAGATGCAACGGATTCACCTCGACACTCTCAATGTCAGCTTGAAGGATATGGTCGATGCCTGCCTTGTTAAACGTAACATTCATAATGGCGGCGGTGATTGGCAGTTCAGCCAACAGGGACCAGTACTTTATACTCGTTGGTTGCCAGTGTCTAGTCAAGAAGCTTCGCTTGGAACTTCTACTGTTTCTTAGTTCCTTCTAGTGTCAATTGTTAAACTTTAGTCCAGTTTTGTTTGGTCAATATGCTTGGTTTCTTTTTTCTTTTTTTTTTGCCTCACTTCTCTCTCTTTTTTCCCGCTCTCTTTCTCTCCTTTTTACATATATATATTACTTATTCATAACTTCTGCTCACTTTCATTTTAATAAAATTAACAGCAGCAACTAGTAGACCGTTGAATCCGTTTTACATCTTTTTTTGTTTAATTCAATATCTAACCTTTTCCTTCTCCAATTTTCTCAGTCTGAGAAAAGTCTTTCAAGACAAAACTGAAGGAAGCACCGCAAAAAGATCATTTGTAAGGATCACATGAGGCATGTGTGAATTTCTTACATATCTAGTATGATCTGTGATTGCTTCTTTGAAGAATTGGATTTCTACCAAGATAGATTTCATTTGCACAATTGTATTGTCTTTACCAAAAAGCTTGGACCTCTGTCTGCTTTGTGTATGGATATATCACTAGTCCTCTAGCTATTTGAAATCAGTTTCTGCCTTGGATATCCCACAGCTGCCATGCT
Organism: Puccinia triticina; assembly: GCF_026914185.1. Classification (NCBI taxonomy): domain Eukaryota; kingdom Fungi; phylum Basidiomycota; class Pucciniomycetes; order Pucciniales; family Pucciniaceae; genus Puccinia; species Puccinia triticina. Next base: position 155,979 of record NC_070568.1, on the reverse strand, counting down.
CCCTCTCAGGTCAGAAAGCGGCCGGGTTGTTGGTTGGCCCCTCCGTTGGGGCAGAGGGGAGCGGGTGATCATTGTTAGGGGGCTACAGGGTCTACAAGCTGCCCTGGCTCCGAATGTGAAATCAGATTCTCACTAGCTGTACTCCAAGATCATGTACTGGAGAATGGTGGCTCCGGGGGTGATTTTTGGCTTTGGCCTTGTCTGACAGATGTCAGGATAAAACCCAGCAAAACAAAAGACGGTATGTCTTAAACAAATACTGAGTTTAGGCGGAAAAGGTCCAAGCTTTTCCAAAAAGACAATAATTAATCTTATGTCCAATGACAATGTTTGAAGTTGGGCTGCAGTCTTAATTAATCCACTACCTAAAATCTGACTTCCAACTACCAAATGCGGTTTGCGTTGGGAGGACCACTCCCCGACGTTGCACCGGGGTCGTGCGGACCAAAAATTGGCCCAGGCACATTTTGGTAGTCAGAAGTCAAAAATAAAAATACAGAAAGGTAGTTGGATATGTAATTTTTGCAAAAATGGCAAAAAGAAATAAAAAATCATACCTCCTCACTGCGGCCCCCAAGCCCCGCTGTGAGAGCTCCTTTGGGATGGGTTGGCAGTCCTTTGAGGGGTAAATAACAATATGATATTCCAGCTAAGTAATACCACTGTTACGGGTGGTTTGAATGACCTGCCCCTCTATTATACTACACAGAATTCTGACAACAAATTTATTTATTGTTGTGGTGTGACTTTATGACGGAGAAAACTTGTGTGTAGTAGTCTGTATCAGACCTAGATCAGTTTTATTGAGTACAAGATGTTTATACAACCTCTATATGGTGAGATGGGCAAAGAATATAATCAAGTGAGAATATGTTTTTGTTGGCACCAGGGGAGAAAGTGTGGGACTCTCTAGAGAGTGCCAGGCCTTAATTGGGTCATGAATCTGGTCTGAAGTGAGTTAAATGTCAGTTTTCACCTCTTGTTTAATTTGTTTTTATAACTCATTAAGAACTATTGCATGTCAGTAGGATGATTTTATGCGTGTTGGATAGTTCAACTCAGGAGTCACTCCTCATGAATTGCGGTTCAACTTTAGTCTATCTTGCTCATAAGATTAGTCCTGGACCTGTATATAAACAGTTCCCCTCTTGTATGGGTTCATTCCCCAGTCATTTTCAGTCTCTTGTTGAAATACATCATTTCTCCGGCATATCCATTGCACATACTGTGACCCATTTTAGCCTCCTTTTGAGTCTGTGTAGCGCCCCGGCACAAAATCCACAGGCGAGCGAGGCGGGTTGGAGACAAACTTAAAACAAGCGTACCCTCCTTGGGGGAGCGTAGCAACCTCCAAAGGAGGGACTTGCCTCTAAAGTTGCATGTCTGGCCCTACAGGATTGAGACAAATGGCAGGGAGGATCCTACACTCAAGGGTGGGCCGCTACACTACAGGGCCACTTAGCGTTAGCGTAGCGGCAAAAAGCGCCCGTCCATTTTGAGTAGCGTTAGCGCGCTGTTAGCGCCGCTACGCTGCGCTACGTTTCAGCGGCGCTAACAGCGCGCCAATTGTTTGTTAGTGTTAGCGCGCCGCTACAGTCACTACGCTACGCTACAGCGATTTTAGCGGAAAAAAGGCCTTTTTTCAGCTAAAAGCACTGTGGCGCACCGTAGCGCGCGCTCTTTTGCGCCCTGCGTGTGTAGCGTTAGCGCAATTGCGCGCATCTGCGCTAACGCTACGCTAACAGCTAAATTAGCTGCGCACCCTTTGCGCGTAGCGTTAGCGCAGAGAAGGCGCGATTCCGCTAACGCTACGCTAAAATTTAGCGGAATTCCGCTACGCTACGGTTAGCATAGCTGGCCCACCGTTGCTACACTCCCCCATTTTCCCCAATATTACCCTCTAGACTTCCAATTCTCTGCTTGCCTTTGGCACCATTACAATCACCAGCTTCTTAGCTTATTTTCCCCCACTTCAAACTCCCCCGTATCCATCCCCCCTTGTAAGAAACATCCTGTAAATGTTGTTACATGGTGGATTTTTGTACCCAATCCCCCCCTTCAAGCCCACGCGGGCTCAGGGAATTTCAAATTTTGAGCCCAAAAACCGCTGGATCACCACTTCACAGTAGGCAGAGTGGGCTAGTAATTATGTGTGTCAGCTAGTTAAAAAACTGGGAAATGGAAGCTGAGAAGTCTGTCTACTCAGATTTTTTTTAAACTAAAAACTACATTTTTGAAAACATTTTTAAAAGAGAATATGTGTTTTTTGGCCAGAAATTCTTGAGTCTGTAGGGCCAATGATGTGACTTTAGAGGTAAGCCTCTCCTTTGGAGACACTTTGCACCTCCGCAGAGAGGCGTTGTTAAGCTTGGGTTGGAGATAAAGGTATAACCCAAACCCCGTGCCCCGGGTGTTTTCACAGGTGGTACCACCCGGGTGTTGGTCCACGGGATGAGCCTTTGAAACCACCCAACCACCCGGGTGGTTGTGCAACTTATATTGGGGGAGGAACAGGGCATGAAGGAGCTCATCTTTGCTTGCTTGTGACAATTTAGAGGTTATATTTTGTATTGTGACCTATTTACAAGTTGTAATCTTGAGTTGTATTGTGCTGGGTGACTACTGGTGCTGAACCGTTGAGTGAGACAGGAGAAGAAATGAGAAAAAAAATTAAATAAGCCCATCAAAAGACTGGTACCAGTCTTGAATACAAAGCAGTTGTTTAAAGGTTCCAGGGGCAAGGGACAAGCGCGACCAAGAACAGACCCGGCCTTTGGAAAACACCCTCTCCAACAACGCACTTGTAGCGGGGATAGCAAGGTAACATTGAGTCATTCTGGCCAAGATCAGGAAGGATTGCTGTCAACTTCGCCAGTAATCAAGAAGTGTTGGATCTGGCGTGATTGGGCTCTCCCCGCGGCTTCTGTTGGTGTTTTGCTTTCTCTTCATTCTGGCTATGTTTGGAGGGGTTGGAACATGAATGATGATGCCACCGGGCACCGGCGAGCTGCAACTGAAAAAAAAAAACCTAAACACCCGGGTGGTTTGGTGTCCACCCGGGCAAATTCGGATACGGGCGTTGGGATGGGTATGACCACCCGTCCCAAACCCCACCTTTAGAGCATCTCCACCCGGGGTGGTAAACCAGGTTGCTATCCTGCGTTTACCAACCCAAACCCAAAAAACACCACCTACCCGGGGTGCCAAACGAGTTTCTATTTTGGCTCGGGAGCTAAAACTCTCAATTGGGTTGCTATGTATGGCAACCCACTAGCAACCGGACTTAACACAAGGTCCCAGCCTCCTGCGGGCCGTGCAGCATTTGGCTGGTCACAAAGGGACTTGCATACTAAAACACCTTTCTGGTGTGAGTGTTGTAAAGCTCAAAAGTGTTCCTGAGAACCTTTTGCTGAGTGCCGAAAGGGATGAATGAGGTTACCTCTGCCTTTCCTGGGTCACTAGACACTAAAACAAGCCCCCAATCTACGATTGGAAGGTTTATGTAGTGATAGTGGAGGTGTATCAAAAGATAGCCTACTTTGAGCAGGTGGCTTAAGGGTTATGGTGATGTAGCTGATGAGTAAGTGTTGTAATGAGGTTGTAATTTGTATGGAAGGGTGTAAAACCACAATATAGAGTGGGGCTAATACTGTAGAGTGAGCAAGTATTGTACTGTTATGGGTTAAGCTGAGTGCAATTAGTTTGCTGAGAGAAATTACAACTGGGGGGAGGAGAGCCTCCTTAAATAGAAAAGAGTGATACATTTTAGCTCCAGGGGAACAAGAGAATGAGGGGTTTTAGCTGCCCTGAAAGCTACAATGAGGTATTTTGGCTGGTGGTTGATAGGTCACATGAGGTCATGATGTCATATGAGGGAATTTAGCTAGTGAGAAATAGGAGGTGAGATATTTTAGCTGGCCTGGCCTGTCAACTGATGTCATCTGCAAGCTGCATGAGGGGTTTTTGCTATCTTGACACCTGCATGATGTCATCTGTCAACTGTCAGACTGCATAAGCCTGCATCAAGTGTGCATAACACTGCATGACACTACATGACATGTGCATAACACAATGAAATGAGTGCAGCTGATGAGCTAAAGGATATGTGAAGGGTAGACAAACTGTCAGGGTGGTACACGTAACTGGTTACATGTCCTGGGTAAGTGTGGTTTATGTAACGGATTACATGACCTGAGTATGGTGTTTTGTGTGTATGTAACTGAATGATGGTGTCTTGAAGGGGTTGTAACTTGTGATCCAGAGGGGTTTAAGGTGTGTTGTCCATGGTGTCCTGTGTAGTTTTGGCCGTAGAATCCAGTGGTGTTGCCGTATTGGGTGATTTGTGAGTGTACATATGAGAAAACAGGAAATTTTGAAATGGGCTAGATGGGTAACCGTAAAGCATACCACAGCATTTTCCAAGGTTTGGCTGGGAGCGCCATTGTTTGCATCACCCCACCTTCAATACTCAACGTATCATTTCTAGGTTTCAGTACATCATACATGTGCATGTTCTTGATTTTTCAATATTTTTTTTAATGCAAAATCACAATTACTTCTAGCGATTTTTTTTTTGAAGTTCAAGATTTTGAACTTCAATTCTTGTCCCCCATATGACATGGGCCAAGCGCAGTCACACTACAAGGATAAATATGCTTAAGAGCAATTTAGATGATGAAACTACCAAGAAGCTCTAGTTCCTCTTTCGTTAATTATAGCTAGTCATTGATATGACATGATGTTCTTCATTATAATGTGACCGCTTAATTAACTGGAATGATTTATTTTGAATTTCTTGTTATCCGTTTTCAAAAATGAAGGAATGGAATAACAACAACAAAAAAAAACTGAAAAATCATAAACATGATAAGCAGTCAGAAAAACAAAACAACAAGAAATGGTGATGAGTAGTACAGAAGCCAGAAGGAAAAGTCTTTAAAATGGCCTCTATATCACGCCACGCTCACGCGAGCTTTGTGTTCTAGTGCATAAGCTAACTTAACTAAGTCCCTCCCGAGGGAGGCCAAAGGCCTCCCTCTGGGAGGGACTTATGCCTTACAGGTGATTTTGGCCTGAGAGTTATGCCCCAAATCCTTGCCTTTTTGTGCTAAGGTCCCTGTACAGTGGTGTGTTTTTGTGATCACCCCGTACATTTTCACTAAGACTCATCAGAAGCATGGCTATCTCCAGCAACCTTCTGGTGTATTTTTCTCCTTGCCAAACTTGAGATACAGGGGATGTAAACACAAGAAAACTTGTCCTGGCTAGAACAGATGATTGATCACTGTTTTTCAAACTGGCTCCCTTGGGATTTGGAGTGAATGGCCAAAAATGCATGTTCCCACATGCATCCTGCAGCTTTGTGACATTCTCAGATCTGTCAGAGCAGTGAGTCCCAGATACCTGTCATTTTTTTTCCTCGAGGCAAGTGTATGGATTTGCACTAAAAATGCTGTTTTAACAGTCTCCGGGTTGGCTTTTGCCATCCACCATCTTTGATCAATCATTGTGAGTGAGGCAGGAGGACTCATGATGATACTGATGCATCAAAAATTAGACAAGATGTTGATATTTCATCTGATCCAAAAACATTGTTGGGATCCTCGGAGGTGAAGGAGCTATGGGAACATTTGTCAAAATCAGCGTTTTTGGCCTTTGCTCTCAGTCCTACATCACCAATACCGCATAAGTCCCTCCAGTGGAGGCGCTTCGCGCCCCCACCTTCGGACTTAGTTAAGTTTGGTGCATAAGCCTCTCTGGTGAGACTGGGCTGCCACCCAGACCCGCTCACCACGAGTATTGGCTTAGTTAAGCTCGACTAGCAACTCAATAGCAACTTCCCCAAGCTCATCCCCCCCTCCCTACCCACCATCAGAAGTGCCTACACCTACCCTATAACAACTACAAATATGTACCCTCCACCAAACTGGTCATTGAGAGCACTGCAAGCTATCAATGACTGGCTGTCCTGCTAACTGTCTGCCCGGTCATTGAGAGCATCAAAAGCAATTGATGACCGGCTACACATATGACCAACCATCGAGAATATCACAAGCTCTTGATGACTGGCTATACTGGTGATCAAGAGCTCTCTCAATGACTGGGTATACCGGTCATTGAGAGCTCTCTTGATTGGTATATACCGGTCATCAAGAGCTCTCTTGATGACTGGCTACACCGGTCATTGAGAGCGTTCTTGATGACTGACTATACCGTTCATCAAGAGAGCTCTTGATGACTGACTATACCGTTCATTGAGAGCTCTCTTGATGACTGGATATAAAGTCATCGAGCTCTCTCAATTGGCTATACCAATCAAGAGCCTTGAAAGCTCGAGCTTTGGAAGCTATCAATGACTGGCGATGTATTCCGGTCATTGAGAGCTTTGCAGCAAGCCATTGACAACCGGCTATACCAGTCATTGAGAGCTTGGCAAGCCATTGATGACCGGCTATACCGGTCCTAGGGACCTTTGCAAGCTATTGCCGATCGGTGACTGGCTGTATTGTTCATGAGGTTTGTTGTAACTCCATTTGATGACTTGGTCATCTTGGAGTGCTTCTGGATTATAGCAACCACGGGTGTGTGCCAGAGCCGCGCGGGTTGCTATATGCAAAAATTGAGTTGCCATCCCGGGGTTTTAGCAACCCGCTTTTACCTCCCTGGCTGGAGATGCTCTTAGTTGGAGATTGCTGGCAAATCCAGATTTGCAGCCTACTAAAATCCATAACAAAACAAAAACATTTGGGTCCGATCCATCCTTTTTGGAAAACACAATATGCTCCGCAGCAGAGTCACAACAAAAAGTACCCACAGTATGTACTGTGATTACAGAATGGATGTGCAACTGGATGCCGGTGCAAGAGGATTCATTCTTGGGTTATGAGAAGAATGTAATGGTGCATATTTTTGGGATCATTGTGCACAGCAGAAAGAAAGAAAAGCAATTTTATAGCGAGCAAAGAAATCTTTTGAATGTGTCCAGTAGGTAACAAGGCTCAAAAATAAACAGGCTAGGTAAAATATTAAACTGCAAGTGAAACATCTTTTGGGACAACATTATTCAAATTCAAATCCAAACTTAAACCCTTGGGGATCAACGTTTTGATTGCCGTAGTCGTTCCCGAGGGCATGAGAACGACTGTGATCATTGTCAGCGTCGGGCTCTGATTGATTAGTTGGGTCGACACCGATTGCATTTTTTGACTTTTTGATTTCATGCCACATCGAAGAATCTGTGAAAGACTCTGGCTGACAAACAGGCTGATTCTTTCGCTTCCGAACTTGATGATTATCGTCCCCACCATTTTGATGGTGCAGGTTCATTCTGGACCGGTTTTGATTTCGTTGATATTCTAATTGTTCAACTGAATCCAAGGTCTCACAGAGAGTTTTCTCCGAAACTTTCTGCGAATGAATTAACTGAGCAAGGAACTTATCGAAAATTGATGACCGGGGTTTATCTGAAAGCGTTGGGTTACAATCACTGTCGCTATCTCCAGTGAGCTCTGTCACGTTGAACTTGAATCCGGACAATTGGTCCGGTTTATATTTCATAAAATGTAGTACTGAGTTCAATTCGTTGTCTGAGACAAAATTTTGTGTGACCGCGATCGATGGTTCCAAGTTGATGACGACTGCAGAATGGACACCAGAATTAGTTTAATCAACATTAGACATGGGTATCAGCCGAAGATTCTGCCACTCACGATGCCACCAACCGGATGGAACGTAGAAGGTTTCGCCGGCCTCGCAAATACCTTCGAGCATCAAACCGCGCGTCTCCGGATCTTTGGCGAACCAACCGTATGTTTCTTTCGCAAAGTTGTAATAATTCAGAAACCATTCTACACACCAGAAGCGAGCAGATCAGTTGGAAATCCAACGTTGAAAGGGTAAGAAGATCAATACCAGGGATGGACAACGGGCTCTCGACTTCACTTTCGTCTTCGTTGACGATCACTCCGGGTGGAGTGGTATGAGGAGGGAAACAAATCCAATATTTTCTACCGGTGATCACGGCATTCCAAGCAGACGTTCCATTAGGGTCGATATGCCAAGTCGATCCAGATCGGGCGGGTCCAATAATCTGTGGGATGGGCAGAAATAGATGCGTGGTCAACTATTCAAGTAGCTTTCGAGTAAGAGGAATTGATCCCTTGGAGATACGAACAAGCCAACGGTAGTCAGGTCTTTGATCCCCCAAACAAGAAAACAAATCTTGCTCAAAGATTCGAGGCACAAAGAAATCTTCACCCAAGCCCCTTTTGATCGATGATTTCTCGACGAATTGACTATCGAATAGGTATATCGGGCTCTCATCTAACAGACAGTTATCGTGGTATTCTCGATAATCCGCAAGTGTAGTGAGAGTTGATTCAGCCCTGAATTCGAGGTTTGGGTATCGTTTGGTTAATGATTCGAGTGTCCAACAATGACTTGATGAACGGCTGTATGCTGGCCATTCCTCAATTAACCCCTTCAAGATTGTAGGTTTGTTGGGAAGTTGAAATGTGCTGGGCTCTTCGATGGTAATTTTGTCGATATTGGAATGGGGCTTCCTGGGTCCAGTCCGGCGTCTGATGATGGAATTGATGGAATGACTAACACAAAGAATTGGTTGGAATAAGACATCTGAGAAGACGTTTGGTGTTTGAATCAAATCAGTCGGAAGATGTGAGTGATCGACATCTTGGTTCTTGGGTGACTTGAAAAATTTCAAGATATAAGTCGATCTCCAACTGCCTTTCCAACCGCATAGACGCTCTTGATTTTTGGAGATAAACCCAGGTTTCCAAAGAGCATCTAGTCCGGCACACCAAGCAAAGAAATATCTACTGACGGCTTGGCAGTGATGTAGATCTGGCGGCGTTAGTTCCGAAAAGATAAGTAAAAGCAGTTCATCTGAAAGGATCGATAGTTTTCCCAGACTTGTCGCACGAGCTGAGTAGGCATCTTGTGGAGAAAGGACTAAGTTTCCGAGAGGTTTGAGTGATCGAGGATTGATGGATGCCTGGTTCAATGCTGTATCCGGACGGTTGGGCGAATGTTTCGTCAACAGGCCAATGTCTCGTGGTCGTTCAGAGCCGTTGGCATAATAAGGGAACTAACTGGTTGCTGCCATTGCTAATAAATATCGTCCATCACTCTTCCAATCGACCAGGTTTTAGTTGAGTTTGTACATGTTTGACTCACGCATTTGCGTTCTTAGATTCCAGCCCGAAGTTGATGGAGGGTAGGGAAGTGGGAAGAAGGATCGAGGTGATTGGACGGCCAGTAGGAGAGGGAGTTTCACTTGAAAAGAAAAAAAAAAAAAGAAGAAGCCTCTTGTCAAACTCAGGTCAGAAACAACGAAAACAAAAAAAAATAGATATTATATCTAAGGAACGGACCTACTTCGAGCAGAAGCGGAAAACTCTTCGCGCACAGAATCAACCGTCCCCCGACGTCAAGCCCGCTGTGCGCGCAAGCCAAAAAATACTTTGCGCACAGCGACTTCCCCCAAAAGGAGGGGGTTTTTCTGGATAATTTTTTGATGGATCAAAAGAGGGGGCCTTACTTGCCCCCTCAAAAAATATTGGACTTTTTGGAGGTGTCCTCCATGATGTAAAAAAATGTAATATTAATCCAAAAAATCAGCTGTTGAGATAGTGTATTAGCATTTCCCTATGTAGTATGCTTCTAACCTATACACCCACAACTTAGCCTATAAATAGGGGGTTTCAAACATGGTGCAGGTCCTGTTTCAGGAACCCCAAATTCAGGAAATTGGTGCAACTGCAAGACACCCTGCATACATGGACCCAATTTTACCCAAAAAACATGCAGAAATAATTTGAAAATTCTTTGTGCAGGAACTTTGTTTTCCTGGATTGGGTTTCCTGAACTGGGACCTGCACCATGTTTGAAACCCCCTATTATACATGTATATAGTCTAGTTGTTCTTCTTACTGTTATCCTTCTACACTAGAGAATAACGATTTGGACCCGTTGCTAGGTACCCAGCACCGCTGGCACCCGCCGCGCACCCGCCAGGCGGTGCCGGGTGCCTGTTTTTTTGTGAAAAGTGGGGGTACCCGGGTACCGTTTGAGGTACCTGCTCAAGTGCCTCCCAATGTGGCAGGGGCTGGAGCACGTGCCTAATACATTGCACCCGGCGAGCCGGACTTTGACCATCTCACCAAGAGAAATTCACACCTCTTGGCAAGATGGATTTGTACCAGTGCGCCAAGAGGAATTCATCCCTCCTGGCAAGCTGGACTTTGACCAGCTCGCCAAGAGAAATCTACACCTCTTGGCGAGAAATCCATCTCGCCAAGGGGTATGTCTCTTTGCGAGCTAGTCAAAGTCCAGCTCGCCAAGAGGAATACACACCTCCTGGCGAGCTTAATTTTTACACCAGCTTGCCAAGGGTGTTCTTCCCGGTGAGCTGGTCAAAGCCCAATCCACTGAGAGGTGTGTGTTCATCTAGGCTGCAAGCTGGACTTGACCAGCTCGCCAAGAGACATACCTCTTGGCAAGCTGGACTTTGGGGAATTGGTGTCCCCAGTCCCGTACGCCAAGTATGTGAAAAAAAGGCACAAAGTACCGCTGGTACCCGCCAGGCGGTGCCTGGTGCGGTACTTGGTCCCTGCTTTGGGAAAAAAACGTACCCGGTACCCGGGTCCAAATTGTTATTCTCTATTCTACACTGAATCATAATTATGCTTTGACTCTCTGTGCTTGGAATCTGTTCTTGACACTCTGTCAAACCTCTCTTAGTCTTGCGTCACCCAGTTACCCTCAAAATAAGCTCCCTATAAGACACTCAGGGGAGTTGTCAACCTTAGAGACACTCACAGTGTCCAAAAGGTTTCACACAGCTGTAAACAGATAAAATTCAACAAAATCTGTACACAAGTACATACTGTAGAAAAGAAGATTAAACATTGAATAAAGAGATGCTACCACAACTGGAATAATGTTTACATATTTAAGACTAGAAAAGACAAGCTTTGATAAGAATACACTGACAAGAAACAAAATTCAAGTATGATCACAAATCACGACTCCTGGATCAACACAAGGGAAGCAGAAGCAGAATGACTTATTACTTCTGGAGTCAGAGAGAAAGATGAATTCTTCCCCCAGACTTCAATTAAATTTTATCACATTTGATATCCCTCCTTCCTTCACAAGGTATACTAAATATCTGAACATAACAACATTGCTAACATACTCTTTCACTTGAGTGCCTTAGTAGTCGTCTTAGTCCACATGTTTCCTTACCCTATGGAAAGAGTTATAAGAGTGTCATAAGACTAACTGATTTCTCCATATTATCCCTTTCTTACCTCACTACCAAGAAACTGTCAAGATCCTAGCAAGTTAAACTAATCATCATCTATTGGGTTTTTTGGTTATAACCTGCCCGTGCTTCTTAGCCAGAAAGAAAACATCACCAGGGGAGACTTTGATGCACTCTCCAGAGAATGGTGAATTTCTGTTGATCAATTTCTCTATGTCAAAGGGGTTCCAAATAATGTAAATGTGACCTGCGGGGTCTTTCATGGCTTTTTGACCAGTTTTTTCTTGTGATGGAGCTATGAAAGGCGCCTCCAGTGATCTGTCACCCTAATGTACGCGCGTACACAAAGGTGACATTGGCAAAGTGGAAAAAAACTCAGTACATGGAGACATTGGAAAAAAAAACAAACACAAAAACAACTCACAAGCTTATATATGTTAAGAAGCCAGGATGTCTATCTGAAATCTGGGACCACACACCTCCAAGCTTGACTTGACTCATATTTTCACCCTATTTTTGTCCTTTTTTGGCTCAATTCTAGATGATACCGGCCTTCTTTAGGGAAATATGCCAATTCAGATGGGCCTTTCACATCATTCTAACAGGGATGTACATGTTGTTGATCTGAAGGAGGCCCAACCTGAAATTTGTAACAAACTGACACACACACACATGACGGTTACATTAGCAAAGTGAAAATAATTACCACCTTCATGCGCATATAAATAATATGAATTGAAACCCAATAATTCATCTTAATTACCAAACACTGCAAATTGAATTATGCTTTGATTGTGGCCATTGTGTCTTAGTGTTTTCAACCCCATTTCATTTGTTTTCCAGTTGACTTCTGCATGACTTCTGGATGGTTTATGCATGAATCCAGGATCAGTTTCAAATTATTTTTGGATTAGTTCCAGAATTTTTAATTAATTCTTGCACTACTTTCATCAAAGGCATCCAGCACAGTTACAATAAAAGGGTACAGTATGGCACTCTCTGGAGAGTGCATCAAAATCTCCCCTGGTGCATACTGATCAAACATATATCTTGATTGTTACCTTTGATAGACCTTTCTATTGAAGAGGCTTAGCTACAGCGGCTCAATCAGTCTCTTTAGACTAGAAATCTATTCCGCATCAACGCAACGAACAAAATCATCTACTTCCTTTTTTCTTTTCTCTCTATCTATATCCGTTATATCTAGCCTTAATAGATATTATACCAATATAATAACTAAACCTTTTGTCCAGCCTGTCCTCTTTGCAAGCACGCCGGCTGACAGGAGTGAATGCAAATCTGACAATAAGAAATGTGTCACGGGTAAGCACAAGTACCCTTGGTATTGGTCCAATCTTGGTAAAGAAGAGAAGAGAGTTGGTAATGGGTGCACTGATTAGACTAAGTAGAAGGTTGGCGCAGCCATAGTTATGCATATATGTACAATGTTGAGTATATGCATAGCTATAGATAAACTAAGATGATGTCAGTTTACCACCTTGGTTACCCCGGCCTCCAAAACTCCCGCTACCCCAATAGCTCACCTGCCAAACCTTAAGCAGTTGGGTACACAGCCTGCCCCTCAAACTCCTCAAAAAGAAAGTTTGAGAGGCAGCAGCTCCGGTATGTATGAACCCCAGCCGCCGTGCTGATGGCCGGCGCAGGCCATCAAGCGGAGTTACACACTCCCTGACCATCAGCCAGCACAGATTACCAATCATTGAGGGGATGATGTACTCCTCAATGGCACTCTGTTCCGGTTATCAAGAGAAGGGTACATGCTTCCCTTGATGACTGGGTCTTTTCTGGCTATTGAGGGGAGTGTTCACTCTTCTGGATGGCCAGGTAATTGGGTCACCAAACGTACTCCTCTTGAGAATGACCGGAATGTTCCGGTTGTTGAGAGGAGTACATACTTCCCTTGATAACCAAGTCTGTTCTGTTCATCAAGGGGAGTTTTCACTCCCTCGATGAGCAGAACTTCTTGGTCATTATGGAGGAGTGAACAATCCCCTTGATGGCCAGAAGAGACCCGGTCATCAAGGGAAGTATGTACTCCTCTCAATGACCAGAACAGACCCGGTCATTCAAGGGGAGTATGTACTCTTCTCTCAATAACTGGAACAGAGTGGCCATTGAGAGGAGTACATCATCCACTTGATGACTGGTAATCTGTGCTGGCAAGTGGTCGGGGGGGGGGGTGTGTGTGTGTGTGTAACTCCGCTTGATGGCCTGCGCTGGCCATCAGTACTGCGGCTGGGGGTCATACATACTGGAGCTGCTGCCTCTTGAACTTTCTTTTTGAGGAGTTTGAGGGGCAGGCTGTGTACCCAACCGCTTAAGATTTGGCAGGTGAGAAGTCCCTGGGGTGAGCTATCGGGGTAGCGGGAGCTTATTTTTTGGATTAACATTACATTTTTTTTACATCATGGAGGACACCTCCAAAAAGTCCAATATCTTTTGGAGGGGGCAATTAAGACCCCCTCTTTTGATCCATCAAAAATAATCCAGAAAAACCCCCTCCTTCTTTCAGGGGAAGTTGCTGTGCGCAAAGTATGTTTTGGCTTGTGCGCACAGTGGGCTTGATGTTGGGGGACAATCAATTCTGAGTACAAAGAGTTTTCTGCTGCTGCACAAAGTAGGTCTGTATATAAAAAGAAAAAAAATGTAAATTCTATGTATACGTTTCTTACACTACCAAGATGGATGAATTTGCGATGTCGCATATTGATCAATATAGCGTATATTGATCAATTTATATTGATCATTTTTTTTATTATTCCTCTTGATAACTTTGTCTGTGTTCCATGTCTCCTTCATACTCTTCTATAATCTCTCTCCTTCCCCCTGTGTTAGCTTCAAGCCACAGGATTTTTTTTTTTTTTTTGCCTGATGACATTCATAAATTTCTACATACACCATTCAATTCTTCATGAAAAAAGACATTGCAAGTTTTAGGATTAATCCAGGGTGGCTGAGGGGTATCAAAGTTTTTTTTTTTTTTTTTTTTTTACTTGAACAATTGATGTTATCAGAAGTCTGCAAATCTACTTATTTTCAAAAAAGGAAAAACATTGACCCCTGACCTCTCTCATGATAGGATCCTTCAAACATTGTTAATTTGGTTGGTTGAACTTCCCGAAGATATTGCACATCATACTTGAAGTGCTGGATGCATGGGGCCTTTTTGAAATTAGTTTACCATGGTTTAGCATATTTTTGTGATCAAGTTCTTTTTCTTATCTACTTTTGTTATTGGCCACAGATTAATGAGGAATATTTCGACATAAAATTTCATCGGACAATTGTTCTGCATATAAAACCCAGAGATATTATGTTTAGGGTCACATCCATTATGCAGCAGCTACAGTCTGATCAGTTCCCAAATATCACTACTTTGGTAGTTTCTTGGTGTTTCTGCCACTATATCTCATCCCAGTGTGGGAATTCTTCTGCCATATGTTTACCAAAGTGTTTACAGGCCCCCAAAGATTCATTGTGTACCTTTAATGACCACAAGACACCCAAATGTAGCAGCTACAGTCTGATCAGTTCCCAAACATCACTAATTTGGTAGTTTCTTGGTGTTTCTGCCACAATATCTCATAATAGTGTGGGAATCCTTCTGCCATATGGTTACCAAATTGTTTACAGGCCCCCAAAGCTTCATTACATACCTTTTATGACCACAAAACCCCCAAATGTAGCAGCTACAGTCTGATCAGTCCCCAAACATCACTACTTTGGTAGTTTTTTGGTGTTTCTGCCACTATATCTCATCCCAGAGTGGGAATCCTTCTGCCATATTTTTTACCAAAATGTTTACAGGCCCCCAAAGATTGATTACGTACCTTTAATGACCACAAGACCCCCAAATGTAACAGCTACAGTCTGATCAGTCCCCAAACATCACTACTTTTGTAGTTTCTTGGTGTTTCCGCCACTATATCTCATCCCATATCTCATCCCAGCGTGAGAATCCTTCTGCCATATGGTGACCAAACTATTTGAGAGCCCCCAAGGATTCATTGCGTACCTTTAATGACCACAAAACCCCCAAATGTAGCAGCTACAGTCTGATCAGTTACCAATTTGGTAACCATATGGCAGAAGGATTCCCACACTTGGATGAGATAAATTGGCAGAAACACCAAGAAACTACCAAAGTAGTGATATTTGGTAACTGATCAGACTGTAGCTTCTACATTTGGGTGTTTTGGGGTCATTAAAGGTACATAATGAATCTTTGTGGCCTCTCAACATTTCGGTAACCATGTGGCGGAAGGAACACCACTCTGGGATGAGATATAGTGGCAGAAACACCAAGAAACTACCAAATTAGTGATATTTGGGAACTGATCAGACTGTAGCTGCTACATTTGGGGGTTTGTGGTCATTAAAGGTACTTAATGAATCCTTGGGGGCTCTCAAATAGTTTGGTAACCATATGGCAGAAGGATTCCCACACTGGGATGAGATATAGTGGCGGAACAACCAAGAAACTACCAACGTAGTGATATTTGGGAGCTGATCGGACTG
Organism: Puccinia triticina; assembly: GCF_026914185.1. Taxonomy (NCBI): domain Eukaryota; kingdom Fungi; phylum Basidiomycota; class Pucciniomycetes; order Pucciniales; family Pucciniaceae; genus Puccinia; species Puccinia triticina. Next base: position 140,153 of record NC_070568.1, on the reverse strand, counting down.
TAGCTTCTACAATTGGGAGTTTTGTGGTCATCAAAGGTACCTAATGAATCTTTGGGGGCCTGTAAACATTTTGATAACCATATGGCAGAAGGGTTCCCACGCTGGGATGAGATATAGTGGCGGAACCACCAAGAAACTACCAAAGCAGTGATGTTTGGGGACTGATCAGACTGTAGCTGCTACATTTGGGGGTTTTGTGGTCATTAAAGGAACATAATGAATCTTTGGGGGCCTGTCAACATTTTGGTAACAATGTAGCAGAAGGATTCCCACGCTGGGATGAGATATAGTGGCGGAAACACCAAGAAACTACAAAACTAGTGATGTTTGGGGACTGATCAGACTGTAGCTGCTACATTTGGGGGTCTTGTGGTCATTAAAAGTACGTAATGAATCCTTGGGGGCCTCTTGAGATTTTGGTAACCATATGGCAGAAGGATTCCCACGCTGGGATGAGATATAGTGGCAGAACCACCAAAACACTACCAAATTAGTGATACTAGAGTCCAAGGCGGCTTCGCCGCTGCACTTTTGGGGGTTCAACCTATTCAATTTTCACCCACAAATCCTATTCCTAATAATTTATCCTTCCAAGTTTGCAATACTCATGTGTGGCAGTGGCATCCAATTCAGTTTGAAATGGGGCCATCTTGTTGTACTTCAGATTCTGACCATAAACATTGAGAGTGGCCAGCAAGGGTAAGATGATAATGAGTTTAACATGCACTTTTTGTAGTGGGCCAGCTCAGCTAACTGGAGCGCAGATGTGGTCCAGTGCAGTGGACACTGGAATCCTGCTTACTCATAGTGGCTTGAGTGAAATTCTGTGGGATTTTTGCTAACGCTACGCAAACAGAGCACATAAAGAACACCTGGTACAGCTGGCTGTGTTAAAGCACATTCTAGAGGCTCTTAGACCCATCACACTACGTGCACCTGGGCCTGTCAGGTTGTGGTTCTGCTACTCTTAGCTTTATCATACCTGCTGGTGTCACTCATTCATGACCTGTCATTTACGGGTCTTCCCCTCAATTAGGGATCTTCATGTGACACCAGTGGATGTTCATTGACCCACCTGCAGCTATTCATATCCAAGTGTCCTTAGTACAGTGGTTAGTACACTTAACATGGATATAAGAGACATGGGTTCAACTCCCATAGGACACATAATATTTTATGTTTCACAGGGCCAACAAAAATGAAAAAGGAACAGAGAAATTGCTGCTCAGTTCCATATACACATACCTTGTAATCTCCTTTTTTGTTTATCTGGGAACACTCCAGAATCTCCCACTCAGTAAAACCACGCAACATCATCCTTGAAGGCATATTGTCCATTTTGAATCCTCAAGATTCACCAAAAGATGACAAAGATGCTTTAATGCTGAGATTATAAAGGCTCGGAAATACCCCCACACTAAAGATGTCACTTGGTACCCGGGTACCCGCCACAGGTGCGGGTACCTCTCCATGAAAACCCGGGATTCTCAACACCCGCACCCGCACCCGCACCTGTTGAGGTGGCAGAAAGCAGGTACCCGGGTACCTGCGGCAAATACCCGCGGGTGCGGATATTTTTTGCTGCCAAGTAGGCTCTAGCGAGCTGATATATGTATACCAGCCCGCCGAGGGGAAGCCCTCTTGGCGAGGTGGTAAACTTATTCCAGCCCGCCGAGAGGAAGCCCTCTCGGCGAGCTGGTGAATGTATCCCAGCCCGCCAAGAGGGCTTCCTCTCGGCGAGCTGGTGAGCGTATACCAGCCCGCCGAGAGGAAGCCCTGTCGGCAAGCTGGTGTATACCAGCCCGCCGAGAGGAAGCCCTCTTGGCAAGCCGTGAACTTATTCCAGCTCGCCAAGAGGAAGCCCTCTCGGCGAGCTGGTGAACGTATTGCGGCCAGCAGAGAGGAAGCCCTCTCGGCGAGCTAGTTTATGTATTCCAGCCCGCCGAAAGGAAGCCCTCTCGGCAAGCGGGTGAACTTATTCCAGCCTGCCGAGAAGAAGCCCTCTTGGCGAGCTGGTGTATGCATACCAGCCCGCCGAGGGGAAGCCCTCTCGGCGAGCCAGTGAACTTATTCCAGCCCGCCGAGAGGAAGCCCTCTCGGCGAGTTGGTGTATGTATACCAGCCCGCCGAGAGGAAGCCCTCTCGGCGAGCCGGTGAACTTATTCCAGCCCGCCGAGAGGAAGCCCTCTCGGCGAGTTGGTGTATGTATTCCAGCCCGCCGAGAGGAAGCCCTCTCGGCGAGCTGGTGTGTGTATACCAGCCCGCCGAGAGGAAGCCCTCTCGGCGAGTTGGTGTATGTATACCAGCCCGCCGAGGGGAAGCCCTCTCGGCGAGCCGGTGAACTTGTTCCAGCCCGCCGGGAGGAAGCCCTCTCGGCGAGCTGGTGTGTGTATACCAGCCCGCCGAGAGGAAGCCCTCTCGGCGAGCCGGTGAACTTATTCCAGCCCGCCGAGAGGAAGCCCTCTCGGCGAGTTGGTGTATGTATACCAGCCCGCCGAGAGGAAGCCCTCTCGGCGAGCCGGTGAACTTATTCCAGCCCGCCGAGAGGAAGCCCTCTCGGCGAGTTGGTGTATGTATTCCAGCCCGCCGAGAGGAAGCCCTCTCGGCGAGCTGGTGTGTGTATACCAGCCCGCCGAGAGGAAGCCCTCTCGGCGAGTTGGTGTATGTATACCAGCCCGCCGAGGGGAAGCCCTCTCGGCGAGCCGGTGAACTTGTTCCAGCCCGCCGGGAGGAAGCCCTCTCGGCGAGCTGGTGTGTGTATACCAGCCCGCCGAGAGGAAGCCCTCTCGGCGAGCTGGTGTGTGTATACCAGCCCGCCGAGAGGAATCCCTCTTGGCGAGCTGGTGTATGTATACCAGCCCACCAAGAGGAAGACCTCTCGGCCAGCTGGTGAACATATTCCAGCCCGAATAAAATCTCTGGGGCCGGTCGGGCTGGTATCCGTAAGCACTTTGTTGGCCCGACTGTAGATGAGGTGATCAGCATGCCGAGTTCCTGGAACTTGAAGTCAGAAGAGAAACAGTTTGGTCAGCTGCACCTTCCCGGCCGTCATTGGCTCCTTGACTTGTGCATTGCCGTGGCTTGGGTTGGTAGGCTTCAGGAGTAGTGACAGTGGCTATGGATACAAGCAAGCCCGAGTTTGGAATTGCTGTATGTATCATTGCAACCATCACCTTGCAACGCTCACAGTGGCGTAGTCACTGAAATCAGACTGCTTGAATATAAAAGGGGGCTTCTCCTGCACCGAGGTTTATGCCCCAGGTGATCCACCCTGCTCCTGCATTTGCAGAGCACTGGTGGTGATCCTCCCCCTCCCCAATTGCACTTGCAATTGGCTGAAGGGTTTCCAGCCCCGACTTTTGCCCCACGCACTTGCGCCAGGCTGAGCGGGTTAACACCGGTCTCTTTTCACCTGTGGCATGTCACAGGCTGGGAGTTCGTTAAATCTATTGCTTCTCTTGTATATTAGTCTATTATAAGTGGTATTTTATGTTTATTTGTTGGTTTAGCTTGTTTCTTTTTTTGTTTTTTGTGATTGCTTGGGTATAGGGGAAACCCTTGAATTTTTTTTTGGTGAATCTGTGGTTTTAATAAACTTAGATTTGGGAACTCATCAGACTGTAGCTTCTACATTTGGGGGTTTTGTGGTCATTAAAGGTAAATAATGAATCTTTGGGGGCCTGTAAACATTTTGGTAACCATATGGCAGAAGGGTTCCCACACTGGGATGAGATATAGTGGCTGAAACACCAAGAAACTACCAAAGTTAAAGGTACACAATGAATCTTTCGGGGCCTTTTGAAATTTTGGTAACCATATGGCAGAAGGATTCCCACGCTGGGATGAGATATAGTGGCAGAAACACCAAGAAACTACCAAATTAGTGATATTTGGGAACTGATCAGACTGTAGCTGCTACATTTGAGGGTTTTGTGGTCATTAAATGTACATAATGAATCTTTGGGGGCCTGTAAAATCCTTTGTAACCATATGGCAGAAGGATTCCCACACTGGGATGAGATATAGTGGCGGAAAAACCAAGAAACTACCAAAGTAGTGATATTTGGGAACTGATCAGACTGTAGCTGCTACATTTGGGGGTTTTGTGATCATTAAAGGTACACAATGAATCTTTGGGGGCCCTTTGACATTTTGGTAACAATGTAGCAGAAGGATTCCCACGCTGGGATGAGATATAGTGGCAGAAAAACCAAGAAACTACCAAAGTAGTGATATTTGGAAACTGATCACACTGTAGCTGCTACATTTGTTGAGTTGTCTGTTTGTCTGCTACCATGATGTATCACCACAGTATGGAGGGCTGTCGGATTGACCCATGAGCACTACCAACCAACCACTCAGCTGGCAGCCACAAGCGTCTCTAGCCTACACCACCTGCAAATGGGTGTGGTTTTCTCCGCAGCCACAGCCAGTGGTTTTCCCTCGGAACTCGCGCGGCCCCCGGAAAACTCGTGCGGCCCCCGGAAAACTCGTCCGGCCCCCGGAAACCATCATTCGGGGTGATGATACACATAACTCACCCGGGCCGTTCATCTGGCTGGTCAAATGACGACCAGCCAAGTTGTGCAACTTGATGACCGGCGAGCCGCGGGTCATCAGGACACACCGATGACCGGACAGCCGCGGTGTAAGACTCAAAAGTGGTAATGAAACCCTTTTGCTGAATGGTGAAGGGTATGAGGGAGTTGCAAGCTCTGCCCTTCTGTTATCAGTCAACAAGACCCACCAAGCTCAGCTTGGCAAGTTTTATTAAGTGATAGGTCTGGTCTGTTCCAGATGAAATCTGTTTGACTGGCAACGTGTAAGTGTTTTGATTACTTTGTTATAAGGGTTGAATTACTTTGTTATAAGGGTTGATTTGTTGTTATAAGGGTTTTAGGATTTGAGTGTGGATGAGTGTTGGGTGACTTGTGAGTTCTGGGTGAGGAACTGGGGAGCAGGCCACTGGGGGTGGAGAGAGCTCCTTTTATAGACAAAAGGGGAGCCCCTGAGGGGCTTGTGGGTTAGGGTTTCAGCTAATCTAGACAACAGGGTGAGGGATTTTAGCTGGTGGGAGTAGATACAAATGATGTCATAACCCCTCAGGGGCACATGACACTGCAAGAAAAACTCTAGAAACTGCTTGCAGTTGAGATGCAGCAAGCTTGAATCAAGCCTCAGCTCAAGCTGGAGTCAAGCACCCAAATTCCGTGCTGGTGCACCTTGTTCAGCATCCCAATGCTGAACATTCTATAGTGATCATGCAGTAGGCTGAGGCAAATGTTCAACCTTGAAAATGAGCATCCCCCTGAGCACCCTTTTATTTTTTTTATTAAATACTCCATGTTCCATTGGATCCAGCCAGAATAACATAAACAGGGTGTGTACACATGAAAGGGATATGTACATAAGAAATGAATATGTATGCATGAAAGGGGAATGTGAGAAGGTGTATTAACACATAAAAGGGATATTTACACATGATTAAAGGGGGTATGTATGCATGAAAGGGGTATTGAAAGGGATGTAAAAAACTCAAAGGGGACATTGAAAGGTTGATGAACACATGATGAAAGGGCTATGTACACATTGTGAAAGTGATACATGCACATGAAAGCGGTATGTGCACATCAACGGGTATGTACACATTATGAAAGGGGTGAATGCATAAAAAGGGATATGTGCACATGAAAGGGTTATGTACACATGAAAGGGGTATGTACACATGAAAGGGGAATTTGCACAGGTATCAACTCAGTATTTTGAAGCCTGTACTCAGTTTTTTGGAGCTTAGACTCACTCTTGCATAAATTATGCAATTTTCATGTAATCAACCAGTGCTTGATTCTTGCATGAGGCACAGCTTGCCTTGAGCTCTTGCATCTCAACTGCAAGCAGTTTCTAGAGTTTTTCTTGAAGTGTGAATGGTGTCAGAATATACAACAGAACATTCTAATGCATGCATGAGGTAACAGTAGACTGCATGAGCTGTCATACAGGGGGAATTAGTGTATACACAAAGTCTGAGGCTGCAGAAACAGTGTAAATGATGTCATACTATGTATATAAAGGAGTGTATGTAGTTAATATGTGATGAGTGTAGCCTGACAGGGAGATGTATGTTTGTATCCTGTGATATGTATAAGTGTACTACTGTGAAACTCGGGTTGGGGCAGATGACAGCTGGGTTACTGGGGCTGGCCGTGTGATATGTGTCCATGAGGTGTAACTTCCATACTAGAGGGGGTCCAGGGGTGCTTCCAGTGATGGCTAGGGGTGAAATTGGCCGTAGAATCCATTTCTGGGGTCCATTTGATGGTATCTTGAGGCCTAGTATGAGTAATTATGTGGCATAGAAAAAACTTTTTATTTTTCCACTTTTCCGTCTACCACATCCTCCCCCAACTTATTGTCTGTCCCCAGACAATTTTGACGTGAAAAGTGCTTTCTGTCAAATTTTGAACCTGTGACATGGTGAATTTACGTGGTGATTTGCATGATCCTTGGAGAATTGGCCATTTTGACGTCTTCTGGGCCACGTGGCTTGAGAGGCTGTGCAGGGTGAAAATTGGCCAAAAATTTGATATTTGTCAATTTTAGGGTTTTTCTTGACAAGAACTTTTTGTTGGTTCAGGGAGTCGAAGTGCTGCGCGCAGTCCGCAGTCCGCAGTTGCGCAGCTGCGCAGCTGCGCAGGGGTGATGCTTGTGCTGTGGTGACGGCCGCAGCTGTTGCTCTAGCGCCCTAGGGTGCGCGCTATTGAGGCCGCGCGCCTCGGTGTACGAGTAGTGATCGGGGACTCGACCCCGCCTCCTGATGATTGGTTGGTCGGGCTTGGGGCCCGGGTACACAGTGCTGATCATACCCGCCCGAAGTTATTAGGGTCCCGCGGGAGTTCATCCAATGCGCCGCAGTTGTCTTGTCGGATTACACGTAATCCAACAAGAGGACTGCGGTGCTGCGAACGTTCAACCTCGCGTTCGGGTCTCGAGTGTTTACTCCCACCCCGCCACGGGGTATGTGTATGTATATCGGCCCTACCCCTTGGGGGGGGTATCAATATATTGACTTGACCTCCGCCAGCAGATGCTTCTCAATCCGACTTCGCCGATCTTCCGGCTCCTTCGACTACGTCACCGGTGCCGCTGGCCAACTCAATTTCCTCAGGTCGATTGCTTGAACCTCGGACCACTTTCATTATTCGACGTAGGTTCTTTTTCTTTTCTGCTCGGGGTTCTTTGACTCGGGGCCCATTCCTTCCTAGTTCCAAGAATGTGAAAAAGAAAAAAGATTCATTTGTGTATCCCAGATCTGACAGCTGACAGTCCTGTTTTCACTTCCACAGCGCTTCTCGTACCACCGCCGCGGACAGCTTCGCATTCTGGACTCAATAGCCCATACTCTGCGGTGAGTACAGACCTTTTTTCTCTTTCTTTTTCGCCGGCGCTAAGATGGCGAGACTGACGACCACGTCGTCTTTCTCTCTTCTTTTTCGTCATCTCTTCGTGGGCCCGTATGTGTACGTGCGTCCATAGTCAAACAGTGGCCCCCATTTCTCGGCTTCGGTTCTATCTGGCTTCACAACGGGTTGCATCGAACGACGCTTCCGACTTGAGATGGGGGTGGACCAGTTCTTTTTGTAAGTCAGGGAGTGGGTCAGAGGAAAGTACATATAATCCGGTGAGTGCCCGCTGCCCCCCCCCGGCCGAGTATAAAAGAGCTCCCTCCCCTCCTGACTTTTCTACCATCAACCACTTCCTCGCCCAGGTCGCTTCCACCTTTGTTAGAATCTTGCTTTCCTTACCCCAGCTAGAAACAATGCCCCGCTGCACTTATTACAGAACTTATTTCCCTTCGTCACCTTATCCTTTGAGAAGCCGAGGCGTCTCTTCAGAGGCCCCGAGTCGTGTACATCTCTCTAATTTGCTCGTTTTTAGATCGTTTGCTTACTCCTGCTCTGAACCTTTTTTGCTTCATTCCAGCCGGGCTCATCTGTCCATAATCCTATCATCATTATGGACGGACCGATCTACCGAGGTGATGTTATCACCCCATCCTGGTTTCAATGGACCAGGCAGCGAATGGAGTCTTTTGAACAATCTCACGGCCTTCGGGCCCGCGTTAGGCGAACTCGCGAGGATGGGGCTGCAATTCCCGAGCGCCCCTTCACTGTCGATGGAGATGCGATAGCTGAAGTAGCAGCGGTAAGTCCTTTTTATATTTTTACTCTTATTGGTATCGGTATCGTAGGTATTGTATTGATAATCCAATATTGTCAAGATTATCGCCCCAGATGACCGTCCAGGGTCCCCGAATGTCCCCCGCACACCATCGCCTTCCCCATCGCGGGTTCCACCTGGTTTGGTGGGACTCCACCCGCGCCTTCGGTCCCCGGTTGCGGGTTCGCATGCTCTCTTCCCCTCTCCCGTTTACCGCCCTCGCAGCCCGGGCTGGAGGTCTGGGACAGACTCCCCAGCCTATTCTCCCGCTACTGAGCCAACTGAGAACCCGGTGAGTATCCTTTCGCTGTTCTTTTTTTTTTTTTTTTTTTTTTTGTTTTTATTTGCTAAGCTCTTGAGTCTACACAGTTTTTCCAGTCCAATCGGGTCCTTATCGGGGACGACTGGCTTGTCCCTCCTGCCCCCCAACCTTCCCCGCTTACGACCCCGGCTACGAGTTGCCGTAGCTCGTCCGTTGGATCTGCTGCGTCGGAGAGGCGCTCCGATCGTTCTGGTGGCTCAGACGCCGATCAATCTCAGGTTGGTGAGACCGAAGACGAGTTGCACCAACTCTTCGAGTGGTCGGGTGGGGTAAGTCTCTTTTCCTTTGTTTTGTATTAAGGTTATTCTTGTTGCTAATAAAGCTTATGGTCAGGTCCCTCCAACTCCCGAGTGGGATTCTACTTGGTCGACTCTTCCCGGGTGGATGTTCCGACCCGCGTTGCCAGAGGTCGAGGCTTTATATCGCCCGCCCATGCTCGGTTCCGATGCCGATGCGGAAGGCATAACGGATTCCGAAAACGCCTCTCAGGCTTCCGGTCCCGCCCATACTCCTTTCTTTCCCCATGGCGATCTCCCATTCTTGAGTGACACCCAGGTTCAGGTTCTCCTGGAGCCACGCCAGCAATCGGTTCCGACTCAAACTGCTCCACTTCCCGGCCTCGACCCGGAAGCTTATACTCGGTTGTATCAGACTTTTGCCCGCGTTTTCATTTCCTACTGTCAACGCACCCCGACCGAGAACGAGGGAGGTCGTATTCAGCGAATCCACGTGTTCCAAGCAGTCTCGGAGGAGTACCGCTCTTCCATACGCCAGGTTGTCCGGGATGCGTAAACTACTACAGTGAGCTAATTCCTTCTTTCGTTCTTTTTCTTCTATGTATTTAATTATACTAAGGTTTCTTGTCTTTCTTTGTCGTAGAGGCTGTTGTCACTGTCCGTTTGGGGTAAAAACATAAAAAAAACCAAAAAAAATTGACATAATTTGTAAAAAAAAAAAACCAAAAAAATGTTTTCTTCTCTTCTTCGTGAAATTAAACCCCCCAGACCCCCTCCCCCAACTTATAGAGGTTGTCCCCAACCTATAGTGAGAGAACAGAAGAGCCAAAAAAAAAAAAAAAAAAAAAAGAATTATATATGTGAGAAAAAAAGGTAAGTATTTAATCTATAAAGAAACTTTTTCTTTTTGTGGTCATTTTTGTTTTCGTAAAAATTATGTCCAATTTAAACAAGAAACTGAATCTTGTTGAAAAGAGTGTGATCCTTCAAAGAGTGTCTTCCCAACAGAGAGTCTGATGTTTCCAGAATTGTGAGCTTCAGAAAGAGTTTAAAGGAGTGAGTTCTTTCCTCCCCCAACTTAAAAAAAATTATGCTCTTAAAGTTTTGAACAGTTTAACCTCATGCCCAGGAGGTTGATTTAGTCAGTCCAGTTAGATGAGCTATCTTCTGAAGAATTGCTTGATATTTCCACCTCCTCTGAGTTTTCTGGTTGGGAAGGATCCTCGTCAAGCTGTATATCCGTCAGGTTGCGTCCTCGAGGGTAGAACCGCTTGATATGGGAAGCTGCGTAGGCTCTTTTCAATTCAACTCCATCCAGTTCTTCCAGAATGTAAGATCCCTTGGGTAGCTGCTTCCTAATCCTAAAAGGTCCGTTCCAACGATTTGCAAAAAGCTTTCCCCACTGATCTTCCAAGCTTTTATTATAAACTAACACCAATTCGCCTGGGTCCAAAGGTTTTCGAAGTCTTGCTGCCATTTTTCTGTCCCAGTATCTGACCGAAGAATTCCTGGCTTTCATTAATTTCTCATGAGCTATCCCCAGAATTTCCTCTCTGCGCTCCAATTGCATGGTCCTAGCTTCCAGAAGTTCTTCTGTAGTGTGTATTTCCGCCCAGTCAATTCCCAGATAAGTGTCCATTTCTAGGTCCACAGGGAGAACCGCTTTCTGGCCGAACACCAGCTCGTAAGGTGAGTATCCAGTTGTGCGCTTGGTTGAAATTCTGTCCGCAAAGAGGACTAAAGGTAGATATTCTCTCCACTTTCCCCCAGATTCGCCGCACATTTTGATTAAGGTGTCTTTAATGGGTCTGTGACCTCGCTCAATCATTCCATTTGCTTCCGGATAATAAGGGGTAGGTGGCTTGAATACTGCTCCCACTTTTTCCACTGCTTTGATAAATTCATTCTTGAATTCAGGCCCATTGTCTGCAGTTACCGTTTTAATTGCACCGTAGCGGTAGACCCATTCTTCCAAGAGAAATTTTCCAATGGTTGCTGCTGTCAGTTTCACCAAGGGAGCTGCTTCAACCCAGCCAGACAAGTCGTCACGAGCCACTAGCAAGTATTTGTATCTTCCTGCTTTAATATGACAGACATCCAGGGCCACTCGTCCAAATAAGCTGCTTTCCCCTGTGGGGTGTTGTATTTCTCGTGGGACTAGTGGATCCCTCTTTTGACAAGGCTCACAGCTTTGTACCCATAATTTGACCTTTTTCTTCAAACTAGGCCACCAGAACCGGCACACTAGTCGCTGATATGTTTCCTCCAGCCCCCGGTGTCCAAGCTCTTCATGCACCATTTGCAATAATTTACTTTGGTAAGCTATTTTGGAGATAACTAGTTGTGGCATGGGTGAGTGCCTTCTCATAAGCCGTCCGTCTCGGATGAAATAATTGACAGACTTCCTTTTCAGTTTTTGGAATTCATCCGAGTCCATGGAACAAGGTTGCTTCAATGTTTGCAGATAATATTTGAGGTCTGTCCAGAATCCTGGTGTTTCCCATTCCAGTAGTTCCGTTGAAGTTGACATTATTTTAAATTGTAGGCAGGCTTTAATTAGTGGTGCCTCCTCATCAAAATCCTCTGCGTCCTCGTAAAACTCCTCTTCTTCTTCACTTATGGGTCGCCTAGACAGAGCATCCGGAAGTGTGAAGGTTTTCCCAGGCTTATGTACCATGTCAAATGAAAACAGCTGAATGAACGCTACCCATCTTGTCATTGGTGCATTTGGGAGAGATGGTGAGTTAATCATCTGTATCAATGATTGCGCATCCACCTGTAGCTCAAAGTGTTGGCCCCACAGAAGTGTCTGCAGCTTCTTCAGAATTCTTGCAACCCCGCAAAGTTCTAGTTTTGGTTGAGAGTATTTTGACTCGACGGGTGAAAACACAATTGATTCATATAACACTGGTCGGTTTAATCCTGTTTCCAATTCCTGTTGTGAAAGTACCGCCCCTGCTGCAATAAAACTAGAGTCTACGGCCAAAATAATGAGCCCCGCCTCTTTTGAATAGTCCAGTCTCTTCAGCGTAATATCCTCTCCAATAATTTCCTTCAGTTGGTTGAAGGCCGAATCACAATTGTTGTCCCAGATCCATTCCTCATCCTTCCGTGTGAGCTTTCGAAGAGGGGCTGCAATTTCTGACAGATTTTTCACAAATATCCTGACGTAAGTTACTATTCCCATGAAGCCTCGAAGTTCTGTGACATTGTTGGGAGTTGGCCAAGTGGTTATCTTATTCTTTTTCTGTATAGAAACCCGTCGCCCTTCTTTACAGACTACATGTCCAACAATATCCAAGGCAGGCACACAGCAGGCAAACTTCTTTCCCGATATTGTGAGTCCAGCTTCTTCAATTCGAAATAAAACCCTTTCCAGTGTCTGAGCGTATTCCCAGATGAAACGTCGAATCCCTGGGTTTTCTTCAAGTACCTCATCGTTGTATGTGGACTTGGGCCCTTTGATCCCTCCATCGTCAATGAACACACCCACATGATCAGGTATTTCATCCTGAAGGATCCACATCATTTGCGCCTGATATACTGCTACAGAATTGGTGGCTCCTTGGGGAAGTCTGGTAAGTTGGAATCTCCCCAGGGGAGTATCAAAGGTGGTCAGAGGTCTCGATTCTGGAGCTAATTCCCTTTCATCATAACCCCCCATAATATTGCCTAGTCCATAGCAAGCACGTCCAGCAAATGATTCCACAAATTCTTCTGTTGCTGGGGGCAATCCTGCGTCCTTGATGGTGACCTTATTCATTTCTTGTAGATCATGAACTATCCTCAGCTTCCCATCATGTTTTAGCACGCAGAACACTGGACTGGAGTAACTGGATGTGGATTGTTCGTAAAGTTTATTTCGTATCCTTTCCCTTACTTGCTCCACGTATTCATCCTTGATTGCTGCTGGGATGGGTATAGGCTTCTTTTGCCATGGTACGTGATCAACTACGGGTATGACATAAGGTAGTCCGTACAAATGCTTCAGGAGTCCTCTTTCCTCTGGAGTGAACGCCACCGCTTTTTCTCGCATTACAATCACGTGCTTGAAGAGTTTCAGTTCTTCCTCCCAAAGCCATCCTTCTGGTCCAAAGTTAACTACCTTCAGGCGTTCTTCAGTAATCCTGGCTGTAGGCTCAAAATCAGGTGGATTTGGGGTAAGTGGCGTTTTGTAGGGATCTCGAGTAAGTGGAGGTCTTTGTAGTGGAGGATTCAAAGCCTGCGGAATAGGTTGATTGATAGGTCGAACTTTCTTGGCCACAGGTTTGTACTTTGTCATGCACCATAAACTCCCCTCCTTCCAGCTTTGACATAATTTCTCCTGAAACAGCGATCCCAGCCCGTTGGAGAGTAACTTTCCTATTTGCTGCCGGTCCTTATCCGGTTGATTTATCCTTGTGGTGTTGATGGAAAGACCTGGTTTGGAATCAGATGTGCCTTTGGAAATGAATTTTAACGGTAAGCCTTTCTTTATGGCACTGCAGAATTTTAACAGTTTAAAAAACATAATAAGGATGTTCTTTTTGACTGAAAAGAGTTTTAACAGTAAAACAGCTGTTTGTCTTGATGTCTTTTGGAAGTATTTTACAAAAACAGATTTGAGCCAGTCTAAGAAAACCGGTGTCCGAGACATAACACGCTTGACTAGCTGAAGCGAGCTACTCCCTAGATGGCCACCGGAAGTTCTAAAAAATGCTGAGTTGATTTCTTTTTGAACATGCGATGTTCTTTGCCTTCCTCTTGGAGCGGATCCGATGGAGGAGCAGGCCTGATGACATTTGTACTAAGGTTCTTTCGATTATCCCAGCCTCTTCCTTGCCCAGTTCGTGCCAATGGTACTGAAATTCGTCTTCCTTTGCTTCCCTGGAAAGTGAGTGTTTCTCCTGTTTCATGGTATTCCAAGGTACATCCGTGGTCAAAGAGGAAAGGTCGTCCTAGAATGCAATCTTGAGCCTTTGGTGATATGAAAAGATGTGCTGGCCCGGAGAATCGACCAATTTGTATCAAACAGTTTTCCACTACTCTTGCTCCACCCACACCTTGCATTGGTATGTTCACTATTACTGATTCCAGCGCTAAATCTTCCGCTACCGATCGAGGAATGACATTGACCATGGATCCTGAATCCACCATGAAGTCTACTTTTTCTCCCCCAACTTCTGCAGTTACATATCCCAGGGCACAACTGTAGTAGCAGGGATCTGAGAGATCTTCATCTTCCGCAGGTATGGTCATTGGTGCTGCTATGTTAGTTGCCTCTGTCTTAATATAAGTTGTAGAAGTGCTTTTTCCGGGAAGGCGTTCCTGCAACCTGGCTATGACTTTCTCTGCGTACGAGGGGGATATTGCCGTTAGCTGTGCAAAGGTGGTAGGGATTTTCACATTATCCAAGTCCTGTAGTAGTGCTTCCTCAGGTGAGTCCTTCTTCAGGATTGTCGGTACCCGCTCTCGGCTCCAAACTTTCTCAGGTGTCTTTTTCGGAGTGTCCTTTGGAGTTTTATCCAATTCCTCCTCTTCATGATCAATATCCATGGCTTCCTGCTCCGGTTCTTGGATCCTGACCCCACGTCTACCCTTCTGAGCTTCTGACCTAGTGATAGGATGGACTTTTATGAAGTTCTCAGCGCCTAGAGTAGGTGGGCTCCAATGGATGGTTTGTACTGAGGCTTTCATTGTTGGGGTGTTACCCTTTCCTTCTTGTTGGGATTTTGCTAACCTTTGTATAGCTTCTTGCATGTTAGGATCTGCTGATGCACCAGCCACTACGGAGCGTATTGGTCTGGAGGGTATCCAAGGTATGTGCTGACCGTCTGGTAGGAACCAATCCTTCCCATTTCGCTTGACCAGCCCTTGTTCCTCATCTTTGAGATATTCTGGACATCTGGCTGTGGAGTGCCCTTCACGTTTGCAATAATAACAGACCAGAGTGTCGTACACCGGGGTGGATGGTCGAGTGTTACCCCGATAAAAGTCCTGTTTGTCTGAGGGACCTTGCCTATTATAGTTTGTGGGTAAGCTGCTTCGAACCTGGCTTTTGAGTGCAGCTAGTTCTTGTTGCATGTCCTGAAACTTTTGGTCCACTATTTTTTCATTTGGAGTTTCTTTCAGCATCTGCTCGCGTCGTTTGCCATCCCCTTTCTTGTGGTCCAATTCTTTCTGCATCGTCCGGTTTGACTCAGAGAAACTTGAGAAATTGGTATATACGCTATTGTCCACACGAACTTCTGTTTCAGCAGCCGCTATCAAGTCTTCCCATTTTGGTGCTTTGTTACTGCCATCCTTAGCTTTTGGAAGCTGATCCTTGCTAACTAGAATGCGTTTAACACTTCTTTGACTTTCCATTGGGAAGGCACTTAAGAACAGTCCCCCAGCTTCGTCTTTCTTGTTAACATGTTCGTTTTTGACTAGGTACTTGAGGATTTTGGTGAATTTTCCAAGATATTCTTTTTATTCTCGATGGGTTGAGATTCCTGACTTTGATTGCTGCTTGGCCAGTTTTATGAGGTCTTCTGTGGTGTACATAATGGTGTTATCTAACTCGCCCCAGGTTTTGACCATGTCAGCTCGCAGTTTGGTCCAGTCGTATTCTTCATACCCCTCCATTTCCTCGAGTTCGCACTTCAGTTCTTCTGTTCGTATAAACCGTGGTATCTGAATTGCTTTCTCACGATCTGTGGCACCATACCCATAGGCTACCCGTTCAAACCGATGTAGAAACTTCATGAACTGACTCCCATCATAGTAAAGCCCTTCTTCGTTCCTGATGATGTTAGGTTTGTTTGAGTGCTCAGGTTGGGTATAGACGTATATTGGCTGAGGTTGCTGAACTGGAATTTGAGGTTGTTGTTGTTGTTGTTGAAAATTAGGATGATACATATTTTCTTGGTTGTTTTCAGTGTTATGAATCCCATAACCGGTCGGCTGTTGTCTTGGGGTATTATTTCTTGGTGGGTTATTTTGAGTTTCATCTGAATCTGACATTTCTTCTTCAGCAGGATCTCTGAAGTGATTTTCTGGACCCTTTCCTTTGTCTTTCCTAGGTGGTGGTGGTGGATTGTTCGTGGCATCGCTTGGCCAAAGTAATCCTGAAGTTCCTGCCAATGGTCTGCTCCTTAAAGGGGTACTTGAAGCAAATCCTTCTCCCATTTCTAATGTACTGAAGGGTAAACTCTTGTTGATTCTCGTTGAAGCCTAGTTTTCTTAATATGACGATCGTTCGTTAACTGTTACTGTGCTCTGAAAAAGAAACAATAATATATGGTCTCTGGTTTCTTTACCAGGGCAAATTGGGGGTTTCTTTCTAATATCTAAAATAACTTTACGGTCCTGGGAGGGTTCTTCAAACAGTATCCTAATTATCTGAATCCTTAGGTACTACACACCGTTGTTCAGTATATAATTGGCTGCTTCCTTTGAGTGGGCTCCAGAGTTTTCTTCTAACAGTATCTAATTATCTGAATCCTTAGGTACTACACACCGTCTTCCAGTATATAATTAGCCGCTTCCTTCGAAACACTCCTTTCAGGTTAGGTAGTTATGTGTTCTTTTCAGAGGTTCGTAATTGGTTCCTTAGATAGTCCAAAAAGTTGACTAGTTGTCAACAGAATAACTGAATATGCCGTTGAGTGTTATAGATTTGTTTGACGAATTTGATTCCTATCGCCGCTTGAGGTTGAGATCCGTAGACGATGGTTTCTGGTTTTCTTTGGTTGAAACGTTGTCGATCAAACAAGATTATCCGATCACGTTGGGGACTCCCTTGTAAGACTAAAAAGTGGTAATGAAACCCTTTTGCTGAATGGTGAAGGGTATGAGGGAGTTGCAAGCTCTGCCCTTCTGTTATCAGTCAACAAGACCCACCAAGCTCAGCTTGGCAAGTTTTATTAAGTGATAGGTCTGGTCTGTTCCAGATGAAATCTGTTTGACTGGCAACGTGTAAGTGTTTCAATTACTTTGTTATAAGGGTTGAAATGTTGTTATAAGGGTTGATTTATTGTTATAAGGGTTTTAGGATTTGAGTGTGGATGAGTGTTGGGTGACTTGTGAGTTCTGGGTGAGGAACTGGGGAGCAGGCCACTGGGGGTGGAGAGAGCTCCTTTTATAGACAAAAGGGGAGCCCCTGAGGGGCTTGTGGGTTAGGGTTTCAGCTAATCTAGACAACAGGGTGAGGGATTTTAGCTGGTGGGAGTAGATACAAATGATGTCATAACCCCTCAGGGGCACATGAATGGTGTCAGAATATACAAAAGAACATTCTAATGCATGCATGAGGTAACAGTAGACTGCATGAGCTGTCATACAGGGGGAATTAGTGTATACACAAAGTCTGAGGCTGCAGAAACAGTGTAAATGATGTCATACTATGTATATAAAGGAGTGTATGTAGTTAATATGTAATGAGTGTAGCCTGACAGGGAGATGTATGTTTGTATCCTGTGATATGTATAAGTGTACTACTGTGAAACTCGGGTTGGGGCAGATGACAGCTGGGTTACTGGGGCTGGCCGTGTGATATGTGTCCATGAGGTGTAACTTCCATACTAGAGGGGGTCCAGGGGTGCTTCCAGTGATGACTAGGGGTGAAATTGGCCGTAGAATCCATTTCTGGGGTCCATTTGATGGTATCTTGAGGCCTAGTATGAGTAATTATGTGGCATAGAAAAAACTTTTTATTTTTCCACTTTTCCGTCTACCACAGCGGGTCATCAGGACACACCGATGACTGGACAGCTGGGAGGTCATCGAGCTATACATGCCTCAATGACTGGTCAGACGGCTGGTCATCAAGGCAGACAGCTCGATGACCGGAGCCGGCCGGTCATCAAGAAGGCAGACACTGATCAATGACCGGTCATCAAGGATACACCTCGATCACCTCAGACCGGCCAGCTGGCTGGTCATTGAAGTGTCCTTGATGACCGGCTGGCTCCGGTCATCGAGGTACATGTATACCTTGATGGCCAGCCGTCTGACCAGTCATCAAGGTATACACCTCAATGACCGGCCAACTGGCTGGCCATCAAAATTGTACCTCGATGACCGGTCAGCTGGCTGGTCGTCGAGGTATACAGGCACCTTGATGACCGGCGCAGGCCGGTCGTCAAGGCATACACCTTGATCATCCCTGTCATCAAGGCTGGATCATTGATGACCGGAGCCGGCCGGTCATCAAGGCCTTGATCATTGATGACCGGAGCCAACCGGCCATTAAGGCATACACCTTGATGACTGGCCAGCTCGGGTCGGTTCATCAAGGTACATTCATACCTCAAAGACCAGCCGGCTGGCTGGTCATCGAGGTACATATGTTGATGGCCAGCCAGTTGGCCGGTCATTGAGGTGTATACCTCGATGACTGCTCAGATGGCTGGTCATCAAGGTACATGTACCTTGACATCAAGGACACCTCGATGACCAGCCAGCTGGCCGGTGTGGTAACCCTGTTCCTGTTCATACTATCACCCTCATATCACCTAAACCCTTCATAAATACCTCATTATTACTTCATATTCAGATTCTACACCCCATTTTACCCCTAGTCACCCACTCATTTCACCTAGGATTTCCAAATGGATCAGCAGTTATTGGCATGTATAGTTTTGGCAGGTATTTTCTTCATACATATCCTTAGCATTATTACATACATCATTCATTAGTATCATAGCTACATAGGACTGCAGATCTTACATAACTTCATTACTCATTTTTCTCTTCATATGATATCAGCAGTACATTCCTTCATAGCTCTTGTAGTTATTATCAAATGCTCATCATTATTTCATCTTCTACATAGTTACCTTTCATGTACACTCTTTGGTCATTGCGCCTTCATCATTACTGCTCATCTTCAGATATTGTTACTATGTGCTCATCATGTATCACCCCCCTGTAGTACTTCTCACATATATAAACACCCCTCTAGATGTTGTATCCCCATCATGCACTTTCTACTACATCCCCTCTGTAGCACCTTTTAAACATCACCCTTATAACCCTTATATGCACTTTCTACTACATCCCCTCTGTAGCACCTTTACACATCACACTTAGATACAGTTTCATCACCATAGAAATATATCCCCCAGCATATATCTCATTACCCATCTCAGAGTGACTCCCAAGAGCTTCTGCTTTTCCCCTTCTCACTTCTCCTCTCTCACTCAGTAGGATTGATACACCTCAGACTCATAAAGTGTTAAAGCCATCTAAGTCAAAGAGAATCATCAGCCACACCCTTTTCTTTTTCTTAGTGTAACCCTCTCTCCATCAGCATTAGTCTAGAGGGCAGCCTCACCAGCACCTGTAGCCTCTCCTACATTATTAGTAGTGTAGTTGACTATTTCCCCTCACAGCTCTTTCCTGATCTTTTAGGAGTTCCACAAGTGGTGTCCCAACAGTGGCCTGATTACCTTTAGATTTTAGTCCTAGTTACCTTTTTCACTACCAGTTCATAGTTCTATCACCTACACAAACCCTTTCCACTCCATTCCTCTTCAGTGCATCAGATCCCAAAACCACAAACCCATAAAAACAAATTTCTTCAGTTTTATTTCTCCCTCTTCTTTTCCCTCCTCTTCAGAACTCTTTTCTTCCCCAGCCAGTTACCTTTCAAGATGTCCATCCACTCTAAAGATGCTGCTCATCCTATCAACAACAACCTAGGAGAGACTGCCAGTAACAACCCAGGAACTCTCTTCAACAACCCCTTCCAAACTGCTCCAGAAGATAACAACACTCACCCTGCTGGACCAGCCAATCCCTTTCCTGAAGATCCAGCTCAAACCAACCCTTTACCTCAACCTACCAACAACTTCAATCAGTACAGAGGCAGCACTGGCCCCAACAATCCTCAGTTTCAACACCCCAATGTCTTCAACCAGTACAGGGACAACATACCTGATCCTTCAGAAAGCTCTCACCTAGGACTCAGACAAAGAATCACACCTCCAGCCCCATCTGTATCTTCCAAACACTCTGTGGTCTACTTTTTGGAGAAGGAAACCAGGATGCCAGCCTACAAAGGACCAATCAAAGGAGTCAAAATCAAGCCCTTGGACAAGGAACTCTGCTTTGATGGAACCAACCTCACCATTGAAAACTTTATTAACAGGTATGAAAATGTAGGATCAACTGATGGAGCTTCTTCTATAGATTTGGTCAGGCAGGTTGTTTCTTTTCTCAAAGGGGAGGCCATCAAGGAAGAAGTGGAACAAATGGAGGCTTACAGGAACCAGAACTGGGAGGACCTCAAGAAGCAGCTACTGGACAGATATGGATCCCCACTCCCTTTTGTCAGATATACTAGGAGGGACCTCACTCAATTGATCAACAACTCAATCCAGGCTGGAGGAATCAAAACTTCAGAAGAATTCAGGTTGTTCAACAATAAATATTCAGTCATTACTAATTATATTTTAAGAATGAAACAGTGCTCCCACCTGGAGGAATTCAGAGAATTTCTATTGGATGCCCTTAGCCCAGAACTGGAATCAGCTGTCACCAAGGAACTCATCAAGTGCAATGAAATGCTGGCCTCAGAGGATGGAGGAATGATTCTACCCCCAACTTCAACCATCTGCTCCTTCATAATCAGAGAAGTCCATTCAGCATCAGTCATGGAAAGGAGAAAACTCTTCAAAATGGCTCTTCCCCAGGATCAAAAGGACTCAACTCTTCCAGTAACCAAGGCCCCTCCTTCCACCTCTCAACCCATGGCTCCTCCTTCCAGGCCTCCACCTCAGATTACCACTTCCCAGGCACCTAAAACCGCAGAGCAGAAACTAGAGGAGATCACACAGCAATTAGCAGCTCTTACTGCAGGAAAATCAGCCCCACCTCACCTTATTGGAGCTGCCCCTGGCCAACAGTACACCCCTTCTCCTAGGAATAAACCAGATTTCAAATGCTTCTACTGCTTTCAGAACAACCATGGAACCAGGTCTTGCTCTCTTCTAAACTATGATGTGGATTCTGGATTAGTCATCAGGGATGGAAACAGATACAAATTTCCAGACAACACACCTATTCCTTGGGATACCAGTAGACCTATCAAAACTATAGTGGACCAATTCTCCAAGGATTCTGCCAGGCCAACCACCATCTCTTCCTTTGGCCAACTTGAGGAACTAGCCCAGGACTCTCCAACTGTATATGATGTGGATATTGGAAAAAGGACCAGATCTAGCCAGGACCCAGAGGATGAACCTACTACTAGTGGAAAAAGGACCAGGAATGAAAAGGAATCTCTAATGGATATGGACCAGGATGACTTAATCAAATTTGCAACCTCACCTTCCAAAACTCCTCCTAAACCCAGTCCAGCCCAACCTTCCAAACCAGGCCCAAAAGTTAAATTCCAGGACAACCAGGACCAAGGCCAGCCCAGTACAGACAAGCCATCTAGGAAAACCCACTTGGAAAAGCCACTAGCCAAGGAATACCCAGGGATTGAAGATTCTATAGTCAACAGGGTGCTCAACAAAACTACTGTGGAACTTACCATTGGGGAACTTCTAGCCTCTTCTCCTTCTGCCTCTGAAGCCTTCAAAAAGAAAATTTCCAACAGGAGGGTCTCTGTGGATTCA
The DNA here is from genome assembly GCF_026914185.1 of Puccinia triticina. NCBI lineage: Eukaryota > Fungi > Basidiomycota > Pucciniomycetes > Pucciniales > Pucciniaceae > Puccinia > Puccinia triticina. The sequence goes on along the minus strand of NC_070568.1, from coordinate 118,791 downwards.
ACCAAATCAGCCAACTCTGCAGCTATGGAAGAAGAAGAGGAAACTCCTGGACAAACTCACTACTCCTGCCCCCTTGCCTATGTCAGACTCACCATGGGAGGAAAATCTTTTGAAGCACTCTTGGACACTGGATCTATGGTCAACATTATCCCTGAGGAGATGGCCCAATCTATAGGACTGGTTATCACTGAAAAACCCATGAAGCTCAAAGGAATTGGAGGCCACCATACTGGAATCACTGGAATTGCTGAAGGAGTGGAGGTTCTTCTAGGAAAAATCACCAAGACTTTTCATTTCTGGGTAGCTAAAGGCGGAGTTCAGCTAATTGTAGGAAAACCCTTCTTAATGGATGCATCAGCCACTATCAAATAAAATGGAAACAGGGAGGAATCACTGTCTGTGGTGGACAAAGGACAAACTTACTTGGTACCAATCCTCCTGCCTAATCATCACAAATGGGAAACCAGCCTTCCAATCAATCTAGTCACCAGGGATTTTTTAGGCCAAGGACAGGATTTCAGCTTCTCCCAATAGGATCTGGAACCCTGTCTAAAGCAACATCACCAACCTATGCCACCTATGCCTCAAAATATAAATCAACCTTAAAAAAGATAAAACCAGTCAACCAACCTATGCCCCTTTCTCTTAATCCTCCTCTGGCCAGACCACCACTCTCCAGGGATCCCTATGCAACTCCTTTAACTCCATTTCCACCTCCTTTTACTCCTACCTCCAAAATTACTCAAGACAGGCTGGACCTTATCAACTTTGGACCCCCTGGATGGCTTTCAGAACAAGAATATTTATTATTAGTTTGGGTCATCACCATCAGACAACGAGCCCTGGCCTTCAAGGAAGATGAAAGAGGACTACTCAAACATACCTATGGACAACCTTACACCATCCCAGTTATTCCCCATGAACCTTGGCAACAGAAACCTATCCCAATCCCTGGACCCATCAAGGACCAAGTCATAGAATTAGTAAGGGAAAGACTCAGGACTGGCCTCTATGAACAATCTTTTTCCAGCTACTCCAGCCCCATTTTCTGTGTCAAAAAGCAAGATGGCAAATTAAGGATAGTCCATGATCTCCAGAAACTCAACAAAGTCACTATCAAGGATGCAGGCTTACCACCATCACCAGAGGAACTCATTGACTCATTCACTGGAAGGGCTTGCTATGGACTTGGAGACATTATGGGAGGATATGATGAAAGGGAGTTAGCACCAGAATCTAGGCCCCTCACCACCTTTGAAACTCCTCTAGGAAGATTCCAACTCACCAGATTACCCCAAGGAGCCACCAATTCAGTTGCAGTTTATCAGGCCCAGATGATGTGGATCCTCCAGGATGAATTACCTCACCACATGGGAATCTTTATTGATGATGGAGGAATCAAAGGACCAACCTCAGACTACAATGGACAAACCCTGGATGCCAACCCCCAAATCAGAAAATTTATCTTTGAATATGCCATCACTCTGGAAAGGATACTCTTTAGGATTGAAGAAGCTGGACTCACTATCTCTGGTAAAAAGTTTGCCTGTTGTGTCCCTGCCCTGGATCTAGTAGGCCATGTTGTCTGCAAGGAAGGAAGGAAAATCTCAGCTAAGAAACTCAACAAAATAGAAACTTGGCCAACCCCAATCACCCCAACTGAAGTCAGAGGATTCCTAGGTATCTGTGTCTATGTCAGAATGTTTATCCAAAATTACTCCACCATCACTGCACCTCTCAGACAACTCACCAGGAAGGACTCTACTTGGGATTGGACAGAGGACTGCCAGGAAGCTTTTGAGGACCTTAAAAGGATTATTGGAAAGGATATCACCCTCAAGAAACTGGAATTTGGACCTGAAGCTGGACAAATCAAACTCTCTGTGGATTCTAGTTAGATTGCTGCTGGAGCTGTTCTTACCCAGGAGGATTCTGCTAATTTGGACAGGCCAGTTTTATATGAGTCAGTGGTCTTTTCAAAAAGGGAATCAGAATACTCACAATCAAAACTGGAACTCTGTGGGGTCTCTAAAATCCTCAAGAAAATTCAAATCAAGCTCTGGGGCCAACACTTTCAACTCAGGGTGGATGCCAAGTGCCTTATTGGAATGATCAACAACCCTTCTCTACCTAATGCCCCTATGAACAGATGGATTGCCTTTATTCAGCTCTTCTCTTTTGACTTGGTCCACACCCCAGGAAAAACTTTCACCTTACCAGATGGACTTTCCAGGAGGCCTCCAGACCCAGATGAGGAGGACTGCCCTAGCTTTGATGAGGATGAAGAATGGATCAAACCTCACCCTGGATTTGGACTCAAGCAATCTTCTTTTGGAATTCTTTCTTGTCCTGGTTTGCTGCTGGGGACATCAGCTGAGTTGGGGGAGGAGGTAAGGTCTCTTCAACAAGGAATTTGGAAACATTTGGAATACTACCTGGCCACCATGAACAAACCTCCTGGATGCAGCACCCTGGAATTCAGACAAATTTTGCACAAATCAGCCAACTACTTTCTCTCAAATGGAGTATTACACAGGATCAACAAAAATTTCTCCCAAATAGTGGTCACTTCCCCTTTAGCACAGAAATCCATCCTCAGCTCTCTCCATGAAACCCTAGGTCACAGAGGAATTTCAGAAACCTACAGAAGAACTAAACTCAGATTTTGGTGGCCAGGACTTAAAAGAGGAGTTACCAAGTGGGTCCAATCTTGTGAAGCTTGCCAAAAGAGGAACTCAGTACTACCCATGGAACCAAAGAAGCCCACTGGATCATCAACAATCTTTGGAAGAGTTAGTTTGGACACAGTACACATCAAGGCAGGTAAATGGAAATACTTGGTAATTGCTAGAGATGACCTTTCTGGATGGATAGAAGCTGTTGGACTGGAGAAAATACAGGCAAAGAAAATCTCCCACTGGTTCTTGGAAAATTGGATCTACAGATATGGAGCCCCTTGGTCAGTAACGGTGGATGGAGGCTCAGAATTTGGACAACAATTTCAAAACTCACTTCTAGAAGCAGGTATCAAAGTAAAAGTCACAACACCCTATTATCCTGAAGCTAATGGAATGGTAGAAAGAGGACATCAGGCAATCAAGGACACTTTGGTCAAACTGTGTGGAACTGAAGGCAAGAAATGGAGGTCTTATTTAACTTTAGTATTGTTTGCAGACAGAATATCCACCAAAAGATCAACTGGCTACTCTCCCTATGAATTGGTTCTTGGACAATCACCCATCTTACCCATAGAATTGGAACTGGAAACTTTCTTTGGAATAGACTGGACCACAGTGGAATCAACTCAGGACCTTCTTTTGGCCAGGACTCAACAATTGGAAAACAGGGACACTATTCTTCAGCAGGCACATTTGCACCTTATGGACACCAGGAAAAGCTCTGTGGATTACTGGAACAACAAAAAGACAGCAAGAAAACCACTACAAACTGGAGAACTGGTATTAGTATACAATAAATCTCTGGACTCCCAATTTGGGAAACTCTTTGAAAATAAATGGAATGGACCTTACAGAATAAAAACTCAAAATCCTGGAGGCTCTTACCCCTTGGAAGAACTGGATGGAACTGAATTGGCCAGAAGATATGCATCAACACATGTCAAAAAGTATCATTCTAGGACTTCTTTCTCTGAAAACATACCATAAAATAAATATATATATATATATCAATCCCTAGATAAATCTCCCTTCCTCCCTTCTAAATCTGGCCCACTCTACAGGATCCCAGGCTAATTGCAAAAGAAAAAAAAAAAAAAGATAAATAAGTAAAAATTAGTATATAATCACAAAATAAAATTTCAACTAATCATTCACAATCATCAATCCTCTCTCTGGCTCTTTCTCTGTCTCTCCTATTTCTTTCCTCTTCATCTCTTTACCTATTCATCTCTCTCCTATTCCTAGCAGCCTCTTCTCTTTCCCTCTCACGACGTAGGCGGCGGCTAGCGCGGTTCCTTTGGCGGCGCAGGCGCAAATTATCAGCTCAGCGCACTTGGCGCTCAAAGTCGGATCTCGCAATGGCGTCCCGGTCACCAGGACGCAGGTTGGATAAATCAATCATCTACACATAAGAAATAAATAAATAAAAAAAAAAAGAAAGAAAAAGAAATTAACTCGTTTTAGTATTAAAAATTACTTCTAAAAATAAATAAAAGAACTTACTCGGTTGTAGTGCTCCTCGAACTGAGCAAAGAAGCGTTCCTTGGCGGCTCGAACGGCGTCCTCGTCTCTATGAGTAGCGGTGGCGAATTCGACGAACTCAAGCTCCATGGCATGGTAAAAGTTCTGTGCCCCACGCAGAGGAATGTTCTCGGCCGGAAACGCGGCTTGAGCAGGCATGGTGGGATGGATTCGAGGAGTATGTACTCCATTATAATCAACTTCGTCGTCGGAATACTCGGCTGGGTCTTCGGCATTATTAACACTGTTATCAGAATTATCTACTGGAATACTGGCGGCGTCTTCTTCGGAATTGGGAGTTGGGGGACGAAACAGCTCTTCTTCAATAGTGCTATCCTCAATTATAATAGGATTAAGATAAGACATCGCTTTGGTTTTCGAGTTAGGGAAAAATAATGGGCAGTTCGGCGATTTCTGCGAGGACTGCGGGCTCAAGAAACTATGGACGACGCTGGTGTACGACCCAGACCCTACACTCTTTATTATTAACACTCTTTTCGACTCTGGTGCACGATCCAGGCGGGTTCTCCTTTGGTTTTCTACTTCCGGCCGCGCTCGGGCCGGATTTTCATTAATCCTTTTAGAAAAGGTATCGGCGCTCATTTCCCAAAGCCGCCGTATGGCTCAAACTTTTTCCTGGGGTCTTGCCTTTCATTTGGCGGTGGACCTTTGGATTTCCATCGAGCGGTTCGAAAGATACAAGCGTTCAAAAGGCGTGGATCGAATTTTCTTAGCCCCGCGGACCTACGGACTTCTCCTTTTCGAACGTTACCGGCACACGACAACTCGGGCTGATCTCTAGCGCCAAATTTTCCTTGCCCTCTGGCCTTTCATTCTATCAAATTTTTATCGAATTCCATCGGACGGTTTCAATTTTATGAGCGGTCAAAGCTCGACTTTCATTTTCGACGCCGGTGCGCGACCCGGATTGGTTGTTTTCTCACTCTCTTTTCGACGCCGGTGCACGACCCGGTTTAATTTTTCTTTCCTTTTGAGTTCTTTTCCCTTTCTTTTCCTTTTCCTTTCTTTTTTTTTTTTTTCTTTTCTTTATTCCCTTACCCCATGAGTTTTGGACGACTAAAACAAAGATTGGCGATATCTACTCGTTGCGCCTAGGAACAGACTCGCCGCAGCCGCGCCCAATCAAGTAAAACTGGATCAGCGTTGTTATGGAGCATCAACAACATCCTCAGGAATAAAATTAGTATAAATAAGGACCTCTAGTCACCTCATAATGGGGGAAAACCTGATAAGGGATTATGGATCAAGGAAAATAAAATAATCATGGATGGAACTTACTCCCCTCTTTTCTTTTCTGAATATTACTCTCCTTCAACTCCCTTCAGACCCTTTATTCCTATTAAATCTGAATATTACTCCCCTTCAACTCCCTTCAGACCCTTTATTTCTATTAATCTAAAAATTACTCTCCTTCATATCCCTTCAAGATTTTTCCTGTTATTATCATCTGGAAATTACACTCCTTCCCCAATCCTTCTTCAGATTTTTTTCCCTTCTCTTCATGAGCACTACCTCAGATAAAAATTCCTCACTCCTCTTTATGCCACTAGGATTATTCTTCATTCATAAAAATCTTTCAAACATATACTTCACCTTTCTGGCCACATTGGACTACTTCTACTTGCCACTTTGGTCTACTTTTTTTCCTTTTTTTGCCACTTTGGGACTCCTTCTTACTTCAGATACTCCAACCATTCCTACATATAAAACCCACTTCATACATATAAAATCTGGTCACCCTTGCTTTGCTTTAAAAACCTTCTTTTCTTCTTTTTGAACTCTGGACCTTTGGACTCTGGACCCCATATAAAATCCTCTTCTTCTAGGAATTCTTGACTTTCTTCTCAAGTATTCAACCCTCTTCAAGTCACATGGCCACATTGGATTTCTGGACTTCTTTGGACAACAGTAGATATTCTTTCAGGTTAAATATATAAATACCTCAACTCTTCATTCTGAATTATCATTAGCTTCATCATATATCTTCATACTTGCCTATCCTCTGGTCTAAGCTTCCATCCCTCACTCCCCCCTTACTAGTTCAGTGATACCCACTGGATTTTAGTCTTACTAGTCTATGGATATGCCATTAGATTTTAGTCTTCTTTTTTACTAGTCCATGGATATGCCATTGGATTTTAGTCTTCATAATTGGTGTGCTACACATAGTTAGTATATCGTCCACTCCCCCTATCTCAACTCTCTTCTTCATAAGCTTAGATTTTCAGTAGTTTAGTTCTAGTATTATCTTATATAGTGAATCTTCTAGTTTTTCATAGTGTTTGAGATATTCAGTTTTATATAGTTGATTAGTTTTAGAATTATCTTCTTCTGGACTTGGACTTTTGGACTTCTTTTATGGACTCTATGGACTTCTTTGTGGACATTGGACCCTTGGATTGTACTCTCAGGACTTCTTTTTGGACACTGGATTTTGGACTTCCTTGGTTGGATAACTACTTCCCTCTTTGGTTGGACCTCTCTCAGGAATTGGCCTCTTTGTTTGGATAACTACTTCCCTCCTTGGATTTGGACCTCTTGGACTTGGCCTCTTTGGTTGGATAACTACTTCCCTCCTTGGATTGGACTAACTCCTTTTCCTTATTTATTTATTTATTTATTTTTTTTCTTTCCCCAAATTTCTCTTCTTCATCTCTTTTCTTTTCCTCTCAGTGTCTGGGGACAGAAAATAAGTTGGGGGAGCTTGTGGTAACCCTGTTCCTGTTCATACTATCACCCTCATATCACCTAAACCCTTCATAAATACCTCATTATTACTTCATATTCAGATTCTACACCCCATTTTACCCCTAGTCACCCACTCATTTCACCTAGGATTTCCAAATGGATCAGCAGTTATTGGCATGTATAGTTTTGGCAGGTATTTTCTTCATACATATCCTTAGCATTATTACATACATCATTCATTAGTATCATAGCTACATAGGACTGCAGATCTTACATAACTTCATTGCTCATTTTTCTCTTCATATGATATCAGCAGTACATTCCTTCATAGCTCTTGTAGTTATTATCAAATGCTCATCATTATTTCATCTTCTACATAGTTACCTTTCATGTACACTCTTTGGTCATTGCGCCTTCATCATTACTGCTCATCTTCAGATATTGTTACTATGTGCTCATCATGTATCACCCCCCTGTAGTACTTCTCACATATATAAACACCCCTCTAGATGTTGTATCCCCATCATGCACTTTCTACTACATCCCCTCTGTAGCACCTTTACACATCACACTTAGATACACTTTCATCACCATAGAAATATATCCCCCAGCATATATCTCATTACCCATCTCAGAGTGACTCCCAAGAGCTTCTGCTTTTCCCCTTCTCACTTCTCCTCTCTCACTCAGTAGGATTGATACACCTCAGACTCATAAAGTGTTAAAGCCATCTAAGTCAAAGAGAATCATCAGCCACACCCTTTTCTTTTTCTTAGTGTAACCCTCTCTCCATCAGCGTTAGTCTAGAGGGCAGCCTCACCAGCACCTGTAGCCTCTCCTACATTATTAGTAGTGTAGTTGACTATTTCCCCTCACAGCTCTTTCCTGATCTTTTAGGAGTTCCACACCGGTGATCGAGTTGTATCTGTGCCTTAATGACCGATTAGATGGCCGGTCATCGAGTGTCTACCGTCTTGATGACCGGCCGGCTCCAGTCATCGAGCTGTCTGCCTTGACGACCAGCTGTCTGACCAGTCATTGAGGCATGTATACCTTGATGACCGCCCAGCTGTCCGGTCATCGGTGCGTCCTTATGACCCGCGGCTCGCCGTTCATCAAGCTGTACAACTTGGCTGGTCGTCATGTGACCAGCCAGATGACCGGCCCGGGCGAGTTATGTTTACCCCGAATGATGGTTCCCGGGGGCCGCGCGAGTTCAGTTGGAAAACCACTGGGTGTGGCTGCGGAGAAAACCACACCCATTTGCAGGTGGTGCTAGTTGGTAAAGGCAGCACTCTAGTATGTGTCTCAGCATAGCTGAGGCTGTGAGTTCGACTCTCACCAGACACATCTTCATTTTACAATCTCTACAACATTTGGGGGTTTTGTGGTCATTGAAGGTAGGTAATGAAGCTTTGGGGACCTGTCAACATTTTGGTAACCATATGGCAGAAGGATTCCCACGCTGGGATGAGATATAGTGGTGGAAACACCAAGAAACTATCAAAGTAGTGATATTTGGGAACTGATCAGACTGTAGCTTCTATATTTGGGGGTTTTGTGGTCATTAAAGGTACATAATGAATCTTTGGGGGCCTCTAAACATTTTTGTAACCATATGGCAGAAGGATTCCCACGCTGGGATGAGATATAGTGGCAAAAACACCAAGAAACTACCAAAGTAGTGATATTTGGGAACTGATCAGATTGTAGCTGCTGCATAATGGATGTGACCCCAAACATAATATTTCTGGGTTTTATATGCAGAACAATTGTCCAATGAAATTTATGTCAAAATGTTCCTCATTAATCTGTGGTTGATAACAAAAGTAGATAAGAAAAAGAACCTGATCACAAAAATATGCTAAACCATGGTAAACTAATTTCAAAAAGGCCTTCCATGCATCCAGCACTTCAAGTATGATGTGCAATATCTTCAGGAAGTTCAACCAACCAAATTAACAATGTTTGCAGGATGGTATCATGAGAGAGGTCAGGGGTCAATGTTTTTCCTTTTTTGAAAAAAAGTAGATTTGGGGACTTGTGATAACATCAATTGTTGAAGTAAAAAAAAAAAAGAAAAAAACTTTGAGACCCCTCAGCCACCCTGGATTAATCCTAAAACTTGCAATGTCTTTTTTAATGAAGAATTGAATGGTGTATGTAGAAATTTATGAATGTTATCAGGCAAAAAAAATAAATCCTGTGGCTTGAATCTAACACAGGAGGAAGGAGAGAGATTATAGAATAGTATTAAGGATACATGGAACACAGACAAAGGTATAAAGAGGAATAATAAAAAAAGTGATCAATATGAATCGATCAATATACACTACATTGATCAATATGCAACATCACAAATTCATCCATCTTGGTAGTGTTAGTTAAAAGTTTTAGTTCACAACGGATCTTATGATGTGTTAGTAAATAGTTGTCTTATCACAAAACATTATGATTATCAGAAGTTCTTTCATTAAACAATTCACTTTCATTATAAATACAGCAATGAATCAGTCTTGTTTTTCTTTTTCCTCAAGAGACTTATTTTGTTATTATTGTTTATGATCACAAAAACCTTAAAAATTCAAAACATCATTTTAGTTTTTCCAAAAAGACATAAAGTGTGGTGTGTTCTTTACACCTCTCACTGCTGCAACAGTGAGTGTTCTTGGTTTTCCATATATGTCACAAGATCACCTGCAGGTAACTCAGGTGTCCTCCTTCTTTGAAGACATGTCATGAAAACACCCGCAATTGAATCAAAGAAATATAGGTAACAAGTATCCATATAAGGGACCTGTTGCCTAGAGTAATATGACTACTGCTCTCAGCATTGGAGACTTGAACATATTTCCAACTATCTCCAACCAATTACAACCTGCCAATACCCAACAAAGGAATCAAGGAAAAGCCTCCCCTAAGAGGAGGAACAGATTTATATAGAGGTCAGTCTCTCCCCTCTTTCTCCTCCCCAGCTTAGAACAACCCAACAATGTCCTGACCACCATTTCCCCTGAAACTTCCATACAAGGGTGCAACCACTGGCGCAGGGCAGTGGGGGTTCACTTTGTGGCCAGCCCAAAAAGCGGTAGAGCAGCGGGAACACTGCTGCGCTACCGCTGAAAGTAGCGGGTCCCTGCTTTTCTTCCAACCCAAAAACAGGTAGCGCAATGGGTGTGGGGCCGCTATTTTTAGTGCACTCCAAAACTGCTGCGCTGCACTTTCTCCAGTGCAGCGGTTGCACCCTTGTTCCAAAGTCCTCAGCAGAACTTGCCTTCCGTATTTGTGTCTTCTCAAGCCTGTCGCATCTCATCTCTTGTCTATCCATTTTGCTTGTCAACACATAGCCTTAGGGAAGGTATAATACATACCAGTGAGTCATACCTTTCCCTCTATTGACGTGCTCCTACCACCACCTCTGGGAACCAAAACACCCCTGCATCAATGATTGAAAGCCCCAGCTTTATCTACAGAGGGATCTAAACCACCCCTGCCTAGCAGGCCCCTCTGTTTTGTCTTCATTTTTTATATATTTATTTTATCAAATAACCCCACTGTCTACTCCATCACCTGGTGTTGCCAGGCGGATTTAGTCTGAGACTGTAGCATCACCAAGGCTGAAAATTCATGTCTATGTTTTTAAATGAGGGTGTGTGCTCTCATCTGACAATGAATCTCTGCAATTCTGGCTTAATGAGTTGTTAGCACACTTGAGCGTGTGATGTGTTGTATAATTTTTCTGGATTTCCATGAGTCTGTAAATAGAGAAAAAAAATACAGGACTAAGCAGTAGCATATTGGGCTGATCTGGAGCAACAAAAAAAGGCTGTGGTATGAGAGAAGTACAATGAATGAAGTGAAAAGAGCCATGAACAATCCATTCTTTGTGGCCCAGAATGGGGAGGGATGGTATAAGTCCCTCCTGGCGGAGACTGAAGCTTAACAAAGCCTCTCTGAGGAGGCAAAAAGTGTCTCCAAAGGAGAGGCTTACCTCTAATCTCACATCATTGGCCCTACAGACTCAAGTTTTTCTTGTAAAAAACATTATTTTTTTGAAAATGATTTGAAAACTGTAGTTTTTGGTTTAAAAAAAAAAACAGAGTAGACAGACTTGTAGCCTGCTATCTCAGCTTTTATTTCTTTTTTTATTTCTTTTTCTTTTTGGCTTATTGCCCCTCATAATTGGTCGCAATCCACATAATGTGGACTGGTTCTGAAGGGGTCTTCCAGGTGTTTTTGAGCTCAAAATTTGAAATTCCCTGAGCTTGTGCGGGCTCAAAGGGGGCGGATTGGGTACAGAAGTCCAGCATCACCAAGAAAACTGTGTCAACTGGGAGCAGTTGACATGCAGTAACTCTGAGGAATCTTGTGGTGTTAAGCCAGTCTCACTCAAGGTTTGACTCAATCCAAGCTTCAATGATTGTGCCAACAAAGGCACTTGTGCATTCAGGTGGAATTAAAATCGCAGCTTGGCTTGAGTATCCTGCATGTCAACTACAAGCAGTTGACCAAGTTTTTTTGCAGTGCATGTAACAAAATTTACAGGATGTTTCTTGCCAGAGGGGAGGGGTAAAGAGGAGTTTGAAACGGGTGTAAATAGGCTAAGATCCTGGTGATTCTAATGGTGCCAAAGGCACGATGAGAATAGGAAGTCTAGAGGGAGATATTGGGGAAAATGGGAGAGCATGACATCCTCCCTGCCATTTGTCTTGATCCTGTAGGGCAAGACATGCCACTTTTGAGGCAAGTCCTTCCTTCCTTTGGAGGTAACCACACTCCCCCAAGGAGGGTACACTTTTGTCAAGTTCAACGAAGGCTTGCTTCGCGAGTTCAGCCTACCCCCCGGGGGCCTGAAGTCTCTGTGAGAATCAGAAGAACTAAGAGCATTTATTTCTTATCAGGATCATACTCGAGAACAGAAAGACAATAGGAGACAAAGAAGTGGCCTTGGCTCTTACCTAAGAGCAAGGGTATTGACAATGGTAGGATGCGCAGAGATGGCGATGAAACAAGTAAGGTTTTGAGAGAAAGAATCCTTGGTGTGTTTTTGGAAGAAGAAAAAGTAGAGTGAAGAAGTGGTTTGTGAATAGAACAAAAAGGGTCTGAGATAATAACAATGCGATGTTGTAAAGGATATAGAATTGTGAGTTGGATGGACAGGGAATTAGGTCCAGCGAAGTAGAATTATTTCTGAAGAGAAAGACAAGATTTGTGTGATAAGCAACGGAGTAAAGGAGGCAAAAGGAGCTTGTTTTTTCTTTTTTGGTTTTATAGCACCAGGAAAAAAAAAATAGTCACTTGATGGCAAGTGACATGATGCAGCTTTGATTTCTGCTCCAGAGCTACTCCAGTGTTGCTCCAAGTCTGCTCCACCAGCACTTGTAGAGCTTGCAGGACTGCACCAGAGCACTCAATGTGGCACAGTCAGCTGATCCTAATTTTTTCCCAGGAACAGCTGATGCTCATCATAAGCTGAGCAGTAGGCATTGACTGAGCCTGGGCCAAAGCTGAGCATTGGCTGAGCCTGGGCCACAGCTGAGCATTGGATATTCCAAGCCTGAAACAAATCCAAGTGTCAGCTGGACCAAGAATATTCCAAATCTGAGCATCAGCTTAGCCAACAATGGTCCAAAGCTGAGCATCATCTTGGAAAAGGCTTGTGCAGAGATTAGGATCAGCTGGGACAATATTGTTCCAAAGATTAACACCAGCTGGGCCAAAAATTTTCAAAAGCTGAGCATTGGCTGAGCCAATGCTGGTACAAAGCTGAGCATTGGCTGAGCCAAGGCTGTTCCAAAGCTGAGTATCAGATTTTTTGAGACTATTCAAAAGATTAATATCACCTGAGCCAAGGCTGGTCCACAGCTGAGCATCAGCTGAGCCAAGGCTTGTCCACAGCTGAGCATCAGCTGAGCCAAGGCTGGTCCACAGCTGAGCATTGTCTTAGCCAAGGTTGGTCCACAGCTGAGCATCAGCTGAGCCAAGGCTGGTCCACAGATGAGCATAAGCTGTTAAAGGAGTGGTCAGACCCAGAATCTGAGCATTGGCTGGGCCAAGATTTATCCAAAGCTGAAAATCAGCTGAGCCAATACTGGTCCAAAGCTGAGCATTGGCTGGGCCAATGATAGTCCTAATCTGAGTCTAAGCTAAGCCATGACTGGAATAAAGCTAAAAATAAGCTGGGCCAGGACTGATTCTGATCTGGGCAACAAAGCTGAGCATGAGCTGGGCACCAAAGCTGAGCCTAAGCTGGGAGCTAAAGCTGAGTATCAGCTGACCAGAAATGGGGATCAGTGGTGCCCAGCAGAAACTGAGGATCTCCTGTGGAAATTCTTAAAGTGTTTAGATGGTGGGTAGATGGTGGGTAGATGATGGGTAGATGGTGGGTAGATGGTGGGTAGCCCGCTGGAGCTGGCATGATGTCACTTGTCATCAAGTGACTATTTTTTTTTCCTGGTGTAGTGTTTAGGTGTATTGTAATGTTTGTGCGTTTGACAAGGTTTTAAAGTTGAACAGTGATTTGATGGGCAGAGTTTTAAAGACTGCCAAGATGAGAGGATGGAGTAGTGCATGAAGAAAAAGTCAGCTTTGAGGGAGAGGCGATTCCTTTTATAGGCACATGTCAGAATACTGACTGGTTACGGATCCCACGAATCGGGTTTCCCTTCTCGCTGAGGGTTTCAGGGTTCAGGATCAATAAGCGCCGCACCTGGCCAAGTAGCAGGGTTAGAGGCTGAAACATTGCCTGCCAAAGCTGCGGTAAACAGTGTATGCAATACACAGAGTCAATTTGGGAAGTGAGGCTGGTTTTGTGTTGTGTCAACAGCTCTGAATCTTCCGTGAGTGGAACTTACAGGATAGAAAGCGTTCAGCGCTTTGTTCCAGAACCTGACAGGCTCCCATGCTTGGAGCGGAAACGTGAAAAGCAGAGTTTGAAGGGGCTTGGAGCGTCAACGGAGCGAGCGCCCTGCGGATTGACGTTCGTCCTACCGGCTTGGTGAGGAAGTCGGAGGTGTTGCTTTGCGACTGAACGTATTGTAGCTTGATTCGACCACTTTTGATCAGTTCCCGCACATGGTGAAGTCAAAGGTTCATGTGCTTTGTGCGAAAGCGGTTCTGGCTGATTTGGCTGAGGGCGAGATCGATTGCCCCACGGTTGTCAACTGAAACGATTGGAACCAAGGGTTGTTTGATGTTTGAGACTTCATCGATTAAGTTGGTGATCCAAACTATTTCTTTGCTTGCATCCAAGAGAGCCTTGTACTCGGCTTCAGTTGACGATAGAGATACGGTGCTTTGTTTGCAGGACTTCCATGAGATGAGGTGTGAGTTCATAGTGATGAGGTAACCAGTGTGTGATCGCCGCGAATTGGGACAGTTGGCCCAATCAGCATCTACCGCAATGTACAGGGGAGTGATAGTGGATTTCTTGAAGGATAGGCCCATTGTTCGGGTGCCCTTTAGATAGCAAAAGACTTGAATGGCGGCGGAATAGTGCGACAAGCCCGGGTTTTCAAGGTATTGGGAAAGCTTGCTGACAGCTTAAGATATGTTGGGTCTGGTCAAAATACTCAGGTAATTCAAGGAGCCAATTAGCGCTCGATAGTTGATGTTGAGAGGTGTGAGTTGGTCAATGTCTTCCTGGGTAGCTTTGCCGAAATGGACCTTTGGGTTGAGAGGACATGTTGAAGGAGGGAGATCGGAACATTTGAATTCCACTAGTTTGCGCTCAATGTATTGCGCTTGATGAAGAACAAAGCCAGAGTCAGTTTTGTCGAGTTTCATCCCAAGAAGAAAAGATGCTTCTCCCATGTATTTGATTTTGAACTCTTTTTCCATCTTTTTGCGGAAAGTGGAGGGGTCTTGACTGATGATGATTAGGTCGTCCACATGGGCGAAGATCCAGGTGGGAGGTCCATCCGTTGTCCAGAAAACGCAAGGGTCTGCTATTGAAATATTGAATCCAATTGAGACTAGAAACTCGCTAAGCCTGTTGTACCATGCCAGAGAGGCTTGTTTAAGCCCGTAGATCGCCTTGTTGAGTTTGAGCAAAATTCGAAGTTTGGGTTTGAAGCCAGGGGGGGGAATCAGGAAAACGGTTTCTTTCAAGTCGCAGGTGAGGAAGGCGGATTTGACATCCAGCTGGTGGATTAAAAGGTTGTTGATGACGGCGAAAGACAGGAGAAACCGGAGAGAACAAGGCTTGCCGGTTGGCGCGTATTTCAAGTCGAAATTCAGGCTGTGTGTCTGCCGAAAGCCTTGAGCGCAAATGCAAGCCTTGTATTCGGTGACTTTGTTGTTTGCTCCGAGCTTTTTCCGGTAGGCCCAAGTTGAGGGAATTGGGTTCATCCCCTCTTGAAAGGGAATTTCAGTCCATACATTGTGATCGATCATATTTTGGACTTCCTTTTCTTCAGCTTCCTTCCATTGGGCGCTGTCACAGCTCTGCATGGCTTGCCGGTGGTTCCTGGGATCCACTGTTGTGGCTGTAAAAGTCTGAGGACGACGTCTCGAGTACCGAAGAATGTTCGAGTCATTGATGTCGCTTTGAATGAGGGTGGGATGACGAGGACCATGGATGATCAGTCGGCGTCAAGGTGGCTCTAGTGAGTCTTCATCATCTTCAGCGCTTCTTTCTTCTTCGTCAATGTCCATGGGATGTTGCTCTTGACTTTCCGGGTTGTCCTTGGTACTGTCCTGGTGGTTGGATTCCTGCGATAGGGTTTCAGAGGCAGAGTGAGCAATATCTTCGTACAGAAGGTTGGGAGTGGGAATTATCTCAGCGAAAGGGGAGTTGCTAAAGGAGTCAAAGCTAGGATTGAGAGCAGAAAGGAGTGGAAAGACGGATTCGTCAAAATATGCATGTCGCGTCTCAATGACCTTTCTGTCATTCAGTCAAACAACTCGGTAAGCGGAGTAGTTGTTGCTGTAGCCGATTAGGATACCCTCCCACGCGACTGGGTCAAATTTGCTTGTCCTGAGCTGCGTTGGTTTGATCATCCATGTCTTGCAACCAAACGGTTTGAAGAACTTGAGGTTGGGGACCTTTTTGAAGAGTTGCTTGAGCGGTGAAGTCTTGCTGCGACTGAGTGAAGGGAGGCAGTTGGTCGTCATCATGGCGGTTTTGACAGATTCTCCCCACCATTCCTTGGCTAAGTTCGAGTGTATCATCATGCAACGTGCCATGTTGATTATGGTCTTGTTTGCTTGTTCAGCAATCCCGTTGTGTTGGGGAGTGTAAGGTGGAGCGACATTGTGCTGGATACCAGCAGTCTTGAGCTGTTTGGATAGGGTTTTGTTGACGAACTCCCCGCCTCCGTCCGTTATCAGTTTCTTCATTCGGAAGCCGGTTTGATTTTCAAAGAACGTCTTGAAGTTGATGATTGCTTCACACGCGGCTGATTTTTCTTTCAGGAGAGTCACACTGATGTAACCGGTGTGTTGGTCAACCAGAGTGAGGAAATAACGGGCTCCTGAGTTTGTTGAGGGTGATATTGGGCTGACTAAGTCGCCATGGATGACTTCGAGAGGGTTCTTTGTTGCGTCAAAGCTTCCTTTGAATGGGATTTTAACGGTTTTTCCTAGCATACAGGAATCGCAGGCGGAGGTTGGAGCGAGAGTCGAGTCATTGACAGCCACTCGGATTCTTCCGGCGCTGGCGTGTCCCAGTTGATTGTGCCAAGTCTGAAAAGGAGTGGTTCCTTGAGAATGGGTCGTGCTAGCCAGGCTGGTAACGAGAGCTGATATTGGGCCGATGGGCGTGTTGAGTTCAAAGATACCATTGACCAGACTGCAGGAGAAGTACACCGAGCTGTCAATGACAACTTCATAGGTGCTTGCGACTTTGCGGATTTGAATATCTTTCTCCATCAGTTGGCTGACTGAGATCAAGTTGCGAGTGAGTCCCGGGACGTAAAGGGCGTTTTTGAGGACAACCAATTTTCCGGTGGATTGAAAGATCTTTGCAATGCCTCCTCGAGTGGCGGTTAGGTCATTAGACCCTTTTCCCGTGCTGATGGGTATATTGACTACTTCCGTTTCGGTGAAGAACGCCAAATCGTTGAGCATATGATGAGACGCTCCAGAGTTGAGCACTGGGGCTAGCTGATGGGGCTTGGTGAGAAGGCATTGTGCCGTGGTGACGTTGGCAAAAGCAGGAGTCTCGTAAGGAGCGGTTTGCGCGGATGGTTTGTTTGAGTTGGCAGTTGTGCTGTTGCTGGTGGCCGGCAGATCTCGGATTGGACGGAGGTGGGGGTACAATGCCCAGCACTTGGACTCAGGATGAGTCGCAAGCGGCTTATGGACCTTTTTGCATCGAGGCGGCGGTCTTACACGAGAGTTGCTTGCGAGAGCGACCGCCGATCTTTCAGAATGGTTGGGTTTGTGACTGAGGTCCTTGTGGTTTGCCAGGTCTCGCAATTTCTTGATGAGGGCTTCCGAGTCATTTTGCAGGGCTTCATTGGTGAGAAGAGGGTCGGTTAGACCAGGTATTTTTGACAAGATCTTTGCAATTATGAATCCGCATATGTCGCTTTCGGAGGTGATCTTTCCGATGGCGGCGAACTCGGCAAGTGAAAGTTCAACAAGGTCGAGGAATTGATTGATGTCCCCGTTAAAGAACAGATTGTTCCATTTGTTTGTTGCGCAAATCCGGTTGTGGATCGTGTTGCTGCCGTACATCCTTTTGACCTTGGCCCATATAGTGTAGCCATTCGATGCTCGCTGCAGGTTGACTATGCCGCGGTAGATCCTGTCGCCAATTTTGGAGCTGATTATGAAGGCGGCCTTGCTTTGCTTCTTTATGGTGCTTTGATTTGGGTTTTGACCTGGGTCAGTGGTCACGGTGATGAGGAGATCCTTATGTCCCAAGTAGGTTGTTAGTCGTTGCAACCACATTGGGTAGTTGCTGTTTCCCACGAGCATCGGCAGCGTTGAGAGTTCTTCTTTGTTGGAAGACATGGTCGTCCTTGCTCTTGTTGGTTCTTGGTGATTGAGAGGTTGGTCGGTAGTTGCTTTGAGACTGTAAATCTGTGAGAATCAGAAGAACTAAGAGCATTTATTTCTTATCAGGATCATACTCGAGAACAGAAAGACAATAGGAGACAAAGAAGTGGCCTTGGCTCTTACCTAAGAGCAAGGGTATTGACAACGGTAGGATGCGCAGAGATGGCAATGAAAAAAGTAAGGTTTTGAGAGAAAGGTAGTTGCTGTTTCCCACAAGCATCGGCAGCGTTGAGAGTTCTTCTTTGTTGGAAGACATGGTCGTCCTTGCTCTTGTTGGTTCTTGGTGATTGAGAGGTTGGTCGGTAGTTGCTTTGAGACTGTAAATCTGTGAGAATCAGAAGAACTAAGAGCATTTATTTCTTATCAGGATCATACTCGAGAACAGAAAGACAATAGGAGACAAAGAAGTGGCCTTGGCTCTTACCTAAGAGCAAGGGTATTGACAACGGTAGGATGCGCAGAGATGGCAATGAAAAAAGTAAGGTTTTGAGAGAAAGAATCCTCGGTGTGTTTTTGGAAGAAGAAAAAGTAGAGTGAAGAAGTGGTTTGTGAATAGAACAAAAAGGGTCTGAGATAATAACAATGCGATGTCGTAAAGGATATAGAATTGTGAGTTGGATGGACAGGGAATTAGGTCCAGCGAAGTAGAATTATTTCTGAAGAGAAAGACAAGATTTGTGTGATAAGCAACGGAGTAAAGGAGGCGAAAGGAGCTTGTTTTTTCTTTTTTGGTTTTATAGTGTTTAGGTGTATTGTAATGTTTGTGCGTTTGACAAGGTTTTAAAGTTGAACAGTGATTTGATGGGCAGAGTTTTAAAGACTGCCGAGATGAGAGGATGGAGTAGTGCGTGAAGAAAAAGTCAGCTTTGAGGGAGAGGCGATTCCTTTTATAGGCACATGTCAGAATACTGACTGGTTACGGATCCCACGAATCGGGTTTCCCTTCTCGCTGAGGGTTTCAGGGTTCAGGATCAATAAGCGCCGCACCTGGCCAAGTAGCAGGGTTAGAGGCTGAAACATTGCCTGCCAAAGCTGCGGTAAACAGTGTATGCAATACACAGAGTCAATTTGGGAAGTGAGGCTGGTTTTGTGTTGTGTCAACAGCTCTGAATCTTCCGTGAGTGGAACTTACAGGATAGAAAGCGTTCAGCGCTTTGTTCCAGAACCTGACAGTCTCGAGGGACTTCGTTAAGTTTGTCTGAGCAGTGTGTTATGCAGTGAAGAAATTGATGATGGGGCACTCTATTTCATGTGACACAATGCAGTGTGAATGTTGTATCATGGGCCCATGCCAATTTACACGGGGCACGGGGCTGCGAAGCCGCTCGAAAACCGTAGTATATATAAACGATGCAGTTCAAAAAGCAAGAATAGATAGAACCAAAGACGCGTAGGAATACAGGGAATTATAAAAAAGATGCTTGGTTTGTGCTCTTAAATGAGATCGTCAATAAGGTCGTCTCGATTATCAAGGTATTGATCACCCTCAGCATCAATAACATTGTAACCGAAGCAGAAATCACGACTACCAGAGGAATGTGAAGTATCTGTGGGACGGACAAGCCAAGATTTGTTGAGGACAACGAACTCGTTCCCGGGTCGATCAAAATGGTGAATGACACCGGCCTCGATCGGTTTTCTGGTGACTCGAATTCTAATGTTTTCTTCCTGTTTATCAGCTCGACAAATCTTTGATTTATCGGCTTCGGTCCCTTCAATTGATGGATGATTTGAACGATTGCAGCTTTGGTGTTGATTATAAGCCTGACTGATGAGTTTCAGTAATTCTAACTTCCGTGAGTGTAGATTGGTGAGGGTCTTGGCTTTGTGATCATCGGGGGTGATAGTAGGGCCCAACTGCTGAAGGTTCTCTGATTCTTGGGCTAGCTTACTGAGATCCATCCAGTCCCAGCCCTCGATATTCAACTGATCGTGTTTTTGCTGCTCATAGCTCGTAACATCTGAGACCACTAAATCCAATTTGACTCCTTCTGATGCTAATAAAACCTGGCGATGCTGTGAGGAGCTGAGATTACCCTCGGTCGGTGATGCTGGAAGCGGGATGGATGTGGGATAGGGAACTTGAAGAGATTGGTCCCTCGACCGCGTCTTTATCGAATTGGTGGGTCGTCCAAAGCCGCAATCTGCGTACTCGATGACGTGGTCATCTTCAAAACTTGATCCAACAGAACCACCAAAGCCAAAAAGATGTCCGGGAGCTTGCTCACGTGCTTTCCGTAGCGGCCGGGCCGATTGCACATAGCTCTGATCTTGATGGTGATGGTGATGATGATGATGTCCTTGGGAGGATTGGCCCCAAGAACTTTCGTGGTTGCTTGCAAGATCATAAGAGTTGAGCGAGTGGCTACTGATCACAGAAGGGGAAGACCTCGACGAGGTGCGGCTCATTGATTCCGACGCTTGTTTCCACTCAAGATCACAAGATGTGTTTTTAAACGACTGGGGAGATGTATTGAAGCTTTCGTCACCAGCCACGGCTAATTGAGTCAGGTCGAAACTAAAATTGGTCTGATTCTGCAGAATTTGACTTTCTAGGGCTCGGCGAGTTTCCATGGAGACAAACGGATCATCGGCCTCAATTCCATCGAGCGTCATCATACTTAAACCTTTGTTGTACTGGTACCGCGACTCTCCAACCAAGCTACCTTCGTTCTCTTCGGTCTCGGTTTTGGCTGACATCGAACCATCAGTATCATGGTTTAAAGTCTGTTCTTCCGTGTCTTCCTGTGCGCCTTCGTTGCGTAGTTTGTTGACCATGACCCTGTGAGCAGTACGAGGAGTGTGGGGTCGTTTGGAGCTTATCATTTGAGCATGCAGTGGTCCGAGGAGATTCCTTAAGGTTGGTGGGTTGGATATTTGCCCTGAGAGTGGAACT
Organism: Puccinia triticina; assembly: GCF_026914185.1. Lineage (NCBI taxonomy): Eukaryota > Fungi > Basidiomycota > Pucciniomycetes > Pucciniales > Pucciniaceae > Puccinia > Puccinia triticina. The sequence goes on along the minus strand of NC_070568.1, from coordinate 97,983 downwards.
TCATTGTTTCGCTGGGAATTGAGCGATTCATTGAGGCGGCGATTGCTCGAGGTGGTTAAGGATGCACTAGAGTCGAGTTTCAGAGAAGATTGATCCAAGGGGGGTCCAACCGGCGAAAAAAGTCCGTCAAAGGGAATGTTGCTGGGTTCGATGGAAAGAGAGGACGAGCTAGAGTGAAGAGAGGCGATTTCAGTCGGCCAGCCGATTCTTACAGTGGGAATACGCTTGGATCCCGGCTCGTGATTTTCGAAAGCGGGCTTGTTGGAGTTTATCTTCTCGTTCAGCTGCTGGCGGGGCATCCCCTGATGGGTAGTGCCTTTGTGATTGTACAGGGCTGAATTGTTGGGCTGTCTGGATAATTTCAGGAGCCCTTCAATGAGTTTGGCCGTTTCATTCATGTCTCCCTGAACGAGCCCAGGAAAATCGATAGAATTGAGAGACCAGCGATCGATATCGAGCTCCAAAGTCTGAGCAAGCACCTTAATCGTTGCTTTTAAACATCTTGAACGGGAATGGGGAGACTTTGAGGTACGACTGGGATCTATGTATTTTAGGAAAAGAAAAACGAGGAAAGAACGGTCAACTTGGTTGAATCGAAAAGGTGAATAGGGTTTGATGAATACCATTCAACGCCAAGAAGCGCCGCTCGAGAATACTTTCAAGAACGGCCAATAGAAGAGACGGTGTCGCGACGGTTAGATCGGGTAGGGAAATCGGTATCAGGAGGCTCTCCAGAAGCTTATTCAGTTGGGCAAGAACATCAGTATGATCTTGATAAAAGCGTGCAAAACATTTCCGATTAGCTCCACTGACCAAGAGTCATCATGGGGACATTGGCTGGTTGAAACAAGCACAATATCAAGCTCACCTATTTCTCTTCCTTTGCCTTTGGCCTGGGTGGAGCCTTGTCTGTGCTGTTGGGGCCTCATCCTGAGCAAGATCGTGGTTTGGGGGGGGAAGAAAGAGACAGCAGATACATGTTATGAGCAGGCTGCCTCGCACACCGCGTCCCGCCTGCCCGGGCCCGGACTACGTACACAGCGGGCCGGCGACCAATCGGGGACGCACCCGGATGGTCGCCGCGACCCTGAACTTAGCTAAGTCCCGCGCCCGTTAGTCTGGACTAACTAGCTCGGATTACGGTTGGAGTAGGCTAATCCTATAAAGAAACAGGACAAATTGGTTAATGTCCGCGACTGGTTGATGAGTGTAAGAGAGATATAATTGCATATGAGAGGAAAATGGAAATACAAGGAAACAGATATGATAAAAGAGATAAAGAGAAACAGACCTATAAAGAAACAGGACATATCGGTTAATGTCCGCAACTGGTTGATGAGTGTAAGAGAGATGAGGGAATCATCAACCAGCCGCGGGTTAGACTATATATACACAAAGTTATGGACTACTGGGATATGATAAAGAGAAAACGTAGATGAGAAAAAATAGATGAGAAGATAGAAACATAGATGTAGATCTAAACAAAGTTTGCTATGTTGTTAACCCATAAACTCTACAAATCCAAGTGGCCAACCGTGTCGGTGTAGATTGGGAGGTCCAAGGCTGTCAGAGATTATGTGATTAGGTGCCTGTATGGTATGTGTTTGGCACCTAAATACATAGAGTTCATGCCATTGAGCATGATGCATATGTATTTTAGAGGTTAGTCCAAGGACTAGTGGGGGCTAGATTTATACCCCACTAGCTCCAAACCAAGCTCCAGGTCAAGTTGATCCCCGGTTGATCCAACCCAATGCGGTTGCGGGGTTGAACTAAGTGCCCTAATCCGGGCTAACTTAGCGCCCGGTGCAGTGTGGTAGACGGAAAAGTGGAAAAATAAAAAAGTTTTTTCTACGCCACAATTACTCATACCAGGCCTCAAGATACCATTGAATGGACCCCAGAAATGGATTCTACGGCCAATTTCACCCCTAGTCATGGGAGGGAACTGGAGCGCAGCATAGCGCAGCGAAGTCCCATGGTCCATGGGCCCCACCATAGCAACAAGCCTTGGGACACATCCCCAGCGCCTCCCCGGGCGCCCCCTCCTACTAGAAGGAAGGATCTTCCTAGAAGGAAGAAGCCATGGGTTGACTTGGGGACTAACGCCATGGCGACCCCTATAGTCTGAACGGCAGTACCTACAATGATAGAGGCGCCAGTAGCCACGCGACACGTCGCAAGGCCGGCGGCCCAAGGCCTACTCCGATGGGGCAAGGCAGAGCAAAGGAAGACATAAAAGGCAGGGTGTTAGACCCTGCACATGGCTCCCCAGCTCTCTCGCCTCCCATTGCTTGCGAGCATCCATTCCTTGACAGTCACTTTCCCTTCTTTTTCAGCAAAATCAAAACCACACTTCTTAAATTAAAAATCCTCTTCGAGTTAAATAGTCCTTCTTCCAGAAATCCTACCTCAAGAAATCACACCAGAAACGAGAATGGCCAACAGACTCTACCAGCTTGCAAACCAGGTTAGGGCAGCCGCCTCAGGCGCTGCACAACCCTCGGACGAAGCACCAACGGTAGCGGGTGCTCAAGCTGAGGCCAGCGTCGGAAACCCAAACCCAGCCTCTCAGGAGCAAGGGGGGGATACCAGACCGCTCGAAGGCGGATTGGGAAGCCAGGCAAAAGCCGCGGCAAAAGGACAACACCCAAAGAAGAGCGGCGTCCAAACTAGGAGCACCGCCAAGATAGGAGTGGTTCCAGATAGCGAGGATACCAAATCTCCAACTGCCAGTACTTCGGCAAAAGGGAAAGGTAACACCCAAAAGCCCGCAGATAGCTTAGTGGAAACGATTTCCTTGTTAGGGGACAAAAGCGGTACGCAGATGCCAGTTTACAATAACCATCTAACAAAGACCGTAGGCTAATCCAAAAAAAAAGAAAAAAAAAAAAAAACAGGGACAGCCACCAAAGAGAAAGGCCGGCCGACAGTCAGGAGCGATTGCGCCAACGACAGAGCCACCATCATGGCAGAAGCAATGGCAGCCACCAAAGCAGGAGAGAAAGAAAACACCAAGATCCTTTGGGAAGTATTTCTATCCCTGACGACAAACTCGAGCCCAAGGTGATTCCTGCCAAACACAGCCGCAACGAGTTGGTGGAACTGTTGGGTCAATCAGCGGAGATACCTGAAGCACAACACGAGCAGAAAGAAGTCGTAGTGTTGCAAGAGGGAGAGCTGGAATTTGGTAAGCATTACTATACCAATGCCCAAACCAAAGCAAGGTTTCTGACACTACCATTCCTGCAGCGGTCAACAAAATAAACACCCACAAGGACGTTGGCTTCACGCCGTACTTCGACAGGAACCTGAAGGAGCTGCAGGCCCCGATTCCGTTGACGATTTTCAATAAGATGTGGCAGGACCAAGCAATACTCCACTACGCGGAGAAAAGACCTAAAAATGATGATTCCAGGTCAGATAATCCAGGATGTACACGCCAGAAACCAAATAGCTAACATGCAAACCTACATAGCAGTTCCGAGAATCGCAACCGCTACACCGGGCTACCATACCCATCGGAATGGACCCAGACTTTTAGTGAATGGACCACAAACCATCAAGGTTCCTACGTGGCGCTGCGGGATGTCTACCAATTTAGGACATTCGCGGGGTGGGTCCTGATCCACAAGGGACACTGCGATCGGATCCTGGCCAGACATGGTTTTATGGCGGCACTCAGGTACGACGTGAACGTCAGGTTGACAGTTTTTGCCCACCGAGTCATGGTGAACGGCAGACCATCCGTAGCGGACATATCAGTGTACAGGCAGGACATTGCCGAAGAGACCTACTCCGACGCCCGCAACTTTGGCGAGATCGGAATGACTGACAACCCTTACGCCAAAAACGGCACCAGGGCGGGGTGGGACCCTCTGACGGGGGCGAAGAAACCGGACAAAGGAAACAGCTACAAACCATTCAGAAGGCCTTCAGACAAAGGCAAAAACTCCGGGTACAAAGGCCACAAGAGCGGTGGCTACAAAGGGAAGAATTTCAACCCTAAGCACAAGGAGCAGAAAGCTGCAGCCGGGAACGGGTCGAATAACGCCAACCCAAAGGGGCAAGATAGCAACCCGTAAGTGGTTTTCCCGTGATTCATACCCGACTCTCATTAGTCCAGAGCTCCGTTAGTGGATCGATCCTGAGGCTGGTAACACTCTCTCCTGACAAACAGGAAAACCACCTGAGACATCCAAGATCGGAGAACACAAGGCCCAGAAGAATTTTTCTCTAATATATAATTGTTTTCCTCTGCATCTTTGAAGCTCTGTAAATAGTCATATAGATGCGGAACAGACCAAATTTGAACCCAACCCAGATGTTTTCCCAAACAAAAACGCGCAACCACTAGAAAGGCCGTGGCCAGTAGAAGTAAGGTGCGAAATGAACATCCCAGAGTGGGAGGAAGCCCTGGCGAGGGCAGGTTTGCTACCTGAATTTCGAGACGTACTGGCAGGCTTCAAAGATGGGTTCCCACAAGGGATTCCTGAGCATACCGTCGAAGGGTTGGACCACTTCACGCCACCAAACCACGCATCGGCACTACTTGCCAGAGAGAAGATCAAGGCTTCTATCCAACGGGAAGCCAAGGCGAAAAGGATGTATGGCCCATACACCCACAAGGAGGTGCATGAACACTTTCCTTTCTTTAGATCAAACCCCTTAGGGGCAGTGATCAACGGAGACGGCTCCCTCCGACCAATCAATGATCTATCTTACCCGCGAAATGATCCGATAATACCCTTGGTAAATTCATTTGTCGATGCGGACAACTTCCCAACAACGTGGGACGATTTCAACGAAGTCGCAAGCTTCTTCAGAAGCAGAACAGCACCGTGCCTGCTAGCCTTGTTTGATTGGGAAAAGGCATATCGCCAAATCCCAATGGCAACAGATCAGTGGCCGTACCTGTTAGTCCAGGATTTTGAGAACAGGCTCTACGTTGACACCAGGATCACCTTCGGGGGTGTAGCCGGATGCGGCTTGTTCGGAAGGCCCGCAGACGCCTGGAAGTTGCTAATGACCAAAGAATTCGATATCACAAAGATATTTTGTTGGGTAGACGACAACCTATTCGTCAAAGAAGTCAACTCCGCGGTGGACATGAGAGACGTGGTCGAACAATCCACGCAGTTGGGCGTCAAGACTAACAAAGAAAAATTCTGTAACTTTGCAGAAGAACAAAATTTCATTGGGTTTATTTGGAACGGGACAAGGAAGACAGTGCACCTCCCAACCGGAAAGCTTCAAGAACGGATAACTAAGATCCGGGAGTTCCAAACCCCAAAGAAGAAGTTTTTCTATAACCAAGTCAAGGTCCTGGCCGGCAGGCTCAACCACGTTTCCTACCTCTTACCCCAATTAAGGTGTTACCTATGCGGACTTTACGCTTGGCTGAAGAGTTGGAGGAACAAGAAGGCGAAGAGACCGGTCACTACGACCGTCGCCGAGGACCTCGGACGCTGGATGATAACCCTCTGTTCATTCGAAGAAACCAGGATTATCCCGAACCCAGAACCTACTGAGATTGGGTGGGTGGGAGACGCGTCGACCAGTTATGGCATAGGCGTGATAATTGGCCGACACTGGACCCAACTCAGGCTGGCTGACGGCTGGCAGGGAAACTGCGAACCGAGACAGAACATCACCTGGGTTGAAACAGTGGCAATCCGCGTGGGCCTCTGTATGCTACAGAAACTAGGTGTGCGTGAAGGCAAAACCTTCATTGTCTGGACAGACAACACCACCACCGAGGCAGCCATCAAAAACAGACGCTCACAAGATTTCCACGTCAACAAAGAGTGGAAATTCATACAGGACCTCCTGGTCAAACTCCAGGTTGATATAGTGGCGAAAAGAGTCACCTTGGCGGAAAACAAGGCGGACGGACTCTCAAGAGGAGACCCCTCCGGGCTGGAGCAAAAGTTCCGAGTACCTTTGTTGTTACCACTGGACATAGATAATCTATTCTGGCAATGCTGAGCAAAATAGATGCGTCACCCGTGACACGATTTGTACAGAAAACTGTGTGAGATCTGTAACGTTTTCAGTTTTGTACTGACTTGGTTACATAATTATACGGAATCGTGTAGCGAACCGCTATTGGTTTTTAATAAACATTTAGGTTTTGTTATTATCTTTTTGTTTTGTTGTAGGGATCTGATCACGTTGTTAATTACTTTGTTGTCTTGCGAGTTCCCTTCCTCTTTCCTTTTTCTCTCATTGCGATATCTTTGTTCATTATCATCATTATCCTAAAAACCCTTATAAATAAAACCCTTATTCTATAATCCCTTTCAAGAGTTTATCTTCGTTCGAAGATAAACTACCTTTACTACATCTGAACATAGGTGATATTCTCTCTTGAGATTATTCAGAACCGTTTAAGAAGTAAGAGTAGTAGGGGGTCCCTCACAATTATATCGCGATCTTTTCTCAAATATTTGGCGAATTCGGATTTTCAAGTTAAACCAATCATCATCTTAGATTTTTTACCATATAGAGTTTCGGAACATTATCAATTATCAATCGCTTCGCTTATCAATCTCATTTCTTCTCAACTATACATTCTCGACAAAATTATCGACATACTATTGCCGATCCTCAACCTCACACTCAAGCTCCCTGATTCCCATCTATTTTACGCATTCATTGACATAAAGTTATCGATCTTCATCCTCTATTCTATTCGTCATTGACTACTTTCGACATTCAATCTTCTTCCTCAACATTCCGCAAAATGTCCGACAACTCCTCTCCAGCCCTTCCGTTGCGCATGTCGCTTCCTGCCTCCCCTAATCCGCAATCTTCCTTACCGGATTCCTTTTCTCCCAACCCGAATACTTTTTTTCATCAGGGCACTCAACAATTTATTACTCCTTTGCAGAGCCCTTTGCCGAATGTCATGGTTTCTGATACAGCTCAGTGATTGCTCCCTCCTTTGGGTCCAGTTCCGGCGAATTTCGAACCGCGACCGATTGAATCTCTTCCCATTTCCAATTCTCCCACTCCGCTTCATACGGGTGATCGAACTTTCACGGGGGGCAGTTCTTTGCCTAGAGGACAAGAAGACGCGGTTTCGGGACTCATTGCGGGATTGGACGTCAACAGTGTTCCGGATCGCGATCAAACAATTTTGGCGAATTCTCAAGCTATTGCTTCGCTTCAAGTTCAGGCAAGAAGAAACAAAGAAACTATCCGACGTAATGATGAAACTATCAAAGATTTATCTCAATTACTGGTTTTTGCTAATGATTTCACTCGGATGAAAACTCATTATGCTCAAGAGTTTCTTCAAGTTCGTAACGCTATTGATACAGCTTCAAATTCGACCAATTCACGTCTTTCGAATTTGGAAGATTCGACGACTCGACATTCATCAGGTTTTCATCCCCAACCTCCTCATTTTTCACACATCTATTTTTCGGGAAATATAAAAGAAACTTACAGATTTTGCTCTAAGATGAGAGACACGTTTGCGCAGTTCCATGATCACTTTTCTTCGGAACGACAGAAGATTCTTTGGATTGCTTCGTACTCTCGCGCTCTGTCGGGGAATTTGGGGGACGATTGTCCTTCTTACAACTGGTGGCGGGGACTCTTGAAGAAGAATGCGGAAGCGTTGGGTCTGCCAACAGCAAGAGCGTCTTCCTTGGCCGACTTTGTTGTCAAGGATCTGGAATCTGCGGAATCATTTCTTCAATGTTTGGAATCGGTTTTCTCGAATCATAGAGAGAAAGAAGAAGCTCAAGAAAAGCTGGCCGCTCTTTGCCAAGGATCAAAGTCGATCATTGATTTCAACATTGAGTTTAATTCGTATTTACATCTGGTTGATTATTCTGACTCAACCTTGGTAGCTCTTTATCAAGCTGCAGTTAATCCTAAAATTCATGAGTGCGGAGTTATTCGTGGGGGTTGGTCGACCATCAAAACTTTGGAAGCTAAGCAAGACCGTGCGGTGGAATTGGCTCCGGACGCGGGGGAAGTAGCTTCTTTGAATCATCGACGATCAGCTCCTGCACCCCAAATTGAATACCGAGTCGCAGTCCCGCCGGCGGCGTCCGTCGCAATCCTCTGAAGAATAATCAGCAGGTTCTGATGGATATCGATGTCATGTCGGCGGAAGCGGGATTCACTTATCCACTTTGGAGAGAAGAGGCTCGCAGGCGTGGGATTTGTATTCGCTGCGCAAATAACTTTGATGAAGAACATTACAAGAAACGAGGTTGCACTATTCCGGAGGACGATTGGTTAAAAAAGGACGCCATTTTGGCGGTTTGGAAGAGCTGGGGAGGCTCTTTGCGTGAAGACAGGAGTCGTTCGGATTCTAGCCGACCCCGCTACTCTGACAGGGGAAAGAAAAGAGAATCAAATTTGGAGGTCATTGATGAACCGGTTTTGAAGAAAAGAAATCAATCGGTTCCTAGTGAGTCGACTTCGGCTCCTTCTATTAATTTCAATGAATCAAACTCCTGGGGTGGAGTATGGGGGGGTTCGTTATGTGGACTCGATCTCTAATGAAACTCTCACTGTGGCTGGATTATTATTCAACCGTGAATTAAGCAAGGAGGAACATGATGAATGTAAGCCATTTCATCATGTAAAAGTTTCTCCGTTGAGTAATCGCCCTACTTTTGACGGGAAGATGATACTCGGAAATAATTCTACAGTGGATGTTTCCGTATTAGTCGATTCTGGAGCTTCTAATTCGTTTATTGATGAATCTTTTGCAATTTCACAGAGTTTAGAAATTCATTGACTTCCTCAGCCGTTGTCAATAAGGTCTTTTGATGGGTCGACTGCGGTTTCTGGCAATGTGACTTCCTACGTGGAAGTTTTTCTTTTGGTGCCGATTCTGGACAGAAAATTTTTACAATCGCAGGTTCGATTGAATATAACGTGTTTATCTTCTTCTTGTGTTATCTTGGGGAGCACTTGGCTTAGGGATACAAATACTTTTGTTGGGGGAAAGGATAACGATATTGTTATAAATGGTTGTCTTTCTTTTAATTCTACAATTGATGAAGGACCAGGTAGTTGCTTGTTGAAAGAGTTCTCTGATGTGTTTGTTACGGATAGTTTGGCTTCCCTTCCTCCTCACTGTTTAGGTTTTGATTGCGAAGTAAATCTTAAGGACAATGCTATTCCACCATTTGGGAAAATGTACAACCTGAGTAAGGACGCTTTGAAAGATTACATAGTGAGAGAGACGCTTTGAAAGATTACATTGATGATAATTTGAAGAAAGGATTCATTAAGGTTTCTTCATCCCCGGCTGCGGCGCCGATTTTTTATGTGAAGGTAGATGGCAAGGCTGACCGCCCTTGTGTGGACTATAGGTTGCTGAATAGTATGACGGTGCGGGATTCATATCCACTGCCGGTAATTTCACATTTGTTGAATAATTTACACGGGTGTAAGTTTTTATTGAAAATAGATTTGAAAGCAGCCTTTAATCTTTTGCGGGTGGCGCCGGGACATGAGTGGAAGACGGTGTTTCGGACTCCCTGGGGTTTGTACGAGTACCAAGTTATGCCGTTTGGTTTGGCGAACACACCTGCAACCTTTCAGAGGTTTATACAGCATGTATTGCGTGAGTACTTGGATGTCTGTTGTTTCGTGTATATTGATGACATTTTAATTTTCTCTTGGGATGAGGTTTCACATTTGGCCGATCTCAGGAATATTCTGGCGAAGCTAAGAGAATATTCTTTGAAGGCATCTTTGCATAAGTGTGAGTTCTTTTGCGATAAGGTCACCTTCCTAGGTTTTGATATTACTCAGGAGGGGTTGAAGATGAATTCAAAGAAGTTAGATACAATAAATGAGTGGCCCTACCCGTCTAATCTGAAAGAACTTTGAAAATTTCTAGGGTTTACGAATTTTTACAGGAAATTCATTCCGGGTTTTTCGGATGTGGCGGGCCCATTGACTTCTTTGACTAAGGGCGATGTGGGTAACGCTGTGGGTTGGAAAACGGAATTGTCTGTAAGAGCCTTTGTGAAATTAAAGTCTTTGTTCGTTAATGAGCCGTTGTTAGTTCATTTTGATTTTGACAAACCGCGTTATGTACACGTGGATAGTTCCGGGTTTGCCATTGCGGCGGTTTTAAGCCAACCAGATGGTCAAGGGAGGCTATTGCCGGTAAGTTACTTTTCAAGGAAGTTGACGGATAGAGAGCGCTCTTGGATGATTTTTGATTTAGAATTGTTGGCAATTGTCGAGGCTTGTGAAGAATGGCAAGTGTGGTTAATGGGAACAGTGGAACCGGTGAAGGTTTTTTCAGATCATTCTAATCTATTGTATTTTAAGACTGCTAAATATCTTTCTCCTAAACAAGCTTGGTGGGCTTTGGCATTAGACAATTTCAACATGTTGATCTATCATATTGCAGGAAAGTTGAACCCCGCAGACGGTCCGAGTAGGCGGGAGAATTTTGTGGGATTGCAATCGGATATTCCGGAGGCTAAATCAATTGTGGACAAGATGGTACCAATGGAACGTGTGGATGAGATAATTCCCTCGGAGTCGGTAGGTTTTCATGGTATTCATGATTTGGCTTTTCAACAACCAAATCAATTGTTATTAAGTTATTTTGCGCAAAATTATACTGATCAAGATTTGCTAGGAAAGGTCGTAAAGATTATCGATGGTTTGAAGTTTCACAGGGACAGGCTCTTAGTTCCAGGTACGTTGAGGGTAAAGCTGATTAAGATGTATCACGATGCGCCAACAGTGGGTCACCCCGGCGTAGCGCGTACTCTGTCAACCTTACTGCGTACGTTTTCTTGGCCGGGTATAGGACGAATGGTTTCAGATTATGTAAAGTCTTGTGATTCCTGTCAGCGAGTAAAGGCGCGCAGGCAAGCTAAATCGGGAGAATTAGTTTCTTTAGTTCCCGGACCCAAGCCGTGGAGCATGATCGGAATGGATTTGATTACAGAGTTGCCTATTTCAGCTGGGTTTGATTCCATTCTGGTGGTGATTGATCTATTGAGCAAACTGACGCACTTTATCCCTTGTAAAGAAGCATTGTCATCTGCGGTTTTGGCAAGTTTATTTAGGAAACATATATTCAAGTTGCATGGTTTACCTGACAAGATTATTTCGGATCGGGGCGCTACTTTTGTAAGCGAGTTTTGGAAATCTTTGATGAATTCTTTAAATATACAATCAGGTTTGTTGACTGCTTATCATCCGCAGACGGATGGTCAAACAGAACGAATGAATCAGGTATTAGAAGACTACTTGCGTCATTTTTGTTCTTATTATCAGGACAATTGGGATAAATGTTTAGACATGGCAGAATTCTCAATAAACAACTTGGATTCGGCAAGTCTGGGAGTTTCTCCTTTTTTCTTTTCTTACGGACATCATCCAAAGTTCAATATTATGACTGAATCTGTGGGCCGTAAAGATTTAGATGAATTTGTTTTAGATTTGCAATTGACGCTGTAAGACTCAAAAGTGGTTGTGAAACCCTTTTGCTGAATGGAGAAGGGGATGAAGGAGGTGCAAGCTCTGCCCTTCTATACTACCAGCTACAAGACCCACCAAGGTAAGCTTGGCAAGTTTTAATAAGTGATAGGAGTGGTTAGCTCAAGATAAGTTTTTTGTGACACAGTGTAAAAAGGTTGTTATTCAGTATGTAAGGGTTGTTATATGTAAGTAAGAGGGTTGAGTGGGTACGTAAGTGTTTTGGGTGATGGGTGAGTATAAAACTTGATGAGTAATAAACTGAGGAACTACAAATGGGGGGGAAGAGAGCTCCTTATATAGACAAATGTGAGGGATTTTGGCTCCAGGGCAGCCCCTGAGTGAGGTATTCTAGCTGGCCTGGACTGTACAACATGAGGGAGTTAAGAGGGAGTGGCTGTGTACAATTTATGCAAGGGGTGCATACATGATGAGGGGCTGTGCCAGATGATGTCATAATTTATGCAAGGGGTGCATAAGCTGTGCAGGGAATGATCAGGTGATGTAATAAGACCAAACAAAGTGGAGTTAGAAGGAACTAGAATGCGGGGAACCATTCAGTTGAAGGGGCACAGCCTGCAGGGGCAGTGCTGCATGATGTCATGTACATAACAAACAACACCAAACCAATATATGTAGTGGGGATACAATGGTGCGGGGAATGTGACTTGGGGCGCCTGACAGGTGGTTGACTGGGTGCTACAGGTTGTCCAGAGGGTCTAACTTCCAGTGTAGTGGGGCTCCAGTGATGCTTCCAGTGGGGAATAGGGGTCAATTTAGCCATGGAGTCCATTTATGGTGTCCAGTTGATGGTATCTTGAGGCCTTCTGTATGTACATGAGAAAAACTTTTGATTTTTCACATTTTGCGTACCACAACGCAGGAAAAAGCGATGGAGTGTTTGGTGTTGGCGCGGAAGAAACAATCTTGGTATTATAATGCGGGTGAGAAGCTGGCACCGGTATTTGTAGAAGGAGAGTATGTTTTACTTTTGCGAAAATTTATACAATCAAGGAGGTTGAATTCAAAGCTGGATTATCATTACATTGGTCCATTTCGGGTGAAGAAAATGATAGGTTTGAACGCGGTAGAGTTGGATTTAGAAAAAGAATATCCGAAATTACATCCAGTTTTTAATGTTTCACTGATAGTTAGATACGTTCAACCCAATAGTATTATAGATCGTGGCGTATTGGATGGAATAAAGGAAAAGTATTACAGTGATGCTGAGGTGGTTGATTGGTCGGTACTTAGGGCTATTTTGGATGTTTGTTCTCTTAAGAAAGGTAAGTTTGAGTATTTGATTTCTTGGAAGGGTTCCACGGTGTGGAACTGCTCAAAGGGGAGAATAGAGCTTGGAAGGTAAATGGATAGCAACACTAGTACTAATGTAAGCTATGCAAGGGTGCTGATGAGGCTGCCTTCCTGACTAATGCTGAGGGGATGAGAGTAACACTAAGAAAAAAAGAAGAAAAGGTGTGGCTGATTTCTGCTTGATCTTAGGAGCTAGTACTATGAGCTTTAACTACTGACTACTGAGGGTAAGAGAGATGGAGGATTGATGAGAGTGGGGAACTTATAATTTCTGTATCCAAAATTATCTATAAATTCTGTATATATTTCTCTGCATCAGGTACAAGTGAGGGGGGGGGAAGACAATTCTTATAGTAAGGAGGGATGAGCACAGACAATGAAGAGTTCTGGCTATGAGAATGAAGGTTGTACAAATGAGGAAGAGTGATGTGAACATAGTAACAGTATGTAATGATGAGCAATGCTGAAAAGGGAATGCTGGTTATGGGAATAAAAGAATGTACTAATGGGGAAAAGTGATGAGAACATAGTAGCTACTTGTAATGATGAGCACTACTGAAAGAGGTAAGCACAGATCTAATGATGTAATGTGTACAATAGCCATAGTACATAATGAGGAATGTATGTAAAGGGTTTAGTATGTGAAAGTAATTATGTAAAAGGGATGTACTGTAATGATTCCAGTAAGTTACTAATGAATTGAGTATTGTAACTAATGAAGACTGTAGATTATCTGTAAGTCTTATATCCTCTATAACTATTGAACCATTGAATATAAGGGTATACTATGTATGAAGGACTATATGTGAAATTTGATGTAGAATCTGAATATGCAATAATAATGAGGTATTTGTGAAGGGTTATGGGGAAATGTTCAATGTAATGATGAATATATGTAAAAGAAAGCAATAAAATACTACTTATGGTTTGGAATGGAGCACCACATCCTCCCCCAACTTATTGTCTGTCCCCAGGCAATGCACCAAAGAGAAGAGTGATCCAGAAAGAGTTGAAGAATGTTGAGTCCAAGAGTCCAAAGTCCAAAGTCCAGTGTTCTTCCTCCAAAAGGTGAAATCCAAAGTCCTGAGTAGCAGTCCAAATCCAGAGTCCAGTGTCCAAAGCCAATTAGAATCCAAGTATAAACCAAGTCCAGTATATCTGCGTCCAAGGTATCCAAGTCCAATCCAAAGTCCAATAGTCCTATGTATCCAGAGTATCCATAGTCCAGTATCCAATCCAAAGAGTCCAGTATCCAAAAGAAGGTCCAATTATCAATGAGGGTTGAATGTATAAGAAGATCTAACTCTGCTGAAGGCAATATCCTTGAGACAGACACATATTAGACTAATTTCCACTCTGGAGAATAATTCTCCCGCCTAACTGAGGCTAAGGAAGAATGCAATGATTGATGATGATTGATTGATTGATTGATGAGGTTGATAATTGTAATTTCTGAAGGGTGTGAATGATTTGGAATTGAGTTTCTGAGTATATAATGTAAAGTTCAGTGAAGAGAATTTGAAGTCCAGAGAAGTTGATAAGCTGTCCAAAGAATATTCTTGCTCAAGTTGGGTGGTTTCTGAGCTGCAATGTGCTGGAAGAAATTGGTTATAATGGTGAATGAATGAGTGATTGATTTGTTGGTTGAATAATTCCTAGAATACAGGGTGAAGATGATGAAGAAAATTCCAATATTGTGGTGGTTGGTTGTCCAGTAATTGCTATGAGATGGTAAGAAATAATTATGGATGGATGGATTGATTGATGGATTCAATTGATTGATGATCCATATTTGATATTAGATGGTAAGGAATCATGATGGATGGATGGATTGATGGATGGATAAAAATGAGTGATGATTCCAGAATGAATTCCTTTTTCCATGATGATGATTCTTTTTTCCTTCCCTCTCCCTTTTCTCCATTATTCTTGAGTACTTGACTCCTTTTAATTTCCCCATGTCCACTACGAAAAAAAGCGTTAATTTTTGTACAGATGAGGAATGGAACATGTGTCCATGCGCGCGTGCTGTCGAAAGAGGGGTCCAGTTGTCTGAGCGGGGGCTCCAAGCGGGAGGCGCGCGTGCGGAATGACAAAAAGAAAAATAGAAATTGATCGACCTGTATCTCCGGAACGGCTCGATGAAAATTCTTGAAACCAAGTTCATTCGAAAGAGGCGATTCTGCAGATTAAAATGGTATATACTGGTTATTTTTAAGGGTTGATTATCGATTGTGTAGGGCCGGTTAAAGATCCAAGCAAGACCCGCGGGCGCGCGTAGTAGTAAAGCCGTGCAGATTAAGAGACCACTTCCTCCAGATATAACTCAAAAACCCGTCGATGAAATTTTCTAATTACGAGCTCATTTGAAAGGCAAGAAGGAGGAGATGAAACTAGAATAGATTGATATTGAGATTCCTTTCGGCTGATAGGTCGCCGTACACGTTTAATGAATGGCACCCGCGGGGCCGCGTAAATCCTAGGGAAACTTTGAGGGGTTATAACTTCTAAACGGCTCGATAGAATCGTCCAGAATCGAGTTCAAATGAAAGGCAAGATCGCATTTATGAAGACTGTAATGATCAATATTAAATTTGAAGCCGGCCGACCGATTAAAGCTTTATTATGATTTTCCGCGGTTTCCATCGCATAGGAGTTGAAGGGAGATGAATACATGATGAAATACTCTTAAGGTAACGCCAAGGAGCTGTCCAATTAGACTCCTGAAGCTGGCCAATCGATTGAAAAAAGTTATAGGCGAAAAGAATGACGTGAAAGCGTTCCAAGAATTTAATTAAACTGGGTCAAACACCAGAGTCAACATTAAGAAAATGAAAGAGAATCCGCGCCACACAATTCTGAAAGGTAAAGGCGTCCATAGTGACGTCATAAAATGAAGAAAAATGAGTATCTATAAGGTCCAGGTCGTCGGCCAACGGAAAAGTTCCGTTATCGCATTCAATATCCGTAATGTTTGCCTCCAGCGCCACTTCCACGCCCTCATGCAAAGAAATCTACGCCTTGCGCCACTTTATCCAGCAAGGACTCCTCGCCTTTGCTCGTGAGGACCTCGACGACCCGGTTGCCGCACGAAACGCACGTCTGAGGTTGTATAGCCGATTTCACGACACCTTTGCACATGTATGTCGAGTGGATTCTGTATGTAGATGAATAAGAATTTGAAAAGAAAGAAGATTGATTATAATACTGATATTTTTCCCTGTTTCTATTTTGATTTTTAGATGGATACTCATTCCATAATAGATGCCATGATAGAGGAAACTGAGGAAAAGAATGCCCTGGAGTTGTTAAGGGTGAGGGACCAAGTGGAAGAGGAGGAAGATGGTTGGAGGGTAGAAGCAGAAATGGAGAGGATAAGAGCTGAGGGTAAGTTCTATTTTTATTCTTTATTGAGGATTTTTACTAATGTTATGCTTTAATTTTTCTTTTGATGTCTTTTGATTTTTAGATAAGGAGAAGGGAAAAGAGAAGGAGAAAAGTGAAATGGAAGAGGGTGATGTAGTGATAAAAGAAGAAGAGGTGAGCTTTTGATTTTTATATTTAGTTATTTTTATTTGAGAGTGTTTTTGAGACTGATTTATATTGATTTATTTCTGATTTGTTTATAGATTTTATTTTATTTTGTTGTTATGTTATTGTGTAAGAAGATGAGAAAGAGAGAAGAGAAAAGAGATGAATTGATTATTCCTTATTTGTTTTTACCTGGAGTGGTATTCCTTGACATGAGTTGCAGCAAACCTTCTGGCTAATTCTGTGCCATCCAATTCTTCCAAGATGTAAGATCCTCCTGGGTTTTGAGCTTTGATTCTGTAAGGGCCATTCCATTTATTTTCAAAGAGCTTGCCAAACTGAGAGTCCAAAGATTTGTTATACACTACTACTAATTGACCTTTCTTTAGTGGCTGCCTTGATGTTTTCTTCTTGTTCCAATAGTCCACAGAGTTCTTCCTGGAATCCATAAGCTGCTGGTGTGCTTGCTGCAAGATGGTATCCCTGTTTTCAAGCTGCTGAGTCCTAGCCAATAAAAGATCCTGAGTTGATTCTACCTTTGACCAATCCACTCCAAAGAAGGTTTCCAATTCTAGGTCAATGGGTAAGATGGGGGGCTGTCCAAGAACTAATTCATAAGGTGAGTAACCAGTTGATCTTTTGGTGGAAATTCTGTCTGCAAATAAAACTAAAGGTAAATAATTCCTCCACTTCTTGCCTTCTTTTCCACAGAGCTTGACCAAGGTATCCTTAATTGCCTGATGTCCTCTTTCTACCATACCATTTGCTTCAGGATAATAAGGGGTGGTGACTTTGATTTTGATTCCAGATTCCAGAAGGGATTTTTGAAATTGTTGTCCAAATTCAGATCCTCCATCCACTGTGACTGACCAAGGGGCTCCATATCTGTAGATCCAGTTGTCCAAGAACCACTGAGAGATTTTCTTTGCTTGAATCTTTTCTAGTCCAACTGCCTCTACCCATCCAGAAAGGTCATCTCTTGCAATTACCAGGTATTTCCATTTGCCAGCTTTGATGTGAACTGTATCCAAACTGACTCTTCCAAAGATGGTTGCTGCTCCTGTAGGTTTCTTGGGTTCCATTGGCAATTTTGAACTCCTCTTCTGGCAAGCTTCACAAGACTGGACCCACTTGGTAACACCTCTCTTGAGACTT
Organism: Puccinia triticina; assembly: GCF_026914185.1. Classification (NCBI taxonomy): domain Eukaryota; kingdom Fungi; phylum Basidiomycota; class Pucciniomycetes; order Pucciniales; family Pucciniaceae; genus Puccinia; species Puccinia triticina. Next base: position 80,502 of record NC_070568.1, on the reverse strand, counting down.
GGCCACCAAAATCTGAGTTTAATCCTTCTGTAGGTTTCAGCAATACCTCTGTGGCCTAAGGATTCATGAAGGGAATTGAGGATGGAATTCTGAGCTGAAGAGGAGGTGACTACTATCTGGGAGAATGGTTTGTTGATCCTGTGCAAGACTCCATTGGAAAGGAAGAAGTTGGCTGATTTGTGCAAAATTTTCTTGAATTCCAGGCTGCTGCATCCTGGAGGTTTGTTCATGGTTGAAAGGTATTCCTGGAGGTGCTTCCAAATTCCTTGCTGCAAGTTACTTACCCCCTCCCCCAACTTAGCTGATGTCCCCAGAAGCAGGCCAAAAGAAGAATGTTTAGTTCCAAATCCAGGGTGAGGTTTGATCCAGGTTTCATCTTCATCAAAGCTAGGACAGTCATCTTCATCAGAATCAGGGGGCCTTCTTGAAAGTCCATCAGGTAAGGTGAAAGTTTTTCCAGGAGTGTGAACAAGGTCATAGGAGAATAACTGAATAAATCCAATCCATCTGTTCATAGGGGCATTGGGAAGTGAAGGGTTGTTGATCATTCCAATAAGGCACTGGGCATCCACTCTGAGTTGAAAATGTTGGCCCCACAGTTTGGTTTGAAGTTTCTTGAGGATCTTGGCAACACCACAGAGTTCTAATTTGGATTGTGAGTATTTTGATTCCCTGGGTGAAAAGACTACTGACTCATATAACACAGGCCTATCCAATCCATCAGAATCCTGTTGAGTAAGAACAGCACCTGCAGCAATAACACTGGAGTCCACTGAGAGTTTGATTAAGCCAGCATTAGGTCCATAGTCCAATTTCTTCAGGGTGATATCAGTTCCAACAATCCTTTTAAGGTCCTCAAAGGCATCCTGGCAATCTTCAGTCCAATCCCAAGAGGAGTCCTTCCTGGTGAGTCTTCTGAGTGGAGCAGTAATGGTTGAGTAATTTTTAATGAACATTCTAACATATACACAGATACCTAGGAATCCTCTGACATCTGAAGGAGTGGTGGGAGTTGGCCAGGTTTCAATTTTGTTGAGCTTCTTGATGGATATCCTTCTGCCTTCCTTACAAACCACATGGCCAACCAGATCCAGAGCAGGTACACAGCAAGCAAATTTCTTCCCAGAGATGGTGAGTATTTCTTCCCAGAGATGGTGAGTATTTCTTCCCAGAGATGGTGAGTCCAGCTTCTTCAATCCTGAAAAGAATCCTTTCCAGAGTAATGGCATATTCATAGATAAATTTTCTGATCTGGGGGTTGTCCTTTAGAGTTTCTTCATTGTAGTCAGAGGTTGGTCCTTTTATACCTCCATCATCCACAAAGATTCCCATATGTTGAGGTAATTCATCTTGGAGTATCCACATCATTTGGGCCTGGTAAACTGCAACTGAATTGGTGGCTCCTTGGGGTAATCTGGTAAGTTGAAATCTTCCAAGGGGTGTTTCAAAGGTGGTCAAAGGTCTGGATTCTGGAGCTAATTCTCTTTCATCATATCCTCCCATAATATCACCTAGTCCATAGCAAGCCCTTCCAGTGAATGATTCAATGAGTTCCTCTGTCTTTGGTGGTAGTCCAGCGTCCTTAATGGTGACTTTGTTGAGTTTCTGAAGGTCATGTACAATTCTGAGCTTACCATCCTGCTTCTTTACACAAAATATAGGGCTGGAATAACTGGAAAAGGATTTTTCATAGAGGCCAGTGCTGAGTCTTTCCCTTACCAATTCTATAACCTGGTCTTTGATGGGTGCAGGGATTGGAATTGGTTTCTGTTGCCAAGGTTCATGAGGAATGACTGGAATAATATAAGGCTGTCCATAGGTGTGTTTAAGAAGGCCTCTTTCTGTTTCTACAAAAGCCAAAGCACCTTGTCTAATCACAATTACCCATACCAGCAGGAGATATTCTTGAGGAGAAAGCCATCCAGGAGGTCCAAAATTGATGAGGTCCAGCCTTTCTTGAGTAATCTTGGAGGTAGGAGTGAATGGTGGAGGAAAAGGGCTTAAAGGAGTGAGGTAAGGATCTCTTGAGAGTGGTGGCCTTGACAATGGGGGATTGAGAGATAATGGCATTGGTTGGTTTACTGGTTTTATTTTTTTTAGAGTTGATTTATATTTTGCTGAATGAGTGACTACAGTTTGTTGCTTTTGGTTGTTTTCCAGGGTTGCAGTTGTAAGAGAGGGGAACTGAAAACCTGGTCTCAATCTAAAAAATTTAACAGTCCAGAATTGGAAGGTATGCTGGTTTCCCACTTCTGATTACTGGGGAGTATGATTGGAACCAAAAAAGTCTGACCAGCTGAATCCATGATTGAAAGTGCTTCTCCTCTGGCTCCATTGTAGTTGATGTTAGCTGAGACATCCATCAAGAAAGGCTTTCCAATAATCATCTGAACTGGTCCTTTGGCTACCCAGAAATGAACTGTCCTAACTACTTTCCCAATGGTTACCTCCACATCTTCAGCAATTCCAGGTATATCAGTAAGGTGGCCTCCAATTCCTTTGAGCTTCATAGATTTAGCAGTGAGTACCAATCCAAGTTTATGTGCAAGAGTTTCAGGAATAATGTTGACCATAGAACCAGTATCCAAGAGTGCTTGATGTTTCTCTCCTCCAATAGTGATGGTGATGTATCCAAGGGGGCAGGAGTAGTGAGTAGTGGGTTGCTCCTGTGCTGGTTCTTCTCCATCCTCCATGTCTGTGAAGTTTGCTGATTTGGCACCATCCAATGGGACCCTTCTGTTGGTTATCTTCTTCCTAATACAGTCAGTAACTCCTGGTGATATAGCAAAGATTTCTCCAAAAGCCAACTCCATCTTTCCTGCAGTCAACATCCTACTAGCCACTTCCTCTTCAATTCCTGGGTACTCCTTGGCCAAAGTCTTCTCCAAATAGGTTTTCTTAATTGGTTTGTCCTTAGGTGCAGTAGTTGAATCCTTGTCCTTATCCTGGAATCTGACTTGAGGGGAGCCTTTTGAAGTAGGGGATTTGAAAGCACTAGGATTAGGGGGCTGTGTCATGTGGAGTAAGTCCTCTGTATCCATGTCCATTAGGTCCTGTTTCTCCTTCCTGATCCTTTTGTCTGCCTTGGCTGATTCCTCTTCATCCTGATCCTTAGAGTTGTTTCTAGTCCTCTTTCCAAGGTCTGCTTCATAACTATGGGCTTGATAATAGACTGGGTCCTCCTCTAGTTGGCCAAAAGAAGATGTGAGCTTAGTTTTAGAGTACTCTTCCACTGGGGTTCTGATTGGTCTGCTTGGAATCCAGGGAATAACTGATTTGTCTGGAAGTCTGTAATCTCTTCCATCCTTGATAACAGCACCACTAGACATGTCCTGGGCAAGTTGAGAGCAGCTGTTGGTTCCATGGGTTTCCTGATGACAATAATAGCATTTGAATGGCCAGGTCCTAGCAGGTTTGTCCATGTGGGGAGGTAGTCCTTTGCCAGCAGTGAGAGATGCAAGTTGTTTGGTAAGGAGTTCCACTTGTTTGTCCAGAGAAATAGAAGCAGTAGGAGCAGTTCCCTGAGTAGCAGGTGTAGGTTTGGAGGTCCTAGGTGAGTTGTCCAAAGTGAATTTCTCTTCTGCCCTCCATTCAGTCCTTCTGTTGACCACTGATCTTGAGTAAACTTCCTGGTGAATGTAGGTAAGAAGAGTTTCAGTGTCTGGCAAGATATCACCTCCATCCTTTGAGGCTAGCATTTGATTGTCCCTCATCAAGCTCCTAGTAACTCTTTGATCCAGATCCTTGTGAAGAGTTTCCAAAAGTAGGTGTCTGAATTCCTCCAGGCTAGTACTGTACCCCATCCTTACCAAGTAGTGAGTGATGGTTTCAAACTTGTTTCTGAATGTGTTGAAGGTTTCCAAGGTGCTGATTCCTCCATCCTGGGCAGATTTGTAGACTAGTTTCCTGAGATCCTCCCTGGTATATCTGACCAATGGCTGAGAAGTTCCAAACCTGGTGAGTAGCTGTTTCTTCAGGGTTTCCCAATACAAGTTTTCATGGCCTGACATGTCTTCCACTTCATCCTTAAGGTCCAACCCTTTGATAAAAGCAATGATTTGTCCAGCCAGTTCTTTAGAGTTAGCACCATCATCTCTTCCAGCACTTTCATACCTTCTAATAAACTTCTCCACAGGCATGTTGGTTCCATCAAAGAAGAGCTCTTTGTCCATGGGTTTGATCTTAACTCCTCTGCTGACTGGATCCTGGTACCTTGGCATGGCTGGTTCTCTGTTCAAGAAGTGGGTGTTGGACCTGGTAGAGTGAGTTGAGTGATCCCTTTGGCACTGGAATCTGAAAAAGCGGGGTGGTGGAGCATTTAAATCCTCTGAATCATCTGATGGCTGATTGGTATCCCTGTATCCTGTGAATCTAGGAGCACTGGAAGTCTGAGGTCTAGGAGGAGGTCTGCAAGAACTGGAGTTGGCCTGTGGAATAGAAGAACCCTGTGAATCTGGAGCATTGGAAGGAGCCTGAGGACCTGGACCAGTAGAAGAAGTGGTGGAGTCCTGAACTGCAGCAGTACTGGAAGGATCCACTGGAGGGTAAAGACTGGGGGCAACATTGGTGTTGGGGGATCCTTGGGCAGACATGATTGAAGCAGGTAAGTTGAATCTGAATCTGAAGGTTGTTGAAGGTTGATAGTGGAGATGCTGATAGTGTTACTGTTGGCTGAAGTTGATTCTAAAAGCAGGGAGTTGATTTGTAAAGAAAGGAGTGTGAGGAGTGTAGGTGAAGTAGTATGTAGCTGATGGTAAAAGTGTTACTAGAGCTGAAGATATCTGAAGTATAGAAAGGCCACTGTTGGGACACCACTTGTGGAACTACTCAAAGGGGAGAATAGAGCTTGGAAGGTAAATGGATAGCAACACTAGTACTAATGTAAGCTATGCAAGGGTGCTGATGAGGCTGCCTTCCTGACTAATGCTGAGGGGATGAGAGTAACACTGAGAAAAAAAGAAGAAAAGGTGTGGCTGATTTCTGCTTGATCTTAGGAGCTAGTACTATGAGCTTTAACTACTGACTACTGAGGGTAAGAGAGATGGAGGATTGATGAGAGTGGGGAACTTATAATTTCTGTATCCAAAATTATCTATAAATTCTGTATATATTTCTCTGCATCAGGTACAAGTGAGGGGGGGGGAAGACAATTCTTATAGTAAGGAGGGATGAGCACAGACAATGAAGAGTTCTGGCTATGAGAATGAAGGTTGTACAAATGAGGAAGAGTGATGTGAACATAGTAACAGTATGTAATGATGAGCAATGCTGAAAAGGGAATGCTGGTTATGGGAATAAAAGAATGTACTAATGGGGAAAAGTGATGAGAACATAGTAACTAATTGTAATGATGAGCACTACTGAAAGAGGTAAGCACAGATCTAATGATGTAATGTGTACAATAGCCATAGTACATAATGAGGAATGTATGTAAAGGGTTTAGTATGTGAAAGTAATTATGTAAAAGGGATGTACTGTAATGATTCCAGTAAGTTACTAATGAATTGAGTATTGTAACTAATGAAGACTGTAGATTATCTGTAAGTCTTATATCCTCTATAACTATTGAACCATTGAATATAAGGGTATACTATGTATGAAGGACTATATGTGAAATTTGATGTAGAATCTGAATATGCAATAATAATGAGGTATTTGTGAAGGGTTATGGGGAAATGTTCAATGTAATGATGAATATATGTAAAATAAAGCAATAAAATACTACTTATGGTTTGGAATGGAGCACCACAACGGTGGCGAATGACACGTGGGTGGCGGAGGAACACATTCCGGAATCGGTGAGACGTTCTTTAAATTCTTTTAAAGAGATTCATGAGAAAATATTTGGTAATAAGAAGAAGAAAAGAGGTAAGACGGCAAGTAATACTACGGAAGTGTTGCAGGTACATGGTTAGGCTAATTTGTAACGTTTTCAGTTTTGTACTGACTTGGTTACATAATTATACGGAATCGTGTAGCAAACCGCTATTGGTTTTTAATAAACATTTAGGTTTTGTTATTATCTTTTCGTTTTGTTGTAGGGATCTGATCACGTTGTTAATTACTTTGTTGTCTTGCGAGTTCCCTTCCTCTTTCCTGTTTCTCTCATTGCGATATCTTTGTTCATTATCATCATTATCCTAAAAACCCTTATAAATAAAACCCTTATTCTATAATCCCTTTCAAGAGTTTATCTTCGTTCAAAGATAAACTACCTTTACTACATCTGAACATAGGTGATATTCTCTCTTGAGATTATTCAGAACCGTTTAAGAAGTAAGAGTAGTAGGGGGTCCCTCACAAGATCCTTCTGGAAAGGTGCCGGAGCTTTCCGGCAACCTGAGACGAGGGGCGAAGGGCTCCCTGAGACACGGGAGCGGGCAGGTACATAAGAAAGGGAGACAGAGGTCTGTCCCAGAGCCATAGTCGCCTGGACAAGCCGAGGTCGACTACCAACACCATGGAGCTAGCTAAAATCTCGGACTTCACATCCAACGGCACGACGCCGCTCAAACCAACAGGAAACGAGATTAGATTCCTGAAGGGTTACGCCTGGAATACCCTAAAGGGTTATAATGCAGCAGTGAAGAAACTGAAGAAAAGCCTCGCTTCAACCTACCCACACGGTTTTGAGCTTCTGTTAACGGACAATGACATCGAGACTTTTTGTTGCTGGGCAGGAAGAGACCCAGATAAACCCGCGAACCAAGACGTGGCGGCAACAACTTTAACCAAATACCTCTCGGGCCTGAAGGCTTGGCATTTGTACCATAAGAAGCCGTACCCGACGCAATGGGAAGGCAGAATCGAAGTCTTGCTGAAGTCCTCCGCAAAGGCCGACGCAGCCACCCCCAAGAAACAAAAGAAAGAAGCCGTTCACCTTCCTCATATGGTCTTCCTGGCAGAAGAACTGATCGCGGGAACGGCCGAGGAGAAAGCGGTCCTTGATCTCTCACTAGTGGCCTTTTGGGGGATGGCCCGGCTCGCTGAACTGACTTACGAAGCATCCTCCGGATCCCTCGCAAAATCAATGAAGGTGCTGGTCTCAGACGTCAATACGACAGACCCAAATCTTACGATTGTGACACTACGAAGTGCGAAGACATGCAAACCTGGGGAAACCCAGCTCATTAAGTTACCCAAACTTCCCAATGCGCTTTGCCCGGTCCTTGCGATTCGCAGACGCCTGGATGAAGCAGGGCCAACAGGGACGTCTCTGTTTGGCTACAAATGCAAGAATGGACGGGTCCACCGGACCAGAACAGCGGTAATATCAGTCCTGACAAAGACATGGGCGAAGGGCGGTTTCCAAAGACTCTCAGGGCACTCATTTCGCGTTGGGGGAGCATCCCTACGGATGGCACTAGGAATCAGCATAGAAGAGATTTGCTCATTAGGAAGATGGAAACCTGATTGTTACAAGCTTTATATCCGGGACTACGACCCAACCCAAGTCCAAGAAACTCTTTCCTTGTTAGCGGAACTACAAGAAAAGTGGGAAAATACGAGTTAGAAGAGAAATAGATCCTCCAGATCACGCCAACTCAGTCATAAGACAGAAGGTGTGGGGTATAGTGCGAGGCTCAGGCTTCTGGTTTTTGCCAGAGTTGACGGGTCTAGCACTAAGCCCCCACTGGCGCGCTCCTTTTTTCTTCTGCTCCGGGGGGTTTCACTCCTCTCGAGCTACCGAGTCCAGATCTGAAATCTGGAGCCTCTTCGGTAGCTCGGGGGACACGGGGTGAAGCCCCCCCTGACCCACACATGGCCTACTCGGAGTCCCCCCCAAAGGGGATTCAGGTAGGCCTAGGACAAGCGCTGACGCATCCGCAGACGCGCTTGGCCAAACTTGTAAGAAGCTAAAAGTGAGACAGACAGGGAGAACCCCCCCTTGGAGGTCAAACCAAGAGGGTTACTCCCTCCCTCAGCCCAACTAGAACCCAGAAGGAGCATAGTTGCGGCGGGGTGCGGAATGGACCACTGGAAGCACCCCTGGACCCCCTCTAGTGTGGACGTTACACCTCATGGACACCTATCACACGGCCAGCCCCAGTAACCCAGCTGTCACCTGCCCCAACCCAAGTTTCACAGTAGTGCACTTATACATATCACAGGATACAAACATAGATCTCCCTGTCAGGCTACACTCATTACATATTAACTACATACACTCCTTTATATACATAGTATGGCATCATTTACACTGTTTCTGCAGCCTCAGACTTTGTGTATACACTAATTCCCCCTGTATGACAGCTCATGCAGTCTACTGTCACCTCATGCATGTGTTAGAATGTTCCTTTGTATATTCTGACATCATGTATGCACCCCTGGCATATTTAGAATGTTCTGTGGTATATTCTGACACCATTCATGCACCCCTGAGGGGTTATGACATCATTTGTATCTACTCCCACCAGCTAAAATCCCTCACCCTGTTGTCTAGATTAGCTGAAACCCTAACCCACAAGCCCCTTTGGGGCTCCCCTTTTGTCTATAAAAGGAGCTCTCTCCACCCCCAGTGGCCTGCTCCCCAGTTCCTCACCCAGAACTCACAAGTCACCCAACACTCATCCACACTCAAATCCTAAAACCCTTATAACAATAAATCAACCCTTATAACAACAATTCAACCCTTATAACAAAGTAATTAAAACACTTACATGTTGCCAGTCAAACAGATTTCATCTGGAACAGACCAGGCCTATCACTTAATAAAACTTGCCAAGCTGAGCTTGGTGGGTCTTGTTGACTGATAACAGAAGGGCAGAGCTTGCAACTCCATCATAACCTTCACCATTCAGCAAAAGGGTTTCATTACCACTTTTGAGTCTTACAGCGGATGGTCTGAGGAATGAGTAAGTTTTGGGTCAGCCTAAATGCACCCCAAAAATTTACTTCATGTACACCCCAATATTACTGGGGTGTACTTCTGGAATACCCCAATTTATCAGTGTGCAGACCTGCTTACCCCAAAAACATTGGGGTGCAGGTATTAAAACCCCCAGACTGCTTCAATTTTTGGGGTGAGATTTAATGTACACCAAATGAAATGGTGTACATAAGTAGTGCACCCCATAGAGGGGAGTTACTCCCCCACCCACCCGCCCGGCTTGTTAGACCTGCACACATTGGTCATTGAGGGGAGTAGCACCCCTCAATGACCATTACAGACCGGTCATCAAGGGTGCTACTCCCCTCAATGACCAACAGAGACCGGTCATCAAGGGTGCTACTCCCCTGATGACCGGCACAATCAATCATTGAGGGGAGTAGCACCCCTCAATGACCAACACAGACCGGTCATCAAGGGTGCTACTCCCCTCAATGACCGGCACAATTGTTCATTGAGGGGAGTAGCACCTTCCCTTGATGACCAACGTAGACTGGTCATCAAGGGGGGTGCTACTCCCCTCTCCCACGCATCAGGGACGCAGCCTGTGAAGTTCCTGGATGGGTGGCACGACGGGGAAAGCAGGTCCCCGGAACGCACTTCTGACATTTTGCCCAATGGAATCTGGTCGGATTGCCTGGGTAATTTTATCTGGTAACAGGGCTCAGGCAATGTCCAGAAATTTCTTGGGATTAACCTTACCAGATGATTTTGGGACGGACAGAAGGACCAATCCAATTTATGGGTTGGGTTCAGGCCCGGTTACAAGGATATAGACATGAGAGGGGGGGTCATTGCACCCAGTACACAAAAGTATAACAAAATTGGAAAAATCACTGCACAGAACTCATTGTGAGTGGGGAATAAAAAGTTGAGTTGATGCTGGAAAGAAGGGTTGAGGTTCCAAACATGGCTCCAAGGAGAAAAATCCAATTTTTGGGTTAAATCAGAGGAGCGAGGGGAGACCTTGGGGCGTAGGCAGTGCGGGAAGCGGTTGGCAGGGCCGGCTTCAGTGGCTTGCTGTTTGGGATTGATAGCAGGGGCTGGATGGGCAGTCAGAGCATGAGGAGGGTGGTTGTGAGGTGAGCGGAGAGGTTTGGTCATTTATATCATCACAGCAAAGTCAATTGTTGCTGCTGGAGAGTAAGGTCAACAGCAGTCTGGGTGAGGAGCCAAGGGTCTGGCCCTCAGCGGTGGGGAGAGTTTCTGGGCAGATCAGAGTGACCAGCAAGGGTGGATCACACTTTTCTTAAAAACTGAAACAAACCTGGAGCCCCCCAGAAAGGGCTCCACTGCTTGAAAACAACTGTTGAAGTCAAACCTGTGGGTGTGAGCCAGGGCTGGGCCCCCAGGGAAGGGGCTACACTGCCGCTGGGTGTTGGCGGTGGCACAGCCTGGTTCAAACGTCTAATAAACGAGAAATACTGTTGTTGTGACACACCCAATGAAGCGGGGAGGACGCTAAAGTCCTTTCTGGGTCCCAGGTATGTAGGGAAGCCAGACTAGTAACTGGGCGTGTCCCAGTCAGTGGCAAAGGTGCAACACAGGGACTTGCAGTCACAGGTGCGTCCTATTGCGTTGTACAACACCACATGAGCTACCAACGTTGTAAACGCTGCGCTGCGCTAAAAAAAGCTGTCATTTAGCGCAGCGCAGCGGTCACACCGCTACGTCCCAGAGGCATGTAGCAGAAGCTGTTGAAAAAACCGCTGCGCTACTTGCTATGCGCAGCAGTTGACCGCTACTTTCAGAGAGTGGCAAGCGCAACAGTGCAAATAAGTAAATAAGTAGTGTAAGAGCAGCGCGGCAATAATAGTATACTGCATACAACAAACCCATTATGAATTAGAGTGGCGTGGGTGTGAACTTGGAAGATGCAAATTGCATGAAAAAGGTACATTATGAATTAAAGGGTAACACTAATGGAATAGAGTGGAAAATAATTAAACAATATAATAACGGACTTACTTCGCGCACTGCGAAAAGCTCTTCGCGCACTGTGCAGTGCGCGAAGTTTGCAAACACTTCGCGCACTGCGCGTGAAGGGCGCAACTTTTTCAAATTATTTTTTGACCAATCAATAGACAAGCTTATTATTGTCCTCTGTGAATTTATTTGGAGTTTTTTGAAGCTTCCTTGTATGCTTAAAAATCCCACCAATAAAAAAAACAAGTACAGCCATTTGGGGACCTGGAATTCATATTCCCACAGGCCAAAAAATCCAATTAATTTATTGAATCATATTAAACATGTATTTAAAAGTTTTAGAACTTTTTGGCCACTTTGTACAAGGACAAGGCTTTCAAAAACCAGTAACTGTTTCTCAAGATGGGCCAAAATACGCCAGTAAGTGGTGAACTTTCCTAATTTTTGAAAGCCTTATTCTTGCACAAAGTGGCCAAAAAATTCTAAAAAGTTTGAATTCATATGTATCATTATTCACTAAATTATTTGGATTTTTTGACTGGTGGGAATATGAATTCCAGGTCCCCAAATGGCTGTACTTGTTTTTTTTATTGGTGGGATTTTTAAGCATACAAGGAAGCTTCAAAAAACTCCAAATAAATTCACAGAGGACAATAATAAGCTTTTCTATTTATTGGTCAAAAAATAATTTGAAAAAGTTGCGCCCTTCACGCGCAGTGCGCGAAGTGTTTGCAAACTTCGCGCACTGCACAGTGCGCGAAGAGCTTTTCGCAGTGCGCGAAGTAAGTCCGTATAATAATTAGTTTAAGGTAAGGGTAAGAGTGTTATGGAAGCATCTACACAACCACAAGTTGGAAAGATGAGCAAAGGATATATATAAAGAGAGAGTAAGGCAATGAGACACGGCTTCCCTTTTTCCCCAGCACATTTTATATCCAGTCCAGTGTGGTTATACCCTTGAATCACCTAAAGCAGTCAACTAAGAATTCATTGAACTCTAGTTGGAAATACCTTTGGCTTAGTTTTACTGCCTCAGCCTTCAAATGTTATAACCAGCTTGCCTGATTGTACATTTTACTTCTTTACGCCTCTTCATTACAACCAATGTAGTGATTAAAGCCAATCGCACAACCCTTAATCTGACTATTCCAGTTATCTATGTGTGTTATCCTTCTTGTTACCCCCCATTCTACCCACTGAGACCCTAGTGTTTTGTAGTTGGATTGCCCCGGTCTTAGGACTGCAGGAAGCCGCATCGGCCTTGTTGAGACTCTCTGAGCCGCATCCAAGGAGTCCCATACTGAGAAGTGCCTTCTGTACGTTCACAGTCTACGGTTATGACATTACGGACACCGCCGTAAGTAGTCTAAACCTGAAAATTGGGGGTCTGGCCGGGAAATCATTTCCACTGACCAAATCTACTATACACCTCTGACTCCAAGAACAGTAACCCTCTCAACGGCTCCCTCCAAACAAATCCTCGAAGAATCAAAGCTATCCCAGACTTGCTCCAATCCTATGAGAATTGCTACCACTAATAAGTCAGTAGCTACTTGTTATCGTAGCTCTAGAGCAGCGGCTCATGTCCTCAATTCCATACCAGTGTCCAAATACACCAAAAGCACCATCTGGGAAAGCTCGAACCTCACAGACACCACCAGATTAGGAGTTATCCGCAAACCTAGAGCTATTACTCCAGGTTCTCAACAGTCCGACGCGGAGCACTCCATTAGAGGTGATTCACCAAATCTCCTACTTAACCAAGGGGATGGATCTACCAAGAGAGTGAATTTGTTGCCAGCAAACCAACCCGTCAGTGTCCATAGTGACCATTCTACAGGTGAGAGATCTCCCATCCATACTAAGAGGCTATGGATCCATTATTGAACCTCAAAGACAAGTTTGTTACTAGAACTAGACGTGCGTATTGGGCATCAGACCCTTCCCAACTTCGTACCCGTTGTGGTAAGCCAATCCTGAATATATTGGCACCAAAATCAAAAGTCTTTTCACCTCAATATAAAACTCTCTGGAATACTCAAGGCCTCATCTCCCTCAAGAATCAAGGCCAGGACAGCTCATACTCATCAACAGGCCCCCCATTCTCTCTTCACCCTTTTTCCCCACCTTCTGGATACCCACCTACACCAAATCCATACTCCTCAGGCTTGACCCAGCTAGGCACAAGTGGGAGAAAGTCACCCATCAGACAGAGCCAGACTATTAGGGAAGACCCTGAATATTCATCATATTTTCCTCCCTTCCTAATCCAGCATAACAACCTCATATTGGAATTAGCCACACATGTAATAACCATAGAGATTTCATCTTGGTTACCCCTTGTCCCCTTTGGTTTCAGCCCTTCCCTTTTCAGACTCTCAGATGATATATAATCCCTTTCTTCTGATGTTTCATTGTCTCTCCACATTCCAGCCTCATTCCAGAACTTTCCATCCCCATAGCATTTTGAGCCTCAGCCCCTTGATTGAGAATTTTCACTGTTTCATCTTTTCTTCCAACCACAACTCAGCCCCATAATATTTTGTATATAGTCTGCCCTCTTTGGCCCTACCTTTTGTTCCCTATCAGATCCTGTCCCAGCAATCCAGATCACTGCTCACCATTCACTAGCCTAGCTGATGCTATTAAATCAGAGTGGACAAGCTTGATACGTCTATGCCAAATATATCAGGTTGGACAGACTTTACATTACCTTTAGCACCAAATCCCTCTCAAGCTCTATTCTTCCCTCAGAGTAGTTCCACAAGTGGTGTCCCAACAGTGGCCTGAAGATCTTTATTTTTCAGTCCTTACTTTTATTTCCTAGTCTAATATATTTACAGGATTAGCTAGTGAACTCATAAAAACTTATACTCAACAAATTACTTACCTTAAACTACATACTTTTAACACCTTATAAACCTACCACTTTCAACAAAATACCTTCATCAACTTCAGAACAATCTTTTAGGCTATCTAATTTTAAAAACCATATCATCAGCTTACAGAACAACTCCCCAACCCCTTCTATCCACTGTAACCCCCCCCTTCGGAGGTGTCACAAGCAGGATCACAGGATCCCAAATATTGATCCCGCTTATAGTCTCGCTCTTCCCCCGCCCCTCCTGACTCGGCAGAGATTGTCTTGACATCTCTCCCGAGTCAGGTAAGCTCAGTCCCTTCCTACCTCTTCTTCCCTCTCCCCTTATATCATGTATCTAGACTAACGCAGAGATCGTCTTGACATCTCTCCCGAGTCAGCAATTCATCCCGCCGCGGTTCTAGAAACCGCTCGAGGCCCTGCCTCTGTGTCCCTGAGTCCTGCCCCAGTGAAGAGCCCCGCCCCTCTGTGGCGGCCTCTTACATCCACTCACTTAACAATCAACCCTTGACCATGTCTAGACCTGCCAGAAGTAACTCCCACGCTGGATTAATCATCCAGACCCTGTATGGAATGGTCATCCCTCCATTTAGACCAAAAACTCAACAACCTGGACCTGACTTGGAATCCAATACTGGAGGAGTCTTAAATCAGCCCAACTCCACCCACTTTGGAGGGAACAACTTACCTACAAACTTTGGAGCAAATACTATGGAACCTAGAGGACAACCCAACCTTGGACCAACTCAACAACCTGAAGCCCATACTGGAGGATTTTTCAATCAGCCTAATCCCACACACTTTGGAGGAAACAACATACCCGCAAACCCTGGACCTATGAGAAATGGAAGTCCCTCTACTACTGGAAGCCCTGCTTTGGATCCTCTTCCTGGACCCTTTATGCCCAGACACTCAGAATTAGCTCCCATAAATCAACCATCTTATCCTAGATCAGCTATATCTACTACTAGTCATTACCTGGAAGGAGAACCTGCTATGCCAAGGTACTCCGGGGGAAATCACAGAGCAATCAAAATTAAACCACTGGATAAGGACATATGCTTTGATGGATCCAACAAGCCCATAGAAAAATTTATCAGAAGATATGAAGCAGCTGGAAGAACTGATGGAGCCACTCACTTAGACCTGGTCACCCAAATTTCTCCTTTTATCAAAGGCATGGATCTGAAGGATGAAGTTGAAGAAATGACTGGCTATGAGGATCAAGACTGGGAATTGCTAAAAAAGGAGTTACTGAACAGGTTTGGATCTTTACTTCCCTTGGTCAGTTATACCAGACATGATCTTAAGGACCTAGTACACTCTGCCATTAAGGGAGGGGGTATTAGTACTACTGATCACTTTAAAATTTTTAGGACCAAGTTTGCAGCAATCACTAACTACCTGGTAAGAGTGGGGTACAGTTCCAGTATTGAAGAATTCAGATATAAACTGCTAGAAGCACTTAGTGAAGAAATAGAGCAAGCTGTCACAAAGGAGCTGGTCAGAAACAATATGATGCTTACCTCCAAGGATGGTGGTGACATTCTGCCTGAAACTGAAGTTCTGCTCTCATATATCCATAAAGAAGTCCATCAGAAATCAGCAATGTCTTGGAGAAAGGTTTGGAAAGGCATTGACTATGTCACTCCTACTACTAACAATGCTTCTACCAAATACAAAACACAGGAAAACACCACAGATGTTTGCTCAGCACTTGCGTGCAAATGCCTTCACCCCTCTCTTTAGGAACCCTTTAAGATCTCTTTAAGGACTTGGCTCCAAGTGATGTGTAATTTTGTGCTGAATTTTTGCTGAAGTTATGCTGAATGTTTATGAAGTCATGTTGGAAAGGGTCTGATATTATATTGATACCAACTGCAACTTGACCGTATATATTACTTTAACTCTTTGAAAACATATGTACAACCACACTGCAATGAATTGTCAACTTCTTGGCAGAAACAATGGTTTCTTCTATTGTAACTATATAATATATTTTGATTAATCATGGGGTTATACCAGGGGAGCTTGCTCAGCACTTGCATGCAATTCCAATCATTCAATAATTTTTTTAACCTTTTAAACTTACTTCCGGAACTCTATCAGCAAGTTACACTCAATTTCCGCTCAATTAACTTGTGGTTAATCCATGCTGAATTAATGTTGAATCAATGCTGAATTTAGCTCAAGGCAAGTTTGAGATGGGTTCAATCTGGCTTGAGACTGAATTCTAAGGCTCTTGCAAGGATAAAAAAAAACTTTTCCATGAGAAGATCTTGTCAACTTGAATTCCCAAATGTCCGGGAGATATTCCTCAACTTCTTGTGAAAGAGTGAAATTCACCCTTCTGAGGTTTAGAAGATGCTCAAGATAAATCCTTGAAGCTTACAAAGAGTCATTTCATAAGAAATAAAGCTGTATATAAACTTGATATGTGAGCTTGGAAAAGAGAAACGCTTCGACAAAATCCCTGATTCATCTATTGTTTAAAATGAATTTCAATCTGAACACCAAGATTTGGTAGTAAATTTGAAAACGTTTTGATGTATTAAATATTTAACAGTGAATTTTTGGTGTGTTTTCTCTAAAATTAAATTCCTCTCTAACATTTCTTTTAGACTGAATCTTCATTACTCTCTGTGCCAGTTTTCCAGTACGCATGCATTTCCCAGGTTGGGTCTGCTTGACATGATGAGTGGACAATCGTGGGTATCAATTTCAATCTCAACGTCATGTTATTCTTACTCAAATTTCTGTGGCTCTCTGGGCTAATTTTATATTGAATCATCATATTCTAGATTGGCTCCCTTTGATTGTTTCAGGAATGTTGTGGGGAGTAGTGTTTTGAAATATTTGCTATTAATTGAATGTGCATCATTTTCCATGCTCGTTGTCCGATGCTATATTGGTTCTGCTTGACATGTTGTGTCAATGGCCCGCAAGCAATCAGCTCTGCTAGAATTCCAAGAGCCTCAGCTGGTGTTTTCTTTGGCCGGAACCCAAACCTTGAGAAATTCAACATGTGAAGGAGCCTACCCAAAACAAGAGCAAACATTACAAGGTTTCTCAGGAGCTTGGTAGCAAGAACAATTGTAAAAGAT
The DNA here is from genome assembly GCF_026914185.1 of Puccinia triticina. Taxonomy (NCBI): domain Eukaryota; kingdom Fungi; phylum Basidiomycota; class Pucciniomycetes; order Pucciniales; family Pucciniaceae; genus Puccinia; species Puccinia triticina. Next base: position 63,701 of record NC_070568.1, on the reverse strand, counting down.
ACAAGCGGAAATCTTACCATCAGGTTTCAACTAGCAGACATTCTTTATTCCTCAAAGGAATTCAAGAAGAATAAAAGATCAGCTTGTTTAACAGGGTATCCCCATGATTTTTTTTTTTGGTTGCAAGTTGGTTGTCTGATTCTTCAAGGTTAGCTGTTACATGAACAGATTGTAGCAAAAAATCACAAGGCTTAGATACAATTAGGCAACACTTATTGAGGATGAAAATATGGTTACTGAAAATGTGACACAAAAATGCATGGAAACAAATAGGGGCAGGCTAAATCCACACCAAAAAATTACTTCATCCACTCCAAAAATGGAGTGAACAGTAGTCCACTCCAACTTTCATTGGAGTGAACCATAGTCTACTCCAAATTTTGTTGGAGTGAACAAAATTACACTCCAAAAAAGCCTGTTTTTTGGAGTGTACCCATGATGCACTCCAAAAATTTTGGAGTGAACCCAATTCCACTCCAAAAATATTTTTTCCAAAGTAAAATGATTTATTTTTTTGGAGTGCACAGACGTTCACTCCAAATTTATTGGAGTGGTTTTACACAATATTCTAGTGAAAGAATTCAGGGTTCTCAAAGAGGAACAAAAACTTATGTCAGCATCATATGTGTATTTGAAATACATCAAAAATGATGTATGCACAATTCTTTCAGTTTCTACAATGACTAAAACCTTCACCAGAAATAAATTTGGGGGGATTCAATTAGGTTGATTCATGTAACCTGCATACTACTGCTATAAACTTTTCCTGGTACTCCATCCCAAGAACTTGGAATATCCATTTTTCAAAGTTACAAGTTTTGATTATACAGATTCAAAATTGCATTTTTTTTTCAAATTTGAGATGCCTTAATCCACTCCAATTAATTTGGAGTAAACATCTGTGCACTCCAAAAAAAAAAAAAAAAAAAAAAAAAAAAACTCCCTTGAAAAAATACTTTTGGAGTGGAATTGGGTTCACTCCAAAATTTTTGGAGTGCATCATGGGTACACTCCAAAAAACAGGCTTTTTTGGAGTGTAATTTTGTTCACTCCAACAAAATTTGGTGTAGACTATGGTTCACTCCAATGAAAGTTGGAGTGGACTACTGTTCACTCCATTTTTGGAGTGGATGAAGTAATTTTTTGGTTTGTATTTAGCCTGCCCCAAACAAATAACCTGTGATTCATAGTCAAAAGCAACATCCCAGAAGTGATCTAGTTCACCATTTCTGAGATTTTCAACGGTTGAATCAACATATAGCAAGATGTGTCTCTGGAAAACTATAAGAAGAAGAATCATATTTACGCCTCAAGTCATTATGTTCACTTGGATTTAAGGAAAGAATTTGTACAAGACTCAAAAATCTGGTTGTGATTGATTCATATGTTGGGTAGAAGAGGGAGTTGACATGCAAGTTGATTTCAAATTTGAATTTTTACTTCAAGTTTGTTGGGTGGAATGGGGTCTTTGAATGGTGCTGATGTTTAAAGAGAGTATCATTTTTTATCTGGCTGGTAGTGGCTGAGCCTGTGTTTAAATTGAAGCAGACCGTTTGAAAATTTCATAGTTAAGTTCCATTTGAGAATGATGAATGCATGCATTGGCAATCCCCAATTCATTCCATTTAAAATGATCAGGGATGTGAGATCTCTCTTCTAATTTATTGGCAGAAATGGGCTTTGGGTATGATGTGGAGTGGCTCTACCATTTGCTGGTTGATTCTTGAAATGGCAACATATAATATTTACACCCTTGGAAGTGGGTGGTGTAGCCACCTTGGAATATAGTTGCAAATTCTTTTTGTGTGCCGTAACTGGCTCCCTGAAGCAAATTTTCCAAATTTTCTTTTTTTGGTGGGGATTTAAGGGCAAGCCATGCACAAGTGAATTGAGGCATGTTGAATCACCCTGAATTCCAACTTCCACTGCACATGGATCTTTCAGAAAAAAAAATATGGATTGATTCAGTTTAAGAATGAGGATTAACAATTTTCAAGATACTCAAGGTGTGAATTCTGAATCCGTGAGTTGTTTTGTAGTGAATTAGATGCCAAGTTTATAAAGAAACTGTCTTTCCAGAAGGATCACATTTTTTCGCATTTTTTCTGGTTTACTGCACCATTTTCTTCTCCCTGATTCAAGAAATATTTTTAAATAAAGAAAAAAATAACATATCTGACTTACAATTGACATTGCTTCAAAGTTTGAGCCTGAACTACTGTTGATTAGTCTGGAATTTGGGAATTGCTGTCTTCCCAAGTTGTGTTAGTAATTTTTTCCTCTTCAGACTTCTGTCTATTGTAGAAGTAGAGCAATTTTTTGAATTAAATTTTTGACTTCTTTTGGTTTTGAAGCGGTTGACTTGAATTGGCGTGTGCCACACTAACGTACGCCTGTACGTTTGTGTGACAACGGGGAGTCCTACACTGCGCGCCTCATTGGAGAGGCTTATGTAATAAGCTCCTCAACTGGCCGGGTGGATCTCTTCAACCCACACTCCAATTGATGGCCAACCATTGGGTGGAGTACACACTCCGCTTGATGAACGGCAATCAAGCGGAGTATACATCCCACCCAATGACCGGGCATCAACTGGGGTTTGTACTCCACTAATGATGACTGGCCATCGAGTCCTGTGCACACCACTCGATGACCGGCCATCAAGCGGCGTTCTGGGGTTTAATGCCGCTCAATGGCCATTGAGTGGAGTACATACCCCACTCAATGCCCGAGTGCTCCCCCCTCGATGACCTGTCTGTACAGGTCATCGAGAGGACATGTGACTCCCCTCGATGGCTGGCACAGACCGGTCATCAAGAGGAGATGTTACTCCCCTCGATGGCTGGTACGGACCGGTCATTGAGAGGAATTATTCCCCTCGATGACCTGTATTGACCAGTCATCAAGAGGTGTAAGTCCCCTCGATGACCAGCACAGACTGATGATCATCAAGGGGAGGTGTTACTCCTCTTGATGACCCGTATAGACCGGTCATTGAGAGGTGGAAGTGCCCTCGATGACCGGCACAGACTAGTCATCAAGGGGAGGTGTTACAATGACCTGGACAGACATCGAGGGGAGAGAGGAGTAACACGTCCTCTTGATGACCGGTCTGTACCGGTCATCAAGAGGTGTGAGTCCCCTCAATGACTGGCACAATCCGGTCATTGAGAGGTTTGAGTCCCCTCAATGACCGGCACCAACCATTCATCAAGAGGAGGTGTGTCAAATCTCCTCGATGCCGGTCTGTACCGGTCATCGGGGGGAATCACACCTCTCGATGACCTGTACAAACCTGTCATTGAGGTGTGACTCCCTTTGATGACTATCACGGGCCAGTCATCGAGAGGAGGTGTGAACCTCATTGATCCAGGTCTGTACTGGTCATTGGGGGGAATCACTCCTCTCAATACCTGTACACACCGGTCATCAAGAGGTGTGAGTCCCCTCGATGAACGGCATGGACCAGTCATTGAGAGGAGATTCCACTCCAATTAGCTTTTTTTTTCTTTTGCCCCTGTGGTGTACCGGTGATCAAGAGGTGTCAGCGGGCATCCGGGTGGGCCAGACAGGGTGTGTACATAGTATAACCTGCTTGACTGGGGTTCAACTTGAACCCCATATGCACTCCAGCTCTGGCTGGAGAGCTCTGCACTCTCCTTTCAGGGAGGAGAAATATCATGAATGGAGTGCTGGGGATATGCACTCTAATTTTATGGAGTGGGACTCACCGGCACTCAATACATTTGCTGGCCACTGCAGTTCTTTGTGGTGCACTCCAAAGACTCTTGAGTCCCTGGTTCTGCACTCCAGCCAACTTGGAGTATTCTACTCTGTACTCCAACAATCATTGGAGCGCGCACTCCATACACTCACTTGTGAAGTGCTTTTGGGATTTTTTTGGAGTGTACTTAGGCTGACCCAAAAAAATACCAAAACATGCATCAGAGCAATCTACAGGGTATGGGTATACACAGAGGTAAAAAATCAGGTCAAAAAATTCATATATTTGGTCAATATTGTGGATCAAGTCCACCTGATCACAGTTGGGCTTATTTTCAGCATAGGTATGGTGTATGTTCTACATGTAACTTACACAATACATCCCATACAATTCCAGTTAGGATCCGGTTAGATTGCGCCTGACATCAACCATTCTTTGAACAAAGATCAGACCAACTTCAAACCAACTTCGAACCAGTACCTTACAAGGTTCGGACCAAACCTCGGCATGAATTGAGAGAAGGCACTCGTGAACAGTTGCTGAGCAAACATCCGTGGTGAAAGGAAGTTGAGGAACTCACTAAAACCCTATCTAGCTGGCATCCCCAGAAACCTTCCCCCTTCTTCATGAAAAGTCATGTACCATACAAACCAGCCCAGCAGGATAAGGACTGGACAACTGTCAAGTGCAATTACTGCCACCAAATGGGCCACTCTTTTTCCATGTGCAACCTGGCCAATCTGGATGAACTGAATGGAAAATTCAAAAAAGAAGGTAATAATGTAAGATTACCTGATGGAAATATAGTTCCCTGGGAAAGGAACAGAGCTTACAAGTTTGCTGTAGACCAATACCACCAGGATCAGAAACAACCTGGGATACTAAACTTACCTGCTGGAGCCCTCAAAACTGGCAACTCTACTGAACCTCAAGCCTCCTTTGGACAACTGGAGGAAATAGATCCAACAGAAGAACTATCTAACTATGACTGTGACATTGGGAAAAGGACTAGAAGTGGTAAGGAATACCCAGAAGAGGTAGTTACCAACAAAAAGGTCAGGAAGGAAAAGGAAGACCACATGGACTTAGACATGGACCAACCTCTGGAATATGCCAAAAAGGACCCCATTCCCCTTCCCACTCTTCCAACCTCTCAAGGAAAATCACCAGCCAAGAAAGTCCAGATCCAAACCCCTGAAGACTCCCAAACTCCCAAGGAAAAACCAACTAGGAAGACCTATGTAGAGAAACCATTAGCTAAGGAATACCCTGAGGCAGAAGGAAGGGTAGTTAGCAGGATGCTCACTGATGGCAGATTGGAATTATCCTATGCTGAACTTTTGGCCATTTCCCCTGGAGCGTGGATGTCTTGAAGAAGAAGATCAGCCCTAGAAGGATACCAATGGAACCTCATTCCAAGACAACCAACTCTGGAGATGTAGAAGAAGACCAGGACCAAGAAGAAGAACTGGAGCCAGAATCACCCCACTATGCTTGCCCTCTTGAATATGTTGATGCCACTATAAATGGAAAAAACTTTCAGGCCCTCTTGGAAAATGGATCACAAGTCAACTTACTTCCCAGGAATCTTGCAGCTAGAATGGGATTAATAGTCACCCAAAGGAACATGAACTTAAAAGGAATTGGTGGCCATAAGAGTGAAATCCTTGGAATTGCAGAAGGAGTCACCATCAAAATAGGTAATATGTCAATGAACACTCACTTTTATGTTTCAGTAGCAGATATTCAGCCAATTTTAGGAACACCTTGGCTCCAAGATGTATCAGCAGCCATCAGATTCAACAGGGAAGGAACAGAAATTCTTTCAATTATGAAAGCAGGTAAAACTTATTTGGTTCCCATAGCTCATCCAGAACACCAGAAATGGGAGAAAGATTTGCCAACCCGTTCAGCAACCACCCAAAGTAATTATTTAGGACTTGACTTTTGTGCTGAAGGAAGAGGCCTACTTAAACACACCTATGGAAAACCCTACAGAATCCCAGTCATCCAACATAACCCCTGGCAACATAAACCAATCCCCATCCCTGCAGCAATCAATGACCAATTTGTGGAATTAGTAAGAGAAAGAGTCAAAACTGGCCTCTATGAACAATTGTGCTGTAGTTACTCCTCCCCAGTCTTCTGTGTCAAAAAGCATGATGGAAAACTCAGAGTTGTTCATGACTTACAAAGACTTAACAAGGTGATAACCAAAGACTCTGGAATCCCACCAAATCCTGAAGAGCTTGTTGAATCTTTCACTGGAAGGGCCTGCTATGGTCTGGGTGATATAATGGGAGGATATGATGAGAGGGAGTTAGCCATGGAAACAATACCTTTAACTACTTTTCAAAACCCCCTTGGAATATTTCAACTCACCAGATTACCCCAAGGAGCCACCAATTATCTTATGAATACTCTGGTCAAGCTATGTGCAACAGATGGAAAGAAGTGGAGACATTACCTCCCTCTGGTCTTGTTTACTGACAGAATCTCAACCAAAAGGACAACTGGAAACTCCCCTTATGAATTACTCTTTGGACAACCTGCTATTTTACCTGTGGACTTGGAATTAGAAACTTATCTTGGAACCAACTGGGAAGATATCAAAACAACAGAAGAGTTATTATTAGCAAGGGTCCTCCAACTGGAAAGAAGAGAGGAAATTTTACAGGAAGCTTACAAGAAATTAAAGGAGTCCAGATCCCAGTCTTTGGAAATTAATCAATGCCAGAAAAAGAATCTCAGAAAACCCTTGGGAATTGGCCAACTTGTCCTTGTTTACAAAAAAACCCTGGATTCTCAGCATGGAAAGTTGTTTGAAAATTAATAGAATGGACCTTATAGGATTGCCAGTCAAGAAGAAGGAGGATAATACAACTTGGAAGAACTGGATGGAACAAGTTTAAAAAGAAGGTTTGCTTCTTCACATGTAAGCCCTTTTTCTCAAGAGTATAGGCCTGCTGCTCTTTGCCTCCAAAAAAAAAAAAAAAAAAAAAAAAAAAAAAAAGTAGAAGTGGGGAGTCAGTTTAACATTCAGACACCTTTTTTAATTTTTTTAGCTTAATTCTCTATAAAAAAACTTTATTTAAAACTTCCCCACTCACCTCTATTATTTTAATCCAGTTGGGCTTCCTCAGAACCATTCAAACCTCCATTCCCAACTCAGCCCCCATTACTTTAGTAGTTTGGGAGGACATATTTTTCACAAAGAACGTGGTAAAACCACAAAAAGAAAATTAGAATCAGCCTCTCTAACAAACAATCAGAATGAATCCCATTATCCTCCAACTCACCAATCTATCCCCTATCATCTTGATTTTCCACTGTTCAAAATTACTTCTCTGTATAACCTTTTTCTTGCTAGATGGCAACACTCCCTGGATGGAGAGCGCGATGACATAGGAGCGGAGTAAAGGACTTCGAAGCAGTAATGGAACCTAGGTTATGTAGAACAGCGGGTGATCGCGACGACATGGGAGCGCAGTCTAAGAACTCAAACATTGGGAAGCGGCAAGTTGATTTCAATTGGAGACGCCGCGGTACCGCGGCCTGGAAGATCAGAGAACAAGCAAATGGAAATGGCGAAGAAGAAAATGTTCATGTGTTGTGATGCCTTGAAGAACTTGGCGCAATGGATGATGCGAAGAAGACAAAAGGGGAAGATCAATGGATGACTGAGGACTTAATAGAAAGAAGGCCATCCCAACCAGAGATTTCCCATTTTCTGGAAAAAAAATTGCAGCATTTCCCTGCCTGAAGTCCTCCATAATGAGCCTGAAACTCTGGAGCCTTGCTGTTCTTTCGCTCTCAAAGCCCATCTATTTATATTCTTTTCCTCTTCCCTTGAGTGCACGTTACATTACCTGTTTCTCCACTCAAATCATCATTTCCTCTTTGTTAATTGCAATCTATTGTTTCCTCACCTCCAATTCTTGACATTCCTTTTTGTTTTCCTTCTCACAAAAACACCTCCTCCTTTACGTTTTGTTTAGCCGATTCAAGCAATTTCCCTGCTCCATACTCCTACCATTTTAAGCATTTTCCCTGCCCTAATCTCCTACCCTTTCCTTTCCTGTCCCGGAACCGCACACCTAATTGCTCTACTCACGACCTACATCAGGTCACATTACCTTATCCTCCCCAACCAGGATGACCTCCGCATGTTATCTCACCTTTGTTATCCAATTTCCTCAAAATTTTACCCCATATGTATCCATGTTTGTTTTTTGGAACTGTTGCCAATTCAATTCTTTCACATTCCCATCCTCCACTCTCTTGGATTCACCCCGCCATCTGATTAAAACTTACAAATCTATTTCACAACCATTTCAGAAGGAGAACAATACTACACCACGGATGCAAAACTCCAAAGGTTGTTCAAAGGTGCTTTGAATGAACTTCAAAGGAAAATCAATTCAGTTGGTGTTGAGTTGTCTGTTAGTCTGCTACCATGATGCATCACCACAGTATGGAGGGCTGTTGGATCAACCCATGAGCACTACCAACCAACCACCCAGCTGGCAGCCACAAGCGTCTGTAGCCTAGTTGGTAAAGGCAGCACTCTAGTATGTGTCTCAGCATAGCTGAGGTCGTGAGTTCGACTCTCACCAGACACATCTTCATTTTACAGTCTCTACAGGTTATGAGCCCAGAGCTACCTGAGCGCTACTCGCTTACAATAGAGACTTGATGAATTTGTGAATGCTTACTTGTAAGACCACACAAACCGCTATAAGCCTACATCTAGATCACGGGTTCAATCCCTACACTGATTATCTTTTCTGGGTCTCATTCCCACTCTCTCTTGGGGTCAATCCCCACTTCCCATCATGTAGCAAGGGGGGGTGTTGAGTTGTCTGTTAGTCTGCTACCATGATGTATCACCACAGTATAGAGGCCTGTTGGATCAACCCATGAGCACTACCAACCAACCACCCAGCTGGCAGCCACAAGCGTCTGTAGCCTAGTTGGTAAAGGCAGCACTCTAGTATGTGTCTCAGCATAGCTGAGGTCGTGAGTTTGACTCTCACCAGACACATCTTCATTTTACAGTCTCTACAGTTGGGACGTCGCCAACTGGGTCAAAATCAAAAATCTTGCATATTGTCCAAACAATACTTGAGTTTTTTTCAAATGCTTGTTTAAAAAGATGGATTAATGCCCATTCAAAGTTTCTTCAAACTGAAATCTTGAAAGTGCATCCGTGGTGTATTTGAGACTCCTGCTCATACACATCTGAGGTCCTAAGAGTTCTGAAAATCTCCAAACTGTTGCTGCAGTACAACATTCAACGTTCCGCGCAGCTACTGAACACCTAGGACTACTCGCATCAGATGAGCACTATGCTACCTGTCTTCAGGAGGCTTCTCTGTAGATGTTAGGCGCTGGTTTAAGAGCTCTATTTTGCATCATGCTGGTCCACAGCCCCCCAGCAAACCCTCAACGGCTCCTCAATCAGTTCATAGACATATTAGGCAAAGATTCAAAGTAGAGCCTCAGATATAGTCCTGGAGGAATCGAGCCCACTGCCAAGAACTGCATTTCTCTAACTAAATACCAAAATGAGGCCCAGTTAAAAAAAAAAAATTGAAGTCGCTTGAAGAGGTTGGCTTTCTGGGCACTAACCGTTCTTTATGGCCTCAACTTGGGCGCATTTTTTTGTCCAAGAAGCTGTCAAATTATAATCCAGCTGAGGGGTATGAGGAGAAATACTCAAAACTTACACCTGAGCAACACAATCTGTAGACCACATCATCAAACAAACCAACAGGAAGTAACCCTGGACAGTCTATATCAATGGCCCTGGAGGAACCGGCAAAACGTTTGTCCTCAACACTCTGATTGATTATTTCAAACTGTAGAAGTCTCAGGGTGGCCGCTGTTGCTTCTTCTGGAATTGCATTGTTGGTCCTGCACAATGCTACCACTGCCCATGCTTGATTCAAGAAACCTCTCAAAATCAATTTGACCTTTATTTGCGTATGGGAGTTGCAATCGGCACTTCGCCAAGAATTATCTGAAGTTCAGATTATAGTATGGGACAAAATATCAATGCAGAACCAGCTTTCTGTCAAAGCCGTTGACAGATCTTCTCAAGACTTGAAGAAAATGGACATTCCTTTTGGCGGAATAAGGTTCATCTTTGGAGGTGATGTTCTTCAGACTCTGCCTGTTGTGAAAATGGGTGATATGCTGTCACAAGGGAAACTATGCATGCTAAACTCTCCCCTATGGAAAAATGTCAAAAAATTCCATTTGAGGCGCAACATCCAATTGTTGGGCTCAGGTTGTAGAGACTGTAAAATGAGATGTGTCTGGTGAGAGTTGAACTCATGACCTCAGCTATGCTGAGACACATACTAGAGTGCTGCCTTTACCAACTAGGCTACAGACGCTTGTGGCTGCCAGCTGGGTGGTTGGTTGGTAGTGCTCATGGGTCAATCCAACAGGCCTCTATAGTGTGGTGATACATCATGGTAGCAGACTAACAGACAGCTCAACACCCCCCCTTGCTACATGATGGGAAGTGGGGATTGACCCCAAGAGAGAGTGGGAATGAGACCCAGGAAAGATGATCAGCGTAGGGATTGAACCCGTGATCTAGATGTAGGCTTATAGGGGTTTGCGTGGTCTTACAAGTAAGCATTCACAAATTCATCAAGTCTCTATTGTAAGTGAGTAGCGCTCAGGTAGCTCTGGGCTCATAACCTGTAGAGACTGTAAAATGAAGATGTGTCTGGTGAGAGTCGAACTCACGACCTCAGCTATGCTGAGACACATACTAGAGTGCTGCCTTTACCAACTAGCACCACCTGCAAATGGGTGTGGTTTTCTCCGCAGCCACACCCAGTGGTTTTCCAACTGAACTCGCGCGGCCCCCGGGAACCATCATTCGGGGTAAACATAACTCGCCCGGGCCGGTCATCTGGCTGGTCACATGACGACCAGCCAAGTTGTACAGCTTGATGAACGGCAAGCCGCGGGTCATCAGGACGCACCAATGACCGGACAGCTGGGCGGTCATCAAGGTATACATGCCTCGATGACTGGTCAGACGGCTGGTCGTCAAGGCAGACAGCTCAATGACTGGAGCCGGCTGGTCATCAAGACGGTAGACACTCGATGACCGGCCATCTAATCGGTCATTAAGGCACAGATACAACTCGATCACCGGCCAGCTGGCTGGTCATCGAGGTGTCCTTGATGTCAAGGTACATGTACCTTGATGACCAGCCATCTGAGCAGTCATTGAGGTATACACCTCAATGACCGGCCAACTGGCTGGCCATCAACATATGTACGTTGATGACCAGCCAGCCGGCTGGTCTTCGAGGTATGAATGTACCTTGATGAACCGACCCAAGCTGGCCGGTCATCAAGGTGTATGCCTTAATGGCCGGTTGGCTCCGGTCATCAATGATCAAGGCCTTGATGACCGGCCGGCTCCGGTCATCAATGATCCAGCCTTGATGACAGGGATGATCAAGGTGTATGCCTTGACGACCGGCCTGCGCCGGTCATCAAGGTGCCTGTATACCTCGACGACCAGCCAGCTGACCGGTCATCGAGGTACAATTTTGATGGCCAGCCAGTTGGCTGGTCATTGAGGTGTATACCTTGATGACTGGTCAGACGGCTGGCCATCGAGGTATACATGTACCTCGATGACCGGAGCCAGCCGGTCATCAAGGACACTTCAATGACCAGCCAGCTGGCCGGTCTGAGGTGATCGAGGTGTATCCTTGATGACCGGTCATTGATCAGTGTCTGCCTTCTTGATGACCGGCCGGCTCCGGTCATCGAGCTGTCTGCCTTGATGACCAGCCGTCTGACCAGTCATTGAGGCATGTATAGCTTGATGACCGGCCAGCTGTCCGGTCATTGGTGTGTCCTGATGACCCGCGGCTCGCCGGTCATCAAGTTGCACAACTTGGTTGGTCGTCATTTGACCAGCCAGATGAACGGCCCGGGTGAGTTATGTGTATCATCACCCCGAATGATGGTTTCCGGGGGCCGCACGAGTTTTCCGGGGGCCGCGCAAGTTCCAAGGGAAAACCACTGGCTGTGGCTGCGGAGAAAACCACACCCATTTGCAGGTGGTGTAGGCTACAGACGCTTGTTACTGCCAGCTGGGTGGTTGGTTGGTAGTGCTCATGGGTTGATCCAACAGCCCTCCATACTGTGGTGATACATCATGGTAGCAGACTAACAGACAACTCAACACCCCCCCTTGCTACATGATGGGAAGTGGGGATTGACCCCAAGAGAGAGTGGGAATGAGACCCAGAAAAGATAATCAGTGTAGGGATTGAACCCGTGATCTAGATGTAGGCTTATGGGGGTTTGTGTGGTCTTACAAGTAAGCATTCACAACTTCATCAAGTCTCTATTGTAAGCGAGTAGCGCTCAGGTAGCTCTGGGCTCATAACCTGTAGAGACTGTAAAATGAAGATGTGTCTGGTGAGAGTCAAACTCACGACCTCAGCTATGCTGAGACACATACTAGAGTGCTGCCTTTACCAACTAGGCTACAGACGCTTGTGGCTGCCAGCTGGGTGGTTGGTTGGTAGTGCTCATGGGTCGATCCAACAGGCCTCTATACTGTGGTGATACATCATGGTAGCAGACTAAAAGACAACTCAACACAGGTGACCAGCCCCTTGAACAAGGCGCTGTTCAATTCAATAAATGGCAGCTGAACATAGGAGAAGGTACTACACAGAGGACTTAGTTTCAGATTGAATTCCATTTCCCTTTGGCACTCTGTTCAGAAACCAATCAATCCCAGCTCTATCATCCCACATCATTAGATTCATTTACGGGGACTTGATGGTCCATCAACACCCATTTTCGGAACAATTCCTGACAGGATATTACAAAAGCAGTTCCATAATCACACCCCTCAATAAATATGTGAAAACAATCAACAAGCAGTGCCCAAAACTCCTTTCTACCAATCTTTTCATATCCGTTTCAATAGATCAAATGACCAATTCGACTGTGAAGGCTCTGCCAGAAGAATATTTGAACAAAATCAATGTACCAAAATTTCCTGAAAACAAACTAGAATTGAAAGTTGGACAGCCCTTAGTACTACTCCGGAACTTGTGCTTGGATGATGGTTTGGCAAACGGAACTAAATTTTTGCTCCTCAATATTGGATGGACGGTGCTAAGAGTCAAGGTCCTTACAGGCACGGAAACAGGGAAGATTACAGCTTTACCTCAAATTAAGCTCAAATACAAACCTGACATGGAATTTTCCTGTTCCTTCACGTGATTTCAATTTCCTGTGGTCAGCGCATTTGCTATGACTATCAAAAAGTGCCAAGGACAGTACTTGGACCATGTCAGGGTCTTTTCACCTAGCCCGGTCTTTGCACACGGTCAATTGTATGTGGCATTATCAAGAGTTACCTCCGTTGTGGAACTCCTACCGTGCCAGGCGGTAGGCAGAGCGTCGAGGGGATGGGTGCTGTTGAGGCTGCCCTTGTGGTGGTCTGGCAAATGAGATGAGGATCGGAAAGTGATAGCGTTGGGGGGGGGGATTTCTGAGAGACAACGGGGATGGAATACCGTTGGCGGTGGTTGGTTTGCTGAGGATCAGATGATGATGAGGGATCAGGATCAGGGATAAAGAATCAGGAATAGTGCTGGGGATACTGCCAGCGGATCAGAAAAGGGTGATGGAATTTCTCTTGGATCAGAGCAAGTCCCATGCCGTCCCATCCTCCAAGTTCAAACTCGAACTTGGACTCTGGGGAGTGACATGTCACAGGACATGTCATCACATCCCTAACTACAAAACAACACCATAAGGAGAGAAAAGAAAACACAACACAACAACAACCAACAGAAGAGAAGAAATAAAACAAACAAGGTGAAAGAAACCCACATGACTCATGTGTTAGGACCAAGAAACATGAAAAAGAGCATAAAGAAAAAGAAGGGGGAAGGAATCTTGAAGGGTATTGAGAATGAGGGGTTTGATGAGAATCTTGAGGCTGAAGAGTCTTGCTGTTGAGATGTCTGATCTTGATGAATTCTGGATTTTGATGATCTTGAGGGCCTGTACTGGTTTGAACACCACATCCACCCACCATTTGCAGTCTGTCCCTAGACTGCGCCATGCACTCCTAGATCAAGAGAAGACAAAAGGGGAAGAACCCGGGGGCCGCTCACGAATGTGGCAAATTGTAGAGTTTTTGACAAAGTGGTAGAAACTACCCGAGAGGTGCATACTTTGGGAGGACTTACTTTTATACTCCTATGCCTCCGCAGAAAACCCAAACAACGCAGAACTACTTTTCCCTCATTGCAGAGGCGGACTTGAGGAGAGCAGAGACATTCTGCAGGATCAGAATTGGGAAAGGAATCAGAAGACAGATCAGGATCACCTAGTTTATTCTCATTGCGGAGACGTGGATGAACAGATAGTTTCTTCTCATTGCAGAGACGGATCTGAGATTGAAAGGAAGGTTGTTGATTGATGGAATCGGAGGAGGATCGGGAAGCTAGTTTAACCTCATCTCGGAGGGGGATCGGAGACGGTGAAGATAGTTTAACCTCATCTCGGAGGGAGATCGGAGTCGGTGAAGATGAAACCAAACATCCCACAGGCGGGTGGAGAGCTGAGAAAACACTGGGATTGGAGCCTTCAACGAGGGTACCAGATGAAACCTTCACTTCCTGGGTACCAATCTTGATGCTACGGAGAGAAATCCAATCATTAATCTTCTTGGCAGTAGGCTGAGCAATGGCAACGGACGCAGCTGTGGATGAATTTCCCCTAGCAGGCTTAGGCACCAGAAGACCAGGGCCTATCATGTGGGAGATCTTCTTCAGGACGGAGTCCACCGCCTGCGCAGACGGAGTACAGCGCAGCGGAGACACAGAATCCCGTAACCGAGCTTCAGATGGGCTAGACTCGGAGACAATTGACTCGCGGATCGGATGAAAAGGATCATGCTGGAGATTGGACGGAACTCGAAGGGACATTGGCTCATGACTTTTCTTTGCAGTCAAATCAGATGCATGGGCTTGTGAAAGAGACGATGCCGGAACCACTGGCGAGCGCAACATCTGTAGAGCACCACAGCCAGTCCTATAGGTTGCATGATCAAGAATAGCAGCTGCGCTCGAGGTCTGAAATAATGTGACTATAGGACGGATCGGGCGACTAGGATCAAACGGAATCAACGCCCCACTTGGAAGAAAGTAGTTCTGCCCCTTCTGATCGAGGAGGCGGTCTTCTTTATCTTTCTGAAGAGCATCACAGCGGGCCGTGCCATGGCCTTCCACATGACAATAATAGCAGGTCAGTCGTCTTTGGCTGGCGGAGGCAGGAACGGAGGTAGAAGAAAGAACCCTCTTCAGCCGCTTCTCCAGTGACTCAAGCTTCTGTAGGCGATCATCTAACAACTGCAACATCTTTGAAAACTGATCCATAATAGGAGACAGTCGAGAGGGTTTTTAGACGCCTTCGAAACGTCTGACAGCAAGATTCAGCTGGAGGGCTCTTCAAGCAATTGGGGGGGCTGGGGAGACCGTTTAGATGATCGAAAGGGCCGATCGGGACTCGATAGATGATCTGAGGGCTCGGTTGCCTCTTGAGGTCGGTGGGAAGGTTTTCGGGCTGTCTGGTTGTTGGTTCCTGCTACCAAAAAGAAAGGTGAGGGGTGAGGCGGCGAGTGATCCTTCCGGGAGCAAATGACTGGGCTTCTACAGATTGCAAGGAGGAAGAAGATCCAAAAGCTTGTTTAGATCCGGCTATTTGTGCTTTCCAATCGGTTGGCGGTGCAGAAGGACAGCTGGAGATTGAGATCAAACACAAAGAGACACAATCTGCACGGGTTTGATCTTCTGAGGCTTTTCGGGTCCTGAAACGAGAGAGAGCTCTGCTTGCTGTCCTGTCAGCTCTTGATTTCTTGGGAGAGGGGCCAAAGATTCTTCTAATCAATCGGGTTTGAGATCCAAAAGGGAAAGAGGGGATCCGGGTCGAGAACACAAGAGGAGGAGAGTCCAGCGTCCGTCCGATCAGTATGGGCTAGATTGTTCAGCCAGCCGCTAGAGGATCTGTTTGGCGAATTTGTTGCCTTGGTACTAGCGATTCTAAAACTCTGTTCCGACGATCCGGCAAGCTTGTTTTCTCTCCTCTACCTCGCGAGCAAACTTGATCCTAAAACGATCGATCCGGCAAAAAGGCAATCAATGCAAGGTCGACTAGATCTGTTTGCTGGTAATAAATCAGGGTCTTCAGCAAAGACCAAATCCAAGGAAGACCACGGGAGAATCAGAGAAAAAGAATCCAGCCTAAGACCACCAGTCCTTCTCAAAATCCTGAGGCGAGACTGTAAATCTTGAGGTTGCTGGTTCGATCCCGGCTCGGGGGACCAAATGTGGAACTCCTACCGTGCCAGGCGGTAGGCAGTGCTTGGAAGGGAAAGTGGTGATGAGCCTGCCTTCCTGTGAGGTCCTAGGATGAATGAGATCTGAGAAAACCAGAGAAAGGGGATTGAACAACAATGTCAGTGAGACTTGTTGGCGGTTTTGGGGGTTGAGGATCTGGGAAGGGATGCTGATGAGGATCTTGAGGGTTGATAAGGATCTGATGAGGTGATGAGGATAAGGATCTGAGAATCTTGATGGTGTATTTCGTGGATCAGAAGACTGCCATGCCTCCCCATCATCTGAGTTCAAACTTTGAACTCAGACTCCAGGAAGTGAACATGTCACAGACATGTTCATCACATCCCTAACTACAAACAAGCTCTGCACAACACAAACAAAACAAAACATACACAAATAAAGATCAACCACATACAAAGAAAAATGAGGAGAGTAACATAAGAGAATGGGTGCAATGTATCAAAAAGAACAGAGAGAAAAATCAACAACAATCATCAATATCAATAATAACATCTTGAATCTTGAGCTTGAGATTTGAGATGGAGAATCTTGAAGTCTTGATCTTGATAACTGGTCACTTGAATCTTGAGTCTTCATCTGGATCTTGAACCATGGACTGTCTGTACCATTTTGCTCACCACATCTCTCCTCAACTTGCAGTCTGTCCCTAGACTGCTCTCCTCTTCTCTCCAAATAAAAAATATGCTGAGTCAAAGTTGAACTGAAAGAAAAACCTAAAAGAATGGGAACCAGAAGGGAGTCCGGGGCTCTTGGATATGATCTTGAAACTTAAGGAGCTGGCCTAAACAAGCGGAAGAACCAAGGGATCGAGAATTGCTCACAAATGTGGCACAGGGTAGAGTTTTGACAACTAAAGTGGCATCAAGCCCCGGAGGTGCACAATTGGGAGGACTTACTTGCACTCCATTTTGCCTCCGCGGAAAACCAAAACCCAACACACCCAAACCATGCGGAACTAGTTTACCCTCATTGCGGAGGCGGCAACTTTTTGTCAGATAAGAATCAGTGAAAGGGCTGAGAAAGGAATCAGATAACAGATCAGGATCGGATAATTTCTTCTCATTGCGGAGAATGGCTGTAGAAGAGCGGAGACGATTGGCAGAGATTGGAGGGTAAGGAGCGGGAACTGGATCAGGATCAGATAGTTTAACCTCTTTGCGGAGGTGGTTGGAAGCACGGATCGGAAAAGATAGTTTAACCTCATCTCGGAGGCGGAATGGCGGAATCGAAATCTCTGCGCCCTGGCAGAGCTGGTGGCTAGGAACAAACTCAGAACTGGAATTAGAAAGGGTTGCGGGAAAAACTTGATCTTTCTTCACTTTGATCTGACGGGAATCCAAAAGGCGGCATGGAATGTTCTTCTTTCTATTGACCGCAATGGGAGGAGCAGTAGCGGCGAGATTGGGAACAAGGAGAGCGGAGATCCTCTCAAGAACGGTGTCTACGGCTTGCGGAGATGGAGCTAAACCTGGCGGAGAACTAGGGGTGGATGAATCTCGCGTTGCTTGCCTGCGGATCGGGTGACAAGGCGGCGGCGGAGTCGGAGAAGCTGGCAGATACCACGGGTGAAGAGCTCCGCAACCAGTCCTGAATGGCGCGGAAAAAAAGCTGCTAGATGGGTGTGATGCCTTAAAGGAGGCCACCACACGGCGGATCGGTCGACTAGGATCAAAGGGGATCAGGGCACCACTTGGGAGGAAGTAGTTGTTGCCCTTCTGCTCAACAAGCTTATCTTCCTTGTCCTTCTGGAGCTCGAAGCATCGGCCAGTCCCGTGGCCTTTGAAATGGCAGTAGTAACAGATCAATGGTTGCCGCACTGCGGAGGGCGGAGTGGTGTGCGGAGCGGAGGACTGAGGCGGAGAGCGGAGAGCGGAGAGCAAACTTCTCCATCAGGCGCTGCTCAAAGGACTGGAGCATCCTGGTGATCTCATCAGTGGTCGCCGGGGCCTGCGGAGCGGTAGTGACGTCGTTTGTTGGGCGCCGCTCCGCTTCCATTTTCCGCATGACTTCATTCGCATCCTTTAACGGCGGCGAAGGGACAGGATTAGTTGATCTAGAACGCTCAAAAGTCAAGGCAATCTGGCCTTTCATAACTTCGTCGATGGCGGAGCGGAGATCGTGGAGAGAAGGAAGCTTGAAGCAATGATCCAGTGTAGTGATCATCTTATCACTCTTGATGAGAGCTGTGCGGATCTGATCTTGAAAACTAGAACTAGAAAAGGATTGATAGAAGCGAGTGCGGAGCTCTTCAGCGGAGTCAACATGCTCGTTCCGCACCAGATAAGCCTGGATTGGGTCCCAGGATCACCGGAACCAATGATAATCACCCGAGGACGAGACTCCGCCCTTTGACGACCAGGAATCAACCAGAGAGTCGAGATCTTGTAGCGTAAAGCGAGCCTCATCGACCCGACCCCAATGAGAGAGCATTGCCGCCTTCAATTTTGACCAGTCGGGCGGGCTAAAACCATCCAGTGTCTCCAGAATATCTAGCAGTTCTCCATCCGGGACGAAGAGACGAATCTGCCGAGCCATATCCTGCTCAGAAGCTCCGTCCACCTCCGCCGTCAACTCGTACATACCCAGGAAGCGTTCGACGTTGGATCCGTCAAAACCAAACTGCTTGTCCTGCGGCTTACGGGACCCTTGGCCTTGCTGTGCCGCCGAGTAGATTTGCGGGATCCATTGCAAAGGAAGAGAGAGAAGTATCAAAACAAACAAGGGATCTGATCAATCCCTCCTGGCGCCTGATGAAGAGAAAACCACACAGAGAGACACGACCGATCGTTCGAGCGGGTAGCTAGAGATCAAGCAACAAAGACGGCCGCTCGAACGTCCAGCCAAGGATTGCAAAGCAACAGAAATCCAACCAAGGGTAGAACGGCCCTCGACTCGTCCGTTCCAAGGGTAGCTAGAGATCAAAAACCACCGGAGGCAATCAATCGTCCGCACTGATTCAATAGCGGAGCCGGCGGGGTCTAGGACAGCACTCTGACGACTTCCAGAGGCCAAGAGAACGGCAGAAAAGTCGTCCAAGTATTGGGAAAGGGCCGGAAGCTTGCGGATTGAGATCGGCGGAGCTGGGGGATCCAATATTCAAGGTTTGAGAATGTGATTTCCAAGGTCAAAAATCCGGATTTTCCAGGTATGATCTAGAAAGAGGAAGCAAAGAAAAGTCCTGAACCAAAGCTGGAGATCCTGAAACAAGAACTAGAGACTTGAGATCCTCAAGGTTTGACCGCCTGTTGTCCTAAAGTGAGACGAGACTGTAAATCTTGAGGTCGCTGGTTTGATCCCGGCTCGGGGGACCAAATGTGGAACTCCTACCGTGCCAGGCGGTAGGCAGAGCGTCAAGGGGATGGGTGCTGTTGAGGCTGCCCTCGTGGTTGTCCAGAAAATGAGATGAGGATTGGAAAGTGATAGCGTTGGGGGGGGGATTTCTGAGAGACAACGGGGATGGAATACTGTTGGCGGTGGTTGGTTTGCTGAGGATCAGATGATGATGAGGGATCAGGATCAGGGATAAAGAATCAGGAATAGTGCTGGGGATACTGCCAGCGGATCAGAAAAGGGTGATGGAATTTCTCTTGGATCAGAGCAAGTCCCATGCCGTCCCATCCTCCAAGTTCAAACTCGAACTTGGACTCTGGGGAGTGACATGTCACAGGACATGTCATCACATCCCTAACTACAAAACAACACCATAAGGAGAGAAAAGAAAACACAACACAACAACAACCAACAGAAGAGAAGAAATAAAACAAACAAGGTGAAAGAAACCCACATGACTCATGTGTTAGGACCAAGAAACATGAAAAAGAGCATAAAGAAAAAGAAGGGGGAAGGAATCTTGAAGGGTATTGAGAATGAGGGGTTTGATGAGAATCTTGAGGCTGAAGAGTCTTGCTGTTGAGATGTCTGATCTTGATGAATTCTGGATTTTGATGATCTTGAGGGCCTGTACTGGTTTGAACACCACACCGTCAGTGGATTGGGTGTGGCTTATGTACCAGAGGAAGATAATGAGGTCATCACCAATGTTGTAAACATTGGCCTTCTTTCCTCCCACTTAAGTCCTTGCACCATAATAAATTCACATTTCTCCTCTTACTATTCAATACATTCTGCCCACGTATCTTCAGCCTGTAGCATAAACATTGTTCAACTCTTTTCAACTTTAAGATGATTATTGGGTTTTTGCCAAGGTCTGTTATCATTGATGTTGCTGTGCTGAGATTCACATTTGTCTTAATTCAGTAGTAAATAACACTAACCCAGAAGCCATTCTGTCAACTTTTTGACACACATAGAGTAACCAGTGTTGATATGAATTTTTGGAAGAATGGCTGGTTCAGGGCAGAAATCCTTTACAAGTGCTTCAACATTGGTATATAAAAGTGCTTCAACATTGGTATATACAAGTGCTTCAACATTGGTATAAGTCTGTCATAGCTCGGCATGGTCTATACCAGCATTAATGGGCCTGACTTTTTCACAAGGAAAATTTTTCAGGACATAGAAATTCTACAACATGATCCCTGAGATAATATCATGCCTGTGCACTTAAGATGTGCACAATTTCCTTTTTTGATTGAGGCGCTCAGGTTTTAAGTCTTTGTTTATTTATAAGTTTTCATTTAGAAGCTCAAACCATTTCCTGTTTCTTGGATCATCTTTGTGTTCCGCGGCGCAGCCGCGATTTCCCTAGTCTTATTCTTATCAAACAACATAGAGCTCTGCCATCGCGAACGCCGCGGGCTGATCATTAGAAACCAAGACTACGACATCAGGACACTAGCTAGGGATCGCAAACGCCACAACTAGGCAGTGAAAGCGATTCGGCCAATTGCGCCTGCCTTAACCTGCCTTCCTCATCAGCTTGTGCTACTTTTGGGGAGTCCTGCAGCATTTCACCTACTTACAATACCCTAGTTACGCGACTCCGGCGCGTGAATCGGGTTTATCCTAACTGAACGAACTTCAATGTTGCATAGATATTTTGAAACTCAATGTTTTGGGCTGATTATTGGCTTAAACGAACCGCACAAACATACTCTTTCTTTTGGTATAGATATCGGATACAATCATCAGGATTTGAGGTTGTAAAAAGCGACTCAGTATCTGCTATTCTTTTTCTTCTCTGATTTTCACTAAGTAGCTCTCTTTTAAAGATGTTAGAAACCCAGCATAATTCACCCAAGTTGGGGGTGAACAAAAACCACATAAAAATAGCTAAAAATTCACAAAATCACAGAACTACTAAACATACATATATAAATAAATAAGAAAATCTATAGATAAGTCACTCAAAAAGCACAAAAACATTAATAAAATTAGTTAAACAATTCCTTATCTCAAAAAAAATTTCCCCTCACTTTGTTGGCTTTTTCTGCTTCCCCTTTTTTGGCTTCATTTTCTGCTACATATTCTTCTTTCCTCCTCTCCTTTTATTTTTCCTCCCATATCCAGTTTGGCTTTTTCTTTGGCTTGGATGATGGGGACATTATCAAAGTTGGGGGTGGATGTGGTAAGCCAATCCTGAATATGGCACCAAAATCAAAAGTCTTTTCACCTCAATATAAACCTCTCTGGAATACTCAAGGCCCCACCTCCCTCAAGAATCAAGGCCAGGACAACTCATACCCATCAACAGGCCCCCTATTCTCTCTTCACCCTTTTTCCCCACCTTCTGGATACCCACCTACACCAACTCAATACTCCTCAGGCTCCCAGCTAGGCACAAGTGGGAGAAAGTCACCCATCAGACAGAGCCAGACTATTAGGAAAGACCCTGGATATTCATCATTTTTTTTCCTCCCTTCCCAATCCAGCATAAAAACCCCATCTTGGCATTAGCCACACATTTAATAACCATAGAGATCCCATCTTGGTTAACCCTTGTCCCCTTTGGTTTCAGCCCAACCCCTTTTCAGCCTCTCATATGATATGTAATCTCTTTCCCCTGGTGTTTCATTGTCTCTCCACATTCCAGCCTCTTTCCAGAACTTTCCATCCCCATAGCATTTTCTGCCTTGGCCCCTTGATTGAGAATTTTCACTGTTTCATCTTTTCTTCCAACCACAACTCAGCCCCATAATATTTTTTTTTATAGTCTGCCTTCTTTGGCCCTACCTTTTGTTCCCTATCAGATCCTGTCCCGGCAATCCAGATCACTGGTCACCATTCACTAGCCTAGCTTATGCCATTAAATTAGAGTGGACAAGCTTGATAAGTCTATGCCAAATATATCAGGTTGGACAGACTTTACATTACCTTTACCTTGCTATTAGATTAGTAGAAAGTAAACCCTTAGACATACCTCAAGAATCCTCTATAGCCACACCTTTCCTTAAGAGTCCATACTCTTATATTCTTTTTCTTTTTCCCCTGAGAGGCAGCCCTTCAAGCACCAAATCCCTCTCAAGCTCTATTCTTCCCTCAGAGTAGTTCCACACCGTGGATTTCCACCAGTGTCAGTAATCCCACAAGACCAACACAAATACCTTAATAAAAATAATAAAACATACACTGATGACTAGTACCAGTGACCAAAATATTTGAGAGGTATTTCTACTGCATGGAAGAAAATCAAGTCTGGTTGGACAACATCACAAACCGGTCATCAGAAGCAGCCATCAGAGCTCATCTAAATATTGCCAAGAGGACTTCTTGGAGATGATAGCATTGAGAGGTCAAGAATTCACATTAGTACGAACCAGAGGGTGGGACCCAAGCTTCATCACAGCGTCCCACTACTTGAGACCAATGGAAGTAAGCAAATTATTTCTCCTATTGCTTCGCCAAAAGGATCAGAACCCTCTGATCCCAAATCCTCATCACACAATACAGAATATTCAACAGGCAAGAACTCATCAGGACAACTTGGCGACGGTGAGGGAGAACAACCCAACAGCCAGCCGAGCGCCTCTCAACCAGGTCCGTCGAGCAACCAACACAAGCTTGGCTCCTCCAAGGGAAAGGAGAGACAACCTCCCTCCGGCCCACCCAGCAAACCACACCACTCCAGCGCGGTTACGGAACCAAGGCCCTAAACCCCCTGTCATGTGTCAACAGGACGCCGGACCGCCAATGCAACAAGCCGGGGCAACGTTCCAAGGCCCTACCAGAGGACCTTGCCAAAAAAGAGCGTGGAGTTCTTCCATCTACTTGGAAATGATCTGAATGGCTTGATCCCTCCAAGGGATGTACCAATTCTTAGAGGAAGGGAGGATCAGGACTCCGCAGCGCAGCCACAACGGCCTGCCACAAGATCAGCTCCAGAACAATCAGGATCAGATCTGAAAATAGATCAAATTCCTGTAGACAGCAATATAAGTACTAATCATCTGATAGATCAGATGAGCAAGAATGTAGTCCAGATTTCTATAGCCCTCACTAAGATATCCGTGTTAGAGAACAATGTTAGTAAACATATATTGTTATTAAGCCCTGAGATTAAAGCGGCCGTAAATTTCATTAATACAATCATGGCTAAGAAATTGGAGAAATAGCTAAAAGATAGAGCCTCAACCACTCATGAAAGCATTGAGGCTCACGTGGTTGGGAGGATCAATTATCTGAACCATAAGATATGTGAGATAGGTAACACAATTCAGGATGAGTTTAAAACAGGTTCCCTATGTTGAGAAGATTGCTGTAGCCAGCCTATGTATGCTCTTGTCTTGATCATTGCTAGAAGTTTCACAGAATCTATCACAAGAAACAAGTGTCACCCAAGAATCTGAACTCAACATTGACGACCCCCAACTACCCAAACTGCATTCATTGGAACATGCAGAGCATTTTTGGATTGCTTTCAGTCATTGTTGAAAGCAGTACAATAGACAGAAAGCTAGGAAGTATGAGGAAAAGTCAAGTAAAGAGCTAACTGAACTAATAGACAAGAATGTAAACGCCATCAAAGGTAAAGTAAAAGAAGTGATAAGAATAAATGCCCGCAAGAGAAAAGACCTGTGGTTTGAGCGCGCAATAAAGAAAAAGCACAGAGTAACTCTTGGAAAGTACCAAATGCAAAGAGTGAAAAGCACCAGAAGAGCCAGCATTCTTAAATGCTTCAATAGACAAGGAGGTCCTTGCGGGCTTGTGCACACTCACCAGTGGTGGGCATTGATATAAATAGGCCCTCGTACCTGGCCAAGTTGTATTTTTTTCCCACTTTCTTATCATCATCTCATTCATTATTATTATCTTATCATCATCATTAGTGTATATAAATCTCTATATCTTGTCTGGTAGCCTTGCTTAACAGACATACAAATTAGCAATTCACCACAGAAATCATCTTACAAAATTAACACATTATCAGTATGGCTATTCCAACAAATCAAATTAGAACATTAATACAAAACAGTCAGCAACTCCCATAACTACCTAAATACCCTCACTAAGATGGAATCAAACACCAATACCAACTCAACAACCAGAACTACCATGATGCGTGCGGAAATGTACAGTTTAGGATGCTTACGGGAGTTATTCAAGAAGAAATACAGGGGCAGTGAGGCCCATCATCAAATGCTAGCACTAGGAGAATTCATTGATCTTGAGTTCAAAAAAACTAAAGAATTTGTCAAAGAAATACGCATATAAAAGAAGAAGAACCTGGTGAAGAAGGAATCAGTTTCTATGACCCAATAGGAACTGAGCTTGAAGTTTTTGGGGATCTTGGCAGCAATGGCTTCTATAGAAAGGAAGAGGTTGCAGTGTACCATGCATTGACAGGAATAATTTCAGCTAACAATAACCACGGACGTTTGCTCAGCACCTGTTTACGAGTGCCTTTGCACAATTCATGCCAAGGTTTGGTCCGATCCTTGTTAGAGACTGGTTCAAAGTTGGTTTGATGTTGGTCTGATCTTTGTTCAAAGAATGTTTGATGTCAGGCGCAATCCAACCGGATCCTCACTGGAATTATATGAGATGCATTGTGGAAGATGCATGTAGAACATACACCATACCTATGCTGAAACAAAGCCCAACTATGATCAGGTGGACTCCATCCACAATGTTGACCAAATATATGAATATTTTAACCTGATTTTTTACCTCTGAGTATACCCATACCCTGTAGATTGCTCTGATGCATGTTTTTGAATTTTTTTGGGTCAGCCTAAATGAACTCCAAAAAGATCCCAAGAGCACTCTAAACATGAGTTTATGAAGTGTGCACTCCAATGATTGTTGGAGTACAGAGTAGAATACTCCAAGTTGGCTGGAGTGCAGAACCGGGGACTCAAGAGTCTTTGGAGTGCACCACAAAGAACTTCAGTGGCCAGCAAATGCAATGAGTGCCCGTGAGTCTCACTCCATAAAATTGGAGTGCATTGTAAGAGATCAAAGATCTCTTCACTGGGGACAGTCTTGAGTGGGCTCAAGGAGCGCAATTTCTAGTACTCGGGGCTGTATTTCAATAACTAGCTCGGAGAAGAATATAAATGGTCCAGTCTTCTTCTCAGTATATACAATTCAGGAGGGAGCTGGGGAAAAGGGAAAAGGAGAATAAGGGGAAAGGAAAAGCTCACCTAGCTCGGAGAAGAATATAAAAGGTCCAGTCTTCTTCTGCCAAGCTAAGGCCTGGGGCAACAGGGATGATGAGTCCTGCTGCTTACATAAGGTGTGACATGTATTTCTTGTGGAGCCCGTGGTGCGTGGGGGCTTCACATGCATATCCCCAGCACTTCATTTGTGCATGATATTTCTCCTCCCTGAAAGGGGAGTGCAGAGCTGGAGTGCATACACTTGAACCCGGGGGGGTCAAAATTTACAAACCTTATTTTACAAGGCTTATGCTTTGTAAAAGGAATGCCATGTAAAATTATCTTACGTGGCGGGTATTTCATAATTTTACAAGTGTTCTTCCAAAATTCCTAGTTTGTAAAATAATCCTTGCAAAAAATACCTCGTCAAGTTTCCGCTTGGTGGGCTCAAGTAGATCTTTACAAGGCATCTTTTCACAAGGATTTCCCTTGAAAAGAAAAACCCTTGCAAAAAAAGCATGTGAGGCACAAATATTGAAAATTGCAAGGTTTGCCTTACATGGGATCCTTTTTTGCATTCACAAAGGATGTAAAAATCCGACCAGAGGGAGAAAAAAGTGATTTTCACGAGGCATATGTGTATTTACAAGGCATCCTTTCCCACCAGAAAACTTCCAAACAAGACCAAAAAAAGGCTTGCTGTCTGTACTCAACCTTGGGTAGCTCTGCGGGTACGGGTGCTAGATCGGGTGGGCAAGCGTTCAGCAATCTTCTGGTTCTGTTTAGTCTTTCCCTGGGCATTCTGCCCTTGGAGAATTGGGTTGACGGTCTTCTTGCTGATCATCAGATGTGGAATGCTCTTTTTCAATATTTTCAAGCGTATCTTGAACTCGCCCGATGCTTTTTGTTTCAGATCGCTCGGATGTTCCTCCACCCCTGAGGGAGTGGTATTGGTCGCTTGGGCCGCTGCATATGGAGTGCTGACGGCTTCTTGAACTTGTGTGACCTTTTTAGGTCGCCATTTCTTAGTCGGAGGGCCCGGATGTTCCTCCTCTCCTGGGGGAGTGGTATTGGTCGCTTGGGCCACTCCAGATTGTAGCTGTGCTACAAGTTGTTATGCAACAGGCGCCCACACTAGGGGTGCACTGTACGCGCTAGGATCTCTCTGCTCCGGCCCCTCCAAGGCTAGGAGTTAGAGGAGCCGTAGCCTCATGCACGTCATGTTGAGGGTAACTTGGGTGACACAAGAATGAGAGAAGTTTGACAAGATGTCAAGCACAAAGTCCGAGCACAATGAGTCAAAGTATAATCATGATTCAGTGAAGATCACAGTGAGGGGAAACACTAGACTATATACATGTACAATATAGGCTAAGTTGTGGGTGTGTAGATTAGAAGCATACTGCATGAGGAAATGCTAATACACTATCTCAACACGTCACGTGCAAGAGGCGTTCATTCTTTTCTTCTCATTTGTTCAGTCACGATATGGAACTCTGGCCGGTGCTAGGCCGGCAGCAGTTCGGGGAGGGGAAAGGAAGAAAAGAAAAGAAGACTAAGGAATATGCCCTCTGGGTGTTTGGCCGATAAAGAGCGCTGAGATTTGTGTAGCGTTGGGGGGGGGTTTGATTTTACGACGGCTAGAGATGCGCGTCGGCGATTTTGTTCGAGAGAGGAGCGGGGGATACTGCCGGCGGGGTTGTGATCTAAACCAGAGAGTTGGAAGAGATCGGCATTGCGGGGAAATTGAACTTTAACGAGCTGATACTTCGGGCAGACAGTTGCCAAGACTTATAACTTTGAATTTTTGATGGAGAAACTGAAAATTATGGTTCAGAGTAGGTCCATGCCGCTCCAAAGCCTGAGTTCAAACTGAACTCAAACCTTGGAGTTGGTGACATGTAGCAGACATCTCATCACAACCTAGCGCGCACGCGCGCGCTACAACAAACAAAACAGCAGACACAAAACAAAACAAAAGGAAACGAGACAAAAACCAACCAACCCTCCTCATCCAAAACCTAACCAACGCGCGCAAAGTGAAAGAGAAAAATAACAAAACATAATGAAAGGAAAACTGACAGGAGAACCAAAACATCAACACAGGAACAAAGGAAAAGAAGGGGGGAAAGAAAGAAAACCTGAAACGCCTTGAGGATGCGCCACGCTGCGCCGCTGAACTTGAGGAAGCCTTGAGGGCTGAAAGCTGAATCTTGATGTCTTGAGTCTTGATGTCCTCTGGCGCGCGCCATGCGCGGCAAAAAAAAGATTGATCCTCCGCGTGCACCAGATTGTCCACCACATCCACCCACGACTTGCAGTCTGTCCCTAGACTGCTCGTCCAGTACCGTGCCTAAAAAAGAAAATCCAAGTCCCTAAAGAAAGGGAAAAGAAACCAACCAGGCGCGTCCGCGGTGCTCACGAGCGTGGCAAGAAGTAGAGTTTCGAGAAATTGCGGTAGTAACTACCCAGAAGGTGCACACTTGGAGAGGAACTTACTTGTGGTCAGCAATGTCCTTGCGGGAGTAAAACCGTTTGACCTGATCCGCAGAAAAGCGCCTCTTCAGCTCCGTGCCATCGAGCTCCTCCAGAACATACGACCCGCCCTCAACCTGCTTCACGACGCGATAGGGGCCGTTCCATCGATGCGCAAATAACTGCCCCCACTGCGTCTCGAGAGACCGATTGTACGCAAGGACCCAATCTCCAGGCTTGAGGGCGTCGCGCAGTCGTCCAGGGTGCTTCTCTTCCCAGTAGCGCATCGAGTCCTTGCGCGCTTCCATCATCTTCCGATACGTGATGCCGCGCGTCTTCTCGCTGCGCTCCAACTGTGTGGACCGCGCGACAAGGAGGTCGGTGGTGCTCTTCACGTTGTCCCAATCGACGCCGAGATACGATTCAATTTCCAAATCCAAAGGGAGGACGGCCCGCTGGCCAAAAACTAGCTCATAGGGTGAATACCCTGCCGTGCGCTTGGCTGAGATACGGTCGGCAAAAAGGACTAGGGGGAGGAATTTCCGGCAATTCTTGCCGCTTTCCCCAGCCAGCTTCACCAGTGCGGCTTTGAGAGGACCATGCCCACGTTCGACCATTCCTTGTCCCTCTGGATAGTAGGGCGTACAGACTCGATGCTTTCCCGGTAAAGCCCGCAACATCTCCGCTAGCGCGCCACCGAATTCGGAACCCCCATCAGTCGAATATGCCTGCGCCAACCCATAGCGCATCGTCCAATGCTCTTGAAGGAAGCCAGCAACCGCCTCCGAAGTGAGATTGTTGAGGATTTTTGCCTCAACCCAGCCTGAGAAATCATCTCGTGCGACAATCAAATACTTAGCGCCACTCGCCTTCAAGTGAACCGCGTCCATTGAGACGCGGCCGAACAACGTTGACTCGCCTGTCGGGTAGCGTAATTTGTGTGGGCGGCGAAGATCTATTTTTTGACAGGCCTCACAGCTCCGGCACCAACGCGCCACAGATCGCTTCAGAGAGGGCCACCAAAAGCGCTCTGACACGCGCCTATAAGTTTCTATAGCACCCCGATGGCCCAGCCCCTCATGAAGCTCACTGAGAATGGATTCTTGCTTGACGGGAATTGTGACAACGATTTGAGGTAAAGGGCTCCCTCTCTTCATGAGGCGCCCAGATTGTAGGAAGAAATCTGATGACCTGCGCTTCAAAGCGCGAAGTTCCTTTGCGTCCATCCCGTCTGGCTTAGTCATCGTAGCTAGAAAACGCTCCAAGTCCCGCCAATAACCCTGCTGGAATCCAGAGTACGTGTCCTCCGCGCCCAGCGCATAAGAGTACCGTGGCTTGATGTGCGGCTTGTCTTCATCAAAATCAGAGGGAGGGTCCGATTCCTCGTCCCCTTGCGGACGCCTGGAGAGACCATCGGGCATAGTGAAGCCCTTTCCCGGCCGATGCACGATATCAAAAGAAAAAAGCTGAATGAAAGCCACCCAACGTGTCATGGGCGCGTTGGGGAGGCTAGGGGCGTTGATCATCTCAATCAAAGAGTGGGCGTCGACTTGCAATTCGAAGTGTTGACCCCACAAGACCGTCTGCATCTTCTTGAGAATGCGCGCCACCCCGCAGAGTTCGAGTTTTGGCTGCGAGTACCGAGATTTGACGTCGGAGAAAAGAAGAGACTCGTAAAGAGCGGGACGATCAAAGCCGTTTGCATCCTCTTGCGTGAGCACCGCTCCAGCGGCGTGAAAACTCAAATCCACCGCTAGTTTAAGTAGGCCAGCGTCAGACCCATACCTAAGTTTTACCAAGACGATGTATTTTCCCACGATAACCTTGAGCCGTTCGAAAGCCGCCGCACACTCCGTGGTCCAGATCCATTCCGAGTCCTTGCGCGTCAACCGTCTCAAAGGGAGGGAAATTTCGGAGAGATGCGGTATGAAAATCCGTACATAGACCACCACACCCAGAAAGCCGCGTACTTCCGTAGGATTTGCCGGTGTGGGCCAGGAGAGAATCTTGTTTACCTTTGACTTTGCCATTTTTCGACCTTCTTTCACCAGGAAAAAAAAACAGTCACTTGATGGCAAGTGACATGATGCAGCTTTGGTTTCTGCTCCAGAGCTATTCCAGCGCTGCTCCAAGTCTGCTCCACCAGCACTTGTAGAGCTTGCAGGACTGCACCAGAGCACTCAATGTGGCACAGTCAGCTGATCCTAATTTTTTCCCAGGAACAGCTGATGCTCATCATAAGCTGAGCAGTAGGCATTGACTGAGCCTGGGCCAAAGCTGAGCATTGGCTGAGCCTGGGCCACAGCTGAGCATTGGATATTCCAAGCCTGAAACAAATCCAAGTGTCAGCTGGACCAAGAATATTCCAAATCTGAGCATCAGCTTAGCCAACAATGGTCCAAAGCTGAGCATCATCTTGGAAAAGGCTGGTGCAGAGCTTAGGATCAGCTGGGACAATGCTGTTCCAAAGATTAACACCAGCTGGGCCAAAAATTTTCAAAAGCTGAGAATTGGCTGAGCCAATGCTGGTACAAAGCTGGGCATTGGCTGAGCCAAGGCTGTTCCAAAGCTGAGTATCAGATTTTTTGAGACTATTCAAAAGATTAATATCACCTGAGCCAAGGCTGTTCCACAGCTGAGCATCAGCTGAGCCAAGGCTGGTCCACAGCTGAGCCAAGGCTGGTCCACAGCTGAGCCAAGGCTGGTCCACAGCTGAGCATCAGCTGAGCCAAGGCTGGTCCACAGCTGAGCATCAGCTGAGCCAAGGCTGGTCCACAGCTGAGCATCAGCTGAGCCAAGGCTG
The DNA here is from genome assembly GCF_026914185.1 of Puccinia triticina. Taxonomy (NCBI): domain Eukaryota; kingdom Fungi; phylum Basidiomycota; class Pucciniomycetes; order Pucciniales; family Pucciniaceae; genus Puccinia; species Puccinia triticina. The sequence goes on along the minus strand of NC_070568.1, from coordinate 32,768 downwards.
GTCCACAGCTGAGCATTGTCTTAGCCAAGTTTGGTCCACAGCTGAGCATCAGCTGAGCCAAGGCTGGTCCACAGATGAGCATAAGCTGTTACAGGAGTGGTCAGACTCAGAATCTGAGCATTGGCTGAGCCAAGATTTATCCAAAGCTGAAAATCAGCTGAGCCAATACTGGTCCAAAGCTGAGCATTGGCTGGGCCAATGATAGTCCTAATATGAGTCTAAGCTGAGCCATGACTGGAATAAAGCTGAAAATAAGCTGGGCCAGGACTGGTTCTGATCTGGGCAACAAGGCTGAGCATGAGCTGGGCACCAAAGCTGAGCATAAGCTGGGAGCTAAAGCTGAGTATCAGCTGACCAGAAATGGGGATCAGTGGTGCCCAGCAAAAACTGAGGATCTCCTGTGGAAATTCTTAAACTGGTTAGATGGTGGGTAGATGATGGGTAGATGGTGGGTAGATGGTGGGTAGATGGTGGGTAGCCCGCTGGAGCTGGCATGATGTCACTTGTCATCAAGTGACTATTTTTTTTTCCTGGTGTTTGCATACCACGTGTCCAACAATTTCGAGAGCGGGGACACACGCAGCTAACTTTGAGGCGGAAACCGTTAATCCAGATTCCTCAATGCAGAAAAGAATCCGCTCGAGAGTAGTCGCATATTCCCATATAAAGCGGCGGATCCCAGCGTGCCAAGGAACCCTCTCGTTTCCATAGTCAGTGACAGGGCCCTTAATGCCGCCGTCGTCGATGAAAATCCCCGCTTGATCCGGGATTTCGTCCTGCAGTATCCATACCATTTGGGCCTGGTACACGGCGACGGAGTTAGTCGCTCCCTGAGGTAGCCGTGTGAGTTGAAAACGCCCAAGAGGAGTGTCAAAAGTTGTAAGTGGGCAAGAGATGGGGTCTAGAGCGCGCTTGTCGTAGCCGCCCATAATATCGCCCAAGCCATAGCATGCGCGGCCAGCAAAGGACTCAACGAATTCCTCTGTAGCGGGCGGGACACCCGCGTCCTTAATCGTAACCTTATTCAAAGGCTGCAGACCGTGGACGACCCGAATTTTGCCGTTGCTCTTGAGAACGCAGAAAACCGGAGAGGTGTAACTCGACGTTGACTGTTTGTAAAGTCCCGTAGCGACACGCTCGCGGACCACTCGGATGAACTCCTCTAGCTTAGCCGCGGGAATAGGAATCTTCTTTTTCTGCCACGGCTCGTGTTCCACGACCGGTATGATATAAGGCATCCCATACGACTCCTTCAACAATCCACGCTCGCTCTCCGTAAATGCTATAGACAGGTTGCGTTCAGCCAACATGTTTTTGATGAGATTCAACTCGTCTGGCCACAGCCACCCCTCAGGACCAAAGTTTACCACGGAAAGCCGCTCTTCAGTCACCCGTCCTTGCGGCGCGAAGGGCCCCGCTAATGATCTGGAGAGGCCGCAGTACGGGTAACGAGAGAGAGGCAGACGACAAAGAGGGGGGTTGAGATTCTGAGGCATGGGCTGGTTCACCGGCTTGATCTTCCTTGCAACCGGCTTGTATTTTGCCGCAAAAGACAGGAGAGCTCCACCGCGCCATAATTCTGCGAGCGCCGTTTGAGCATGCAAACCAAGTCCACATTCCAGCAGTCGCCATGTCCGGTGCTCCACGGGATCTTCAAAAACTGCCTTTTCTGCAAGAGTAGAAAGAAACGCCGGCGCTTTGCTCACGAGTGTGGCCCGAGGTAGGGTTTTCAACAATGATGCGGCATCTTGCCCGGAGGTGCACAATTGGGAGGAACTTACTTTTGGTTCTCCCAATCCCTCCGTCATCCCAAAATACACATACCCTCCTTCTGCCGCCATCCAATATACCGCTAGTTTCACCTCATCGCAGAGGATCTTTAGTTTTCCCTCGTTGCGGAGGCTCGGGAGTTTAGACTCATCGCGGAGTGTAGCTAGTTTAATCTTGTTGCGGAGGACGTCAAGAGACGTATCTAGTTTATTCTCATTACGGAGTCAAGTAAGAACCGAAGATACCGCTAGTTTTCCCTCATCGCGGAGGCGTGTTTGATAGACTGGAGAGCCACCTGAAAGCAAAGGATGCGGAGACTCGACAGAAGGGCTCACATACGTGGCATGTAATGTTTTCGACAATTTAAGAGCATCAAGCCCGGAGGTGCACAATTGGGAGGAACTTACTTTTGTTTCTCCCTGCCTCCGCGAGCACCCATTTTCCTCCTTTGTACCCTTCACCCCTAGACCCTCGTCAGGAGGACCAAAAACTTGGAAAGACTTGCGAGTATCCTGAGGAAACTGATGGGAGATGACGGAAAGAACCGAGCTGACCAAAGGAAATGTTTTTTCTGAGTTTTGAGTGTTTTCCGAATTTTTTTTGGATTTTGACTGTTGACTTTCTTGATGACAATGAAGAGAAAGAGGAAAAGAGAGATAGCGCCCTTGAGTCTCCGAATACACAGTTGATTCCGCGGCTAGATTGTGAGACTCTATATTAAATCTACCGCCCCCTGAACCAACTGATCCTACAAAAAATGCCGACCCTCCACTGGATCGTCTCGCGCCTTCCCCTTGTGAGACAACACCGCCTTCCTTCCATGGCCAGGAAACTCGCGCTCCCAACGCCCCGTGTTGACAGAGGACAAAGAAATCTCGATCCTGCGACCCGTCGAATCCGGTAGCAGGATGCGCTCTCCTACCCGCCCGTCGGAATTCAAAGTGGCGTTGAAATCCATGAGAAATGGACGTCCAAAAATGATGGGACCATCCATTCGAGTGATCCAGAAATGACACGATCCAATGATGGTCTTGCCAACTCGAATAGGGAAGTCTTCAGCCACCCCCACAAGTTCGCAGGCTTGATTGCCGATCCCATAAACGGCGGAGCTAAAATTCACTCGCGGGCTGATATTAAGCTTGTTGGCCACAGAATCAGATATTAAATTCAACTGAGACCCAGAATCGATCAACAGATGAGATAAACCCTCCTCGTCACCTATAAAGCACGGCATATGGCCCAGCGGACAGGAATACAGCCTCATGCCGCTGATCTGACCGTCGCCTTCCGAATCCTCCGCCAAAGTCCCAGAAGACACCCTCATCTCGTCCACTCCAACCTCGACGCGCCTCCGAGATACCCATTTCTTCATCCCTTCAGCTACTGACGGCGCCACCGCCAACAACTCGGATACCGTAACGTTCGGCACCGGGAGATCGAACATCTTCTTAAGCATTCCGTTGACCGCGTTGGGGTGGTCCTTGGCAATACCGCGCTCAAAGCGCACCTTAGGGGACGGAGACGTAGACTTAGGGGCTGCTGTCTCTACAGGGTTTTCCTTTGACGGCTCTCCTTCTGAACTAGGAACACGAGTCGTCCCTGGTACACGTTCAAACAGTTCGGGTTCCGCGCCCATATCTTCTGTGTCCGACCCCGACTTCGGCGTCGCCTTCTTTTGAGCTGGCCTCCTCACGACCGAAGGCGGCAACACAGGGGCCTTAAACGGTTTTGGGGGCTCGTGCTTCTTGCGGGCCGGGTCTGACTGATATGTCCCAGAGAAAGACTGAGACAAAACGGCTGGGGGTTGCCAGGGGTCCAACGATCCGCACGCCGCACACAGCTCAGACTCTTCAGTGTTCACCACCGCCGCCTTGGGCTGATAGGATGCGACCACATGTCGGATAGGTCGAGAGTTGTCGATGGGGATGAGCGCTCCATTAGGTAGGAAGAAGCTTCCACCCCTTTGCTCCACCAGCCTCGCATCCTTGTCCTTTTGGAGCTCTGCGCACCGTCCCAACCCGTGCCCTTCCCTGTGACAGTAATAACACACCATGGGACCTCGCGGCGTAGACGGTCGCGCCTGATTAGCAAATTTCTGCTCCAAGCGTTGCTCGAACGACTGCAACATCCGTTCAATCTCGTCCACTGTAGCCGGTGCTCTAGTCTGACTCGAGCCTTCCTTGGGACGGCGGTCGGCCTCCATCTTCTGCATCACGTCGTTTGCTTGTTTGAACTGACCGACCGGAACCGGAACCTCCACGCAAGAACCTTCGAATGTAAGCGCCGTCTGATTCTTCATCACTTCCTCAACAGCCTTCTTCAGGACCTCGAACTTTGGAAACTTGAAGTGATTATCTTGAGTGGTGATCATGGTCTTGTCCCGGATTAACTGCTCGCGAATCCGCTCCTGAAGGCCGAGCAAAAAAGACTGGTAGTACAACCGCTTGATTTCTTTGACGGAGTCGATGTGATCCTTCCGCAGAAGGTACGACTGAATAGGCTGCCACGATTTGCGGAACTCTTGAAAGTCTACGACTGATCTGATCCCGCCTTTATCCTTCCATCCTTGAACTAGGTCTTCCAGATGCCGCGTTGTGAAGCGAGCCGTATCTATCTTGCCCCAATGCGAGAGCATAGCGGCCTTGAGAGCGGACCAACTTGGGGGGTCAAATCCGTCCAAAGTCTTGACGACATCCTTAACTTCAGCCGTGCGGAGGAAAAAACAAAGTTGCTGAGCCATATCAAACTCGGATGCTCCATCGAGCCTGGCTGCCAGTTGATAGTCGGCCAAAAACCGCTCCACATTGGTACCGTCGAAGCATAAGGACTTGTCCTGCGGCTTAATCTTGACCATCCTTCCATCCGATGCGCCTGCCACTGGGTCGGCCATTTCAAAGAAAATCAACCGTCGAGCTGAGAAATAAGACGAAAGCTTTCCAAGGGCTCACAAATGTGGCAACGTAATGTTGCAAAAACTTCGTAGTAGATGACCCGCGGAGGTGCACAATTGGGAGGACTTACTTCTAGTCTCCTGTGCCTCCGCCGCTGAAACCTAAAAAAAAACTGAAAAATAACAAACAAAGACCGCCAAGCGTCTCGAAACCGTCCAAATTGGCGAGACTGTAAATCTTGAGGTCGCTGGTTTGATCCCGGCTCGGGGGACCAAATATGGAACTCTGGCCGGTGCTAGGCCGGCAGCAGTTCGGGGAGGGGAAAGAAAGAAAAGAAAAGAAGACTAAGGAATATGCCCTCCGGGTGTTTGGCCGATAAAGAGCGCTGAGATTCGTGTAGCGTTGGGGGGGGGGTTTGATTTTACGACGGCTAGAGATGCGCGTCGGCGATTTTGTTTGAGAGAGGAGCCGGGGATACTGCCGGCGGGGTTGTGATCTAAACCAGAGAGTTGGAAGAGATCGGCATTGCGGGGAAATTGAACTTTAACGAGCTGATACTTCGGGCAGACAGTTGCCAAGACTTATAACTTTGAATTTTTGATGGAGAAACTGAAAATTATGGTTCAGAGTAGGTCCATGCCGCTCCAAAGCCTGAGTTCAAACTGAACTCAAACCTTGGAGTTGGTGACATGTAGCAGACATCTCATCACAACCTAGCGCACACGCGCGCGCTACAACATACAAAACAGCAGACACAAAACAAAACAAAAGGAAACGAGACAAAAACCAACCAACCCTCCTCATCCAAAACCTAACCAACGCGCGCAAAGTGAAAGAGAAAAATAACAAAACATAATGAAAGGAAAACTGACAGGAGAACCAAAACATCAACACAGGAACAAAGGAAAAGAAGGGGGGAAAGAAAGAAAACCTGAAACGCCTTGAGGATGCGCCACGCTGCGCCGCTGAACTTGAGGAAGCCTTGAGGGCTGAAAGCTGAATCTTGATGTCTTGAGTCTTGATGTCCTCTGGCGCGCGCCATGCGCGGCAAAAAAAAGATTGATCCTCCGCGTGCACCAGATTGTCCACCACAACGACACTTAGATGGTTTCAGTATCTCTGTACCGTTGAGTCTCTACTCAACGGCTCTTTTGTATTTGGTTCTGTTCCTTCTCTCATTGTCCGCCCTATATAAGGGCCTATCTCTTTGTTGTCTTTGTTTCCCTCATCCATCTTTCTAGATTGGAAATCCAGACCTAGTTGCTTTTTGCCCATAGCCTTTTGCTGCGTGTAGCATTTGCTCCGCCGCAGATCCACTTTCACAGACCTGTAGACAGCCCTTCTACAAGATGGAGTGCTGACAGCTTTTTGAACGCATGTGACCTTTTTGGGCCGCCATTTCTTTGTCGGAGGGGGAGCGACCTCCTTTGCATCTGAAAGTGATACCTTGGGGACATGCTTATCTGAGACTGGCACAATTTGTTGATCTTCAATTGGCAAAAGGTCTTCATTAATAGTTGGAATGAGTCGATTAGGCAAACTGTTGAGGAGTGTGCCCATATGGGCAAAAGGCAACATTCCAGGCGCCCCTTTTTTGTTGCACACAATCTTAGCAATGCTATCCAACACAAACTTCTCCTTGCTCAAGGTCCAAGGTCGTGAGTAAAACACCCAGCTCGTGTAGGGTGTGCGTCCAGCAATTGAGCTGTGATCTGGACTGATCAGTTGGGCAATCCCACCGTTCTCCCTGTTGTTATGCATCCATACACCCGAGATACCGCCAATGTTCTTGAGCATCATGCTCCACTAATGTGACCTGTTCCAGAAGCCGCAAGCAATCAGGGTGTATGTTACGCCGTGGAAATCTAACTTGGCAGGGAAATCAATTCCCGCCATAAACTCTAGCTGTTTGGCTTCCTCAAAGATTGTCGACACTTGCACCAACAATTACAAGTGTTACGAGTCGGCAGAAAGTTGATTGGGGTCGGAGAGAGGCAATCGAGGCTGGAGAGAGTCGATCGAGGCCAGAGGGAGTTAATCGACGCAAGAGAGAGTTCCTGGCCGGCGTAGACGGGTCCTGGCGATCATGGACGGTCCGGGCGAGCTACGAGAATTCCTGACGATTCGGACAAGCTCCAAAGGGTCCTGGCGAGTTCGAACGCGCTCAGATGAGTTCCAATGTTGAATCCTGAAAGGTCTTGAAGGGTCCCGACGGGTTCCGGAAGGTCCTGACGAGTTCAAACGAGTCCTGAGAGGGACCAGACGAGATCCGAAGAGCCCCGATGACTAACAGCAAATCTTGAAGGATCTTGTCGATATCGGACGAGTTTGAATGAATGGTGATGTTGATTGACGGGTCCCTACAATCTCCAACAAGTCCTGACGATCTCCAAAGACTTCAGACAAGCGGTGACGAGTTCCGACAAGCAGGATTTTGTGGACGTTCCAGCTGGGTCTAGCAAAAGACAGAGGGGGGGCCTAAAAATATCCGGCAGAGCGAGTGAAGCGGGTGAAAATGAGTGTGAAGAAAGCACATAAAAAGGTGCAACAGGGGAGCACATGGGTCTCATAACCTGTTGAGGGTAACTGGGTGACACAAGACTAAGAGAGATTGACAAGGTGTCAAGGACATGGTCCAAGCACAGTGATCAGTCAACTTGTAATAATCATTCAGTGAGAGTAAGGTTCCGATCCGGACCCCGCAGATCCGGAGAAATCCGGAAACCCCGCAAGCCGGATCAGGGTTTGGGACTGAGCTCGAGAGATCCGGAATCCGGTCGGATAGTGAAAAGCGCTCCAAAAGCGAGATTTATGCGGGTAAACCTCAGAAAACACCCGAAAATAGGGTTTTTTCTCGGGGAATACCCGTCAAACCCGCATGAATCGGGAACTCTACCGGGGAATCCCCGGCATACCCAATCAAATTGGCACTTTTTTTGGGAAATGCCCCTTGCTTTCAGATCCGGGAAAATCCGGCCGGATTCCGAATAAGACCAGGGTCAGGGTGCGGGATGGGTGATATCCGGCTCCGGGGCACCGGATCGGAACCTTAAGTGAGAGAGGATAACAGTAAGAAGAACAACTAGACTATATACATGTATAATATAGGCTAAGTTGTGGGTGTATAGGTTAGAAGCATACTACATAGGTAAATGCTAATACACTATCTCAACATGTTGAGGTGCCCCCCCACCCTCAACAGACAAGACAGACTTCTTGATGAGGTGGTGGGGTTCGTTTTTCTTCTTTGTACGGTGTGGAACTCCTACCGTGCCAGGAGGTAGGCAGAGCGTTGAGGGGAAAGGTGCTGTTGAGGCTGCCCTTGTGGTGGTCCGGATGAAGAGCGATGAGGATCAGAAAAGGTGATAGCGTTGGGGGGAAGGATTTTGTTGAGACGACGGGGATGGAATACCAATGGTGGTGGTTAGTTTGTTGGAGATCAGATGATAATGATAAGGGGATCAGGGATAAAGGATCAGGAATAGTGCTGGGGATACTGCCAGCGGATCAGAAAAGAGTGATGGAATTTCTCTTGGATCAGAGCAAGTCCCATGCCGTCCCATCCTCCAAGTTTGAGCTTGAACTTGGACTCTGGGGAGTGACATGTCACAGGACATGTCATCACATCCCTAACTACAAACATCAAACAGGAAAAGAGGAAAAAAGAAGAAAGAGAAGAAAACACCACAACAATCAAAGATAAAGCAACACCAATGAGAATAAGGAAGAAAAGAAACACACAATCAAATAATAAAGAATCCGAAAAGAAAACAAAACAAGACAAAAGAAACAAAATAAAACCCACATGACACATGTGTTAGGACCAAGAAAGGAAAAGAAAGAATCTGGGAGTGATTTAGAATCTTGAGGAAGTGAGAAAGTGAGGGAGGGGATCATCTTGAGGATGAATCTTGAGGGATCTTGAGAATCTTGAGGCTGCAGGGTCTTGCTGGTGAGATTGCTGATCTTGCTGACTTGATGATTTTGATGATCTGGAGGGCCTGTACTGGTTTGAACACCACAACGGCACACCTTGCAGACCAGGCCCAAAATTGAAGCAATTCCATATGTTGACCACGTTGTAAGTGTTTGGATTGAATGTGGATCTAAAGCAGCGGTTTCAAAAGTATCCCGTTGGATTCGGATAGCAGTTACACTTCAAGGATAATTAAATTTCCCAAAAAAAATACCCAAAGTTTGAGGTTGGGAAAATCATTGAAAAAAAATCACTCCTTACTGAAAAAAAATGCAAACTGAGCATGCTCAGCCAAAAAAATTAAAAATGTGTCAGACTGAGTAAAAAATAATGGGGCACATTTTTGGGGTGATTTGTTGGACGGGCCTGCACAAGGCCCGCATGGGCCACTGACAGGCCCGTTGGGCCCATTGAAAAATTAGTATTTGTTTGGAATTCCGATGCTCTGCTAAAATGTGAAATGGGTCAAACTGAATAAAAAACATGGGGATACATTTTTGGGGAGATTTTTTGGACGGGCCTGAATGAGGCCCACATGGCCCCCACAAAGCCCACTGGGCCCATTGAAAGAGTAGCCTTGGTTAAGAAAGCATATGCTCAGCTAAGAAATAAAATGTGTCAGACTGAGTAAAAGCCCTAGGGGCACATTGTTGGGGAGGCTTTTTGGACGGGCCTGCATCAGGCCCGTACGGGCCAACAGGGTTCCAAGGAAAAGGAAAGGGCCTGGACATACATTCTGTGAGTGCACAAATGTCATACAGATGGCAGAAGCCCTTCAATATCTTCTGTTGATTAGTGGTCAATTGGTGCTGTTCTGAAACATCATATGGGCATTATTAACCAAGACTACTTCTGGGTTGGCCGAACCAGCTTTGGGTGGGCCCTGACGGGCCTGATTCAGGTCTGTCAATAATCCCTCCCCAAAAGTGTGGCCCCATGTTTTTTACTTGGGTTGACACATTTTTGCTTCTTAGCTGAGCATAGGCATTCTTGACCAAGGCTACTCTTTCAATGGGCCCAGTGGGCTTTGTGAGGGCCATGTGGGCCTCATTCAGGCCCGTCCAAAAAATCTCCCCAAAAATGTACCCCCATTTCTTTTATTCAGTTTGACCCATTTCACATTCTAGCAGAGCATCGGAATTCCAAACAAATGCTACTTTTTCAATGGGCCCAACGGGCCTGTTAGGGGCCCATGTGGGCCTTGTGCAGGCCCGTCCAAAAAATCATCCCAAAAATGTGCCCCATTGTTTTTTACTCAGTCTGACACATTCCATTGTTTTGTCTTTGGGAAGAGGCGCTGGAGCTCATCAATCTTATCCTCGTGACTAGGCTTCCCTGCCTTGGGTAATACTAAAAGATCCAGGCAAAGTTTTTGAAATTGGGTCTGAAAAGAACAATCCAGTCAGGCCAGCAGCTATTAGGCACCAATCAAAATCTGATCATACCTCTTGCTTGGGTGGGACTACTGCCTGATTGTGTTTGACGCGGGTGACTTGAGCTTGGAAATGCTCATGGCACCCCTTCAACTTGGACAGGGCCTGTTGGCGGTCAGAGTTGTAAAGTGAGCCTGGTAGTATTCGGCGCTCAGGCCACTGATCCAGGAGAGTTGGAAAGGAATCCACCGAGCTGTCTCCTTGCAGAACATTGAGGTAGATAGCAGATATCCGGTCTTGAATAGCCTATATGTAACATCTGAAAGCAGCCCCCCGCCGTATACGTGATTGTTGTGATCTTGGGTGACCAACCGTTTGGCCATCCATTTTGTTTGAAATGTGAAATGCTCAAGCCCTGGTTTGAATGACACAGATATAATGAGGAGGCCAACGCTAGAATGCAGGTGTCAGCACTGAAACTTGATTGAACACAACTGTACAGAATTGTACTCACTGGTTCCATTGAAACATGTTGTGTAGGAACTTGTTGCCTAACCCGGCGCCACATTTGTCCAGGTTGATTCCAAGCTCCATAAGGATCAGTCACCAATGGTAACCCAATCTATTGCTATTGATAAATGCCTCGTGGATTTTGGTAACACTTTCAAACGGGTTCAAATGCGCTGTTGGCTTGCCCAACTAACAATTAACATGATTCAAATCAAACAGCTTCAGCATCTTGGCGAAGGCAAGAATTGATCATTGAAGTGCTTACTTTGAGTTTGAAAGCACCAGCCTTGGGTCATAATCTCCTGTTTGAGCTTTAGTTTTGAAAGCAGGTCCGGCTTCTTTGGAGCTGGCCATGGATGGTTGTGGGTGCCGTGATGACGGAGGATGGCCCAACCAGTTATCTTATTTTTGACGAAGCGGTTGATTGTATTTTTGCAGGATTTGTGACCAACCTTCCCGGGAATTTTTGTGCTGAGCCCGGGCATCTTGGTTCCCTAATGAACACCCTTTCTTCAGCACCAAACATTGCAAAGCAGACAGATAGTATTACTGACTCATGATTGTAAGTAATCAGTGATTGCATTCTTCCCGGTTGGCAGAGGCCCAACCCACTGGCATCCTGGCTGGTTACAAATCAAAGCACCAAGGCAGTACATGCGCATCGTTTTGCATGATCAATCAGTGTTCCATTCAACACTGTTTGTCTTGGGAAAACCTACGTAACCAAAGTTGTGGACAATCATATTGGGGGTTTTGATGAAGATGGTCCACCGATTAGGATATAGTGGATATCCTTTGTCATCAAGAGTGCAGTCGTGATCAATGAAGGTCTCTTTGTTTCCAGTAGCAGCAAAGAAAATCTTTTTGCCATTGATTGGCTTGTCGTTGGGATGTTTGGGAGAGGGGGGCTTGGGATCATTGTTGTTACTGCTGTTGTCCAACATGTTGAGCAGAATCACGGACCAGTAAGGGTTAGGGCAGTGCAGGGAGGGGACTTGAATGAATAATCTGCCAATGGGGGGAGGGGAGAAGAAGGAAGGAGGAAGGACAAACCGTTGAGTGCTGGACATCCATTGTGATCAAGCCTTTGAGGAGTGTAAAATTCAAGTATCATTGTGTGGTAGGAGGTTTTTCCGGTGGAATACAGCTTTTGAAACAAGCCTTGTATATGGTAACCTGGAAAAATAATGTTTGCTGTTCAAATATTGAAATTACATAGGTGGTGTTACAAGGTTTGCAAAACATTCAATGTAATATTACATAACGCCTCTGTACACAGTATATTTCTGGTGCATGTTTTACGGTAAATTATTTACATGGGCTAAGAAAAGTCAGAAACCCATGGAAAATTATGTATTGCCCCGTACATGTAGTAAATTCACAAGGCACCGCTTTTACAAAGGTTATGCCTTGTAAAATATGTCTTGTAAAACTCACGCACCCGCTTGAACCCCAGTCAAGCAGGGTACATACACACACACACCCTGTCCGGCCATCCCAGTAGTTAATGTACACACCCCACTGGATGCCAGCTGACACCTTTTGATTATTGTACACCACGGGGGCAGGGGGCAAAAACAATTTCTGGATTTGAGTGGATTCACATCCTCTCAATGACCGGTCTGTACCGGTCATAGAAGGGAATCACTCCTTTTGATGACCTGTACACACTGGCCATTGACACCCTTGATCATGACTGGTACAGACCACCATCAAGTAGATTCACACCTCCTCTCAATGACTGGCCCGTGCCGGTCATCAAGGGAAGTCACACCTCTCGATGACTGGTTGTACAGGTCATCCAGAGGAGTGATTCCCCCCAATGGACGGTACAGACCAGCATTGAGGAGATTTGCACCTTCTCTCAATGACTGGTCTGTGCCGGTTATCAAGGGGGGTCTACCTAAAATCTCCAGCAACTCGGCTGGTCGTCCTATCTCCAGCAATCTCGGCTTGTCGTCCTCTTCCTATTTCCAGCAATCTCGGCTGGTTGTCCTATCTCCAGCAATCTCGGCTGGTCGTCCTCGATCTCAATCTCCAAGCTTGCTTTACTTAACTCGCCGCTCCGTCCTACTTCCCAGGACTATTGTCTGACCTTCTGACCCAAGACTCAACACCCCGTTGGGGCTCATGACAACAAGAAATAACAATTCCGGCCCCCTTCTCCCCATCACAGACCCGGAAGAAATTCTCCGAACAGCCCGACAAAGGGCCAGACTGGACGCGCTCGCCGCAGCGAATCGATTAGCTTTAGCAACCGCGACCCCTCTTCCTACTACACTCGACCAACAAGACTTACCCCCTCAATTCCGTCCCCTCTTGTCACCTCTGATACAATGCAGAACCCTGGCGGTCCCTCAGATCAATCGGGTCCTCAGGACAGGCCTAGACCCAAGACCCTCGAAGAATACCTCGAGGTACTGATGACTATCCAGCATACCTCAGCCGAACAGTTTCACAACGCTCAAATGGCAGCAGAGCAAACCAGAATCCAAGCCAAAGAACAACGCCGGCAGGACGCAGAACGTTTCGCCAAACAACGTTGCAATAATAGAGAGCGCATCCGCGCGCTCGAGAAAGCAGCCGAGAGTGCTGGGAATACGGAGACTTGGAGACCAGGCGGAGCTCCTGGAGGTTTGAAAGCGATAAGAACAGGCTTCACTGGCAGTAGAGTTTGACCGCTCGAATTATTTTGTCACAACGGCGGTTTTGATTGGATCAAGAAAAAGAAAGTGTAAGGGTCACATGGACCCTCACTAGGAATGATGAGAAAAGGCGCTTGGGACGGGGCTAAGAAGCCGGGAACTTTTCTAGGTCCAATCGGTGGGCTGTATTTCTTTGGGGATCTAGCCGGGAGAGATGGGTAAACAGATATCTCTCTAAGTACAACTGGGAAATAGATAAAGGAACAGAGAAGAAGGAAACTCTTACCTAGCTGGGAGAGATGGGTAAACAGATATCTCTACCGGCTAGGACGTGGACAGGAAGAGGAACTAAGTATGCGGCCCAGGGAATCTTGTGATACTCCTTGTGAAACCCCAGGGCGCGCGGGGGCTTCACACGCTGACTGCCTTTTTTGTTCAGAATCACCAAGTCCTTGTTTACTTCTGTGAGTTCAATTCTTATTCATCTTATTCATTTTCTTTTTGTTTGATGTTTGCTGATATATTTCTCCTTAGTTTTGTCTTTTGTTTTCTTTCTTGTTTGTTCCCTTGGCTGTGCTGATGTTTTGATGGACTTGGCTGTCCTTGAGTGACGCCTATTCGGGGGTTTGAAATCACAAAAGCCACAAAAAATTGCCAGATAACCTCTAAACCCAAAAAAAAATTGAAAAAATCACCTAAATCTAAAAAAAAATGATTTCTTTTTTTATCTTGTTTTACTTATGTTTTTATTTTATTTTTATTTTTAGTCTTGATGCCAATCTATCCTCTTCCCCTCCCCCAACTTATCCGGTTGTCCTCAGCCGTTACAAACTTGTGAGAAAAACCTGTCCATTGTGATGAGCAGCTTTGAAGAAAATGTGACATTCCCAGACTGAATGTTCAAGTGAGTGTACCCTCCTGGGGTTTGTAAAAAAATGTATATATATATATCCCAATATTGAGAATGGGGAAGGTAAGTGGTAAAAGAATGACTGATTAAAAAAATGAGTGAAGTCTTCCTCCCCCAACTTAAAATTTTTGCTTGGTTAATCAGAATCAGAAGAGTGACCACTGGAGGTATCTTCACCTTCCTCATCCTCTGACTCCTGTTCTTCTGATGAACTAATTGATTGATTGTGATCCTTGTTGATTTCAATTTCAGAAAGCTCCCTTCCCCTAGGATAGAACCGTTTGATATGGGAAGCTGCATAGGCCCTCTTGAGTTCCGTCCCGTCCAGTTCTTCCAGTATGCAAGCTCCTTTTGGTAATTGTTTCTTGATCCTAAAAGGTCTGTTCCAGCGGTGCGCAAAAAGTTTCCCCCACTGGTCCTCCAAGCTTTTGTGTAAACCAAAACCATTTCGCCAGGGTCCCAAGGTTGTCTAAGCCTAGCCACCATCCACCGGTACCAATATCTGACTGATGATTCTCTGACTTTCAGCAATTTTTCATGAGCTATTCCCAGAATCTCCTCCCCACGTTCCAGTTGCTTGGTCCGGGCTTCCAGGAGTTCCTCTGTTGTATGAATTTTGGTCCAATCAATCCCAAGAAAAGTGTCCATTTCAATATCCACGGGCAGCACCACTTTTTGGCCAAATACTAGCTTGTATGGTGAGTATCCAGTTGTTTGCTTGGTAGAAATTCTATCTGCAAAAAGAACTAATGGTAGATATTCTCGCCACATCCCACCAGTGGTTTTCTCTCCTTCTTCTCTTCTTCCCCCTCTCTGCTTTGTTTTCTTCTTCCTCATTTCTTAGATTGTTGTTCTCTTTTGTTCTTGATTCATCTCCTTTTTTATTTCTGTTTCCTTTCCTTGTGTTGTTTCCTCTCCTCTCTTTCTGTTGTCAGTGGTGGATGCGTGCGTGGGGCAAGCGAGGAGATGATGACATGTTTGTGACAGGTCTCCAGGAATCCTACACCAGGAAAAAAGAATGATCACTTGCCAACAAGTGACATAGCAAAGTACAAAGGGGCCTTTGTACTTTTTGATGTCACTTGCAGACAAGTGATCATTGTTTTTTCCTGGTGCTAGTTCCCGGCGAACTTGGAGGATGGGAGGCCATAGCACCTGTTCTGATCCAAGTCAGGAGTTATCAAAATCAAGATCTTTTTTTTCCAAGTCAAGAGTCCCAAGAGTCCCAATTTCAGAGTCCCTTCCAGCTTTAAGAAACCAAGCAAACAATACCCAACCGCTGCCAATGATCTAAACCCCAGCAAAACTGTCAAAACCACTTCACCAAAAAAGCTATCACTCAAATCAATGGTGGGTAGTTACGGTACGGTTATCAGTAACGTACCAATATTGTAACGGTTTTTCTCTTGTTACCGTTACCGTTAACCGTGATGGAAGTGCGTTACAATATTGCACACCCAGGATGTATGGCATTTAACATTTGTTACGATATCTGCCCGCACAGAGGGGCAGATATTGGACTGCATATGATCCAGAGGGGGCCATTTTCCCCTATTTATCTTGTTAACCAGTGGTTAATGTGTTATGCTACTAGTAACGCTAGTAACGCACCAAAAAAATCAGGCCCGTTACAATACAGTGTGGTGTGCCAAATGTGTTTCAAGTATCAAATCACATAAAGTCACAGTTTATTATTGAGAAGGAGACATATTTCTAGATGTATTATTGCATAATTGGATTCTACAGGTCATTCAACCCCTAGTCACTCACTGGAACCACTAGGCTAGCTGCACTCAGTCAAAAGTTACTAGTATTATACTGTGTTCATAAGCATAATTACATACTGTAGAGATATTTTGATAGTACATAGTGTAGAATTAGACTCAAGGACATATTTATAGTGTATGTAGTTGCGTGGTTTGGCTCTGCCCATGGCATGGTTCCACCTGTGGACAACTCCATGATTGTTGTTTGGCTCCACCCACGCACCATGGCATGGTTCCACCTGTGGAAACCTCCAGGGTTGTTGTTTGGCTCCACCCACGTACCACAGCATGGCTCCAACTGTGGAAACCTCCATAATTGTGTAGGCGCCATGGACACCACCACCACAACCACGTGGATACCATCACCACATGGACACCTGTGTGGTGGTCACACCAGCAAAAATCCCTCACAAGGATCCCCACCAGCAAAAATCCCTCATATTTTACTATAAAAGGAAGAGATTTTCCCTCCTCAGTTTTGAGCATGCCACTCAGGCAATCCTAACCAGAACACACATCTCACTCAGAGTTACAAGCCTCATCCACATAAAATCCAGTAGTGTGATCTCAATTAAGTTGCCCATCAACATCTTTCATGCCTCAGAGTTAGTTCTAAGTAGTCAAGTAGCTAGTATCACCACTTGTGCTCTTAACAAGTCAAAGTGATCTTAACCAATTTTGCTCTTAACTGAAGGTTAAGGAAGAGGGCAAAGACACTTTGAATAGTTGACATATAACATCAGTTCTCTCAGAAGTTTTGTATCAGTTTATCTCCACTTTCATATCACAAACATATAAAACCATATAAAACATAACTCACGTTAAGGCTCATTTCCATTATCTGACTCAAGGCTGCTGTAAACCACTCTAACTCCATTTCCCTTACAAAATCCACTTTCCGCTGAATTCAAGTTTGATCTAGGTCTTATAAGAGACTGCTGCACATAGTTTTCTCTATCATTAGTTTGCCACAACAATAAATAAATTTGTTGTGAAAGCTCTTGTGTAGTATCATAGAGGGGCAGGTCTTTCAAACCACCCGTAACAGGTGTAATAGCTTCTTACATCCTTGAAATATTATAACTGGTATTTCCCCCTCGCAGAACTGCCACCCGTCCCAAAGGAGTTCTCACAACGGGCCCGGGGTTACAACTAGTTGTTACTAGTAGCACTAACGCCTAAGCGCAGTAACGGCAAGTGTTACGCTACGCAGATAACGGCGGTTATTGTAGCGTATTGTAACTACCCACCGCTGCTCAAATCCCCTACAACTCTTTTCTGGACCATCCGTGAGGGCAGTCACACAACACTTTTTCCCCTCCCAGCGCTGCCGCCAGCCTAGCACTGAGCAGGGCTCCATACCGCTGCGCTGACCACTTTGCTTCCCTGTTTACAGCGCAGTGATTTCACTGTTGGTGATGTTAGTGGAAGGATGATATCATTTCACATCAGACATGGAGAGAACAAGACAAAAGATAGAAAGAAGATAGAGAAACAAAAGGAGAGATGAGACAAATGTACCTGAGACCAGAAGAAATGATGCAGGTCAAGTGGCAATGGTCCTTCCACATCCGCTGGGCCCAGGTGTACTACATACATGTGAAATGAAATGTGAAATGTAGCTGAAATGTGTAAAGCAGTGAAAAACAGAGAACCCTGAACACAATAACTCAACAGTTTCACCTCCAAAGGCCCTTTGAAGTCCGGATGGCATTCAAAGGGCCTCCAAATGAACTCTGAATGTCCTTGGGAGGCCAGGTTTCCACCTCAAAAGGGCCTTTGGAGTGGATAAAATCCAAAGGGGCTCCAAATATCCTTGGGAGGCCAGGTTTCCACCTCTGAAGGGCCTTTAGATTGGATAACATCCAAAAGGCCTCTAAATGACCTCTGAATATCCTTGGGAGGCCGGGGTTACACATCTGATCAAGGCCCTTTGAAATGGATAACATCCAAAGGGCCTCCAAATGAACTCGGAATATCCTTAGGAGGCCAGGTTTCCTCATCCGAAGGCCCTTTGAAGTGGGTATTGATTCTGTCCAACCCACTGGTCAGACAGATATTTTTGTCACATTCAAATCCCCTTTGAAGTTTTTTGCCGCAACTTGGGAGAAACTTTGGAGAACTCGGAAAATGTCCGAAGGACCGCAGCTTTGGAGGACCTCCAAATGAAAACCCCCACTTCAAAGGTTTTTTGGAGAAAAATCTTAAAAGTGCGTCCAATTTTCAATATAACAAGTTCATGGGTCAATTATCCAAAAGTCTCACACAAGAATTCCTGATAGAACATAAGTCCCTCCCTTGCGCGGGACTTTGTTGAGTTTTTCCTTCTCAATGGTCTGAGCACCTAATTCTCTTAGTTGAAGATCACTTCATCTACTAAACTCAAATTCCTTTTCCTTGACTCCATCCAACTAACACACAATGAATCTTGGTTATTTTGATTCTTTTAAAAAGAATAATATTCTTGAGTCATTAAGCATTATCAAAAAAAAAATGCTTCACAAATAGAGTTTCAAAGACAGCCCAAATGAATATATACAACCTAAGGAAATTAAGATTAAACTCTCTAAAATCAATGCCCCTGTTAGAGCACCATGACACCTATTATTATTATGCTCCAGGATCCCTTAAATTTCCCATGGAAATTAAAAAAGTGTTAAGCTTTCCTCTGGTAGTTTGCTGTGTGAATCTTTATTATTTCGTGCAATGGGTGAGCTGATGATGTATTTGAGTTGGCTTTGGCGATTTTTCGACTTGCTGGAGGACTTCTTTGATCTTCGATTGACTACCGGGGCTGGCTTGACAGTATCCGACATCAGCTGAAGGCTTCGCATAGGGGAGAGAGTGGGCTCTTTTTTTTGTATCAGCTGGAGCGAAGAACTTCGGCCTGGCTTAATTATCCAATAATTAGTATTGGAAATGTCAAAACAGGAGTCAGGACTCAATCATAGAGAATACATCTTAAAATATAAGAAGGTTGACTGACCAATGCGGTAAATTCGCATAGCGCTTTTTCAGGTAGAGACAAGGACGCAGAAATTCTGGTCACCATTGGCCACGAAGTATGTGCCACTGTGTGTTCTCCCTGGTTTCATTTAAGTTCTTATCAACCTTGAATGCTTCTCTTCGTTATAGTTTATATTCTCAAAACTCACAGTCACTGGAGCAACTTCCGAGGGAAATGTATCGGCAAAAAGTTCATCAAACTCTTCCTCTTCTGATGATGATAGTGGTTTCTGTTATGGATGGTTGTTGTTGAATGGGTATCATTTGTTTGTTTATTTTTCGACTAGAGAAACTGTTTTCTGCGGCTCACATGCTCAGAGCTATTGTATGTTGATAGATCAAATCTGCCTATATCTTGCACATCTACTTCGCTCGGCCTGTTGGGTCGGCGAGGTGCTGTATCTTGCTTGATAATGTTCTGTGTACGACCATATTCAGGGTCAGAATCATGTACTTTTTCAAATGTGACGTTTGCAGAGCGATTCTGGTTCAGAACGGTCGAAGTCTCGGCAAGAAGAGCGTACACTGGAAAAAGATTTTGAAGTTAACATATTTGCCAGCGAAGAAATCAAAAATTATGCGGCTTACCCAGGGATAGCGACATGAAGCAAGTTGTAAGCCTTTGTAAAAAGAAGAAAGCCTGACTTGCTTGAAGAGCCACAGTGAAGTTCGGAGAGAATGAAGCGCAAGCACAAAAAAAACAGCTTATTTCCACCATGAAGACCAGTGTGTAACTAGACATGAAGAAGTCGATTACCGAAGTGATCGTGAAGCGTTCAAATTTTCTACCAAACAAAAATCAAGTTTCAGATTACAATAACTTGCTTAATGTACAGTTTATGATCAAAGACTTACACCGCGGCGTTCCTCAGCGACTCGCTCTTGATGATTTGCCTTTGCTTCATGTATGAGCCAACCAGAAGAAAACTGATCAAACCACTTGAAATGGTTGACGTGGTCAGATACGCCCTAAAAAGCTTTTCTGATATAGACGCCCCGTGGCTGTCTGAGCTTTGAGAGAGACGAACGACTTTAGAGTATAGGAAGGAAATCAGTAATCGGCCATTACTGTGTACATTTAAATGTAATATATTATCAAGGAAAGGAAATGAAAAAGGAAGAGGCAAACCCATGGCGATGCTTGAAGATACACCTCCTATGAGACTTATTATACCTAATAGGCCCAAGACCGTAATATACTTCAAGTCGAGATGATTTCGGCATGCCTTATCAGAGAAATATAGGTGACTTGTGGCGCTGATCATGCTGCAGAAAATTGGCAGGTTACTCATCATGAAAACAGGCCTTGAAGAGAAATTAATGGTCGAAAGGTAGAGTGGGTTACGAACGCAGTTAAGAGGGGAATCAATGCGAAAGTCCAAGGAGTTTTTTGAAAATAGCTGAGATCCCGAGGATGTAACACGGCGGCCTGGTATACATGCTAATTATTAGGAAGAGAAAAGCAAAACGGAAAATAAGTTATTTGACCGTTGTCTGAACCATGAAAACAAACGAGCTTACCAACAACTCTATACTAGCTAAGACAACACATATTGAAGTTACCAAACCAGCGCCTGCTCTCGCCAACTCCGTCCTAGCTGGCCTTCGATTCGCAGAATGGTATTCGAAATATCCTGACTTGGGAATGACACGTGCGCAGGTCTTGGAGATGTAACGCCAGGCGAAAATTGAAACCAGTAGTGTTAACGAGCAGGTGAATGGTACAGACAGGAGCTGAGAAGCAAGGATTGCTGTTACGATCGCTTGTCCCGGAGTAGATTCCGAAGTCATGATTCAAGTATCTGCTTTTGATGAGCGATTGTCGAGTTGATGGTCTTGATCTTCGGATTATTACTAGAGTACTTCAACACCGAAAAGCTACCAAGGCAAACAAAGATCTATCAAAGATCAAAAATTGAAAGAAGAAGAAACGACAAATGTCAAATTAGAAGGATGATGGTAAAGATGGTCAACCTAGAGAGGAAAGAATCCAGAGCTGGAGTGCTTCAACTTATGGAAGTTGGCACTCTCAACTCGTGGGCGGCCTACAAGTTGCTTGATTATTGACCAAGCAACCGGGCTAAACTTGATAAATTTAACCATCTTTTCGACCGGTCTGCCTTGATGAGGCCGAGACCGGTGTGGTAACCAAGTCTGAAAAGTCATTTTTCCGGCCAGACAACATTATATCTTAACCCGTCGTTAGGCGGGGGATGGATCTTGGTTCTTCGCCAGGGTACCACTTGGCCCATCCAAACTAACGATGACCGGTCCCTTGAACTGTCTTCCTTGCCTACATCATATTCCAGTACTACACCATGGGTGCAAGAAAAGTTTCTTGAGGCCAAGTTGTAACGTTTCCAGGTTAAAGCATGGTTCTGGAAACTTTTTAAGGTAAATAAATTGGTCTCGGGCCCTTTCTCACGGAGCGTTTTCAAACACGTTTCAAAAAATCTATGGCGACTGCCTACCACCGACGTCGTCTGCAATTGAGTTCGAAAAGTTTTGAAGTGGCTTTGAAAACCACTTCAAAACGTTAGGTTGCAGCCGTGGTGTACCTCGGTCGATGGAGCGATTGTTGCAACCACCTTCACCCCTTCGATAGCCGGTCAAGAGGAGGGGGGATTGAAATCTCGCTATGTGGAGGTTATAGCAACGGTGAAAATATTACGATACATATATCGTAATGGCCGTTACCGTAAGTAGCAGAGAATATGTACATATATTATTGGAAATTGTAGCGCATGCTGTGCCGATGCGCTACCGCTGAAATGTATTGGGTTCGCTGATCTTCATTTCTCAGCGTATGGAGCAATCTCGGCCGGCCGCTACAAATATATACACTGTAGTGTAGCGGCCGCCCGATGCGCTACCGCTGCAATGTACCGGTGCTTTTTCACGATACGCTTCTGGCCGCTGCAAATATATTTAGCGCAGCGGCTTCAGCGTTGAGATATGGTGGGGGCCCGAGGGATCAGTAATTCAGGCGATCTAACTTAACAAGTCCCTCTTAGAGGGGGGACGCCGTCCCGCAGGGACCCTCCGAACCCGAGGAGGGAATTAGCTAAATAGGGGTGACATGGTCATCCAAAACTTGCACCAATCAAGATCAATTTAGTCAGTCTGCTCCGCCTAAAGGCAGCAATTACATATCACCCAGTTTTTGAGAAAAAGAATTGAAAATTAAGAGTCATTTGACAGTTTCTATTGTCTCTCTAGCAAAGTGACTATCTACTCAACTGATTTGAAGGATGTGTGCAATCATAAACTGGAGCTTCAGTTTTGTTGAAGCGTCCCAAATGCTAGCCCACTTCGAGCTGGCGAGCACTTGTAACTAAGAATGTTCGTCAATGATTGGAAAAAGAGGGAAACGACATAGATAAGTAAGAGAACATAATGTGGGCATTAAAACAAATCTGAGGAACTGAATAGAGAGCAAGTATGAGAATGACGATTGGATTAAGAACTGAATAAGACAGCCGAATGCGCATTGCTAGATCACTTCTTTTTACAGAGAGTAAAGCCGGAATCGAAGATGCAGATAATGGATAGACATGAATAAAAGAGCAACAACAGCAAGATCCCAACAAGCAATAACGGAAGGGATAAAAACTTTTCGACTAACAGAAGTGACATGAGAGTTTGACCAGAAAACCGAAAAGGATCCAGGTCAGACAGATAGAACGACTTTAAGAATGATAAATATGAAAAAGGACGGTTTGCAGAGGAAGGTGCTTTTAAAAGGTAGATCGTTAATCTGTAGGGCCCGCGAGTGGGTTTAACCTGGAAAAAAAGATCACCTCCAAGAGATGGCAGGGAAGTTGTCGTGTCTCGTGGCAGTTGGGATTATCATCATCGCTGTTCTATTTGGTAAGAGGTGGGTACTGAGTTCCTGGCATTCCCTTATATTTTTAGAATGATCGCGATCTTTGAAGTACAGATGAAAATTGTCAAGTTATGATGGTGAAGGCCAGGTATTAGACAGCCGGGTCTGGTGGTGGAGGGGGAGATGTAGATGAGGATGAAGATGCAGGCTGGATGAACGGGAAGATAGGTCAGGATGTATTTGAAATTACGCGAGGTGATGTAGATGGGCAGCCTGCGCACCTGTGGGTTTGATTGATTCCGTGCAAGATTTTCATCATCGGGTTCATGGATTGCGATCGAAGGCAGGACGAGTGTTGCCGTGGATTGAGTAGACATTCTCATTTCATTCGTGATGTCCAGTGTAGGTAGATCGGAGGCTTGGTGAGGGATTGGTCCGACTGCTGGATCGTCTTCATACTTAGGAGGCTGGGCGTTGTCATCTATAGGCAAAGAGGACGTATGGCCTTCGGGGATATCGTCCAGATGAGGTAGCGTTTCGGCTGTACTTTCTCGTACAAAGGGGGTGGAGGTGATAGGTGTAGCGGCAAGAACAGTGTCATTGTTTGGAAGTTGAGTACCTGTTCAGGAACGAGCCAAGCAAAGAAAATCAAAAGATTAGAGCGCTCGTATCGGGCGGGATAGCTACATATCACTTTGCAGCTGCCACATCGGTCTACAATCAAGGTTCAGGATGACACACTTTCTCGGTAGGTTGGTAGACCCATTTCTTCTCCCCTCCTCTCCATAGCCATCCGCTCCTCATCTTCTCGAGCTGCCGCATCAGGTTCATCGATTGGCGGGTTCCTCCTCCGAGCCCTTCTGGTATACAAGATTCGAATGACTATACTGAGAGCAATAAGGACCTAAATGGAGATTTGCAGGCAAGCTTTATGAGTCAGTATTCGCCAAACCACTGTTACTTGGAGGCCACAGGAGAGACAGATCGAGTTTGCTGACAAAGACAGCGATGACAACGGCGCCATAGCTGGGGGAAGAGAGGAAGAACGCTGAAGTCAATAAGCTTGACGGCTGCTTGCGTGCTGAGCGCAGAGGCGGTTTGCCGAGGCAAAGAAATGGGGACGGACTAGGTTGCAGCGCCGGTCTTGTTTTGCTCGGAGTCCGACTTGCCCTTATCGTCATCCCTGCGAAGGCTGGTGGTGTTGCTGTTTGGTGTTTGAGAGTCGGTAGTGTTGCGTGAAGCCATCTTGGCGCTGCACGCTCGGCTGTCTCCGCTGCTGTATGTGGCTGCTCGGTGGATTCGGGCGGGGCTGGCGATCCGGGCCGAGGACGGCTTGGGACTGACTTTGGGCGGGGGGAGTGGTCGTTGATCAGGTTGGGGTCCGGCTGCGAGGCTGGCTGGGAGCAGGCAGTTGGCTGGCGGGAGGGGATGAGCGTACCGCCAGCCGACGGCAAACTGACAGAACCAGCACTCCCGCCCTCAAACTCCCACACCGTTAATCTCACACGACTCAAGCTTCGACATGCCGAGCCGAGCTGAGCAGGAGACAGGCCGTGAGGACAAGCCCGGCAGCCA
Source organism: Puccinia triticina (assembly GCF_026914185.1). Classification (NCBI taxonomy): domain Eukaryota; kingdom Fungi; phylum Basidiomycota; class Pucciniomycetes; order Pucciniales; family Pucciniaceae; genus Puccinia; species Puccinia triticina. The sequence continues at coordinate 8,520 of NC_070568.1, read as the reverse complement.
GGCGGTGGGGTTGAGACACTGCAAACGCACTAGTCATCATGGGCACATGATTTTTGTGGCCATGTTCCAACTTAGCGACGGCGCCACCCCTCCGGAGACGGAGAGTCGACTTGGGGAGAATGCTGGTTGTTTAGTCGCAGTACATCGGGAAGGAAGATCTTGGGAGCAAACCTCACGACAACTCACATGGGATAAAGAAAAGCGAACAGACAACGTGTAAAGTGTATGAATTTATCAGAAAAATGCTTCCATAACTAATAAAAAAAAAGTCATTCATGTGTTGCCACATAATAATATCAGGACTATTACTGAGAGAAACGGGACTTGATAAGAAGTACTGATGTGAATATAATGAAGAGGGTAATAAAAAAAAAGTTGAATCGAGAAAGATGTAGACTAGCAGTACTAGGATAAAGATTGATTGTCTGATTTTTCAAAAAAATAAAAACTGGGTTGTGTGTGAAGAGGGTTGGTAGAAGAACTGGTCAACTCGAGAGGAACAAAAAGAAAGGGCCATGGGTGGAGATAACAGAGGAGAGTGACATGCAGGGGTGATAGTCATATATAGCGATATTGCGTGTATATGATGGAGGTGATATCTGTGATCTGTGTTAAAGTAAGATGAGATGGAAGGTCTAATTGGCTTAGATATAGGGGAGAGGCGAGGAACGAAACAGATTTTTTATGTTTTGTGTTTTTATGTTTTTTGCTTGTGTGCGGAGACAGTTGATTTAAATGGATGGAGTACTTTCTACATGGATAATCAAAAAAGTGAGAATGAGCAAGATCTGGAGGGTTGGGGGAAATCAGACGATAGTACAGCAGCTGGTGCTATTTTTCTGTTTTGATGCTTTCCGTCTCTTGCCCCTCGAACCGGACTTCTTTTCATCGTTTCCGGATGAGTTGGGATGGCCGCCGGTATTTGAGCTGGAATGCGCTGGTTGTCGGACTAGCATGGCCGCTCGGGTAGCTGATTCAAAAATCGAATCCACACCTTCGTTCTTCAGCGCGGAACATTCCATGTAGCATCTCGCATTAATCGAATTGGCTACCTGCTCTGCCTATCACAAGTAGAGTTTATAAGTCGTGTTAGAGGGAAATCTTTGGACCCGTTACATGTAGCATGATCGTTCTGAATGTCGACATACTTCTGCATGTTGGACAAAGAGGGATGGGTTCATTCCGCCGTCGGCATCTCTCAAATCCTTCTTGCAACCAACAAGGATGACCGGGATGGTGGGTCCACAAATCGAACGAACCTCTTCAATCCACTTGACGGTTACGTTCTCGAGTGAGTCTGGAGTATCGATGGCGAAGGCGATGAGGATGACATGAGATTTTGAATAGGAGAGCGGTCGAAGTCTCTGTCAATTGGTTGAGAAAGAAGTTGATATTTTTTTAGGGTGAAGGGTCAAGGAAGGTTGGGCTGGACTGAAAAGTTTCCTACTAACCTCGTACTCCTCCTGACCACTGAACCAAGACATAAGAATGAAACCAAAACAGTTGCGGGTAAGTGGTGGGTTTCTTGTTTGGCAAAGCAAGGAATCTGGACTGACGCGGTATCCCATAGCGCAAGCTGAATCGGTTTGCTATCCAGTCTAATCTCGGCGACATAATTCTCGAAGATCTGAACAATCGACTATTCAGATGATTCCTCGGCAGGATGAGTGGCTCGGAGTCGGACATACCGTTGGTTCGTAGTCCTCTGGAAATTCGCCCATGGCAAAGACGCTGAGCAGACTGGTTTTTCCGCAAGCCCCATCGCCGATGATGACCAGTTTCCGGCGAATCGGTTGGTTGCTGGCTGGGATTGGAGACTGGTTGGGGCTGGGTCGATGGTGAGTAGGAGAGGAGGGATTCATGGTGGATTGGGGGTGGTGGACGTACTGGGGGGGCTGTCCTGGGCTGGTGGAGGGGGCTTTTATGTGGCCGTTCGGGGGGATCGGGGGACCCGCGCGGGACGGCGGGGGCGGAACATTACCTCAGCCAGGTCTGCAACTCCAAGTCTCGACCTCCACACACTCGGGCCGCGTTCGCCGAGGATGGCCAGCCGAAGACGGACTGCTGAAGAGCCGGCGCAGGATGGTGGCCAGGCGGCGATCAGTCTGACCAACAGGTTCAAGCGCAGACAGCGGGTGATCACCTTCCTCTTCGCCTGTGCGCCCCAACTCAGGTCGGCGCCGCTCACCCACTCAGATCCCAGCCGCCAAAACTGACGCGCCCTCCCTCTCTGTGCAGCTCGCTCCTCGTTCTGGCGGGATATATCGCTGGCCTCATCCTGCCCACCGATCTTTTGGCCCGCTCGACCTATCTGTCAGAAAACGCCATCCTGCCCGGTCAAGTCAGTTTGAGCTTGCGTCCATACCACTCCAAGACCGCCAACAAGAGCACCGTCTGACCCATGTGGGATGAGCTCGACAGGTTAATACCTATTGGAACTGGGATCAGGTTCATAAGGCTGATCGATACGCAGACCTGGTCGACCAATGGCGTGATTTACCATCTGAACAGTCAAGTGCTTTCATTCTCGATCTCTCTATCCGGCTGCCTCCAATCATCTCTACTAAACAAATATATATAAAATCTCTTGAACTATTTTTGTCTGGAACCTACACAGGCGTGCTGCTCAGATTGACCATCTCTTCCGAAGCTTTGGATTACGTTCTGAGGCTCAGTCCTACACCTTCTCCTTCCTCGGCTCTAACCCGCATTCAATCAGCAACGGCACCAATGTCCATGCGATCTTACACGCTCCTCGTACCGATGGCTCAGAGGCACTCGTCCTCATGGCTTCCTGGCTAACCCGACGACCTGGCTCAGATATCCGCGGTGGTGACATCAATGTACGAGGCGTAGCCAGCGTTTTGGCCCTAGCAGAATATCTTATCAGTCTGTCATTCTCCCTCCCCATCATTACTATCCAATAGAGCCTTCTTGATTAACGTTCTCTTCTTATTGTTACCATAGGCTTCAACCTATGGAGCAAAGATATCATTTTCTTGATAGCCGATGAATACTTAGAAGGGACTCATGCCTGGTTAAAGGCCTATCACGGCCTCTCCCAACCGAGTAGGTGCCCAGCTTAATCACTTCAGACTTCATTCTTCTGACCCCCCCTCAAGTAATCACTGATCATCATCATCATCATCATCATCATCATCATCATCATCATCATCATCATCATCATCATCATCATCATCATCGTCATCATCATCATCGTCATCATCATCATCATCATCATCATTTTTTTTAGACTTGAAAATGAAACCTCTCGGCTTGAGAACCGGTTCGATCTGGGCGGCGCTCAATATTGACTTCCCATTCCATTCATTTAGTCACATTGCCATCGATTATGGTGAGCCGCAAACACTTTATTTAATTGTGAGAGCTAACCGAGTCATCTCTCACTAACTCATTCTCATCTATAATTTGACATATGATCTATCTAGAGGGTATTAATGGTCAATTGCCCAACTTGGACCTGATCAATACGGTTGCCCATATCGTCCGGTGGACTGGGTCGTCTCCCGTCACGATCCATGACGAACCACTGGAGCCAAGCTATCCAAGCTACGTTCCCGATCATCCCGAGGTCCTGAAATACCTCCAGGCAGGGCAGACGATCATCAAGCAGATGTCACACGGCATCGTGGGCTCGCCTTCTGGTCCTGAAGGCCTCTTCAGCACTTATCGGATCGACGCCATAGCCCTGTTTGCCCACCCCGCCGATGGCCCCCATGGGTTCCATACGTTGGGAAATATCGTCGAGTCCAGCTTACGCAGTCTCAATAATCTCCTCGAACGTCTCCACCAGAGCTTCTTCCTTTATCTCTTACAATCCGAGGCTAGGTTCCTGAGCGTAGCAATGTATCTCATCGTACCCCTCCTAATTGGTGTCGGCCTGACCATCAGAGGCCTTGCTAAATGGGGCACTTCGCTCCAAGAGTCGGATTCACCATCCTCAGCTGAAAAGCGTCAAAATCCGAACTCGAAAACAATAGAGAAACATACAATTACAGGTAAATCAAGGAACGAAAAAGGCGCAGAAATCTTGTGGAGCTTGCGGGTCATTGGTACCATCCATCTCGTCGGTGCGATGGTTTACTGGGGTCTGATCAAGTCCATTGAGCCGACCCATCCCAAAGAGGTAAGTCAGATTTAGATATCAATGGCGCTGAGTAGAACACCGACTTGGCAATATCTCAATATTCAGTCTATCCAGCTATACGCTTCCATCCTTATCTTCGCCACCCTGCCTCTGGCGATCATCAAGCTCCTCCCACCCCCGAGGATCAGTTCGGTTGCAATCTTCGAGCCAATCCAGCTGATGCTCTCAGGCTGCTGTATCTCGGTTGTCTCTGTCTTAAACTTTCCCCTAGGCACTGCCATCGGCTGTGTTCTCAGCATTCACCCCATCGGCCTCCTGCTCATCCTAATCACCCTCGCCACCCTCGGGAAATTTGATATCTCCAACCTCTCACATCTCCTCAGGAACGATCAGGTCCTTGACGCTTGGTTCTTATCCTTCCTCTTCCTCCTCCTCTTGCCCCTCTTCGTTCAATCTCTGCTTGTTCGATGGTTAAAAACTTTCTATTAATTCTGTCAAACTCATATTGCAACATTTCGAGACACAAAAAGAAAAAACAAACAAAACAAAAGCACAAGCAAACAAACAAACAAACAGAAAGCATCTCGATTTTTTTTCTTCCTTTTTTGCTTTTATTCGTGTAAACATGTGTCATTCATATCACTCCATCAAACTCCCAATTTAAGAAAACCATGAAAGCAAACTCTTATATCCTGCAGGTACTGGCATTCAAACTCTTGCTCTTGTTGAGTCCCTTATTGATGTTCTTATTTTTTCAAAATTTTTCATTATCTTCTTCAGAAATTCAAGGTTGGTTGTTTCTGTTGGGTAAAACTTGTCATTTCTTTTCTTACTGCGTTTGCCTTCTGATAAGGGGAGCCTCTGATCTTTTTTCACCAAAGAGATTAGTGGTTTGGAACAGAAGGAGCGAACCCAAGTTGAAATTGCCATCTTGGTATACTCTGAAAAAGGACCAGATATTCTTTCATATTCTTTCATTTCTTGTTCCATGTCATAAAGTGTTTCACACTCAAAAAGATGTGGCATGTGTTCTTTTCTGAGGCCAAGATCACACCATATCAACTCAAAGCCACTTGGATAAGTTGTGTCAGAATCAGTTGACTCAGTCACTTTCTTTGTAAAAATCAGATGGCTGAGTTCCCTTAGCCGGTCCTGGTAAAAGCTACCACAGAATCTGTACATCCAGGCACGTTCTGGGGATTCAATCCATGGCAGATTTATAGGTGTTACCATGATATCTAGAATAGTCGAAAATGCTTCTTTTGTTGGAATTCTACCCTCACCATCCCCCACAAAATGTTTGTGCCCAAATTGAAGTGAGTTTCCTATCTTCAATATTGTCAATAAGTCTATCCCATATTCTTTGATTGCTGCTTCAAGGCCAACTGATCTGAACCATTGACTCTTATAGCAGCAATTGATTAGATAACTCATCAGTTCAATTTTTTTTCCTGCAACATCATTACCATAGATGAATATTAGCTCATCAGGGGGATCCTTGCTTTTGATATCAATATGGCGGGTAACAGATGCTGGAAATGGAAGTTCTGGAATATCCTTAATGGAGTGAGGATCTTCTGAAAGACCAAGACTGATTTCATATCTAGATACAGTTGACACAGTGAATCTTCTTTGATACCAAACTGAACTAATTTCAGCCCACAGAGTTGCAATATTATGTTTCTTCAGATAGTTGCAAAAAGCTTCCAATCTCCGAGTTCCTTCTTCTTTCCCAAGTATTTTATAGATTGATTCTGTAACTTTACCTATATTTTTATCATCAAGCTTAAGAAACCTTTCATATAACTCTGCTTCTCTGAAGATTGGTGAAATTCCAGCATGAGGGCCTGTATCTTCCAAGTTGAGAATCAGAGCTAACCAAGACATTAAGCCTATGCACAAACCCTTTTCTTCCCAAGATAAAACATTCATCTCACCCCAGAGTTCAAAGAATTCATTCACTGCTTTTGTTGAGTAGTTTTTCAATTTTTGTCTTTCAATTTTTGTTTTAGTAAAGCTATTGATTTCCAATGTTTTCTTTATACTTTTCACCATGTTCTTCATCATTTTTGTTTCATTGACAAATGACCCCTGCATGATGGATACATCACTTGTGTTGGATTTAATTAAAGCTTCCTTGGATTTTTCATATTCAGCATTCAAAGATTTTGCTTGTTGATCATAATCTGCCTTGAACCTCATTGGGGCATTGCAGATCAGTTTGTCTTTTTCTGGTGGGCTTCTTTTTGCAATTATATTTGAAATATATTCTTCCTCTATTGTTATATTATCTTCAGAATATTGTGACCAAGAGATCACAGAAAGTTTCAACCTTTGATCTTGCTTTGAGCTTTCACCTGTCATATCTGATCTATTGAGATTTTCTCTTCTGGTACTAGTGGGAAGTGAGGTATTTAGCCCCTTGGAACTGTTTGGACTTTCCCATTTTTTGCTATTTCTCTTGACCTGTTCCTGGATAGCTTCCCCTGAGTAAATTCTTTTGGATGAGGATCCAGCATTTGCAGTGGAAATTGGTTCCCCTTGATTTCCCATAAGTCTTTCAATTTCTTTGAGTTGATATTTCAGATCTGGAGATCCTTCTCCTAATGCAGAGTATTTGTAGGAATTATTCCTGTTTTTATCCAATGAACCATTCAGACCAACCAAGTCTTTGTCATGAATCAGTAATTTATCTTCAGAAAATGAAGAAATATGGCTTGGTAGGTCTCTGATGGATTTTTCCAATTGATTTTCTTTTTTGTCTATAATCTCATTTGTTTTATCTGCCTTATGCAAAAATGTAAATTTGGATCCTTCCAAACTGCTTGTAAGTTCTGAGTGATTTTTGTCAAGTTTTGAAAAATCATCATTTTCTATCTTCTGGAATGGAGATTGATTATTTGAAATTGAAATTAGTTTCTTCTCACTTCCCCTGGCAGTTTCCTTTTGATTTGAATGCTTTGAAAGCTTCAGGTTAATGTTTCCCTCCAAAGGAGATTGTCCAGTTTTTGTGTATCTCTTTTTCTGCTTCTCAAATAAATCATCATGATCAAGATTCTTCCATTTCCCCTTTGCTGCTAACTTTTGTGCTTGAGTCAGCACATTTTCTGTTACAGTGCTCTTTCCTTTGTTTTTTTTTGGCTTATGCTTTTTCTGAATGTCAGATTTTTTACATTTTTTACTGTTCCTATCTGATGTAGATTCCTTTGGTATGGAATGGGCCTCTTCAATATCACCTTTCTCTATTTGATTTTTGTCTTCATCTTGCAAGACTTTTTTCTCATCACCCTTTTCTGGTTCATTGGGTGATTCATTTTTCAGTGCTTCATCATCAGTAACATAGTTTTCTTGGTGGAAAACATCTTGAGAAGGTGTCTCAGCAGCCATGGCTTTCTGGATTTCATCAAAGAGCAAAAAGTTCACCTTTTGATCATTTTCAGAATTTTTTGAAGAGCTCATAATTAGATCAACGGAATCTATCACTTGAACTTTGGAATCTGGATGTTTTTTCAATTTGCATTCAGATCCCAAAGTTTTTTCAACTTTGGGAAAAGATGAAGAAGCAAATTTTGAATCAATTATACTAAATCCAGCATCACTACCAATCCCTTTTCCTTCATTGGATTCTACCTTTCCCTTTCTTTTGCTGGACTTTTTTAGGAATTGTACAAAAGAGAATAATTGCACATTCACACACAGTCACTCTGATTGTTCAAGATTTTCAAAGTTCTGACCCATGAATTTTTAAAAAAAAAAAACTCACTGTGAGAAGTGTGGCCTGCATTGAAGGTTGGGCCACCTGAATGATTTCTCCGCTTCCAGGTTCTCTCTTTCCTTTTATTCTTTCCTGCTTGAAAGAAAAGTTTTGGCATCAATTTTTAATCACATATCATCAGAAGAATATAATTTTTTCAATATAATTTTTGGCAATTATGGTGTTCAAAGTTGAGTTATGCATGCATGAATCATAAATTGATAAAACCTTCTTTTCAGGGGAGAAAACAAGTTTTATTATGTAAGGGTTAGGGTTAGGGTTAGGGTTAGGGTTAGGGTTAGGGTTAGGGTTAGGGTTAGGGTTAGGGTTAGGGTTAGGGTTAGGGTTAGGGTTAGGGTTAGGGTTAGGGTTAGGGTTAGGGTTAGGGTTAGGGTTAGGGTTAGGGTTAGGGTTAGGGTTAGGGTTAGGGTTAGGGTTAGGGTTAGGGTTAGGGTTAGGGTTAGGGTTAGGGTTAGGGTTAGGGTTAGGGTTAGGGTTAGGGTTAGGGTTAGGGTTAGGGTTAGGGTTAGGGTTAGGGTTAGGGTTAGGGTTAGGGTTAGGGTTAGGGTTAGGGTTAGGGTTAGGGTTAGGGTTAGGGTTAGGGTTAGGGTTAGGGTTAGGGTTAGGGTTAGGGTTAGGGTTAGGGTTAGGGTTAGGG